>NC_135578.1:88549359-89174359 GCF_965152235.1 Eretmochelys imbricata
CACTATCAGTGGAATTCCTCCACTTCCCTGGGAAGGGAAGGATTTCCCAAGTAGAAATCTGTACTTGCCAATTAAACTGGCTTTTAAGGTTGCTTTGTGATATAGAGTGGCTCTGAAGGGGTATAGTAACCCACACTGGCCAGGAAGGGTTAGTGAGCTACTGTGGGCTCTACCAGCTTCGCCCTGCTAAACTGACAACAGGTGCCAGACTTGGAGGGAGGTGTTAAAAAGGGGTGAGCACAGCTCATTTGGGCTGACTAGGAAGGAGATCAGGTCTTCATTTCTCTGGCTGAGAGAGAGAGGAATGGCTTGAGATCCAGCTGCCTGCCAGAGCTTCCCCAAAGGAAGGTAGGCCTGATGCGGGACTATAGTGTAATTTGTCACCAGTAACTTCATAGAATATCAGGGTTGGAAGGGACTTAAGTCCAACCCCCTGCTTAAAGCAGGACTAATCCCCAATTTTTGCCCCAGATCCATAAATGGCCCCCTCTAGGACTGAACTCACAACCCTGGGTTTAGCAGGCCACTGCTCAAACCACTGAGCTATCCCTCTGCCGCCTGCCTTATCTGCTGGTGCTGAGTAACTCTGCTGCAGGTGTTATCCAGCCTAAGGGGATGGCAACTTAGTAATAGACCTTTTGTTTCTTTACACCTGAGTGAGGACCTGGTAGAGAGTTGTCCTGAGCCCAGAAGTGACCCAGTCACAGTGGCACAAAACATTTTAACTGTGTAAAAGATCTAGCTTCATGAATACAGCTACACAGACTTTGGAGGTAGAGAAGCATTATAACTAATACTATATTACCCAGTTTGCACCTCAGAAGAGGGTAATTTTCAGGAAAAATTCTGTTTACTGTGAATGAAGCAGATTTTTGTTTTGCCTTATTTAAATGGCAGTTGTTCAAAGCAGTCTGAGTGTTTTATATTGTCAGAATAAATCACAGAAAGAAGTATTGGTGGCACTTAGAAAGATTAGATTGCAGGTAAAGTGGCTGACGTATGTGATAAACGCAGTTATACTAAAACTCTTATGGTATATAAGGAGTTTATCACTAAGTTTATGACTTATGTTTATGACTATAACCATTACATGTGTCGTTCTTTGTGTGTATCTGGATATATGGGTACGTAACACTAGGAGACAGTGGAATATTTCAAATAATGTATTTAGGAAAATGATATATAGATATATAGTATATACCAGTAGATGCCCTTTCTGAGGGACAGGGTTGAGAGACAGGTGCTTTAGAATTCTCATGTTGTTGTTGGCAATGCCATACGTGTTGTGTAGATGAACAAAGAACTTAATTCTCTTAATTTAGAATAATTTTTGACCACTCAATTCAAATTTAGGGGGGAAAAACCCCTGAGTTTGTTTGTTTATACTTTATATGCATACAGCCCTTTGCACTTACGTAGTCCATTCCCGCCAAGTATCTCAAAGCACTTTACAAATATTAATGTGATGGATGAAGACAAACAACATTGTTGGTAGGTAGGTAGGTAAGGTTTTCATTTGCAGATGGAAAACCTGAGGCACAGAGACATGAAGGCCCATATCCTCAAAGCCATTTAATCTGAATCTTCATCATGTGCTTTAGCCACATGACTGTTCTTCCCCTTCTAATATTGTATTTGTATTGTAAATTGCAGACCAGGTGGGTTAGACAGGATCATGAAACATAACTACTGTTGTGTCTTAACTTGCAAATACATAATTGTCCCTTTTTCTCTAAATAATTTTAAACTAGTGAATAAAGATGCCTCTCCCTACTGCCAAATTAATTTCACACTGAATTTATTTCCCAAGTGAAAACAATGCTTCTGCTGTACATTTTAATCTTAAAAATGGAAAACAATGTATTTATCTCTAAAGACGGGGTATTATAGCTGAAGTACAGGGCAAAGAACAGTATTTTATCATCTGAGTTCTTCTGTCCTTTACCAATTCACTTATCCGTAGTTCAGCAGAAGGTTCTTAAGAGACCCACTGTATGTTCTAATTGAACTGATGTATTGCTCTTTGCACCTGATCGCCTTAGTTAAATCAGGGAAATGAAATCAATGAGGTGCAATTACTGGAAGGTTACAAAGAACGTGAATTCCCGTGGTTCTATCTCCACTTCCTTCAAATTCTTTCATATTGAAAACAAAAGCAGCTTCCTAATTGGTATTGATTTGTCAATCCATTGAATTCAGCAATGTCAGAATGGAAGTTACGAGATTGTGTCTCTCTTGTTCTTTCTTGGGAGGAGGGGCCAGGGGTGGTGGTTAAAGTACTAAAACCGAGTTGGGACCAAGTGTAAGTTTTTTAGATAAGAAATCTTGTATTTTTCACAGATTTCAATTGTGTGCATTTTGAAGAAAGAGTATTGCCAAGGAGTCTAATGTAACATAAAATAGATTTTAATTTCATCACTATCCTACACTGATGAACACAATAAATAAACTGAATTTTAAACTGCATGAAAATTGGTTTGATTGTCTTTTTCCATGTCACTAAGACCAATCTAAAAATGTACATTCATAATAATTGTGCAGATCTAGCTTTAGTGGTTTAGTAAAACAGATAGTTATAATGACTTTAATTTCTATAGTGGATAGCACACTTCCTGTAGAAGGACTGGAACCATGTTCTGTGTGTATGTGTCTTTGTAATTCTAGCAAACATCCCATCTTATATGAAAAATGCATACCGTAAGTCAGAAGCCCAGGTTAAATTGTTGGCATCCCAGTATATAATTGTTAAGTGATGGTCAGGTTTCAGTAGTTAAGGTTGCAAACAGGGATGCAATTAAAGAATGCAATTTTCAATCCTTCTATAGCTTTGAATAGAAAACGTGGTGTGGGCTAAAACTTCTAAGATGATTCTGAAAACAGAATTTTTGAAAAAATATCATCTGAAATTAGTGTTGTAGTAATTGTAGACCACAGCCAGAATTTTCAAACCTGGGTCCCTAAAGTTAGGCTTCTAAATAAAGGCATCCTAATTTTCAGAGGTGCTGAGCATCTACAGATCCCAGTGAAATGTTGCTGAATGTCCACTTTTATTTATGTGCCTAACTTTAAATAGCCAAGTTCAAATTTTATTTGTCTATATCACATGAGTAGAATAAAAAGTGTGAGACTAGAAAGGAAAATATTTTTATTAAAGATCCAAATATCAAAACTTGTGGATGAATGCAAAAATCTGCTGCTGCCTGTCCTGTGGCCAGTGGCCCTTCAGGAGAGATCAGGGCCTAACTGACCCATGATGACCCTGTGGGGAATACCTGGGGGCAATCAGGTGCTCCAGGTTGCATGCTTTAGCTAATTAGAAATGGAGCAGCTGAGTTGAAAAAAAAAAAACAGCTAGAACAGTATAAAAAAGAAGTTGCCAGAGGGTGGGGAGGAAGGAAGGAGTCTCTAGAGAAGCCTTGTGGTAGTTGGAGGAAACTACAGGATGTGGAATATGCCCTGAATGAGGGCTTGAAATTGACAGTAAAAACCCCAAAAGAACTGTCAGGGTCCCTGCAGAAGGGAAACAGTGGGGAGCTCCTGTCAGTAAGGTACAGGAAGAGAGCTAGTGTCTTCTTCTTGGCTAGATAGGAGCCAGGCTCAAGCCATAGGCCTAGAAAGGGAGTAGGAAGATGAAGAGTGTTAATTTAATTTAATTTAATTTAATGGGGGCTCGGGGCTCTCAGCCCCACAGAGCTGACAGCTTGCAAGCCCCATGTAACCACCCTACAACCCCCAGTTTGAGAACCCCTGGTAGCAGAACAGAAGACTGAACCCTAGTGTGGATGGGGTGGAGCAGCTAAATCTGTGAGGCAGGAGGGGCTGCTGGTGATTTACTGATGAGAGGACGCTAGAAGAAGAATACAGCTCTGGTGAGGAGGAAGCTGAAGCCTGGGACTATCTCTGTATTGGTTATTAATGAATAAAGTCTGTTGGTAACAAAAAAATAATGAAAAAGGAGTTATGGAAGGTAGAGTCTGACCCAGGACTAATTTATATAGCCAAAAGGGGAAACTGAGGCACATGTCCCGAGACCTGGGCTTGTGACACTGACACTTTATTTGCTCGTATTCAGCGTGAATATTACCTCGTCTTTTGCTGAAAGTTCCTGTTGAGTTTACTTCCAATATCTCACTAAATTTATTGAAAGGAAGCTGTTTAAATTACATTAGCACTGATTCCGTAGTTAAAAGTGAAGGATAGCTCCGCACTACTTCCTCCTTTACTTTTACTGGGGAAGGAAGCTCTGTGGCACTTATCAGCTGTTCTCCAAATGTTCCTGTAATTCTTGTGATTGGGTGAGGAGGGTTCTGCTGTAGATTATATAGTCATGTTGTTTTTCGTAAAAGTGTCACTCATGACACTCTTTTTATAGCGATAATGTACTAAATGTCCTAAAATTTGGACAGGGAGGTGTCTGAGGGTGGAATTTTATTTACTGTGTATCAGGAGGCAGCTAGTTAATTACATATAGTAAAATGAGCAGTTTAGATATGAGATATAATTACATATAATAAAATGAGCTGTCTAGATATAAGATACTAAGTGTTTCAAGGCCACAAAAACAAGGACAGGTGCCTGTTGGTGGAATATCATTTACAAAACAAAAGAATAATTAAACTTACATACAGATGAATGCCCAGAGAGATGTTCAAAGTGTAAGCTTCTCCTTTATTCTCAGCCGGCTAACTGATAGGTCTCAAAATGTATCCGTAAACAGGGAATCATCATGAATTAGGGGTATTTCCAATGGGTTCCCACAGGGATCAATTCTTCCCCTATGCTATTTAACATTTTTGTCAGTGACTGGAAAGAAAACATAAAATGATCACCTATAAAGTTTGCACATGACAAACAAATTAGGGGTGTAGTAGATAATGAAGAGCACAGATCATTTATTCAGAGTGATCAAGATCACCTAGTAAACTGGGTGCAAGCAAACAATATGTGTTTTAATATGGCTAAATATAAATGTATATGCCTATGAACAATGAATGTAGGGCATACTTATAGGATGGTGGACTCTATCCTGGGAAGCAGAGACTCTGAGAAAGATTTTGGGGGGCAGAGGTGAATAGTCAGCTAAATATAGGCTCAAATGTGACGTTGTGGCCAAAAGAGGTAATTTGATACTGGGATGCGTAAACATGGGAATCTTGAGTAGGAGTAGAGAGGTTATTTTAGCTCTGTATTTGGCAGTGGTCTGACTGCTGGTGGAATACTATGTCCAGATCTGGTGCCCTCGGTTCAAGAAGGATGTTGATAAATTGGAGAGGGTTCAGAGAAGAGCCACAAGAATGATTAAAGGATTAGACATCATGCCTTATAGTGATAAACTAAATAGATTTATCTCATTTAATCTAACAAAGAGAAGGTTAAGTGGTTACTTGATCATACTATATAAGTATCTATGTGAGGAACATATATGTAGTTATGAGCTCTTCTATCTAGCAAAGAAAGGTATAACACAATCCAATGTCTGGAAGTTGAAACTAGACAAATTCAGACTGGAAATAAAGTCTAAAACTTTAACTGTGAGGGTAATTAACCATTGGAATAACTTACTAAGGGATGTTGTGGTCTCTCCATCATTGACAATTTTTAAATCAAGATAGGATATTTTTCTAAAAGAATTTCTCTAGTAATTATTTTGAGGATGTTCTATGGCCTGTGTTATATAGGAGGTCAGATTATGGGATCACAATGGTCCTTTCTTGCCTTGGAATCTATGAATTTGTGGATGTGGAAGGGGAGATAGTTTTCACATGTATAACTTTAATTGTGTGACCTTTTCCACTGACTTCACTAGGATTACTCATGAGCTTATGTGCATGCTTAAATGCTTTGCTGAATTGAGGTCTAAATGCAGGAAGCAGTGGATTTCCTGAAAAGCATCTTGGTTTTTATAAAGTTACTAATATAGGAACCTTTCCCCACATGTATTTCTAGCAGGGGTCATTTTCATTTAGCAGAGCATCTCTCTATAAAGTGCCTTTTTTGGTGATAACTATTGGTTGATTTCTTCCAGGTGGTGAGTATTATTAGCTCCTGCTATCTTTATCCCCTATTTTTCTCTTTGTTATACCTTGAGGATGTGTTATATCCTCACATTGTCATATTTCATATGTTAGCTATCTTAATTTCCAGTGGACAGTCAATACTGCTGCAAGGATTACACTCTGCCATGTTAATCAGGTCCTCAATTGTCATCCTGCTGTGGCAACCTAATAGTTGGGGAGAAATGCTAATATAGAGAATAAATGTGTCAATCCGATTCTGCAGACCCCCGCCAGTGAGTGAAGGTGCACCCAAAGGAACTCTGATTGCTGTCGTAACTGCTGCTGCCTTGAATCAGACTATTGTATATTCAATTGTTTCAGGAAATGAAGATGGTAAGTAAGAGTATCTCAATAAAGTTGCAGATTATGCTGTATGGTACATTCATTAAATGTAAACAATTTCAGGAAGTGGTGTGTATATATAAATAAAACAGCCAGTGCTAAATCCTGCCTCACCCAAGCCAAGCCCAAGTAGGAGCTCCTGCTGCCATTACCCTGCTTTCATAAACCTGCTGCACCCTGCCTATGCAGCAGAACTGAATTGATGCCCTTTAGGGCTGAGGAAAGGGAAGCAGAGTTTGCTCCTTAAAATGTAAGAGAGATTTTCTATAGCTCAGTAAGAGTAAGTACTCTAGCTAAAATGTCAGAAGTTGTTTGTATGGAGAACCAAACAAACATACATGCCAATTGATATTAGATTCTTCAGTTGTGTCATTAAAATATATATAATGTGCTTTTGAGTGTGCTTTAAATGGAATCAGCCTAAATCTATCCTTTGTATAATTGGGATGCTCACTACCCCTGCAATGTGATTTGTATTGATTATCGTATATTGTATCATGAACACTTGAAAAATATCATAGAGCCACATAATAATCCCCTTCATGAAGAAATCTCACTTGAAAAATCTCCGTGCAGTATTTTCAAGGCATCGTCCCCCTAGGTAAATGGGCTTGTGGCTGAACAGAAGGTACAGGAAGGAATAGTGTAAGTTCATTGATGATCCTAAATTCACAACAAAATCCAGTTGCAATACTACTATCTTTTGGTTGTCCATGAAAACGGCTAGTCTACCAAACTGGTTCCTGCTGTATGCAGTGTAGTTGTGGCCATCACTGGATATTAGAGAGACAAGGTGGGTGGGGTAATATTTTCATATTACCTTGTCTCTCTAAACTGCTCTCTGGCACCCCTGTTCATCCTGCCAGTATGTCTCACTGTTGGTCATTCTGCCACAGGTGACCTGGCTGTGGCTTCATACTGTGCTTCCTCTCCTGGGAGCAGATGTAAGACATTGAATGGGATTTAATGTTAGTGACCCTCAAGTATTCACATACAGTGGATTTTCTGACAGGTAATCTTGAGGTCTGCCACATAGAGCAGCTGGTCCTCAGAACTATCTTCTGGCCAGCTCTGCCAATAAAATGGTGCAGAACCCCAACTGCACAGTGTTCAAATAGAATTGCTTCTGACCTATCTCATGGCTGGGATGAAAGTGTATATATAGTGTAGTGTTGTAGTCATGTCATGATCATGGTTGGAATGGAAGTGATGATGGGAGATTTATATGCCCCTGAGGAAGTTCAGCCCTCTTCTTGCACACTGATAAAACCTCTCTGTCAGGGATAACATATCCCTGCCTTATCACCCAGCATTCCATATCACCAGCACCCCACTGCTGAAAAAGGAACACACTTGATCAACTCAACTAGGATATATTTTCATGTAATGAAATATTAGACTTGTGTTACTTGGCTGCAGTAGAGAAGCTTGCAAAAAGATTTTCCATAACTTGAGTCAGTTCCAGTTTCTTTCAGATTAGCCAGATGACTGCTTCACTTCTTGTTGTGGACAAAGGCGGATTTGGGGTTTGTCAGGCCCTGGGCCAGAACAAGTGAGGGTCCCTCCCCACCACTTCTGCCTGCACTCCCTATCCCCGCGCTCCTGCCGAGGAAATGGAATTGGGGCGTGGAAGCTTGCATTCCTCCCCCCTGGCTCATCTCGCCCGGCACTCCTGCCAGGAAGCAGGGTCAGCTCATGGGAGCTTTGCCCACTCCCCAGCAGGAGCTCCAGGCAGGCGGAGTGCAGCAAGCCCCCATGACCTGACCCTGTTCCTCAGCAGGAGTGCTGCATGGGCACCCATTTTTCCGAGGCCCCCCAATTGGCCATGGCCCCTGGGGACGGGCCCCGCTGGCCCAGCTGGCCCAGCAGCTAATCTGTCACTTGTGGACTATTCCCTTGCCATAGCTGAATCCACTTCTCTTCTTCTAACTTGCCAATGATCTACAAACAAAAATTACATGCCGACTTAAATGCACATGTTAAGACCTTTTCTATTTCCATTCTGTGCCCTGGGCCTTCTAGAGTGACAACTATGAATGTCAAGTCTGCAAGTCATGGCTATCAACAGAGCTGTAGGATGAATTGGTGGTACCGATACTGAGCTACTTACAGAGAAGTCTGATTTGTTTTAATATACTGTAGACTGGCTTAACCTTCTCCCAGCTGTGGGAATAGTTTATATATCCAGGTAGTTTTTTCAGCTTGCCCTGAAGTTTGTTGTTCCAGAACCAGATTCCAGTACCCACAGCAGCAGTTTGCCCTTTTCATGAGAACAATAACAAATAAAGCTGGGGAGATGGACTATGGAGGCCTTAGGGTGGTGAAGGCTTCGATCCCTCAACACCATGTAGTAGGAGACAGGAATGAATAATGTCTTTACAAGAATGGAAACACGTAATCTTAAAGATTTTGAGGAAACATCCTATTAGTATCTACAGGTTTTAGAAAGTTACTTGTTTGTTTGTTTTTTGCTGGATTCCAGATGTGTTTGACATTAATAACAGAACGGGTGTTATCTTCATTAAAAAGCCTCTTGACTATGAAAGTGTGAAAAGCTATGAACTTCGGGTACAAGCAGACTCACTACAAGTGGTTCGATCCAATCTACGTGTCCCTTCCAAAAGTAAGTTGTATTTCATGTATTTTCAAAAATATAAATATATTTAATTTAATAAAACTACGTTTTGAGAATAAATAATGTTACTGTGTAACTTCATCTTGCAGGGTATTGATAACCAATCACTCTAACTAGTTATATAATAATTTTGTGTTGCTTTATTTTCACGATGTATGTAGATAGTGATACCAAGTAAATAATAAAATATGTACTAAAGACTCCCTAGTAGTGTCTTTTCCTAGGAATGGGATCCATGGAAGAGATAATAATGCCTAATTACTCATTATATCCATGATATACATTTGTAACTTTCATTATCCACAGGAAAACAGGCCTCCGAGAGTTGTAATTATACTGAATATTAATTCAGTTTCTCCTTTTAATTGAAACATAAAACCCATCAAAACCTCTCTAAAGCAAAGTTTAAGAATATTTTTTTCAGATAAAATATACAACCCAAATACACACAACTCACCATTTCTGCAGGGCAGATACTTGTTTTCAGAGGAGATTGGTGGGTTCTAAAGTTCTCTGATGCAACTTGTAAACTTATCTCTAGGTGAAACTTCAAAGTGGAGCCAATTTTTTAATATCAATCAGGTAAAAAAAATTAACACCAATAATATTATTTTTACTCCAAAAATATGAATCATAATCTATCCAAAACGACATGTCTCCTACTGGAAATGCTAAATATAACTGGTAAGCAACACCCAATAATCAGTTAGCAAATTTCATGGTCCCTTTTTTTTTTTTTTAATAGCACCTATTCTGTACACCAATTGAGAACACCCTTACAGTATGCTCTTTATTTTGGTAGGGTTTTGAGAAATATAGTTCTGAAAAATAAGAACTTTGCTAGGAACTTCTAAATGCTCATAATAATAACATTGCATAAGAGAAGTTGTGTTAACTGGTAAATGATTTAAATGATTAAAGCTTATGATAGTTTAACTTGTCACATTCTTCTTACTTCACCACAATTAACTAAACTTAATGGGCAAAAACAATAGAATAGTTTGCTGGACTTTCCACTATTATTAGGAGGCAGGGAATGTGTGCTGTGTACAGGCTCTGTTTTTCTTTATGGCTGAGAAAAACCTTTGCAAATATTTGGGATGTTCTCTTTTCTTTTCATGCTACTTTCTGAACATGTCAACGTGATGATTTAAATGGGCAAACATACCAAGTAATACTTGTAGTTTAATGTGGCACAGATATTTATGCCCTTGCACACACACACACATTCATATGTACAATGAAAAATGTGCAAACTATGCCAGTACTAGACAGCTTCCTGTCTTAAGAGATCATCCAAAGTATATTTGAAGTGTCCTCAAAGATATTGGGCCTGATTCTCCATTGCCTGACACCTTGCATAGTCATTTAAATTGATACAAAGTGAATACAAAGTTGAGGTACAATGCTACTAAATCAAAATGAAAGCAGTTTACATCCATTTTGTGCTAAAGTAAATAGCTATGCAAGGCACGGGGCTACAGGAAATCAGCTCACTGAGAGCAGTCCTGCTATGGCTTTGTTAGAAGACTACTTACCGGAAGGAACTGATTTATTTCAGTTCCCTAGTTACTCATAATAGGCAAGTTTCACTGTGTAATATGTTCTGCTGTCATGTCTGAAGTGAACCTTGGCTCCAGGGCATGGTCCGCTGTGGATGTGGTTATGTTATACCAATATAACAGTTATTCTGTGATTTTTATTTCTGGACTTTCCTCTTGGCTTAGAGCTGGCCTTAAAAATCCATTGTGATCCCTTGATCCTGTGACTGCTCTGCACCTGGCTAGCCCTTAGCACAGTTTAGAACACCAAGGTCTGTTATGGTAGGTGGGAATCACTGAGGTATGGGGCACCTTCCTTTTCCCCAGCCATGCCCCCTGCCCAAACCACAGGAAGGATGGTGACATAGGAGGCACTATCATGCTTCTACACTAGGAAGATCTTCCTATAGCTAGGTAAGCCAGTGATTCAGTTCACACTAGCCATAATGCAGAGGGGAAATCTAGCCTTCCATCTTTTTAGGATCAAAATTGACACTTGATCTGAAAAATCATGACAGGTAGTATTTTCTACACAAAAGTGCTGGCCTTAAAAAAAAAAAAAAAAAAGTTGGCAAGTGTTATAGGTTATCCTCAAGATGTGATCAAACTTACTGAAATGATTGTACATTGTTTTGTGTTTTAAGTAAATGTTAATGTTAATTTGTTCAACTTTGTATTCATATTATAAAATTGAAATTACACATCAAACACATTTCAATGTAGAAGAATATATAAATCTTTGCCTATCTAAAGTGCTGTAATCGTGGGCCAGACCATAAGGGATTTTAAAAGGCCTTGTGAAAATAACAAAGGATATACCATTGGGTAATAACCTTGTAAATAAGAATAAATTGATGAGACAAGGTTGGTGAGGTAATATCTTTTATTGGACCGATTTCTGTTGGTGAGAGAGACAAGCTTTCAAGCTTATACAGAGCTCGTCTTCAGTTCTGGGAAACCAACTCAAAGCTCATCATCAGAAGCAAGCTCTCCACAGATCACGACACACCAACTCAAAGCAGCACGAGACCCTGCCAGAACAACAGATGCAAAACCAGCAGACATGTCTCCTCTGCTACAGTGATCACCACCCCCCACAATACACCTTTCAAGATCCATGGGCCTACACATGCCTATCACAACATGTGGTGTACCTCATCCAGTGTACTAAATGCCCCACTAGCAACTATGTGGGTGAAACCAGATAATCACTACACTCTAATAAAAGATAAAAACACGACATCATCTGTTGGTGAACACTTTTCACAAAGCAATTACTCTATGTCTGACCAATCAGTCTTCATCCTCAAAGGAAACCAGCACAACATCTTCAAAAGATGAGCCTGAGAGATTAAATTCATAACTTTGCTAGACACTAAAAATCATGGATTGAATAGAGACACTGTTTTTACGGCTTGTTAAAACAATCTGTAATCCACTAACAACCCCCTCTCAAGATGCTTACCTGTTGTCCTTTCTTTTCTCCCTGTGACTGGAAGGGTGTCAATGGGTCACTTGACCTTGAATGGTCCATTGAAATAGGTGTTAGCCACTTAAGCTAAACAATCTGTTCAAATCTTGTGTTTCGCAGTGACACTTTGAGCTAGTTTCCCAGACTTGGAAAAGAGCTCTGTGCAAGCTTGAAAGCTTCTACCTCCCACCAACAGAAGATGGTCCAATAAAAGATATTACAGCTCTTCTGCCAGAAACTGTGCCCAAGGTTAATCAGACCAAGCATGTTTCTATTTACAATTAACATTGTTGCAAATAACACTCATGTATAGTTACCCGTATCTTATGCAAGAAAGTTGCTGTGATGTTGCATGAGGGCCCCTAAAATACCATAATCAGTAAAAAGAACGAGAAGTACTTGTGGCACCTTAGAGACTAACAAATTTATTTGGGCATAAGCTTTCGTGGACTAAAACCCACTTCATCAGATTCATGGAGTGGAAAATACAGTAGGAAGATAGATATAGTATATATATATCTATATACTATATAAGGTAATGCCATCTTTTCATGCTCTCTGAATACATATATTCATGAAAAGATGGGGGTTGCCTTAGCAACTCTAATGAGACAAATCAATTACAGTGGGCTATTATCACCAGAGGAAAAATCACTTTTATAGTGGTAATCAGGATGTCCCATTTCAAACAGTTGACAAGAAGGTGTGAGTAACAGTAGGGGGAAAGATTAGCATGGGGAAACAGTTTTTAGTTTGTGTAATGACCCATCCACTCCCGGTCTTTATTCAGGCCTAATTTGATGGTGTCCAGTTTGCAAATTAATTCCAGTTCTGCAGTTTCTCATTGGAGTCTGTTTTTGAAGTCTTTTTGTTGAAGAATTGCCACTTTTAGGTCTGTAGCTGAGTGTCCAGGGATGTTGAAGTTTTCTCCATCTGGGTTTTGAATGTTATAATTCTTAACATCTGATTTGTGTCCATTCATTCTTTTGCATAGAGACTGTCCAGTTTGGCTAATGTACATGGCAGAGGGGCATTGCTGGCACATGATGGCATATATCACATTGGTAGATGTGCAGGGGAACGAGCCCCTGATGGTGTGGCTGATGTGATTAGGTCCTATGATGGTGTCCCCTGAATAGATATGTGGACACAGTTGGCAACCTTCCTACTGTATTTTCCACTCCATGATGAAGTGGGTTTTAGCCCATGAAAGATGATGCCCAAATAAATTTGTTACTCTCTAAGGTGCCACAAGTACTCCTAGTTCTTTTTGCTGATACAGACTAACACGGCTACCACTCTGAAAACAATCAGTAAGTAACTTATGACACTCGGGGCTGAGGCTTTTGGTACCACTCACTGCAGGTTATAATTCTGTTGCTTTTTTTAAAAAATGCTTGATTATTTCTGCCCCACCACCCGACAAAAAAAACCCCACCAAAACATGGAAGTGGGTGGAAAAGGGCATAGGTTCAGCGTAGAGTTCAAGGAACCCTATAAAAAGAGGTAAAACTGTTCTATATTTAAACTGAGTTGTATTCCAACGTGTATGTAATAATTTAGCATAAGAAATCCCTACTGTGTAAAACACCTTTAACCTGATTTTATTGCACTCAGATCAACTTGGAATTTATGTAATACACGTTTGAATCAAAATGCATTCTATGCTAGGGCTGTTGCTAGTTAGATCTACAGAAATGAATGATTCTACATTTAGCGGTGTCATATAACGTATGAAAATTACAGTGTATAGCTCCTAGGAAAGCCTTTACAAATATTAATTGATACAGTGTGTACCAGAAGATTAGCTTTATGGATACTAAAATGGAAGATACAAAGAATTCAACAAAAATAACTAGTAAATAGTGTTTCAGAGTAGCAGCCATGTTAATCTGAATCCGCAAAAAGAAAAGGAGTACTTGTTGCTGTAGCTCACGAAAACTTACACTTAAATAAATTTTAGTCTCTAAAATGCCACAAGTCCTCCTTTTCTTTTTTAGTAAATAGTGGTCACGCAGGCTCAGTCCTTCACTTCTGAGCACTAATACATGTTGCATCAATCTCCAGCACACTCTCTGGCTTATGCTGCAAGCAGCAGTGACTGATTCTGGAAGAAGCCTGGTCAGTCCCTGAATGTAGGATTGTTGCAGTGAGGAGCCTTTCTGAGGGAGAAACAAGAATAGAAGATTTATTTGAAGCCTATGAAATAGATCTTTTCCCCCATTCCAAAGTTTGTGTATTTCAAGTCATTTTCATATCAAGAGATTCCAATGTATAGCCACTAGGAAAGCCTGAGGGGAAGAATTTGAAAGTGAAGCACATATTGATTATCATGGAAGCCTCGTCTTCCTTAAATAATCATCCTATAAGTACAGATTTGTTAACAATTTTGTATATACATTTTAAATAATATCAAATTATATTGACAGTAGAAGAAAATACATGCCATTGGGAGTGGTAATGAGCCCAAGTGATTGGCTCTTGCCTGGTGGAGCTAAAGAAGGAGGCATGTGGCTACCAGGACCTGAGCCACCCAACTCCAATGGGGCTTCTTTCCCTTGGTGGAGGCTGAGTTGGGGGCAAGGTTGGCTCCCTATGCCACTGGGGAAGGGAAGCCCTAGGGCCATGATTCCTGGTGCTGAACATCTCAGGCCTTGGTTGCTTGGATGGTGTGGGGACTGGTGGGCCTCTCAGCAGCTGCAGCCAGACTCAGGACCTGAGGGACTGGGCCATGCCTGTCCCCAGCACACTGCTGGGCTTCTAGCTACTGCTTCAGCCTCTGCTGTCTCTGGCTATGGGGGGGTTGGGTTCCCCCTCCTTGTTGCACCTCTGCTTTAAATTGTTCTACCAAATATTCAGAAACACTGCTGTAGATTTCCAAATGAAGTACAGAGACAATTTGATAATTATGTATAACAATTTCTGCTTATATTGAAGGAGCTCCCCTTATCAAACTTCTCTCAGACTCAACAGGAAAACCCAGAAATATTTTTGCCACCAAATAGTTTCTGCATTGCAGTAAGTTTTCTAAACCCAAAGTCTTTCAGACTCAATCAACATTGTACTGGTGAATTTTCCTTGGAATTGTAAAATTTTAAAATGAGCCTGAAAAGCTCTGAGTTCCTTAAAGTAACTTGAATTTTCTCTTCCCTGCCCTCCCCCATTATATTAAGGAACTGTGTGATTTTTTCCAAGCCTTTATAGTTTAATGTATTTAATAATGTTGTTTCTCCTGCTAACATGATTGTTCTTTGGCTGTGGATAATATAGGAGAATAGTATGCAAATTCAAAATGTGATGTTTAACTAACCCTCTTGGTGAACTGGTCTGCACTTCTATGATCTTTGGTTCTGACCTAAAAAAGCTCTGTTCTTCAAGACATAGTAGGGCAGTGCAGATATCACAGCCTCTTATCAAAAAAACAGAGTGAAAGTTAAACTCAAAGTGAAGTTTGCAGAAGTGTACTAAATAGGGTAATAACTTTTTTAAGGCTGCTGAACTAAGCTTCAGTTTGTAGCATGGCATTTCCAAAGGGTCATGCAGACAAAACAGGGCTGGCATACAGTAAAAAGTAATTAAACACTACAGTGTCCATCCATCTGGGAAATGATTAACACAGCTAGAATAGGGCATGATTTTTTTTCTACTTCTGATTATTGAAAAAAAGAAACCCCAGAAGGGAGAAATATTGAAGCAAATTAAATCCATTGTGCTTAATCAATCTGTGATGAATCATTTCATCATATAATATCATACTGAATCGCAATAAAATATTACGCAACAGTGAAAGTATCACACAATCTATTTAAACTGTTAAACCTGAGATATATATGGGAAATTTTAGGTGCCATTAGCTTTGAATATTAGCATGGCTGTGCAATGATACATTAACTTAGAGCACAAGTAATAAATCTAATAGAAACTAATTCCATTACAACTAAGCAAAATAAATACATATTTTTAAAAATCTTGTAACAATCTTATATAGAAAGGATGGTCTAATGTCACTTAAATTACTTAATCTTGTGCCTCAGGTCCCCATCTATAAAATGAGGATAATACTTCCCTAACTTACAGGGTGTTGGGAGGAGAAAATCCACTAATGATTGTGAAGTGCTCAGATACTACAATGATTAGGGCCATAAAAGTAGATAGAAGGAATAAGAAGCTTCCCCCAGAGGTGATTATGAATGGGCAGAGTCCCTACCTTGTGCACTCAACACATTATACAAAAATACTGAGTTAATGCCCAAAACTACCTTTCTTCCTGGGTCTTAAAGTTATGTTTGTACCTGCACCACTGATCGATTGGAAAAGATCAAACTCCAGTATCTAATCCATTGTCACCATGTTTGACATATGTTCCAAATTGTATTGGTATATCTAAACAATACGCAACATTTTTTCAAGAGTATTTTCCCCCTTCATCTTAGCTAAAATATACACGGCTGAATTTCAAGCAGCAATTATTTTTCACCACTCTAGGAACACATTCCTTCTTGGGTTGCAATTCTGGCTTTTGGAAACTCGCACTGACTTAACTGGAGCCAGGATTTTCACGTCTCATGTTTGTTTTCTTTTCCAGAATTCCTTTCTCGCTGCTCACCCATTTCCCTTGTAGTACTCACAGGATAACAATTGCAGTATATTCTTTAGGCCATAGTTTCTTTGTAATCTTTGTTTAAAATATTGGCTAATTTGTGGGTTAACTAACTTACTGAGCTGACATTATTCCTGCACATCTATGTATTGCATTTGTGTTTTTCCCCAAACTCCATTCTGTACAAGTGATATCATGAGGTTGGATTGCATGAAGTCATATTAACAGAGAGCTTTATATAGTTTCTCACAATCATCTCTGCAGCTAGCAAATGATGCAGCAGTAATGTTACTCTACCTGTGTGGTTTTACTTTTTGCAACGTCCCAAAACCCTATCACACTGACTCAGAACCATTCTCAACTTTACCAGTCTGTACACTTGAGGTCCCCTTGGTTCCATTAAGAATTATCTGTAATGTACACATACCTAAGTCCATGTTGTCATTTGCTGAAGGATTTTTATGATCATTGTCTTCCTTTCTTCTGTTTCCTTTGTAATTTACAGGTGAGTTTTTCCCCAGGGGACGCTGTGTGTCCCTTGAGCACTAGCTCTTCTACCTATGTTATATTTACTTCGACATCTGCTCCAGTTTAAGAATCAGTCCTCATTTTGGTAGCGAAATCTTCACTTGCATAGTTATTTTTCACGAGAGTCTGTCCTTTTTTGCAAAGGTAACATATAGGCAACGTGTCATTTAATTAGGTATAATATGCACCCTCATGTAGCATACGCAGTAAAAATTCAGTAACTGACCCTCTTGTGCACTATTTACCATGGTATTCTATAGAGAAAGCATTGTATAATGTCACAGAATTTTAGAAATGGTAAATGAAAATGCCAATTAGATTATGTAGTCCGTCCTCTGACAAATGCAATATTGTTCTCTGTGGTATATTTTCCAATATTTTGAACAGCCTAGCCATAAAAATAAATAAAGAAGAGGGTAGGGACGCCACAACCCAAAATCCTTTGTAGAAAGGTCACAGATAATAAATGTGTGGGACAATAGGCTCTTTTTAAAATAAAGACCACTACAAATATGTACGTGTGCGTACACGTGTTAGAGAGAGAGAAAATGTGTGTAAAAATTTATAATACATACCATATGATATAGTTGTTGCATTGCATTCTTGATGGATAGGTAACTGTAGTGGAAAGTGCTGAATAGATAAATAATGTAGTGGATAGATACTTTCAGTACATGCTAAAAATATCAAGGTAATCATGCTCCAATAAGTTACATACTTCCCTGTAATGGAGAGTCCTTGACGTCTAAATTTGATTTCTATACTTACCTGTTGTATATCTTTCTATTTTCTGGTCATCGTGTTCTTTCTTGATGAGTTTTAATTAGATTATATGCTACTCTAGAGTTCCAGGGCATTGAATTGATGAACCACTGTGGAACTAGATGACACTGAAATGATGAACCACTGTGGAGATAGGTGACTTTGAATGAACCATTCTGTGACATGGAATTAATGTACCATTCAGATTTTAGATGATGCTGAATTGATGTAAGTTCCCTTGTTAGATACCACGAAATTGATGAACCATTTTGGAGTTTGGTGACAGTGAATTGATGAGCCACTCTGAAGCCAGAATGGCACAGGAAGAATGAACCATCCTGGAGTTAGATAACACTAAATTGATGAACTGTTCTGCCATTAAATGATACTGCATCTTGAAAAATTCAGAAGTCAAATACTGAGTTCTCAACTGTGTGGTAATCTAGTTGTTGATTGAACTAGACACAACAAGAGTGTGAATTTACATCATATCATTAGGCAAAAATTAAAATGTAAACATAACTATACATGTAAACATTACTAAAATTTGCCCATAGAGTGAGTGGCACAAATTGATGGCCTAATAATCTTCAAACAAACAAACAAAAACCAGCAATAAACTAATGAGGAAAGAAAATGATATATTGCTTTGGAGTAAGATAACATTATAAACAGTGAGTTAAATTGAGTTATTTTAAAAATATTATGTTAATTAATGTAAAATTCTTCTCTTGGGTTCAGTTCAAAACTCCTATAGTTACTCTTCCAGTTGCAGTAACTCCTATAACTATAAGAGTCCAATGACATGATATTGCACATTTCAAATTAGAAGTCATTATAGTGTCAGATGATAGTGAATTTGAAAGCTTAGAGATGCAAGGCTGAGGAGTCAGCAGATTGAGATGTTGAATCATGGATGATTTGAAGTTTTATTTACTTAGATTGTAATCTCTTTGGGGCAGGGTCTTTTTATTATGTGTTTGTACAATGTTTAGCATAGTGGAACCCTGATTCATGACTCGGGCCACTGCAGTACAAATAAATAAGAACAATTAATAGCTTCCTTATGGAGTCCTGTGAATTCTCCCTTATTGTTAGACAGGGACAGAAAAAGATGATGATGAGATACAGAAAGAAGAGGCACGTATGGAAAACTAGAGAGGGGAATAAAAAAGAGAGATTGCTGTGTAAGGATGGAAGACCAAAGAAAAATTGAATTAAGAAGATGAAGGAGAGAGGGGTGATATATCTCCAAATTAAACTGTCCCAGTTTTAAAAATCAAAGTATTTGTATGTCTGTCTCTTCCCCAATATGTGGTTAATCGATCCTCTACTGAGGAAACACTGGTATGTCACTTTGCTAAGGAGAGGCTAACAACAGAGCCAGAACTTATGGCTTCACCTTATGATAGCATTTAATGCTATGGATTACAAGGACATTATGAATTCCATAGAGTACAAAGGTAGACTGAGGGATTAGTCTAATTTCTTCCAGTATTCACAGTTTCTAGCATTTGACATTAGGATTGTTTTTTTTTTTCCAATTCAGTTCACATGACTCCTCGAGTCATGCTGAAGATCTGCTTACTGTACAGCTCCTGACAATAGTTGTCATTCTTTATCTTATCTTGAGCTATCACTACTGTACATGTGGTGCCCAAGTTTAACAGTCCTCTGTGGCTGATTCAGCGGAGGTAGCCTTAAGGCTGTTCTGGTGTATATCTTAAAATGGTCATGGATGCAAACAGATGGTTTAAAAATAAAACCTTCATGGACAGAGTTGTTACAGTTGGCAGACAATGCCTCGTGGAAGTTTCATCCTCGTTAAACGTTATGTTTGATATGTCTCATTGCTCCTGTTTTGTCAGCTGTTGACAACTACCTAAGTTATTTTTAGCTGTAGGTTGGTCTTATACAGAATGTAGTCTAACATATTTTAGAAGTTCTTATCACTTCAAAAAGCAATACTATGCCAATGTCCTCAGCTACTAAAATGATGAGTATTATGCAGAAACCAGATTGATAGCATGCTAACCAGTGTTTTCACGTTAATAATAGGCTTCAGTTTTTCCTGGTCTTCTCTCTCTCTCTCTCAGAACATTGCTTCCACTTCCCAGCACAGGTGAATGCCCTAACCACCAGGCTATCAAGTGAGTCTCACTTTTTCTAGCCCAATGACTATTCAAGTAAAAGTGAAAAGAAAAAGAGTACTTGTGGCACCTTAGAGACTAACCAATTTATTTGAGCATAAGCTTTCGTGAGCTACAGCTCACTTCATCGGACGCATACTGTGGAAAGTGTAGAAGATCTTTTTATATACACACAAATCATGAAAAAATACCTCCTCCCACCCCACTCTCCTGCTGCTAATAGCAAAGTGATCACTCTCCTTACAATGTGTATGATAATCAAGTTGGGCCATTTCCAGCACAAATCCAGGTTTTCTCCCCCCCCACACACAAACCCACTCTCCTGCTGGTAATAGCTTATCTAAGGTGACCACTCTCCTTACAATGTGTATGATAATCAAGGTGGGCCATTTCCAGCACAAATCCAGAATTTAACAATAACATCTGAGGGCGGGGGGGTAGGAAAAAACAAGGGGAAATAGGTTACCTTCCAAATTTGATACAATTAACTTAGGCTTGAATAGAGACTGGGAGTGGCTAAGTCATTATGCAAGGTAACCTATTTCCCCTTGTTTTTTCCTAAACCCCCCCCCCCCCAAGACGTTCTTGTTAAACCCTGGATTTGTGCTGGAAATGGCCCACCTTGATTATCATACACATTGTAAGGAGAGTGGTCACTTTAGATAAGCTATTACCAGCAGGAGAGTGGGTTTGTGTGTGTGTGTGGGGGGGGTGTCAGAAAACCTGGATTTGTGCTGGAAATGGCCCAACTTGATTATCATACACATTATAAGGAGAGTGATCACTTTAGATAAGCTATTAGCAGCAGGAGAGTGGGGTGGAGGAGGTATTTTTTCATGCTTTGTGTGTATATAAAAAGATCTTCTACACTTTCCACAGTAGGCATCCGATGAAGTGAGCTGTAGCTCACGAAACCTTATGCTCAGATAAATTGGTTAGTCTCTAAGGTGCCACAAGTACTCCTTTTATTTTGTATAGACTCTGTGTTTCTCATGCTATTAAGTAAAGAATAAAGAGTTTTAGAATTCTGTGCAAAGTTGGCTTTCACTATCATGTGCCCCTGTAAGCCAGAAGGCTCACGCTTCTTTTGGGATTCTTGGGAATGTACAAGAGCTGCTGGGAAGGATTGGGGAAGATGGCACTAGTTACAAGGCCTACGCAATTGGATTGAGGGTCCCCATTGCCAAGGGAGTGTCAAATATGAGTCTGCATCTGAGCATGTGCCTCAAGGCCCAAAGCCAGGAACCATGCCTAAACTGTGCCCACCTCCAGCAAGTTAAGTGCATGTGTAATTCAGAAGCTGGGTCCCTCCCAGCAGTGTGGTAGGTGATCAACAGGGGGACTTCAACTAGGTCAGTGACAGGTGCCTAAAGAGGCAGTGGGGTACCCGAGTCCTAGGTATGTGATTCTAGCCCATAGAAGTTTGCCTCAAAATGCCCTTGGAATATGCTCTGTTGATTTTTATTTGGGGTTGCCAAATCTGTTAATACAAAGATTGAGCTCAGTTGTAGATATTTATTTAACTTGCCAAAGCACAAAGTTTTTTTAGAAGATTATTAAAATCACAGTAAAGCAAACTATTATTGATGCCTGTCCAATTATAATTCTCATTCAGTTTGATTAAAAAGAAGAGCCTGCTGTTATTCGCTTCAGAGATGAACACACATTCTTAACCAAATTCTAGACTTCCAGAGTTGGAATTACTGTTGTGTGAGGGACATAGTGTATTGTAAAATACAAACATAATATAATTACTAGTAAAAGCATGATGTAAAAAGGATCTTGTAATGCACAAGTCATAACTTAATAACATCCTCCTAATACCACAATGCTAGGTAAACACTTCAACATCACTTTAGTTCAAATTCATTTTCCTTGTCAATCAAGATGCTGCAGTATTAGTATCGACCACACAAATTTACAACATTTAGATAAGCATTTTAATGTGGATCAGCAGGGTAAATCGGAGTTTACTGGAAGCATGTTGGTCACTAGGGGGCCAAAGAGATCATGAAAATGTCAGAAAACAGGCTGAAAAAGAGAGCGCAAATGGGTGGATATTCCCATCAAAAGTCAGGGAAATTTTATGGAGTTAGTATAATCTTTTCATATGGGCCTTTTGGGGTATTCTGAGAGACTATCATGCAAAGACAGCCATTCAGACTTTTAAACATGTTTTAAAAATTCTGTTTAATCACTCCTTTCCATTGTAATGTATTTAAAGGGAAAAAATGTGTGTCTGACGTATCATGATCTCTCACTTTTAGGTGTGCATCGTTGTGTCCTAATGACAACTGCCTTTTACCATACATTTTGCCAACATCTACATGTCTTTCTGCAGAGCTTCTTTATTCCATAAACTAGAAGCATTAATCATGCCCTTCTAAACTGTCACATTTTGCAGTGGGAAAGGAGAAGTGTGCACAACTGTAATTCTTTTCTCTTGCATTATATATTTCCAGTTTGATGGGGTTTTTGACAAAACACATATTATAAATAAATGTACTCTAGCAGAGTTTACCTTTTCCTTGTTTTGGAGGGACTATAATCAAAGGACTTTCTATTTTGAAAAGAAGTACTTGCTTTTTCAAACAATAAAGTGACAGTACACAGGTACCTAAGACTGCTCCAGGATAATTGAGAATTTAGAAATCCGTGCAGGTGAGGGAGGAGAGAAGTAAGTATGGCTCCAAATCATCCTCTTTGAGCTGTTTGGAGGCTGAACCAGCCTCCATCAAGCTTTTACTTGCCTCCCAGGAAGAATCACTGCACTTTAGCATGCTCTGGCTGGCTATTCTACTACACACATTGTGGGGGAGGAGGAAACTTCTTAATTAGAACTGGTTATGCCAAATTTATGCCATCCAGTGATTCACCTACATCGAGGGAATTTCCAGTTGTCCCTTAGAACAGCTTTTGAGATCCTTTTCGAGCAACTCCAAGGAATGGAATGGGGCTGAAGATCTGGCCTAGAAGCTTGATACTGAGATTGCTTTATCTGAGCCAAAGCTATATGAATTGTGTCTTATATTTGGCACTTTTGAATTGAAAATGAATTATGAGCCACTGCTCTCATGTTGCATGAACAGTCACAGTTATAAGTTGTTTGCCCCCCCAGAAAATTATCTCTTTCTCAGTCCTTTGTCTCCTCCCATTTTGTGCAACAGCTCTTTGCAGTACACCTCACTGAGAGAGGACATCTTTGTTCCTATATTTAAGACTGAGTGTGGGGTTAGGTTCCAAAAGCTCCTATTGTCACCTGAGAGGCTGAAGGACCTTGATGTCTTTTGAGACAATCTGTGTGAAAACCCCACAATCCGCTATTTTTCTTTAAAATGAGATTATTAAAAATAAAGAGAAACTCAGATTAAAAGAAACTGGTTGGATAACGTATCTCCTCTGAATACTTAGCCAAAGCCCAGATAGGTAGGTTCCTCTTATCTTAATTGCCTTGAACACAGGAAACTATCAGTTGAAAACAATTTCCTTCTGTGATTTTCAACTTCATGCTGTTTTGTCCAGAGACCAATGTTTCCCTCCCTTAACTGACATGCTTATTAAGTCCTTTGATCCAGGGCAGTATCCCTCCATTTTCCAAAACAGTTCTCTGAAGGTAAACACAGAACTCGGGCTGGGAAGCACACAAGATCTTTTATAGGGGAGAAGGCAAAACGCCGCATTTATTGAGAATACAGCAGTTAGCATATGCTTTTCAGTCACACACACATGCCATGCACACAGTCCCGCCAGTCGATGTTTATAGTTACCAGTCCAGAGTCTGGATCAATCTAGTGGCCAGCCAGATTGGTGACAGAGGGGAGCCGGGCTCTGTCGGTCACGGTCCGATGCTCCTGGAGTAGTGGCAAGATGAACCCAAAGTCCCATGGCAAAGCAACCCTGTTCTTATAGTCTTTTTTCTCCGTTGAAGTCTATGGATTTTGCTGTGTCAGTCTGTGACTGGTTATTCCTTAATCAGTGTTATCTTCTGATGTTAACATTCCAAAGCACCTCTGAGAGGGCCATCTTGTCCTTTTGATTTCATCAATTGTCTTCTCTTTAGGGGTGCCAGCCTCCACCTCAGGGTCGTCAATCTGCCTTCCCTCAGTCTTGGATGAGCAGTGATGGTTCTCTGGCATCAATAAGTCTGTTAAATTTATTCATTTCTTCACTCCTCCTCCCTTGACCATCTGGCTCCGACAATGGCCTTCACAACTTCTCTTTTCCTGATGCATGCACTGCTCATTCACACAAACAGTCTTTTACAGAGACCTTCAAAAGTATACAGACAGCAGTGTTTTATATTGAGCAAAAGACATTGTAAATTAAGCCTTGCTAAATCTTATAATTAGAACATTTCACACTGTGGCTTGGGCCTTCAGCATTTCTCTAATTTAATTAACGTAGACACAATACAGGATCCTGTCTCTTACTAACTAAACCTTAAAACAAAGAACGAAAAGGGCCCAATTTGTAATACATATGGGAAACAGAATCCCATAGTCCCAGAGGGTCATTCCTTTCTGCTATTCAAAAAGGGTGGCTGGCAGGATGAAATCAAATCATACATTAATTCTCATAGTACAATTATAAACTCCTGCTCGTACAGGTCCACTGAGGAGAAAATGGCCCTTTAGCAGTGATTAATAGCTATCCTTCAGATTCCTCACTGCTACTTAACTGTACTCAAGTATAGCCCTCCACAGATCCTTTTGTCTAACTGACACAGTTTATCCAAGTCTCCCTTTAAAACCTTCTCTCTCAATTTCCCCTTCCTATGAAATAAATAAGTAGTTAGACTCTATTCACGTGTTATCTCATTCAGAGTAAGCACTTCAGTTTTAATTATATGGAAAAGTGGATTCCAAACCTAGAATCATTAAGAATAAAGTTATTACTGAGGCATTACACCTAGTGGAGCATGAAACATTTGCTTTCAAAAGAGGGCAGTAAATATTGTACCTTTATAAGAGTTTTAACTGCAAGAGTATATTCTAGTTTGTGTATTATATTCTAGTACATATTATACTATGGACCAGACAGTACTTGGTTCTTCACTGGTGTGCAAGAGCAGAGAGGCAACAAAGTGCCTTCCCCCTGCCTTATGTCCCTATGCAAACATCAGACACAATCCCATTCTTTGTGCTTTCTGAGGACAGGAAGTATCTGATGCTGTAATTAGACTAACCATAGAGGGAAGGGCTACGGTGGGGCCGTGGCCCCACCTCCCTTTACACCAGCCCCTCCTCCCCCGCACCCTCCGCACACGCACGCACACACACACACACACAGTTGAGGTGCTGCAGGAGGAAAATGCACACCATGCATTCTAATAATAAGAGTCTATGAATTCTCACCTCCAGTGCAGGCTATTGCTGAACAGCCACGGTATAGATCTGTGTGCAGTGAATACTACTGATGAAGAATTTTAATGTGTGCTGCTTTAGGCTGTCTCTATTTTAGGACAAAGGAATGTGTGTAGTTTGGTTGGTAGTCCTTTTGTTGCCCTCAGCTGCAGACTGAAAGCTGATAAAAAGGAGGAGTTAAATAATAAGCAATTCACAGATGCTGTGTTTTCCTAAGTCTGTCAGAGCCAATGAGATATAAGCTGTGCATAAAAATGAGGCAATGAGCTGAAATGAAGGTGTTAGTGAAATTAAACGTGAGTGAAGTGTAAAGCTGCAGCAACAGTATATATGTAAATAATATTTAATTATTGAAGAACGTTAGGGTTCTAAATAGCTGGAATTGGTAGACACACTAATAATAGCCCTTTGCTTTTATATAGTGACCTTTATATGAAGTTTTCAGAGCACTTTACTGATGTTGAATACATCAACATTCATGCTGTGCAGAGAACTAAAAAAAAAAAAAGAGTTTTCTAGCAAAATACAGACCAAACTTTTCCAAATCATGGTTTGGTTTATATGTCTGTCAATGGCAAGCATTAGAGAAAAGATTGTTCATTTGCATTACAAATAACTCATATAGGTTACAGTGCTGCAGTATTACTAGCAATGAGCTTGACACAATTAGAGTTTTCCCTACAGCAGTAGTCTACCAATGCCAGCCATTGATTTAACTGTTTATACTCAGTAGGTCAAGGTCCCTTACACACATTACCTGTAATCTTGCTTAAATCTTTCTTCCCTGAGGGGGAACAGCAATGAAGACACTGCCTGAGAATCTCATTATTCTTGACAGGGCTGCAGTTTCTGAGTAAACTACAGTGGGTAATACTAAAAACCAAGTATGCTGTCAGTGTAACAAGAGGTATATTTTTATCCTTTATAGAAGGCTGATATTGGCCCTTCATTTGTAATTTGATGTAATAAATAATGCAATAGTCAAAACAGGAAACAGTCTAATAAAATGTAGATTTGGATCAGATACCGTCCATTGTTGTATGCAGTGCTGTTGTAGCCATGTTAGTCCCAGGATATTAGAGAGACACGGTGGGTGACGTAATGTCTTTTATTGACAGGTTTCAGAGTAGCAGCCGTGTTAGTCTGTATTCACAGAAAGAAAAGGAGTACTTGTGGCATCTTAGAGACTAACAAATTTATTTGAGCATAAGCTTTCGTGAGCTACAGCTCACTACATCGGATGTCTTTTATTGTCTCTCTCACCAACAGAAGTTGGCCAGGTAAAATATATTACCTCGCCCACCTTCTCTGTTTAGACACTGTTCCAACATATAACAAAGTTACCTGTCAAAGTACAGCTCCTTTTTTTATACATTGAAGGGTGATAGCTTGTTATGAAACAGTTTTCCCATGGAATGACAGCACCTACAGCTTGTTCATTTTTATCTGTACAGATCAATGTGGAAAGGGAATAACTGATTATTCTGTTGCTGGAATGCCATTTCCTCATACATTTTAAATCTGCTGTACTTTGAACATTTTTCTTTGACTTCAGTTGTTTTTATGACATCGTCATGTTTTCTAATGTCTAGGCCTTCAGTTAAACATATCTCCGGTGTCTTTGCCAAAGCAGGAAGTGGTCTATTATCTATTAAAGACACACTACTGCACTCTTTTCAATATGCCTTGTCAATCTGATTTAAACACAATGGCAACGGCTATGAAGTAAGCATGTTGCACAACACTCAAAATAACCACTGATTACTACCAAGTAGGAGCACCAACTTGAAATGAAGTGATTTGTCAATGGAAAATGCAGTCTTTCTCAACAAACTGGCTATCAGCATTTTCAACAGTGATTCCTTTCTGGAGTATGGAAAGAGACAAAGTTACATTTGTGTAGATCACTGCACAAGTTAATCTTTGTTCCAGATGGGATGGTACATTTTGCCAGAAGATTTTTGTTTTTCTTGTGAAGAAAGGAGATTATTTGTAGTAATTATTGTTCATTGAGGCAACTGAGATTAGTTTGAAAAAACATAATTTAAGGGTTAATCTTGCCCTCAGATGTGCCAGAAGGGAGCATAGGGACCCTGTTCACCATGTAAGCAGCCAGGTGGACTACATCCTTGATACACAAGTATGCACTTGTGCACTCACTCACCTAACACAATAAATGAAATAGGCATTGAGAATTCTTAGCAACTTGCAGGAGCAAGTCCATCAGCTGTATATTCTGTATGTCAGCAAGCAGGTGTATCAGAGGATGTATAAAGAGCACCCCACAGTATATTGCATTGGCCTGCAATGTAGAATGCTGCTATGAGCTGGCAGAATGCCTTATATAGAAAAGTAGAAAACCTGGATTTGTGCTGGAAATGGCCCACCTTGATTATCATGCACATTGTAGGGAGAGTGGTCACTTTGGATGAACTATTACCAGTAGGAGAGTGAGTTTGTGTGTGTATGGGGGTGGGGGGTGAGAAAACCTGGATTTGTGCTGGAAATGGCCCACCTTGATTTTCATACACATTGTAAGGAGAGTGGTCACTTTGGATGGGCTATTACCAGCAGGAGAGTGAGTTTGTGTGAGGAGGGGGGGGGCGGAGGGTGAGAGAACCTGGATTTGTGCTGGAAATGGCCTAACTTGATTATCATACACATTGTAAGGAGAGTGATCACTTTGCTATTAGCAGCAGGAGAGTGGGGTGGGAGGAGGTATTTTTTCATGGTCTCTGTGTATATAATGTCTTCTGCAGTTTCCACGGTATGCATCCGATGAAGTGAGCTGTAGCTCACGAAAGCTTATGCTCAAATAAATTGGTTAGTCTCTAAGGTGCCACAAGTACCTCTTTTCTTATATAGAAAATGCTCCTGTCAGCACTGTTGCACATACTCCTTGTGTTGGTTTGCTGGTCCGACATCAGAATTCAGTAATAAGTGTTTAATTAGTTATTAATAATTAAAATTTTAAAAGAAAGTTGTGTGCAAATTAGAAAAACAGTTGATTTTTATAATCAAGGCTTGACTACTCGTGTACATAATATATTTTTGCTAAACCTCAACAAATGTGTTTATTATTCCTTTAACATATAACTACTGTGTAATGTATATTTTATCACTATTAAAGGGAAAATGTGAATATTGATAAGGGAGCAAATTTCAGCTCCAAGCTTCCAAGAGTATATCATAAGTAGTGATAAAATACTGATGTTTAAATAATGTAAAATACCATAACTGTATCTTTTTAAAATGTATGTAATGGCTCTGATTTATGTCCAAATTGTGTTTCTCTTACTCCCTACTTTCAGTGTTAATTTAGTTGGAGTAAGAGGAGGATTTGGCCATTAAAAATTTACCTTTTAACATGCAAGAATAACATAAAAAACCTAACTGTGCAATTATCTTACCTAGGGGGGTTTATTTGTTTTTACAATGTTATCAGTGTATTTGTTTTGGTTGATCTATTCTTTAATGGTAGAGCATGAGCCATTCAACATTTATTCTCAAAAGACCCACATGTATTTCTTCTTCTTTTTTTTAAAAAGGTAACACAGCCAAGGTGTTTATTGAAGTGCAGGATGAAAATGACCATGCTCCTGTTTTTACCAAAAAACTCTACATTGGAGGAGTGTCTGAAGATGCTAAAATGTTTTCTTCTGTGCTGAAAGTTAAGGTGGGAGTCAAGCTATTTAAGTACAGTTCACAGGCTAAGGAAAAGTATATACTCACTGGTTTGAATTTCCACAGGAGGTTACAGTAGATGCATCTGCAAACTATTTGAGCTCCTGCTACATTAACAAAAATTCACACTTGACTTGTGCACAAAAACCAGTAAAGTAGGTGCAGATTGGCTGATTATCTGTCTAAAATCCTGTTCATGCATAGAAATTTGGAGTTTTGCAAGTATATTGGCCCAATAATCCAATATTTCCTGAAGCAAAACTCCTTTTGAGGTCAATAGCATTTTGCCTAAGTAAGGATACAGGATTAGTTTCTTTGTTTAGCTTTGGATATTTTTATGTAAAGATTTGTAGCCATTATTTTTTTGAATATGTCAACATATGGCCATTTCCAACATGCCTTCATAGCAGTTTCTGACTAAAAGTCTTCTGAAGTAGTTCTTCTGCAGCACATGTTAATGCTTTGGTAATGAAATAAGTCAGCCTCTGTTTCAGTTCAGGAAAGCAATTTCACATCTGTTTGCTGTATGTCATACATTTGGCTGTGGTTAAAACAAAGTGTATAGGGTAAATATTTTTTTTAATACATTCTATTTAGCAGAAAAATAACATTTACTTAATAAATTAGCTTTAAACAAAGAATGTTAAAACTGGAAGTGTCTAATTTCTATAAAATACTGTATGGCCATAATCTTTAGTGTTCTACAAGACTCTGTTTACCCAGGCCTGTTGAAGTTAGCTTTTCTCCCCCTCTTTTCCTTCTGCATTTTGTATCACTTTAAACTGTTGTGGAAAAGCCTGAAAGTTGCTGATTCTAGTTTTTTCACAAAAGGTCACAGAAGGTTGGCCTGCCAGGAATATTCCCTTATTTTAACCTAGTGATTTGTTTGGAACACCAGAAATCTAATAGAGAATGACAGAAGCTTATTAAATCTGTCCGTTATTTACCTCAGGGTGGTCCTTCATCAAGTTAGCTCAGAGATATTAAAAAAAATACTGGAAGGCAGGTAAGCACTGAATATTAGGAAGGATCTCTTGGTCTTCAGATTTGCCTTCCTTGCCTATTGGTGCATAATATTATTGCTTGTTTTATTTATTTTTTTCCCTTTTGATTTCATTCAGATCGTCATCCCCCAGGAGGCTGTTTCAGTGGCACACAGCAACCTTAAATCTGTTCTAAGAGCATAGCTGGGAGTTTTTCTAAGTGGTGTAGGGCAATCCCTTCAGTGCATCAAACTGATATAACCTGCTCCATACCACTCTTTCCTACCTTCCCTCCATCATAGGGGATGTGCTGTGGGCCATAGTGGGTGTGGCCAAACTGTGCTTCCTTCCAGTGATATCCAGTTACTATAACAGCTTTTAGGAGGCCATTGCAGGCTGCAAAAAGTTAGCCCTGAGAACAAACTTGCACCTGGTTGTCCCCAAAATTAAGGTAGCACAAAAATGACTTCTAGCCACTTTTGTCCTCCCCCACCTTCCCCACCCCCAGATGTGATGTTCTGGCACAGCTGAGGATGCAGATAATTAGGCATTTTTAAATGTTTGGTGGTACAGAGACTGGTTTAGAACATGTGGGAAATGTCTAAGAATAGGATCAGATTCAGTGATTGTAATGGAATGATAAACCACAGTATACTATTCAGCCATTAGGTGGTGAAGTATGTAACATTTCTTATTTAAGCTAGCCTCAGCCATGCAGGGAGAACATTAAAGGGTCTTATACTGAACACATCTGGTGTGTCTCTTGCTCAGAAGGAAGCCCTGTAGCCTGTCCATATCTGGTACAGGAGCATGACAGTGATTGCTATTAAATCAGTGCTTGCATGTGCAAAATATGTAGTTAGATATAATTGGATGCCTGTATATCTGATTCATCTGATAAGTTCACTTTGGACTTATAAATTAAAGGTTTGGCATACTCAAAAATGTAGACATGGAAAATTGTGTTAAATACTTGAACTTTAGAAAAGCTTATGATACCATTCTGTACAAGAGATGAGTAAGGTATTTGAGGAGATAAAGCAGTCTGAGCTATCAAAGCCATAAAGATTTAAGAGTATTTGTGAGTGGAAGCATATGAAACTTAAGGAATTACTATAAACTTGTATTATGAAATAGGTCAGTCAAAATTTTCTGCACAGTGGAGTCGTTCTCCTGTCTCTTCAAAGAGGCTCCTGGTTTTCTATCATTGAATTCCAGGCACAAACAACAACAATCCTCAATGAGGTGGGTCAGAAATATGTGAAATAGGGACAAACTTCCAAGGGAGGGTTGAGTTGAGGTATTTGCCTTCACCCATGGCTAGGTACATGAGATAATATTTTTTATGGGACCAACTTCTGTTGGTGAAACAGGGAAGCTTTCGAGCTACCTTAGTTCTGTGTAGCTCAAAAGCTTGTCTCTTTCACCACCAGAAGTTGGTCCCATAAAAAAATATTATCTCAACCACCTTGTCTCTGTAATATTCTGGGACCAAAAAGGTTACAACAACGCTTCACCCATGGCAATCAGTTGATATTATCTGAAGGAAATTAGTGGATATCCAAGCAAAGCAAGAAATGTGTACACTTTAATGACTGTATCCTTCTCCCATCAAAGTCAGTGGCAAAGCTCCTTTTGACTTCAATAAGAGGAGGCCCGTAGTGAAATGGAAACTCAACAGTACTTTACAAGGTATAAGAGACTGAAAGTTGTTAGTTAAAAATAAAAAAATACAACCCATTACATTAAGGTTTCTTTATTTAAAATGAAACAGGAAAATAAACATGCATGTTCGGTGTAGTAAAGCAAACCCACGAATTGGATCAGTGTGACTTATTGTTGGATTTAACCTAACCCTAAGTGCCAATTTTCTGAAAACCACTACTAATTAACTCATTTCACTGTGTCTTCACTTGTATCTATTTAGACAAAAAGGAATCCTTTTTTTTTTTTTGTTAAATTCAATACAAAAATAAGGCATAACTAAGTACTAATTAAATGAATTAGATAATGTCATGTCTAATCTCAGTAGGTATTACATGCAGAATCATTGTGAGTAGAATTTAATGAATATTTCTTCCAATTTCAATTTTTAAGAACCTTAGAAAAGTACCCATATAGCTTGTGTTGTAGAGATTATTTAAATTTCAGTTCCACCAAGAAACTACTTTAAGATTTTTAACACATTTTCTTGCATTATTAGTTTATTAATTATTGTGAAATTTCTTAAATTTGTGTGCCTGTGAAAAGAAACTGATAAATATTAAAGTATGCTTTTTCTCAAAATATTCCCATTCTTTCCCCTGCTGCTAACAGCTTTTAGGGATCTTAAAATATGTTTTTGTATATCAGAGAAATTTTTATAAATAAGATATAAAGATCTTCAGTTCTGAAATGAAAGTTACAGAGCACAACAGCCCACAGCCCAAGAGTGCCTAATTCTGAAATGAGAATAATCTTATCTGTCAGTCCAGTTCAGGGGTTGCCATTACAAATCAGTATTTACAGCAGCTACACACATAGCGAGATTCACTATTGCCACTTCCACTCCATCCCACCACCTTAGAGTATAAGATAGCAATGGTAGAGATGGCCCAGAACTCGAGATTTCTGGTTCTTGAGAAATTTCAGTATTTTGATATTTGGTTTCATTTTGAAATGCAACGAAACCAAAGTTACAGAGCACAACAGCCCACAGCCCAAGAGTGCCTAATTCTGAAATGAGAATAATCTTATCTGTCAGTCCAGTTCAGGGGTTGCCATTACAAATCAGTATTTACAGCAGCTACACACATAGCGAGATTCACTATTGCCCTTCCACTCCATCCCACCACCTTAGAGTATAAGATAGCAATGGTAGAGATGGCCCAGAACTCGAGATTTCTGGTTCTTGAGAAATTTCAGTATTTTGATATTTGGTTTCATTTTGAAATGCAACGAAACCAAATATTTTGTAATTTCTTATGAACCAGAAATTCAAGACACTCTTCATTTCACTGACACATGGTGTTTCAAAAATGTTACATATTCCCGAGGACCAGCAGCAGCTGACTAAAATTGACATTCTTGTAACCAGTAGTGGTAAAACTGACAAGAATGTCAATTTTACTCAGCTGCTGCTGGCTCTCTGAGGATCTGCAACTCTGGAGCAGCCTAGTCCTGGGATCCCCCAGGGTTTCCAGGCTCACAGGTCCATGGCAGGGAGACTGGAAATCCGGAGAGCCCAGCCCTCACTTGAATCAAGGTTCTCAGGGTTTCCAGACTCCTTTGTGTGGACCCAGCAGCACAGAACCTGAAAACCCTATTTAAAACCACGTATCTCAGGACTTTCTGGACTAACAGGCTCCTGGATTATTGCATGGAGCCTGGAAACTCTGGCAATCTTGGCATGGTGGGGCTGGCCAGAGCCTGGAACCCTCTGGGTCCCCAGCCCTAGAATAGTATGTAAGGTGGGGCTCCTCTAGAGACGTGGACCTGGAAGACCAATCTATCCAGCATAAGCTTTCATGGGCTAGAAACCGCTTCATCAAATGCATGGAGTGGAAAATACAGGAGCAGTATAAATACATGAAAAGATGGGAGTTGCCTTACCAAGTGTGAGGTCAGTCTAATGAGACAATTCAATTAACAGTAGGATACCAAGGGAGGAAAAATAACTTTTGTAGTGGTAATGAGAGTGGCCCATTTCAAACAGTTGACAAGAAGGTGTGAGTAACTCTAGGGGGAAATTCGTATGGGGGAAATTAGGTTTAGGTTTTGTAATGACCTAAATGAATGACCACTCCCAGTCTTTATTTAGGCCTAATGTGATGGTGTCCAGTTTGCAAATTAATTCCAGTTCTGCAGTTTCACATTGGAGTCTGTTTTTGAGGTTTTTTTGTTGAAGAATTGCCACTTTTAGGTCTGTTATTGAGTGACCAGGGAGACTGAAGTGTTCTCTGTCTGGTTTTTGAATGTTATAATTCCTAATGTCAGATTTGTGTCCATTTATTCTTTTGTGTAGAGACTGTCCGGTTTGACCAGTGTATATGGCAGAGGGGCATTACTGGCACATGATGGCATATATCACATTGGTAGATGTGCAGGTGAACGAGCCCCTGATGGTGTGGCTGATGTGGTTAGGTCCTATGATGGTGTCCCTTGAATAGATATGTGGACAGAGTTGTCACCGGGGTTTGTAGCAGGGTTTGGTTCCTAGGTTGGTGTTTTTGTTGTGTGGTGTGTAGTTGCTTCTGAGTATTTGTTTTAGGTTGGGGGGTTGTCTGTAAGCGAGGACTGGCCTATCTCCCAAAGTCTCTTAAAGTGTGGGATTGTCCTTCAGGATAGGTTGTAGATCCTTGATGATGCGCTGGAGAGGTTTTAGTAGGTAACGGCTAGTGGCATAGTGTTACTTTCTTTGTTGGGCCTGTGACTTCCCCTTAGTAGGTGACTTCTGGGTACCCTTCTGGCTCTGTCAATCTGTTTGTTCACTTCAGCAGATGGGTATTGTAGTTTTAAGAACGCTTAATAGAGATCCTGTAGGTGTTTCTCTCTGTCTGAGGGATCAGCGCAAATGCGGTTGTATCTTAGAGCTTGGCTGTAGACAACGGATCATGTGATGTTGTCTGCATGAAAGATGGAGGCAGGTAGGTAAGTATAGCAGTCAGTAGGTTTCCGGTATAGGGCGGTGTTTATGTGACCATCACTTATTAGAACTGTAGTGTCGAGGAAGTGGACCTCTTGGGTGGACTGGTCCAGGGTGAGGTTGATGGTGGGATGGAAATTGTTGAAATCCTGGTGGAATTCCTCAAGGGCCTCCTTCCCATGGGTTCAGATGATGAAACTGTCATCAATGTAGCGCAAGTAGAGTAGGGGCGTTAAGGAGAGCTGAGGAAGCGTTGTTCTAAGTCAGCCATAAAAATGTTGGCATAGTATGGGGCCATGCGGGTACCCATAGCAGTCCCGCTGACTTGAAGGTATAAATTGTTCCCAAATCTGAAATAGTTGTGGGTGAGGACAAAGTCACAAAGTTCAGCCACCAGGTTTGCTGTGATAGTATCGGGGATGCTATTTCTGATGGCTTGTAGTCCATCTTTGTGTGGAATGTTCGTGTAGAGAGCTTCTACATCTATAGGTTTCAGAGTAGCAGCCGTGTTAGTCTGTATCCACAAAAAGAAAAGGAGGACTTGTGGCACCTTAGAGACTAACAAATTTATTTGAGCATAAGCTTTCGTGAGCTACAGCTCCGATGAAGTGAGCTGTAGCTCACGAAAGCTTATGCTCAGGTAAATTTGTTAGTCTCTAAGGTGCCACAAGTACTCCTTTTCTTTCTACATCCATAGTGGCTAGGATGGTGTTTTCTGGAAGATCACCAAAGGATTGTAGTTTCCTCAGGCTGACAAAGGAGGTGCAATAGTCATCATGAATAGGTAGGAATATGAATGAGAGTCTGCTAGACAACTCTCTGACACGACATTCTACAGGCCATTACCCTCTGACCCCACTGAGGATTACCAAAAGAAAATACACCATCTGCTCAAGAAACTTCTTAAAGAAGCACAGGAACAAATCTACACTGACACACCCCTAGAGCCCCGACCGGGGGTATTCTATCTGCTACCCAAAATCCATAAACCTGGGAATCCTGGACACACCATCATCTCAGGCATTGGCACCCTGACAGCAGGATTGTCTGGCTATGTGGACTCTCTCCTCTGGCCCTAAGCTACCAGCCCTCCAGTTATCTTCGAGACATCACTGACTTCCTGAGGAAACTACAATCCTTTGGTGATCTTCCAGAACTCTCATTGCAGATTTTGCACCGCTAAAATCTTCATACAGTACTGCTAGAAAATGCAAATTTCATCAAGGGTTTAGTGGAATTTAGAATCTGTATATACGATTGTGTCATCAATGTCTATACACTTGGTCAGACTTCTTTTAAAAAAGATTTATATCGTGTTTACACTCCCTTGATAGAGGGAGACATTTCAGATGTTCATTAAAAGTCTGTAGTGAAGTCTAAATGGGGTAGGAGTGGGGAAGCAAATGTTTGATCTGACTGGCCGGTGTAAAGCAACCCCTGGATTCTGAGAGGAGGAGGGGAACATGGAGGTGGTTTAGCTGCTCAGGGAACTTCTCCCCCAGCCCTTCTTCAGAATGCACTGGAGGATGGGGGAAGGAAGGAGAAGGGAGGCAGAAGAGGAGCAGAGAATTCACTACCCCTCTCTACTGTCACTGGGTAGGCTGTGTATGTGCATTGCCCTTCCTGTATGTAAAACCATCTTGATGCAGTTGTGGTCCTGCCCTATAATGGAGTTATAGTTTCAGTTGCATTTCCAAGATGCTGTAGGCCTGACGATTGTCAGATTTTGGAGTCTGGCAGGAATTTTTCCTTCAGAGCAGGATTCACAAAGGGATCTGGTGCATTTTTGCACCTTACTTGCAGCATGCCGGATGATAGTTTTAAGTAAATAATGCATAAGTGCCATTTAAAAGTTGTAAGTGAGTTTGTAATTTAGTTGCAATTTGTTGCTGGCATCCAGTGCAGGTGAGAGCCTCAAAGAGACCAGCTCCCAGAGGTAAATATGAGACCAGAGAGTACTGGTAGACCCTATTAGACTGGAGTAAGGAGGGAGAGACTGAACTCTTCTCATGCTGAGGTACCTATCATGTGCATCCTCATTTCCCTCTCGCGGGAGGAGAGTAAGAGGATTCAGAGGCGGCCTGAATTGTAGGGGGTTGACTGAAGAGGGTCAGTCCTGAATATTGGTTAGTTGGCCTGAAGAAAGGATGGCTGGAAAACAAGAATTTCATTTTGGGGAAAAACTGAGATTTCAACATTTGATCCCATTCTCATGCAGAACAAACCCAAGACCTTTTCCACCAAACAATGAGAGTCAGAGTACCCCGGAAATACCCAATAGCTGAGTGGTTAGTGAACTCACTTAGGATGTGGGAGACCCAAATTCTAGACCCTATTCTGCCTGAGTCGGAATGCCCTAACCAGCTCTGTCTCTCTCTCTCAGCCCCTTCTGTTACAGCTGTTCCACATTGAATAAATAGTTAAATATTCATTGAGAGAGAGATTGACCTAGCCTGGTGGTCAGAGTACTCACATGGGATGTGGAAGACCCAGGCTCAAGCTCCTGCTCCAATCAGGCAGAATATCCCTTCCTTGAGAAGATTTCTCAAGTCCAGACAGGAATTGCTGCTCAAAACCAAAGAGACCCACCACAGAATTACTTAATAGGCCAGTGCTTATGGCCCATAGCCTAGCATGTGGAAGAGCCCAGGTTCAAGACTGTAATCTGAATTGACTAGGGACTTGAACCTACATCTCCCACATCAGAGGTGAGTGCCTTAGTGACTGGGCTATTGGCTATTCTGGGGGTGATCCCTTCCTCCTCCTCACTGAGAAATTTAATGAAAACCAATACCGTTCTTTTTGGTTTTGACAAATCTGCATTTTCTGACCAAAACCAAAACATAACAGAAAGTTCCCAACCAGCTCTAGCATGAAGATCCCTTACCACAGCACTGGACCCAAATAAATGACTGTTACTTTCTGGGGCTGGGAGGTGGGGAAGGACATAGCACTCCTACCCCTAAAAAAAAAAAATTCATAAAGATGCAGCCTTCCACTTTAAAATGCATCCCTGTGTCTGTGTCTCATTTTCCTATGTGTCCTGATCATTAGCTTTAGGAAACACAGGAAATGCCAGACTAGATCAGACTAGCAGTCTATCTAGTCCAGTATCTTGCTTCCAAGAGTGACTTCTAGTAATTGCTTCAGAGATAGAAGCCTTATAGCAGGTAGTTTGGAGACAGATTATACCATGAAGAAATTTCTTCCTATCCCCAATAGTTAGAAGTTGGCTTATGCCCTGAATTTGAAGGTGTGTGTGGTGATTGTTTTTGTTTTTAATATATTTATTATAATTTCGGGCTGTCTTGTTATCCATATACCTGTCTGATTCTTTTAAAAATCATGGCAAGTTATTGGCCACTATGATACTTTGTGACAATGAGTTCCACAGTCTAATTGTGTTGTATACCATTTGTTGTTTTGTATATTTTTATCATGGCATCTTTTGTTCGTCTCCTTTCTGAGGTATACGGCCCTTATTTTGTTTTCCAGTAGCACTTCACATGAGTGTTTTTCTATGTCCCAATGATTGTGATCAATCTCTATTTCTGCTATGTTCTTAAGTTGGGAAGATCAAAACTGAGCATAGTTTTCTAAATGAAGTCATACCATTGATTACTATGACATTTATTGTACTTTATTATACTGCCACTGTAAAGTCAATTGACAATGATTTTGGTTGCTGTAAAAGGGATAGGAATTTTGGGGAAGCAGAAGTTCTATAAAGGAGAGAGAAAATAAAGGCAGAAAATGAAATTTGTATTGAAAGCAATGAAAGGGGTGAGTTCTCCCCCTGCTAAGTTTCAGGAAAACAGTGCTTTTTCCAGCAGCATAATGAAAAGAATTGTACCATTGCTCTGATATATAGAACCAATAATAAGCTAACATTTGCCAGTTTCACTTTACACAGAACTGATGAAGAAAACTGATGTATGTTCACGTACAAATTAAGTTTGACTAAAGTTTACCAGGTTACATAGATTTCTCTCCCATGTTGCAGTGGGGAAATTTTTCAGCAAATACAGAAGCAGAATATGCGGGATGATTGTTTTTTTTTTTTAAAAAGTATGTATAATTCAGTTGTACTTCATGAACATGGCAGAAGGAAGATTTACAATTTATTACAAAACCATGCCTATGCATTACATTTTTACAAAACAAGTAGCAATTACTTCAGCTCTTGTTGAAATTGAAATATTGTATCACAAATGCATTTACTGAATTGTATATATAATTCATGAGAAGAATTATAGAATCATAGAATAACAGAGTTGGAAGGGACCTCTGGAGGCCATCTAGTCCAACCCCCTGCCCAGAGCAGGACCAATCCCAACTAAATCGCTCGGGGGTCGCATAACTAGAAGAAGAAGGGGCTTTAAATGTTCACTATCCTTCTGTATGATCTTGTAATTTCTTTAATGATACATGCTCAAAAATAGTGGGAAAATATATTCTATTAAGTGGTATGAGTGTTGAATCTGTAGCTGAAACACATTCTTAAAATAAAACTATTCATTACAATTCATCTTGAACTAGTCTGTGTAAGGATTGAAGGAGTAGGCATTGTTTGAGTCCAAGATTTCAAAACTTCAGTAGGAAAAAAATTATCTACAAAAAACTTCCTCCTGAAAGTACTCATTAAAGTGTAGCATTCTATAAAACTCCACATAACACAGGATACAAAGTATGTGGGTAATTTTGATAGTTACAAACCTTTCTTTTGTCTCAAAACCTCAAATTTTCACAGCAAAACCAATATCAATAATAGAAGGCGTATAGTGGAAAATTGGCTAAGTTGTACGTCCCCCCAACTTCTGAGTACCATTTTAACCTGAACTGCTTCATTTTGGGTTATAAAGTTATATATCCCAATACTTATTATGTAGCTAATGTAGAATATTTGTGTCAAGACCGCTAGATGGAATTCATTCACACACACACACAAAAACATTTTGTTGAGAGGTGGTGCTGAGAACTACATGAATATATATTTTTAATAAATGTATCAGGTAGGCATTTATTTATTAGTCAATGTGCAGAAACATTCCTATTAATGTTAATGGGAGTTATGTGTGTGCCCTGACAGACTCCTTAAATTGGAGAAAAGAAAGAACAGAACATTTAAAAGTGAAAACTACAGATTAAATAAAGCCATTCAAAACATAGCAATCTGCTGCATCAATTTGTAACCAGGCCAATTTATTCCTTCTGTTGTACAGGATAACATTAAATGTTTACATTTGGGAAATAGTACCAGAAAAACAATAATTACAGCTAAAATATGCTGCAAGCTTTTATGTGGATAAAATATATAGTTTAAATAGACAGTTTGAGAAGTGGCATAGTCTTTATATCACAAATAGTCATATAGAGTTGAAAAAGTGTTTTAAAGTTCAGATGTACAGATTGTAATAAAGGCTTCTAAATTTCACATTTTGTATAATTTTATATCTTGTTAGACAAAGACATGACTAAGTATAAAAGTAAGGTTTCAGATATATTCTAGGTGTATCCCTGAGGTGTACATCACTAATGTTAGCATGAATGGCAGCAGAAAAAGAGTTCATTTTAGAGCACAATCATAGCAAGTTTGAAAGATATAAAAAACACTTGTCATTTTATTGTAGCGGGGGAAATACTAACACTTTAAAGAGAGGAGTTACTTCACTTTTATTCAAGATACTTTTTTATGCTGAGAGAGATTCTGAATCATTGCTGAAGTATAGATATTCCTTCTTAACATTATTCCCATAAGTTTCCTGGCAGTAAAACAGCAGGTTATTGAGAGTGATAAATACTGAATAAAATCTGAGAACAACCAATTAAAAAACAGGTTGTATTAAAAACATTTTGACACTGCAGTTTTTACTATGAGAAATGGAAGGTGTGGAAGTTTTATTTTTACTTAATTGAAGACCACCCATTGAGCATATTTACAAAAATACCTCTACAGAAATGGTAGCCTGGATGCTTCATGGAAACATATTTTAGTCAAGAGCAATGATACAATGCATTTCCTTTGAAATGGCTGCTGCTGAACTAGGTAAGCTATTCTCCAAACTCGAGGAAAATTACAATTTTGTTTCAGTGTCAGTCTAAAAATCTGTGCTATGTTAATAACATGTAAAAATATGAATTGTCTTTCATAAGAGAAAGCAGCTTTCCCAGCCTGCAAAAAGTTGCAAGTTCAGCACATATTCTTTAACATCTTGCTGACCCAAGTGGCTACCAGGAATCTATCCTTGCAACAAAGCCCGTTGCCAACTGTGTCCACATATCTATTCAGGGGACACCATCATAGGGCCTAATCACATCAGCCACAATATCAGGGGCTCGTTCCCCTGCACATCTACCAATGTGATATATGCCATCATGTGCCAGCAATGCCCCTCGGCCATGTACATTGGTCAAACTGGACAGTCTCTATGTAAAAGAATAAATGGACCCAAATCAGACGTTCAAACTTTCAAAAAACAGTCGGAGAACACTTCAGTCTCTCTGGTCACTCGATTACAGACCTAAAAGTGGCAATACTTCAACAAAAAAACTTCAGAAACAGACTTCAATGAGAGACTGCTGAATTGGAATTAATTTGCAAACTGGATACAATTAACTTAGGCTTGAATAGAGACTGGGAGTGGATGGGTCATTACACAAAGTAAAACTATTTCCCCATGTTTATCCACCCCCACCCCCCACTGTTCCTCAGACGTTCTTGTCAACTGCTGGAAATGGCCCACCTTGATTATCACTACAGAAAGCTCCCCCCCCCACCCCCGCTCTCCTGCTGGTAATAGCTCATCTTAAGTGATCACTCTGGTTACAATGTGTATGGTAACAATCATTGTTTCATGTTCTCTATGTATATAAATCTCCCCACTGTATTTTCCACTGAATGCATCCGATGAAGTGAGCTGTAGCTCACAAAAGCTTATGCTCAAATAAATTCGTTAGTCTCTAAGGTGCCGCAAGTCCTCCTTTTCTTTTTGCGAATACAGACTAACACGGCTGCTGCTCTGAAACCTGTCATTATGCAAGGCACTGAATTTAGCCGTATGGAGTGAAAATCTATCAACTTCATGAAAAAACTCATACAGATACAAACAGACATCATCTTCCTTTCCAAATGCAAACAGATGGACATCATACCAAAACGTAAAAAATCCATCACAATCTACATACCACACAGACTATGCTGACAGCTTGTGCCACATGCTCTGAAAGAAACTGCAGAACCACCTGATCAACATCCTCTACAGCAAACAGGGAAAGATTAAGAATGAGCTCTCAAAACTGCATATTCTCATAAAAAAACAACCTTCCACACAAACTTCCTGGTGGCTGGACTTTACAAAAACTAGACAAGCCATTTACAACACACACTTTGCTTCTCTACAAAAGAAAAAGGACACTAAACTATCTAAACTACTACATGCCACAAGGGGCCACAACAGTGGTCCCCTTAACCCACCCAACAATATTGTTAATCTATCCAACTATACACTTAGCCCAGCAGAAGAATCTGTCCTATCTCAGGGCCTCTCCTTCTGTCCCTCCACCCCCATGAACATGATTCAGTTCTGTGGTGACCTAGAATCCTATTTTCGACGCCTCCGACTCAAGGAATATTTCCAACACACCTCTGAACAACATACTAACCCACAGAGAGTTTCCTACGAAGACTACAAAAAGAAGGATTCTGGGTGGACGCCTCCTGAACGTCGAAACAACAGACTGGACTTCTACATAGAGTGCTTCCACCGACATGCACGGGCTGAAATTGCGGTAAAGCAGCATCACTTGCCCCATAACCTCAGCCGTGCAGAACACAATGCCATCCACAGCCTCAGAAACAACTCTGACATCATAATCAAAAAGGCTGACAAAGGAGGTACTGTCGTCATCATGAATAGGTCGGAATATGAACAAGAGGCTGCTCGGCAGCTCTCCAGCACCACTTTCTACAAGCCATTACCTTCTGATCCCACTGAGGGTTACCAAAAGAAACTACAGCATTTGCTCAAGAAACTCCCTGAAAAAGGACAAGAACAAATCTGCACAGACAGACACCCCTGGAACCCCGACCTAGGGTATTCTATCTGCTACCCAAGATCCATAAACCTGGAAATCCTGGATGCCCCATCATCTCAGGCATTGGCACCCTGACAGCAGGATTGTCTGGCTATGTAGACTTCCTCCTCAGGCCCTACGCTACCAGCACTCCCAGCTATCTTTGAGACACCACTGACTTCCTGAGGAAACTACAATCCATTGGTGATCTTCCTGAAAACAACATCCTGGCCACTATGGAAGTAGAAGCCCTCTACACCAACATTCCACACAAAGATGGACTACAAGCCATCAGGAACAGTATCCCCGATAATGTCATGGCAAAACCTGGTGGCTGAACTTTGTGACTTTGTCCTCACCCATAACTATTTCACATGTGGGGACAATGTATACCTTCAAATCAGCAGCACTACTATGGGTACCCGCATGTGTTATACCAATAAAATAAAAGCCAGCAGGATCTTATTAAAGGGGAAAAGGCAAAATGCCACATTTATTGTGAATACAGAAAGAATTATAGTAAGCAGTTAGTTATAGCTATAACATTCCATTCAATTTCATATTTATTCACACATTCATTCATACAAACACAGGTTCTGCAAGGTTGTTATCATAGTTACCAGCCTTAGAGTTGCTCATGCCAAGCCACTGGCCAGGTGGCCTGGACATGAGGAGGGAGCAGGGCCTTGTCAGATGTTCATCTGATGCTCCTGGAAGTTGGTTTGCAGAATCAGACCCCAAAGTTCTCACTTTCTAGAGTCCATTTTTATAGGAATTTCTTCCTATGCCAGTCTATGGGAATTGCTTCATCATGCTGTTGCTGAATCAATCAGCAGATGGCACATTCCTGACGGCTCCGTGCTGCCAGATGTTATCTTGTTCTTTGGTTCTCCCATTCTTGAGGCTGTTGGGTGGATTCCAGTCTGACCTCTGGGGGGTCCTCTGGTTATTTCCACTTGACACCTTCTTCAGCCGATGGACACTGGATTCTTAGGCTGGCACCTCCCTGATCATTCAGTTATTATCCACACCAAACATCCATCCACATACATCCTCTATCTCTATTTTAATCACAATTGTTAACAAAGCGAGATGAATACAACAAAAGGGCGGGGAGTCTCTGGGTGCTGTTTCTGTTGTTACAGAGTATTGCTTTGAGTCTCTCTCTGAGTGAGTAGTTGTTGTTAAAAAGAATTGCTTTGAGAACAGACTCTGTCTCAGAATGTACTAACACAATTAGCAGCTTGCAAGTTTCACACATAGAGGGAGAGAAACAGTACCAAAAACCAAGAGACCTCTTAATTAGTAATACCCTGGAATTTAAACTATGGGGAATCAAACTCATTTGTGATTTTAATACAGAACTTCTTTAATATGATCCAACACATGGCCCCACGGTATGCCAACATTTTTATGGCTGACTTAGAACAACGTTTCCTCAGCTCTCGTCCCCTAATGCCCCTACTCCACTTGTGCTACATTGATGACATCTTCATCATCTGGACCCATGGAAAAGAAGCCCTTGAGGAATTCCACCATGATTTCAACAATTTCCATCCCACCATCAACCTCACCCTGGACCAGTCCACACAAGAGATCCACTTCCTGGACACTATGGTGCTAATAAGAGATGGTCACATAAACACCACCCTATACCAGAAACCTACTGACTGCTATTCCTACCTACATGCCTCCAGCTTTCATCCAGACCACACCACACGATCCATTGTCGACAGCCAAGCTCTACGATACAACCGCATTTGCTCCAACCCCTCAGACAGAGACAAACACCTACAAGATCTCTATCAAGCATTCTTACAACTACAATACCCACCTGCTGAAGTGAAGAAACAGATTGATAGAGCCAGAAGAGTTCCCAGAAGTCACCTACTACAGGACAGGCCCAACAAAGAAAATAACAGAAAGCCACTAGCCATGACCTTCAGCCCCCAACTAAAACCTCTCCAGCGCATCATCAAGGATCTACAACCTATCCTGAAGGACAACCCATCACTCACAGATCTTGCGAGACAGGCCAGTCCTTGCTTACAGACAGCCCCCCAACCTGAAGCAAACACTCACCAGCAACCACACACCACACAACAGAACCACTAACCCAGGAACCTATCCTTGCAACAAAGCCCGTTGCCAACTGTGTCCACATATTTATTCAGGGGACACCATCATAGGGCCTAATCACATCAGCCACGCTATCAGAGACTCATTCACCTGCATATCTACCAATGTGATATATGCCATCATGTGCCAGCAATACCCCTCTGCCATGTACATTGGTCAAACTGGACAGTCTCTATATAAAAGAATCAATGGACACAAATCAGACGTCAAGAATTATAACATTCAAAAACCAGTTGGAGAACACTTCAATCTCTCTGGTCACTCGATTACAGACCTAAAAGTGGCAATACTTCAACAAAAAAACTTCAAAAACAGACTTCAACGAGAGACTGCTGAATTGGAATTTAATTTGCAAACTGGATACAATTAACTTAGGCTTGAATAGAGACTGGGAGTGGATGGGTTATTACACAAAGTAAAACTTTTTCCCCATGTTTATCCCCTCACCCCCCACTGTTCCTCAGACGTTCTTGTCAACTGCTGGAAATGGCCCACCTTGATTATCACTACAAAAGGTTCTCCCCCCTCCCTCCACTCCCCCCGCTCTCCTGCTGGTAATAGCTCACATTACCTGATCACTCTCTTTACAGTGTGTATGGTAACACCCATTGTTTCATGTTCTCTATGTATATAAATCTCCCCACTGTATTTTCCACTGAATGCATCCGATGAAGTGAGCTGTAGCTCACAAAAGCTTATGCTCAAATAAATTTGTTAGTCTCTAAGGTGCTGCAAGTCCTCCTTTTCTTTTTGCGAATACAGACTAACATGGCTGCTACTCTGAAACTAGTCAAAGTTAGGCATCCTTTTCCAGTTGGGAGAAGAAACTGAAATCTGTTCTTTTCTTTGATGCAATCTTATTTACAAGTAATGGACAAGATCCTGCTGTTGCAAATTCAGGAGAAACCAGAAACAAAATAAATTTACCTAACAGCCCCAAGCTTCTTTAGCCAACACCAGACCAAAAAGTGCTCTTTCTAGCTTTTTTTTTTTTCTTTTTTCTCCCCCCCTCCCCCCCAGGATCATACACTGCGCATAGACGGCTGCTTGGATTTCCTGCTTTGCCTCTGGCTCTCTGTTTCTGTGTCTGCACCCTAGTTTGTCTTTTTCACACAGAGACACAAACACCTACCTGGTCAGAAAAATACTCAGTGGAAGCCTTTGCCCATATGGTGCTAGTTACCAGGCAGACTCTATTATGCTTTGTCTTAGGTGTGTCTGCTGCTGACAGCCATTTCAGACTCTGTGCTGGTCTGCTTCTTGTGACTCAGCCCTCTGGACAAGTCACATAAAGCCCTATTCCTGGGGTAAACCAGTCGTCCAACAAGTACTAGTCCTTCAACTTCAGGTTGGACTCCTTGTCTGAGTCTGGACTCACTAGTCATTACCCCTGGTATCAGAGCATTTCAGTAGTCCTAGTCCTTGGTGGGGGCAGGGTAGGGGCAGATTCCACTCCACGTTCCTTGGTTGGGCGGTAGGGGAATCCAGGCCCTCCCTTTCCACTGGGTTCCCATCCAGGGAAGCTTGTATAGGCAGTCAAGGCCTGACTATGCACACCATTTGTTATCTCCCTGGTCCACTTCCTACCTTACCTTGTCTTGGGCCCTGGCCTCAGCCTCTTCCTGGGCTCCGGGTATATCAGCTCCTCTCCATCCAAGCTTCTTCCCCTGGCTCACTGAAGAGCTTCTTAGCACTTTCTGTCACCCTACTGTTTCTGCTGCAGGAGAGTTTTCTCAGTTCCCTTGCAGGGTAATGTTCCTGCTCTTTGAATTCCACAGAGTACTAGAGTCTGGGCTCCAGCCCAAGCCTGGAAGTCTACACAACAATGAAACAGCCCCGCAGCCCAAGCTCCGCGAGCCTGAGTTGGCTGGCATGGGCCAGCTGTGGTTTCTTCTTTGCTAGAAGAAGACACAGCATAGACATACCCATACAGAAGCCTTTCCATTCCCTTCATAGTCTTTGTTGCCCTTCTCTGAATCTCTTCCAGTTCCATTGTATCCTTTTTGAGATTGGGTGACCAGAGCTGGACACGGTATTCAAGGTGTGGGTGCACTATGGATTTATACAGTGATGATACGATATGTTCTGTCTTATCTATCCCTTTCCTAATATTTCCTAACATTCAGTTAGCCTTTTGTAACCCTGCTGCACATTGAGCTGAAGTTTTCAGAGCGCTATCCACAGTGACTCCAAGATCTTTCTTTCTACTCACTTAGCATTCAGAAAGGTTGCAGATGTAGTTGTCTTCAATAGGATTGTACAATTGTAACTGTAGCTGGCTTCATGGAACTTGGAGGAAGTAGCGTATGTTGCAAGAGAGAAGTGTTAGGAGAAGGCACTAGGAAGCCAGTCTGTCTGCTCATGGTTTGATTGCAAGCTGCAGTTGCAGCATCTCTGTAAGTAGTTGTTTTTTTTTTAAAGAGAGAGAGAGTTTAGGGAGTTCTCTCATGTTATTGCCCAGCACATGGTACATAAAACAGTAATTGAGAGGGTAATACATTCTGCATATTCAGTGGCCCAAATAAGCTTTCTATAGATGATGAGTAGACAAAAAGTGTCATCTCATAAGTGTAGCTATCCAGGTCTTACAAGACTAATAAAATAAAATATCGAGTAAAATTATTTTTATGCTTGGAGTAAGCACACTGTAGCAGGAAACAATGAATATACAGAGAGCAGATCTGCTGAGTAAGAAAGTGCCATTTTTACTTGCAGTTTTCAAGTAGAATTGTACTTTAAGGACTCAGAAAAAAATTAAGGGCAGCAAAAAAGCAAAATGAGATCATGCTAGCCAAAAATGTAAAGCAAATACAAAATGCTTTTACAAGTGTATCAGGAGAAAAAAAGTAATAAAGAAAAAGTATAACGACAGGTTTCAGAGTAACAGCCGTGTTAGTCTTTATTCGCAAAAAGAAAAGGAGTACTTGTGGCAAATTGGATACTATTAATTTAGGCTTAAATAGAGACTGGGAGTGGCTAAGTCATTATGCAAGATAGCCTATTTCCCCTTGTTTTTTCCTATCCCTCCCCGCCCCCGACGTTCTGGTTAAGCTTGGATTTATGCTGGAAATGGCCCACCTTGATTATCATACACATTGTAAGGAGAGTGGTCAGTTTGGATGAGCTATTACCAGCAGGAGAGTGAGTTTGTGGGGGGCGGGGGGCGAGAAAACCTGGATTTATGCTGGAAATGGCTCACCTTGATTTTCATACACACTGTAAGGAGAGTGGTCACTTTGGATAAGCTATTACCAGCAGGAGAGTGAGTTTGTGTGTGTGGTTTTTGGGGGGGAAAAAGGGGGGGGGTGAAAAAACCTGGATTTGTGCTGGAAATGGCCCACCTTGATTATCATACACATTGTGAAGAGAGTGGTCACTTTGGATGGGCTATTACCAGCAGGAGAGTGAGTTTGTGTGTTGGGGGGGGGGGGGTGGAGGGTGAAAAACCCTGGATTTGTGCTGGAAATGGCCCAACTTGATTATCATACACATTGTGAGGAGAGTGATCACTTTAGATAAGCTATTACCAGCAGGAGAGTGGGGTGGGAGGAGGTATTGTTTCATGGTCTCTGTGTATATAATGTCTTCTGCAGTTTCCACGGTATGCATCCGATGAAGTGAGCTGTAGCTCACGAAAGCTTATGCTCAAATAAATTGGTTAGTCTCTAAGGTGCCACAAGTACTCCTTTTCTTTTTAAAGAAAAAGTAGTCATTAATCAATGAAGACATGGAAATGAAATGAGCAGTGACTCAAATATAGACAATATACTACCCCACCAACACAGCAAAGTGGATGGAGAAGAGGGCTTCTACAACCCCAGCATAAGATTCTTTATGTGGAGGCCCCACTACTGCCACCACCATTCCACCCAATCAGAGATCTCTAATGATTGCTTTGCAAGTGCCCCCAGGTGTTGTAGAATCCGCCATCTTCCACAACCCTATGCTTGGTGGGATGATGTCAGCAGCCCCCCACCACCACCACACCCTCAGTAAAGAGCCCTAAATTAGGGTTGCAGAGAGAGGTCCGACCGCTGGTGGCTTTCACATTAGCTGGGGTCTCCTCCTCCAGTCCCTTGTTCCATGGTTTGGTATACATTGGGGTACAGCCCAAGAAGAGAAGGTACCTCAACCCTTCTGCAACTCCAGAGGATTTTTTTGGTGGGCAGTCCTGTAGCCACTCCAGCAGAGAGTATATGATGAGAGGCCAGCATCAATTGATTTATTTGAGGGGCTTAAGAGCATCTGTCCAGCATTAATTCATTGGGAATGGGAGAAGAGAACAGGCACAAGTTGTTTTATTTTTAAGGGGGTGAGGGGGCAGAGGAGAAGATCAGGGGTGGCATTAATTGAAAGGTCTGAGTTCAGCCAGTGGCGGACAGAGGTCTGTGGGCCTAAGAGACTGGATATAGCTTGGGAGAGGGCATGGCTCAGAGCATTACTTGGCAAGTAGGCTTCCTTCTAGAGGTAGAAGGTGCTCAGTAAATTTTCAATATCTGTGTAAGAGTAATGGGTTGAAATTAAGAAAGAGAAAATATAGACTGAATGAACAACCATCTCTGACTTCTATGAACCTATAATATAGAAATGTTGTCAGGCCTTGAGCCTCCTTTTTATCATTATTATTATTCTCCCACTTACATGAGAATGCTACCTATGCTAAGGATAAAATCAGTGTTATAATCTATGATATGTGACTTAAACTAATGGTAACTGAATATAAAACCCAGAGCCATATTCAGCCTTGGAGTAAACAGTTGTAATTCCATTGACTTCAGTGCAGTTGCAGCAAAGCTGAATTCTGCATGTATCAGAAAAATATGAAAGTGTGTCAACTTGGAGAACTGTACACCATTTAATGACAGCTATTATTAATGAAGACCCACATAAATCTGAATAAACTATAAGCATCCACACCTAGGCTTTGAGTGCCCTTCAATTTTTTATTATTATTCATCCTTAATTTTGACAATTGTGATTGACTATAACATAACAGGTCATAGCTGATGAGTAGGAATCGACAGTATTTTATGTCATGCTATAATTCAACTAACTTGAGGTTGAAGGATAGTTTCATTTTAGGGAGCTGGTCTTTGCTAGCTTAGTTATCCTGAAAGAAAGAAATATTATTGATTTAACAAACTGTTATTAAGTATATTATGAATTTTGGGTGTGGTGTCACAGTGATTTACTGCTCTCTTGCCTTTTACCTTTCAAGATGTGTGTTGAGATTTAGCCCTAAGATACAAGTGGAAATTGAACGTGTGGTCTCTTTCCATTATCATTTATCCATATCTCAATTAGGGATAGGTGAACTGCCTTGGAAAAAATAAAGAACTGTCTTGTAGGAAGTATGGCAAGAGACCACCCTGGCTTAACCAGGAGATTTTCAATGGTCTGAAACTCAAAAAAGAGTCCCCACAAAAAGTGGAAACTAGGTCAAATTACAAAGGATAAATATAAACAAATAATGCAAGTATGTAGGGACAAAATTAGAAAGGCTAAGGCACGAAACAAGATTAAACTAACTCGAGACGTAAAAGGTAACAAGAAAACATTTTACAAATATTTTAGAAGCAAGAAGACGACCAAGGACAGGGTAGGCCCATTACTCAATGAGTGTGTGTGGGGAAATAGAAAATGTGAAAATGGCAGAAGTGCTAAATGACTTTTTTGTTTCAGTTTTCACCAAAAAGGTTAGTAGCAATTGGACATCTAACATGGTGAATGCCAGTAAAAATGAGGGAGGATCAGAGACTAAAATAGGGAAAGAATAAGTTAAAAGTTACTTAGACAAGTTAGATGTCTTCAACACACCAGAGCCTGATGAAATACATCCTAGAATAATCAAGGAGCTGACTGTTGAGATATCTGAACCATGAGCGATTATCTTTGAAAGAGATTCCAGAAGACTGGAAAAGGGCAAATATAGTGCCAATCTGTAAAAAAGGAAATAAGAGAACCAACTCTTTTAGTAAGAGAACCAAAAAAGAGCCACCGTGGCTAAACAACAAAGTAAAAGAAGCAGCGAGAGGCAAAAAGGCATCCTTTAAAAAGTGGAAGTTAAATCCTAGTGAGGAAAATAGAGAGGAGCATAAACACTGGCAAATTAAATGTAAAAATACAATTAGGAAGGCCAAAAAATAATTTGAGGAACAGTTAGCCAAAGACTCAAAAAGTAATAGCAAATGTTTTTTTTAGGTACATCAGAAGCAGGAAGCCTGCTAAACAACCAGTGGGACAACTGGACTATCGAGGTGCTAAAGGAGCACCCAAGGACAAAAAGGCCATTGCAGAGAAACTAAATTAATTCTTTGCATTGGTCTTCATGGCTGAGGATATGAGGGTGATTCCCAAACCTGAGCCATTCTTTTTCGGTGACAGATCTGAGGAACTGTCTCAAATTGACGTATCATTAGAGGTGGTTTTGGAACAAACTGATAAATTAAACAGCCATAAGTCATCAGGATCAGATGGTATTCACCCAAGAGTTCTGAAGGAACTCAAATGTGAAAATGCAGAACAACTAGCTATAACCTATCATTTAAATCAGCTTCTGTACCAGTTGACTGGAGGATAGCTAATGTGACACCAGTTTTTAAAAAGGGCTCCAGAGGTGATCCCGGCAATAACAGGCCTGTAAGCCTGACGTCAGTACTGGGCAAACTGGTTGAAACGATAATAAAGAACAATATTATCAGACATATAGATGCACATAATTTGTTGAGAAAGAGTCAACATGGTTTTAGTAAGGGGAAATCATGCCTCAACAATCTACTAGAATTTTTTCAGGGGGTCAACAAGCATGTGGACCAAGGGGATCCAGTGGATATAGTGTCCTTAGATTTTCAGAATGCCTTTGACAAGGTCACTCACCAAAGGCTCTTACACAAAGTAAGCTGCCACAGGATAAGAGGGAAGGTGCTCTCATGGATTGGTAACTGGTTAAAAGATAGGAAACAAAGGGTAGGTATAAATCGTCAGTTTTCAAAATGGAGAGGTTGATAGTGGTGTCCCCCAGGAGTCTGTTCTGGGACCAGTCCTATTCAACATATTCAGAAATGATCTGGAAAAAGGCGTAAACAGTGAGGTGGCAAAATTTGCAGCTGATACAAAATTACTAAAGATAGTTAAGATTCAGGCAGACTGCGAAGAGCTACAACAGGATCTCTCAAAACTGGATGATTGGGCAACAAAATGGCAGATGAAATTGAATGTTGATAAATGCAAAGTAATGCACTTTGGAAAGCATAATCCCAACTATTCATATTCAATGATGGTGTCTAAGGCTTGGTCTACACTGGGGGGGGGGATCGATATAAGATACGTAATTTCAGCTATGAGAATAGCGTAGCTGAACTTGATATATCTTAGATCGACTTAGAATTACTTACTTGGTGTCCTTGCGATGCTGGATTGATGGCCACCACTCCCCCGTCAACTCTGCTTCCACCTCTCACCGTGGTGGAGTTCCGGAGTCGACGGCAGAGCGATTGGGGATCGATCACTACCTGATGATCCAGTGGGTAGTGTAGACGTGGCCTAAATTAGCTGTTACCACTCAAGAAAGAGATCTTGGAGTCATTGGGGGTAGTTCTCTGAAAACATTCACTCAGTGTGCAGTGGCAGTCAAAAAAGCAAACAGAATGCTGGGAATAATTAAGAAGGAGATAGAAAATAGGACAGAAAATATCATGTTGCCTCTATATAAATCTATGGTACTCCCACATATTGAATAGTGTGTGCACACAGGGCCAGTACAACCACTAGGCGAGCTAGGTGGTCACCTAGGGTGCCAAGTGGTTGTGGGCGACGATGGAGCAGAGGTGAGCTGGGGCAGGGGGGTGCGGGGAGGGCTGCATGCAGCAAGTAATGGGGGGCGGGGCGGTGCACCAAATGAAATTAATAGGCAGCTGGTTTAAAACAAATAAAAGGAAGTATTTCTTCACACAACACACAGTCAACCTGTGGAACTCCTTGCTAGAGGATGTTGTGAAGGCCAAGATCACAACAGGGTTAAAAAAAACTAGATATATTCATGGAGGATAGGTCCATCAATGGCTATTAGCCAGGATGGGCAGGAATGGTGTCCCTAGCCCCTGTTTGCCAGAAGCTGGGAATGAGCAACAGGGGATGGATTACTTGATGATTACCTGTTCTGTTCATTCCCTTTGGGGCACCTGGCACTGGCCACTGTCAGAAGACAGGATACTGGGCTAGATGGACCTTTGGTCTGACCCAGTAGGGCCATTCTTATGTTCTTAAGGACAACTGGGAATTACCGGCCATTCATCTTAACTTCAGTAACCGGAAAGATAATAGAGTAAATAATTAAGCAATCCATTTTCAAACACCCAGAAGATAATGTGATAAGTAAGAGTCAGCATGGATTTGTCAAGAACAAATTGTGTCAAAGCAACCTAATAGCTTTCCTTGACAGAGTAACTAGCCTTGTGGATGGGGGGAAGCGGGAGATGTGGTATATCTTGAATTTAGCAAGGCTATTGATCACTGTCTCACATGACCTACTTATACACTAAAGAAATACACTCTAGATGGAGCTACTATAATGTGGGTGCATAACTGGTTGGAAAACCATTCCCAGAGAGTAGTTATCCATGGTTCACAGTCAAGCTGGAAGGGCATAATAAGTGGGGTCCCACGGGGATAAGTTCTGGGTCTGGTTCTGTTCATGATCTTCATCAATGATTTAGATAATGGCAGAGAGAGTACACTTACAAAGTTTGCAGATAATACCAAGATGGGAGGGGTTGGAAGTGCTTTGGAGGATAGGATTAAAATTCAAAATGAGCTGGACAAACTGGAGAAATAGGATGAAGTAAATAGGATGAAATTCAATAAGGACAAATGCAAAGTACTCCACTTACGAAGCAACAATCAGTTGCACACATACAAAATGGGAAATGACTGCCTTGGAAGGAGTACTGCAGAAAGGGATCTGGGGGTCATAGTGGATCACAAACTAAATACAAGTGAACAATACAACACTATTGCATAAAAAAAGCAAACATCATTCTGGGATGCATCAGCAGGAGTGTTGTAAGCAAGACATGAGAAGCAAGACAGTGTTGTAAGTGAGACAGTGCTCTCCTCCGCACTGATTAGGATTCAAATGGAGTATTGTGTTCAGTTCTGGGCACCACATTTCAGGAAGGATGTGGAGAAATAGGAGAAAGTCCAGAGAAGAGAAACAAAAATGATTAAAGAAAAGGAGTACTTGTGGCACTTTAGAGACTAACCAATCTATTTGAGCATAAGCTTTCGTGAGCTACAGCTCACTTCATCGGATGCATCCAATGAAGTGAGCTGTAGCTCACGAAAGCTTATGCTCAAATAAATTGGTTAGTCTCTAAGGTGCCACAAGTACTCCTTTTCTTTTTGCGAATACAGACTAACACGGCTGTTACTCTGAAAAATGATTAAAGGTCTAGAAAACATGACTAATGAGAGAAGATTGAAAAAATGTTGTTTAGTCTGGAGAAGACTGAGGAGGGGACATAACAGTTTTCAAGTACATAAAAGATTGTTACAAAGAGAGGGGGGGAAATTCTCTCCTTAACCTTTGAGGATAAGTCAAGAAGTAATGGGCTTAAATTGCAGCAAGGGAAGTTTAGGTTGGACATTAGGGAAAACTTCCTAACTGTCAGGGTGGTTAAACACTGGAATAAATTGCCTTGGGAGGTTGTGGAATCTCCATCACTGGAGATTTTTAAGAATAGGTTGGACAAATACGTGTCAGGGTTTGTCTAGATATTACTTAGTCCTGCCATGAGTGCATGACTAGATGACCTCTTGAGATCCCTTCCAGTCCTACAATTCTATGATTCCGTCTTTCTGTTTTTTTTTTAATCCACACCAAATCAGAAGTGTTTCTGTGATTTGCAAAAGGTTTGGTTATATTCCCTGTACTCCTCACCACATATATATTTCTTTGTGCTGTGTTTGAATCTATCCTGCTGTGGGGCTCCTAAACGCAGCAATAAATTCTTGAGCAAAGCTTCAGAGCACAGGACCTTGCAAAAACAATGAGGAGTCTGGTGGCACCTTAAAGACAAACAAATTTATTTGAGCATAAGCTTTCATGCCACCGGACTCTTCATTGTTTTTGTGGCTAGAGACTAACATGGCTACCTCTCTGCTACTTGAGACCTTGCAGAGAGGCTTGCTTCATCCTACCACTTTCAGCCATATCTGCTAGTGAGGACAGATGGGGGAAAGCAAATATTCACAAATTGATTGGAATCATCTAGAAATGATGATGCTTTTTATATTGTAATTGGTTCCTGCTGACAAATAATACTTTCTGATTAAATTTTTTGGCATGTACAGTCCTGCAGACAATCTTTTATGTATTACATATTGGTATTTGTTTGTTTTTTAACACTGTACCTAAATTAGCTACATGCATACATTAGAAGATACCTGTCATAAAATGGCAAATATTAGCTGGGAAATGTTGATTTTTAAATGGCTTCTACTGAGCTAACTTTTGGGTTCTAAAATAGATTTTCAGTATTTTTTTATGATCCTGATAGAGATAAAATGTCTTTGTTTTAGCTTTGTGAATTACGTCAAGCCTTAGCAAGCAAGGGAGCAATAATATTTCTGAAATGTTAAAAATCAGTGTCTATTTAAGTATTTCCAACTTTTTAAAAAGAAAATACATTCATAGTATGTCAGAATAACATTAGCTTTAATTACCAAGGGCGATTTAAATCAGAGGGTAGAGTTAATGTTTAGGTGGAGGTGTCAAATGTTATGCAGTGGTCCTACAGTCACTCCGGCTCCTCTTAGATCCCAGCCTGTCCTTGACTAGTATTCCCCTCTAGCCTCAACTTCTAAGAAGTTGTTTGCTGGGTCTCTTTCACTGAATTTGTATATCACAGTTACATATCTGTCATTATACAATACTATTAAAATGTAAAAAAGGTATCTTGGACTTATTTGTGCTGAGTGCATTGCACGTGCTGACATATGCCATTTATTTAAAACCAGGCAGACAAGCTTTTTTAGCCCTTGCACAAGATACACCAGTCAAGTTAGTAAGTACAATTTTCAGTACAATTAGTGTCACTTTAACAGTACTGAACAATTTTGTTATTGTAGTCATTAATTTTCAGTCCAAGGTTTATGCATATCGCATTTAGGGAAATTTATAACAAATACGCCACTCCTAAATGTTTATGACTTGAACTCCAGTTGCTCTGGTCATAAATACCATTGTCTGTTACAAGTTCAAGAGAAAAAAAAACTTCTTATTCTATGGCTTGAATAAAAATTCTAATGCTTCTTATGAAAGCACAATTCATGTCCTTTGCTTGAGTACTCACTCATGTCTTCCTAATAATTATGAGTTATGGAGCCAAACTTGCTAGAAAGACAGATGGTACCCACTGAAGATACCCATTGTTAAGACAGTTAATTTTAATTACTAGTCCAGTGATCAGCTGATGCCTTCTGTATATTATTCTTAAATTCATCTGTTGTTAAATATAATGAAGTTTTTTGGAATAAAAAATAAAATAAAAGCTGTCATACAGACACATTAAAAAGGTGTGGGGAGAGGGAGAAAAATCTAGACTTGAGAATAAATTAGCACTGGATCCACATTTAAATGGGAGAGAAGGACAATAAAACTGATTGGTAGTGGAAAATGTTCCATTCATTAGAAGCCCATTTACAGCAGATAAAGCAATATGCTATTGCAGATTTTTTAGGAAGATGGTTATTAGTAGATGAAAAGCCAATAAAAGACCACTCTTTAAAATTCTTCCACCTTTTCTCAGGAAATGGAATCAGAAAGAAGATCTTAAATATATGTTAGCATATTAAAAGCCATTGTTAAGACAGTTAATTTTAATTACTAGTCCAGTGATCAGCTGATATAAAACATGGAGACCTTTGCTACAGCCATACCAATTATTCAACATGTATATGGTTGGTATAAGGTCAGTACCCCATGAAAGGAGAGACAAAAGGTCCAAAAAGCAGGTTTCAAATGGTCCTGTAACTTGTTGCCTCTATTTAAAATATCTTAACTGAGATTTTTCTCCCATATACTAATTAACAAGTAGCATTAATATCAAAATTGGCTCTTTTATAAACTGAGATCACAACATGTGAAGAAAAGTGGCTAAAATAAAATGTTGATTTTACTACTCTTATCATCAACCTTTGGTTCCTTTTAAATCTATATAGTATCAGATTCAACAAGGAGGCATGTTTATAGACAGGGAAAGATCTATAGGGACACTTTGTGTAACATGGGGTATGTGTACATTGCAGCTAGGAACATGCTTCCCAGCTAGAAAGACATGCTAGCTCTGCTCCAACTGGCACACTAAAAATATCAGTGTAACCAGGAGTCAAAACCACCCATACTCCCTGATACTTACTCGGGTGGGTAGCCTAAGCCACTGCCTATCCTACCTACTGGCAACACTGTAAAAATATTTTTAGTGTGCTCGCTCGAGCAGAGCTAGTGTGTATTTGGCTGCCTGGGCTGGGAAGCACAGTTCCCAGCTGTAGTGTAGATGTACCCTAAACTTTAGTCCCTACATTTTAAAGTTCGTGTATCTGTTGATGATACCAAGTGAGAAACTGCAGAACTGTGTGATAAATTCAATTTCACCTGCTCATATGGCCAAGGCTACTTCTAATTTTCCAAATCTGCAAACAGTTTCACACAGACACACATTTTTGATAAATCAGCCTTCACAAAATCATTTCCTCCTTTTTCCAAAATGTTTCCCAAAGTGCATTTGTATTAACTCTATTATCCATTAGAAAAGGCTTTAAAGAAATCTTTCAATCAGCACTAAATCACAAAAGAATTCTCCAAAGATAATACCATGTGGTGGCCCAGATCCTTAAGGTTACCCATATGCATTGGTGTAGTACCAGAGGGGTTGGACAAAGATGGCTTTAAGCCGTCTTTGCACTCCTCAGAACCTTGGAGTAGCTGGAAGCTAATTTGACCCTTACCAAAAGTTAGAGCAGTTTGACGGCTGCTTTAATTTATACGGGCACTGCTATCCCCCTGTTAATGGCCCAGTGCCATCAGTCCAAGATTGTTAGAACAAATACGGTATTGACCACAAACTCCACATGTTCCCAGTGATTTGGAAAAGTATTGAAGGAGGTCACATAAGGCTGGCTAGGCCACTTGTGGATTCCTTGGTGAAAAATAATCCCCACCTACCTTCTCAGGGCAGTTTTCCATCACATTTGTGCCACCGGAGTAGCACAAAGGGGCTGGAGCAAGGGTTAAGGATCTGGTCTGGTGTAGGGGAGACTTTGCATTTTCTAGGGGAGAACTACTAGATGCTGATGTCTCTTCATTTTGGAATCACAATAACAAATAAAATTAAACCACTTCCTCAAAAAATAAATGTGATCTATTAAATTGTCCCCTCCAGAAATTATGTCAATTGGGGAGGCATGGTGGTGAAACAAGTGGAGTGGCTGTTGGTTACTGTTAGGAGGAAGCCCTAGCAATTTGGGCTTCCCTTTCATCCTGGAAACATTGCACCTAGGACTGCAGTGGTGAAACAGCTGGAACAGCAGTCTGGACAATTGCTTTTATTACTGTTCTAATTGTTTTTGTTACGTTTGTACCCAGAACAAAATTTTAAGGGCTAAACCAGAACAGGTTGCTGCTTGGAATTATAGAAACCCCTTCACAACCCCTTCTTTCATTGTGTCCCTTCTACGCAATTCTGTGTCTTCAGGAATTCTAACAGTCATAGCTGTTCATTCTCTGCTGTCATTCCCATGGTCAAATGTTATGACTGTGTGAATTAAAAATAAACATGTACTAATCATAGCTATTAATCTATGCATTTTGCATTCTGAGATTTGTTTTTCATTTCATTTTAGATTATTGTAAGTTATTTTGCATATCAATTGGGTTTTTCATACACCTTTTTCTTTTCACCTAATTATAAGAACCTGACTTCATTCTACACAATACACTCAACCTACTTTACAAAGAATAAGTGACACACATTACTTTTGGGGGATTAACGGAGGAAATTGACTTTTCACCATAATGGTGTCTTATTGGCACATTTTCTCAAACATTTTGCATTCCCAATTTTAATCTCTCTGATTTTAAAATATGACTTATTTTTCCTCAATATTTTCTTTACTTTGATAATTTAATGTCTGAAGTGATGGGTAAATGAAAAGTTTAAATATGTACCTCAAATTGTTCTTTTCCATGTCACTACAGCAATGTCCTAGTAGGTGGTAAGATACCACAATGATGGGCATAGTATAAGAACCTGAATAGAACAGACAGGTGAACATTTCTTAAAGCCTTTGTTCATTAATCATTATCTGAGAAGGCTAAAAGTGTAAGGTTAACTTTAGAACTGTTAAATAACTTTAGTGGACTGTGATAAAACTATGGCTAAAATTGTTCCAGTTATTCTCTTTTCTCCATCCATTTGACTGATTTAGGCAGCAAGTGACAAAAAAGAAAAGAAAGAAAGAAGAGAAAATAATCCAGCTGTTAAAAAATTAATAAATTTAGATTATTCACCTATTTTCTAGACCCTATTATTTAATAGTTCACTTTTATCTTAATACTTTTCCCCAAACTCTCTATTCCTAAGAAGTGTTTTTAAAATAGAAAAACTGATACATTGATAAATATTCCCCTAAATCTAAACCTCCAGTTTTTAAAGAATTGATTACATCCACCATATGGTGCAACACAAAAGGCCACAGTCATTAATTCTGGCTTTTACGCTTTTAAGATGCTTGTAGAAGTTTTCTTTTCCTTTCCAGAGGATTTAATTGGATACAGTTTGAGGCCTGATGCCACTAATCCATACTCATATGAGTATGCTTGTTTTCATGAGCAGTCTTATTGATTACATTGGGAATACCAGGATTACCATGTGAATCAGACTAGATGATCACAATATTCCCTTTTGGCTTTATAATCTACAAATTAAGGAATCAGCTTCAAATTATTCATTGTGACCATTTTGAACTTTGCCCTTTTTCTTTTTTTTAATGAACTTTGTGCAAACAAATCACAATTTTTATTTATTTGTTTGTTATTCAAAATTGTTCAGCAAATAGTTTGTGCAAATAATTGTACCCTATAGTTTGGTTATGAACTGGTCGTATTTGTTATTCGCTACTTGTGGTGTGTGTTGGTCACTTAAGTCACATTCATATTGTTTCTGTTCCTTGATTTGACCACTTAACCTTTATGAACTTTATGAAAAATAATCTTTGTTTTATGTAGGCAGATTATAAACAAACATTCTTGTTTGACAAATCCATTCTATATATAATAGAGCTTTCCAAAATGGCGGTGAAAACTCTTCCAGTGTCAATTGTCTCCCAAATACATTTGTGGTGGTTTATGCAAGTGTTTTGATTTCTGCTACTCATGTGTCTAACACTTTGCTTGCCCAAGTGCATTCAAATAAGCAAATAAAATTCCAGCTAATTATATGGACAGGTTTTGTGCTGAATTCACCAGAATTTGTAAGGCCTATTTGTCTGGGTAAGAATTTAGAAGTTTGGGCCATAAAGGTGAAAACATGTTTCCAGAAAAGGTAGTTTGCCAGACTAAATATCAGTGAATTAAAATCTCTGGAAGTGGCTGATCTACATTTGTTATTAATGACTCTATCACGAAACCAACAGAACAGTTTGATGGTGATAGACCTAATGAAGTCTGTAATGCATTTGTATCTCCTCTAGTTAACCTTATTCTTACATTGTGGCTGACAGAATTTTCATTTCAGACCATTTCTAATTTGTGAGTGCGTGCTTAGTAATGTTATCTAACCTAACATTCCTTTATTACTGTTATGTGATTATTTTTGAGTAAGGCATGATGAAGTAAAGCATCATACATTAATTCCAGTAAAATCACCATGTCCTTTTACAATATCATCATAATTTTAATCACAGTTCAGGTATTTCCCTACCAATTAATCAAATTTATATTCTTATAGAAAAGAAATTGTTTTATGATATAGCTTTTTGTGTGATGAAGTGCAGGGGGTTGGGGATTATTTTTTTTACTTACATTCCTTGCAAAGATTAGATTGATGTTAACTATCACATAATGTAGCCATCTAAATCCATCAGTAAATTAATGTATAAAACCCTGTGCGTAAGTGTGCAGTAAGAGTAGTGCATGCATATAGAAAACTGGACTCTTTTTTATTTTTCTCCAAATTAAATCTCATTTTGTTATTTTCTGTCCGTATTTCTAATTGTTTTAACCACTTTTGTATGGTTTCTCTTTCCTACAACTGCAAATGATGACCTGACCATGATATTGATGGAAGAGTGTCATTGAGCCTGCATCACAGATGCTTTGAAAAATGTTTTCCTTTAGAAATTTAGTTTTATCTTTTCCATTTATACTTTTGTATATAGAAGAGGACATATGGTGAGAGCACTTTGCCCGTCACAGTCTTTTATTAGTTAAAATGCCATTTAAAAGTGGCAAAATAATCTCTAGGAAGAAAAGAACATGTTAAGCAAAGGTAGTGTGAAAATCCACTTTGAAAAGTATTAGCCATGACAGCAGTGCACACGCACATCTGCTATGACATTTGGCCTCTGACAGGAAGCTGCTTGATGTCCTAAGAATAATACTATGGTAACTTCAAACTCAAAGATAATTTCTTTCTAGGAACATATCTCTAGATAATATGTCAGTGCTCTAAAACTTTAACTAAAGAACATAATTTTGTTTTTCTTTTGTGTAGTTCTTTGTTCTTCAATTATATTTTATTTAAAATTTTGGTGTGTAGAATATAATAATAATTTATGTTAACATTTTCAAACCTGGGTATCTAAAGTAAGATTTCTAAACCAGTATTTAGACACCGGAACTGAAGTTCAGGCCTGATTTGAAAGGTGCTGACCACCTGTATTTTTCATTGACTTCAGTGGAAGCTCAGATAGATTTGCAAAGATACAGATCTGCAATATTTCTACTAGATTTCGATCATTTTCTTTTAATACAGAACATTTGTAAGAACAATTTAACAAACAAAGCCAGATTAATGTGGCCTTCATGAAAGGTGCTGTTTTGACATCTCTAAAGCTTGAATGCCTCTAAAGAGAACAGCCACAGCTCAGGCAGTATCAGCACGGCAGGCTTCCCCACACCATTCTGTTAAAGTACTTCTAACCTGACCTGGAGGAGAGTGATACAGAGCTCAATCTACGACAAAATCTGTGACCTTTTTACTGAAACTACCAGTGGGGATGACAGTTGTGTTGGTGCCTTGTTTATGATGGTCACTAGAGACTCCACTGAAACCATTAATTCATAAGTTACTAAATCAGCCATCAGACGATAACAACTTTTATCACTGCCAACGTGAGCTAGATTCAAACTAGCAACCTAGAGTTGGAAATCCATTATCAGTCCCATGTGCATTCCAGATTCCCTAGCAAGGTTACCCTTAATCATGAGTCAGAATATGCTAAAGGGGCTCATAAAATGAATGAACTCCTTTTCTTTTCTTTTCTTTTCTTTTCTTTTCTTTTCTTTTCTTTTCTTTTCTTTTCTTTTCTTTTCTTTTCTTTCTTGTTTAGTGGCACTAAGCAGATGGCATATTCAAATGTTGTTGGCACATAAAATATCATTTTTGCGTGCAATATCATTTGTGCCTGCAGGAATATTCAGCTTAGTGAGTATTTGCAATTCTAAAAGCTAGCCCACATCTGCTAGTCCACTGCTTTTGAAGCACCAGCTTTTATGCTTTGTTTTTTACAGTTTTTCATTGCAGTCAGTTTGTTCTAACCATTGGTTTATTCTGTATTTTGTCCCGGTTTTTTGGTCTTTTCTCTTTGTCCCTGGAATTAGTGTTACTTTTCCAATGGACTGCTTTTTTACCCTAGAGTCTCAGAATTTTCTGACTGCCTCCTACTATACTGATCTCCATATGCAGCATTCTATCCATACATCTCCAATCTTCTGTGGATTCTTGGGCTCGCTTTGGGAGCAGCTACAGTGTAAGGTTCACACACAGAGCCAGAAAGAAAAATGTGCAAAAACATATTGTAACTTGCTATATCTATAGAAACACCACCAGAAGGATCTATGTTAATTAGTCCAATACCATATACTTCTCTCCCCATGCATCCTTGTGCATCTTCTCTCCTACTCTGAACTCCTGTTTCATCTCCTGTCCTCCAAATCCCATCTTGATCAACAGTGAGTCCCAGACATTTCCAGACTTTATCTTACATCTTTCAGAGTAGCAGCCGTGTTAAGTCTGTATTCGCAAAAAGAAAAGGAGTACTTGTGGCACCTTAGAGACTAACCAAATAAATTGGTTAGTCTCTAAGGTGCCACAAGTACTCCTTATTTTACAGCTGTCCTCCCCATCAGTTCTCCTAGAAACTCTATCACTATTATAACAATTTATAATCAAAAAATTCAGAAAGTGCTATTTTGTTTCTGTGTTTTAAAGAAAAATGTCAGGACCTGATTTGTGTTATGTCAACAGCCGTATAGTTATACTTTGTATCCTGCTGAGTTTGCCATACTGGGCTTTAGAGTAGGGTGTGGGATTTTGAAAGTAGGAACAGGCAAAACTGCAGCTTACCATTCCCTCTCGGAAGATAAAGTAGCCTTTTGGAAACCCAATGTTGGTTCTGTTTTCATTTCTAGCAGCCAATGAAATGTCAGGTATTTCAATTTTGTTAGTGATTTGCTGTATGTTTGAACTAGCAATATTTATTTATTATCATTCCCAATTCTTATTTGTTGTTTCAAGAGAAAACTGCCAAAGAAGTTATGAAATGTAACATTAATGACAAAGTTTTAAATACTCTTAATATCAAGGCCTAAAGTACATAACAATGTTTGACCATCATAAAAATGTGACTAGTTTATAAAAAGAAAAAACATGGCTCAAGCTAACCATTCACACAGCTAGAGTAATGCCCAGTTACATCATGATTAAATTTAGCCCAATAATTCTAAGGACATAAATATTTATCAGTAATCATTTGTAACAGAATTCAGGAGACATCAGCATATTTATTTCTGCCAGACAAGCAAAAGAAAGATATACTGCCATAATATTAAGATTAACTTGAGCTCTTTCTCTTCTTTGACAGTTATATCACAACCCTTGAGACATCATATATCTCTCCCAATGAAGTGACAAAAATATTTACCTTCATGACAAATTATAGGAATAGCAAACGTACCTACCTTGTGTTAAAAAGACTTTAGCATGTTACATGAATGACAGCTCACAGGCTCTCTCTGGTGATTCGGTAAAGTTGAACATGACACTAAGTTTCATTATGTTTTAGCAAAGTATAATTAAAGCTGCAAAGGAAAATTGGAAATTAAGGACAGTTGAAATCAGGCTATAAAGAATCTGCTGGCTTACTTGGAATGATTTGCACTTGGCAACTTTCATCCAAAGAGTTCCATGTGCTCTATATCCCTGGGATTCTCGGTTCTTGGCGTATCTGAAAATGAATCCAATTTTATTTCATGGGCTATGTATGGATTTAGAAGCTTAAATTTAGGCACCCATTGTGGTCATAAGTTTCACAACCCCCCTGTTGGTAAAGTATTATTATCCCCATTATACAGGTGGGTAAACCAAGGTACATGGGGTGAAATCCTGGCCCCACTGTTCTCAATGGCAAAATTCTCATTGATATCAAGGACAGCATTTCACCCATAGAGACAAAGGACAAAATTTCAAATGCATACATTATTTTTGGAAGGAAAGGTGGCTTAGTGTTGGGGCTTGAGTTTGGCACATCTGATGATTAGGGCCAATGTTTTAAAGTATGATGCACAGAACAATTCTTCTGTTCCTTGTTTTAACCATCTGTTTGCATTTCACTTACTGTGTCAAGACCTCTGGTCCAGGACATTTGGTCTGGTGATGTATTTATCAGTGTAAGAACTCTGGATCATAATTCTTTAGAGGATGTGCACCTAAGATCTGGAATTATTTGTCTTGACACAGTTTTGGCCATTAAATCCAGGTTCAACATCTACCACATTCCTCATCAATTGAACTATTAATTTTAGAGGTTTTAAATAAGTGCCTTGGAATTTATCATAAAATTATTAAAACTATTTTATTTGATTGTTCAGTATCTGTAGCCTGGATGTCATGCAATTTTTCAGCCATACCCTTCTTTACAAGTGAAACAGTTTTTGTGAAGAATTCTCATTTTCCCTTAACACACATGGTGTGGATCAGAATTTGTAGTTTGTCCGTAAAACACTGAGAGGAAATGTGGTTTGTGTTTGGCTTCAAAAGTTATTTTAAGGCTATCTCCTTCTATTGAATTTTACATAAAATTCTGATCTACTTCAGTGGACATTACATATATGGAAAAATGATAAGTTATAGCCCTATCACACCTAAAACCTATACACAGAGCTCCAGATACCATGGAACATTTGAGTAAGCCAGTCTATTGAATCAGCTTTAATAATAATATTTGCTGTTTATTGGAAGGGTTAAATTATGTCCCTTATAAGGCAAATCCATACTGGGGAGGGGAGAAAAGGCCATCAGCATAAGACCATTATTATTATTTATTATTATTATTATATTTGTATTATTTTATTACAGCACCTAGGAGCCCTAGTTATGGAACAAAACCCCACTGTGCCAGATGCTATACAAACCCAGGACAAAAAGATGGTCTCTGCCCCAGAAAGCTTACAAAGTATAATACAAGAGACAACAGCTGGATACAGAGAGAAAGACAGGGAGGTCAAGGAAATGATGAGGCTGTATTTTTCAGCATGGTAGGCAGTAGTCTTAGCACATCACCAGCTTAATCATTGTCAAGTGTTTTGTAGGCATTGCAGGAAAGGAGAGTTGTGAGGACAGTTATATAAAGGATAATGAGCTAGTTTTGCAGATGTTTATGAAGAGCTCCTCCTAAGCATGAAGGGCAGCATAGGAGAAAGCATGAAGTTGCTTGCTTGTTTCCATTGTCAGAAGGCATTATGTTGTTGTAAGACATCATTTCTTCCGGGTTCTAAAGGAATCATGCTGAGAAGTCGTACTTGGCGTAACAAAAATGTCTAGCCAGACCTCTCTTGCTGGTGTGCAGAGGTGGCAGAGCCATGGCCTTACCTCCCATTTTTATAGACAAAATTTTCTGGAGCCATGGAAAATACAAACCAGTACCCTCTTTGTGCTCCACAGCTCCATTGCCAAATTCTAGATGCCTTCTTCATGTGCATTCTTGGTGGAAGAGGTTTAATGCCCTTCCTTATTCTAGAGAACAGGGGCAGTCAGAATTTATATAAAAGCTAACAAGGAACAAATAAACAAAGAGTGTGGCTTGATCAAGCTATCTTGTGTAAATAGTTTGACAACAAACTCTTGCTATATAAAATAAATTGAATCTATATGTTTTCAGTATAGAGACTACAGGATGTCTGGATTGTACTGCCTGTAATTTAAATGAAATTTTGCTTGGGATTATTTTTGGGCTTCAGAAAGTGCAAACAAATTTGTGGTTTTAAATGTCTTATTGGTGTTTGTCTACATCCTCACAAGTTTAAAACTGAGGTCTGATACATGACAATTAATGGCCAGGATGTTGACAAGGGCACAGAGCTACTTTATTTGTTAAAAAATAGCTCAGATGTTAAGGTTTAAAAAGTAGTTACTGTGCATGAACATGATTTTTTCCATATACTATTTCATTCCTATTTATTGTACAGTAAATATGTAGTCTTCTGTGAGGACTTTACAGAGTGTTACTTTTAAATATAGAGGCTTCCATTGTTACTCTGGATGGAGGCTTTCTAATCTCATTTGTGAATAAGTGGAGGATTTAAAGCTCCCTGAGAACACACAGAGAAGATGGATCTTAATAGAACTGAAAGGAGCCTTTCTAATCTGTCCACAATCCACAGTTTAGATGTTGTCATTGAGGTTTTATTTCTGTGTGTTATCAACTATCATTCAATTTTTAAACAAGTATAATTAATACTAGATGAGATAAAGGAAGAAGGAGGCACGCCTTGGGGCCCTATTTCACCCCAGGGTGTTTGCTACTTCCCACCACCCAACACAGATGTAATGAGGTTAAGTGGTGTCTGCATAAAATAAGTAAGAACTACTAATTATTTCTCAAGAAAGCCTTTTAATTATTTTTGACTATAATAACAGCATAGACAAAACAAGAAATGGAAAACCAAAGACCAGCACTGAATAAGAATTAATACAAAAGGCAGATTATATTGAAGACAAGCGCAAGTACATGTAATATTGTGGACCATTTGCGAGTTTCTGAACAGTGACTATACATATGCTGGTCCTGGCAGGTCATAATAAAAGCCCCGAAGACAAGCATAATTAAAGCTATTATTCACCAGCTCTATATTCCTGGTGACAAACTATTTCAAAGGCAACATAAAGCTGATAAACGACAGCACTACATGCATCCTCTTGGACTACTTAAAAGACAAGCACAAATACATGCAAAGCTATTATACATCAGCCACCTACTATTGATTTTATGCTACAGTATCGATACAACTGTGATCAATTCAGCTCGAGCGACCAGACTTCTTTTACTCCGTAGATTTACCCTGCATTTGTCCAAAAATACATTACTCTTCAGTCAGCCGCTTTCTGCATTGGCCAGGTACAGACAGTCAAGAAGTGCACGTCCCTTCGGTTCAGGGGTGTGTGGGAACCGAAAACACACACACATAGTCCCGTTCCTTCGTTCTTTTTATCTGATTTGACGGCCATGATTTAGAACAGACCAACCAATCAGGGTGGGCCACATTGTTTATGTGGTTGTCCTAGTTGTATAATTGATGCATATTTAATTTTTATGTCCAATTGTTAGTTGTTTGTATAATTTAGGCCTATTTATTTTCTGTAGCCAATTAGATCTTGAATGTGGGTAATTTGGGGTTGATAAGTACATAGGAGTCAGCATAAATTGTTATCTGGTTGGAGCGCATCCTGGCCACAAGCTTAAGCTTTGTTTTTGCAAGGCTTACATTTTGAAGTATACGGAAGTTTGAGGCCTAACAGTTGCAACACTTCTATTTCGTTCAAGCTTGACAAGACAGTTCAATTTATTCACACTAGAAAATATGTTAAATCTCATACTTGTAATTTTTGGTTCGCACCTTGTACTCAATTTAGCTCACAGTACATGGAGTAGAATGTTTAACATAATAAATTAAGCTCAAAATATAAAAGAGTAAATTATGGTTTGAAGTGGGATCCTTATGAAAGGTCACTGAAATCAGTAGCGTTACCCTAAGGACAAATCTGACCTGTTTTTGTGAGTTAGTTAGACATTTATGCATTGATTTTCAAAAGAGGCTCACTTGAACTCAGTGTTGGGCTCATATTTTAGCCCCACAAATAACTGGGACCTTTTTACAGGGGCACAGCTGGGAAACCATTTAAAAATTTGCCAGAAACAGACAGGAGTGGAGGAGCTTTGTCGCTGCCCTAAACATCAGAAGCGTAATGGGAACATGATGATGATGATTTTATTGGATTTAAACATCTACCTGACTTGTAGACAGTCAGAAAGGTAGATGTCTGAATTTTAAGAAATGCACTCAGAATTAATTGTTCCTGCAACAATGTACTGATCCAAAATGCAAGCAATGCTCTACTGTGTGATTGTGACCAATACCGCTACCATCTGTCCTCTCCTCCTCAGTCTTTTGTCATGTGTTTATCCAACAGGCTGTGGTGGACACATTGCATTGGGAGAGAACACCATTGTCTTTACCCCAGGTGGAGACTGAGAAGGACATGTAGGTTCCAGAAACTCTTTACCCTTCACCACCTTTCTTAAAGGAAATCAGTGTGAAATTGCCCATGCAGCAATAATCTTAATAAAAATAACATTAAAAATAGATAGAAAATGGAATTATACATAAGAAATAGTTTGCTTAACATATCTAAATTTACACTTCTCACAGCTCAACTAGATAAGGCATTCTCTGCTTAGTTACTGAGAAGAAAAAAAATAAGTGAACTGTTCATGTTCCTTGAAAGCAACCCCTTTCTCTTTGCCCACTGGTTCACCAGTGCTGTGGATTCCAGGCATCACTGCAGTGCCAAGAAGCTGCCTTCATTTAGGCCCCCAGAGCTGTCTAAATTACGCCAGGAGCCTCACCGCAGAGCTGCTCATGATTAGGAGGTACAAAGCTGACTTAAAGCCACCTTTGTATCCCCTTCCCCCACTTGGGCTGTGAGATCTGTGCTGCAGAATTTCACTGAAGATTTATTTTCATATTATTTTTAATCTGAAAATAAACTTGTTAAATCAGGAAGGTAGCAGAATGCCTATAAGGAGACAGAAGAAATCCTTAGGTGGATACATGGTTGTTAGGGGAAGATTCTAGGTTCATATGGTTTTCCTGCTGCTCCCTTTTACATTAATAGTTGGAAAAATTACCTCTGCCACATTCTTGAGGTCATAATTAAAATGCCCTTACCTGTCCAATATGTTTTAAATCTGAAAAGTACATTTGTAGCTTTCATTTCTTTTGGAGCAGTTTGCCAACAAAGGAGAAGGAACTTGCCAGAAAATCAAAGACTGTTTTCAGCAGAGTTAAATGGACCATTTAGTAACGATATCCACTATCGGACTTAGATCATACATTCACGAGTGGTAAAGGTCCACTAGACCAGTTTCCAGCTATATTTAAAGGACAATGCTAATGACTCTTTGTGCACATATTTTACCTAATTCATTTCTGCTTATTTGATTTTTCCTACTAGGCTGATGATAAAGACACTGGAAATTACAGTGCCATGCAGTACAGACTCATCATACCCCCAATCAAGGATGGCAAAGAAGGTTTTGTGATCGAAGCCTATGAAGGGCTTATAAAAACTGCCATGCTGTTCAAAAATATGAGAAGGTCCTATTTCAAGTTTCAGGTCATTGCAACTGACAATTATGGGAAAGGACTGAGCAGCAAATCAGAAGTACTTGTAAGTATATGAACCTGTCAATATCTTCTTGAAATTATTCCTGATACGCTAGAGGACATTTTAACCCTAGATAAAGTTTCAGTTCCAAAGAGATCGAAGGGATGGGCATGAACTTTGTGAGTATGATCTTTTCAAGACACTGAAGTTATTTTTCCCCAAAACAAAAGCTTTCTGAATCCCTGAAAAAACAGATGTATGTACTATAGCAATATGTCTATATGTCCTATTTACTCAAAGATAACACAGCATGCTAGACATCCACAGAATATATCCTATCATACTCAATATCTACCAGGATTTGAATTACAGCTTTCAGAGTAGCAGCCGTGTTAGTCTGTATCCACAAAAAGAAAAAGGAGTACTTGTGGCACCTTAGAGACTAACAAATTTATTTGAGCATAAGCTTTCATGAGCTCACTTCATCAGATGCTGTAGCTCACGAAAGCTTATGCTCAAAGGTTAAGGGGTGATTTGATTACAGTCTATAAGTACCAACATGGGGAACAAATATTTGATAAAGGGCTTTTCCATCTAGTCAAGAAAGGTATAAGCTTATCCAAAGGCTGGAAGTTGAAGCTAGACAAATTCAAACAGGAAATAAGATGCAAATTTTAAACAGTAAGGGTAATAATCCATTGAAACAATTTATCGAAGGATGTGGTAGTTTCTCCTTCACTGGCTATTTTCAAAATGTTTTTCAAAAGATATTCTCTAAGAATTATTTTGGGGAATTTCCATGGATGATGGTGTACAGAAAGTCAAACTAGATGATCACAATGGTCCCTTCTGACATTGGAATCTATTAATCGAGTTGGATGCTCAAAATTAGTGGATAATTGAGTGTTTTGGCTTTAATCACTTGGTGTCTGAGATCCCCATCTGTAAAATGGGGATATTTCCCTACCTTGCAGGGTTGTTGTGAAGATAATTCATTGTTTGTGAACCACTAACTGTGGAATGTAAATGGTGTGCAGTAAATAAGACATGAGAACACACACTGAATGATGAAGATAAAAACGAATAGCTATCTTGTGGTTTAGGATTTTGTATTACTGCCCATCATTATTGTATCAGAGAACCTTCCATGTAGACTGGCACTCACAAGGACTTTAGTGTACTTCATGGAGCAGGCTATTCAGTAAGTATTATCCATTCTGTGCACTGAATAAGGCAGGGATATGGTAGAAAAAATAGTATTTGATTGTGTGTAATTAAAAAACTGTATTATAACGAAGAGGCACATGGGGGTTGAATTAAGTTTCCACAGACAGCTACACTCCTGGCATTTCCTAGTCTTCGAGTGCTTGACTTTTCCATCTCAATATTCTTTTAACATAGTTTAAAAAAAACAATGGAATTGTTAATATAGTGCCCAAAAGTGTGCTAGGTACTGTACGGGAAACATAGAAAGACAGGCTTCCTGTCCCCAATGATCTTATCGTCTAAACGTGTCACAACAAGTGAAAATATGTAACCACAGGGTAGAGGAGGATGAGGAAGCACAAAGGTTACAATGATGAGATCACATTGTTGTTCAGTTATGGTGTGTGCACACTGATGATTTTACTAAAGTAAAAATGTTTGTTTACATGATCTAATTATTTGGTGGCTTCTTCAGTGATTTCCACACTCTCCACTCCCTTTTCAGAAGGTTCACACTGCAGATAGGACATCTGAATAAATTTCAGATTGAATTTACTCAAGAAGTCCCTTCAGGGTTGGTTGAGGAGGGAAAATGGTGCTTCAGTCCCCACTGATGGAGCTTGGTCCCTTGGGACACTGCCTAGGAAAGTCTCCTCCGCTTTGGGTGAAAAAGGACTAGTGTGGCCCGTTCATTTTCCATTCATGCATACCCTGGTCCCCTGCAAGATTTTCCTCTCTCTTCTGGTGGAAGTGGAGGCAATGATTTGTCCCAATAGCAATAGGTGAGCATTTACCCATATGTACCTCCTGCCCATATTTAGGCCTACATTTAATAATTTAGTGATGGAAATCTTGATATGCATGGGGGGCATGCTAATGTTACTGTGGGAATCTTAACTTTTTGGTCCCCTGATCTGGCTTTGGATATTTACATTTGTTACAGTACTATGGCCTGAATAGCTTTTGTATCATTCATATGTAAATACAATAATAATAACTTATGACCCATAGAGAACTTATGGTAAAGTGGTTGCTCCTTTTTTAAGAACTATATTTATGCAGTACTCATTAAATATTTAGGGAGTAACTGCTTTAACTGACTAAGGCAATTAATTCTATTAAGCTGTTCATTGCTTTAGAGTTCCATTTACTGAATTGATCCTGAAATTTATGGTGAGTTCTTTAAATTAATTTTTTTCTTATACAGGAGTTTGCATATGTAGATCAGTGCACCTGATGACATTTCAAGAACATTTAAATATTTTAATTTGAATTAAACTTCAAAACTGGCAGATAATATTTGATGTGAAATGATATTCAAGCATGTCTGCCAAAGTGCTTACATGGCTCAAACTTCATTTGTGAAAATCAAGGTGTCTCTTTATTCTTTGAGAACAAAATTGGCTAAGTCTTATTTTTAAATTCCTTATGCTTACTGTTGTCTTACTTTTCAAATCTTGGCTGGCTACGGAATCCTTCACGGAGAGGTGATGGAGTGCACAGTAGTTGCTGTAATCTCCTTATGGACATTCTCCAACTTTCAATAAAGATTTCAGATTTTACTTTCTCTGTAAAGACTGGGAGCAACTGCTCTTTTTATAATCAAAGAGAATAGTATGTTTTTCAAACGTCCTTAAGATTCAAACTTCTTGTTTGCCAGCTCAGTGACTTAATGATTTGTTAGTCTCTAAGGTGCCACAAGTCCTCCTTTTCCTTTTGCGGATACAGACTAACACGGCTGCTACTCTGAAACCTGTATTATTCTGGGAGCTCCAGAGAACTTTCAGTCCTGGTGCTTCTGGTTTGGTTAAAACTCTGTTTAGGAGAAGAAAGCTGATTTCCCAATCTCAATTTACCCTTATAGATTTCATTCTTCCTTCTTAGTGATGAGGAGACTGGCGGTTCTTGAAATGAAAAGGATAGAGCCAATGCAGATAGAATGCAAAAGAGAGAGGAGAGCATGAAATCATGCTTCAAGAAATTTCAAGTAGGAAGAGATGTAATAGTCTTTTCCGCAATATCAGTCTGAAAAGAACTTGAGGAAACTGGATCGGAATGGATGCAAAAAAAGTTAGCCTTTTTAGTGTGCTCACTTGGTGCACATAGGTGGTGCTGTGTACCTGATGGCTCTTTAAAATGGCACCTGCGTACAGGCGGGATGTATGTTTGGTTTTTTTTTCTGGATTTCTGTGCTATCCAGGGAAATTCATTCTGCAGGATAAGTAGTTTGGAAATGGAATCCTGGTCCCATTCAAGTCAATGAGAGTTTTGCCATTGGCATCAATACGGGGCCAGGATTTCACCCACATTTACTAATTTGTTATAAAGATTTTTTTTAAAAGGTTGACAGTACACATTATTTTCTGACCTGTGTATTAAGAGAGAGGAGGTCAGATACGCAAGATAAGGGAATATAAGCTGTGTGGTACTTATATTTTCAGACTCCTTTGGAAGAAACTAACAAAATAGAACTAAACTTGAAAATAAAAACTTTTATTGGCAACTTTATCTACAATGATGCAATCAGAATTGTGACAAGCTGTTGTAGTTTAGTAACAAAGTATGGTTAATTTATTTGAATTAATCTAAAATCTGCATAATGACAGGTTTCAGAGTAACAGCCGTGTTAGTCTGTATTCGCAAAAAGAAAAGGAGTACTTGTGGCACCTTAGAGACTAACCAATTTATTTGAGCATGAGCTTTCGTGAGCTGCAGCTCACGAAAGCTCATGCTCAAATAAATTGGTTAGTCTCTAAGGTGCCACAAGTACTCCTTTTCTTTTTTCTAAAATCTGCATTGTTATTAAAGAAATTTAAACAATATGGCAGTTGAGGTACCCATAATGCATTAAACTGGAAATAAAACCAGCTTAAAATCCCCTCAAAATCAACAATTCTCATACAGTGCTACATTTCACTTGTAGTTAAATCCTTGCCCTACTTTTTGCCTACTAAGCGAAGCAAGGCTTCCCAATTCACTTATTCTTGAGTTGAAATGTGAAATCATTACAACAGGACATGGCTTTGAAGACAGGAAAACAATTATCCTGTTGTTTTTGTATTGGGAGAATGTTATTCATGAAAAGACCAACTATATTACATTCCTGTGTTTTCAGGTCTCTGTGGTCAATCAGTTGGATATGCAAGTCATCGTTTCTAATGTTCCTCCCACTCTTGTGGAACAAAACAAAGATCAACTTATAGGGTAATGAATTTATTTATTATATAAAGACCGTATGTGCAGTTCACTGTTTTGTTTTCAGGTTCAGCAAGTGCTAGTCACTATACACTGAAGTTGCACAAAGGTTTTATTGAATGAGAGTAAGGAAAGAAGTATTTGGAAAGAGAGTAGTACGAAAGATCTAACACTGAATATTTGAAGGCACATCTATGTAATTCCAAAAAGCAGAGGGTTAAAAAGAAAGAACTGTGTCTTATAACATTTTCCTCTCATTTATATCTGAGCAACCCCATTGACATCAAAATTGACTTTGGTTGGGTTGCATGGGTGCAACTCAGGGTAGAATTTTGGCCCACAATTTTTTGTCATGTGGTCAATATTCGACTTGCATTATTATGAAAATTTTCATACAATGATAAATACATTGTTAATGGTAAGTGATTTTTTATTTTATTTACAAGGTATCATGCAAAGACATTAGCTGTATATAGTGGAGAAAAAGATAATAATTGAAACTCTTAATGCTTTGTGACAAAATTGAAGATTTTTGCTATATTGGAAACTGTCCAAAATCATTTTTGTAAGATATATGTTAATATACTTCATATTCTAAACATACAGTAATTCCCAGAAGTGTCAGGATTTCATGGTTAGTTTCTCTTTTAAGTCGAGAAGAAATTGCTTCACTCTGTCTCTTCAGCAATGCAATCATAAATTAATCTAAATAGGAGAGAAAATATTTGAACTTCCAGTTTCATTTCTCTCATGAGATCAGGGAAGAAATTTGTTTGGCTTATTTATAACAGAAATTGCTAAAGGAGATATTCACTTTTTTAGCTTTTGCTCTTCTATCAGTTCTTTAAGGCAGTGAGGCAGGATATTCAGCAGATTGCAGAAGTTCCATTCTATCTTGGCTGTCATTGTAATCTTACTCCCCTTGAAGAATGAGATGCAATGGGAGTAATGATGTGCTTATCCACTGAAAAGGAAGTGCATCATCCCCATAATACCTCTTGTCTCCTCTGTCCTGGAAAAAAAAGGGATTACTCATGAGGATGTGGGGTTTTTCCCCTTTCCCCATTCTATTTTGAACCGGGTATAGTTCAGCTGCTAGATTCTGATGCCAAAAACACTACTTAAGTTGTCTAGGCAATGATCTATACTCACAGTGACTCTATCTCCTAGACCTATGAATAACAGAAATAGACATCTGCTTGCCTAACAGTAGGAACTTTCCTTCAAAAAAAGTGGTAGTTTTTGGCATTGTCCACAAAGATAAAGAACCTATCATTCAATTACCCTTCAGTTATAGGTATGGGTAATATTTGTCTCTCTTTTGCTAAGGTTTCAAGTTGACTTTATCAGGGTGTGCCATGCAGTAATATCTTCTTTTTACAAGATTAATAATGTATAGAATCCCTGGGCTTCAGCTTGACTCAGAGGGGATGATGAAGATTTTGAGGATGAAACGTGAGATTTTGTGCTGTGTCTCTAAGAATTTACAGCCCAAAGGAATGGGTCAGGCCAAACTGGCTTTAAGCCATCTTTGAGCCGTGCCAAATCTGGACTGTTCCAGACATCATGGCAGTTGTCAGTATAATTTACACAGCTCTGGGTGGCTGCCTAAGTTATAGGAACGTTCCCACAGCTGTCTATGGGTGGCAGCAATGCTTAAAACCTCAACAATGCTACGTGCTGCAGCCTCACCCCAAACATTCTCCTCCGAATCCCAGGGGCAAGACTTGTGAGAAGGTCATTGGAAGACTGTTTTGGCCATCTTCATCAGTTCCGTGGCTGAGGTGATTCTTCCCCAGCCTGATCTGGGATATTCATAGCTCCTTTGTTGTTCCACTCCTTTTATGTGGCATGAAGGGTTTGGAGCATACGTGTGACTCTCACCCAAAGAGTCCAGATTGTACTGTAATTGAGTCTTTTTTGAATATATGTAATGATAAAATATGGAGCCAGGTTCTGAATTCTTAAAATGAACTCAGATGAGCTTTTACCTTCAGTAATAACATCTGCCAGAAAATGAGTGTACTGCAAATGTAACAGTCCTGTCCTTAATGATAAACCTTATAAACTGCCTTCATTAAGACACATTGTCCGTTTATATTAGAATTGCATGAATTCTGGAAAAAGATGATATGGACAACTTGTTCAAATAAAACTGTTAATTTGTTTCAGCAGCATTCACAAGTAAACTCTTTCTGTCCATGTTCTAAATATGTCTCTAGATTTGACTGTTTTAGTTAGGAAAAATATTTGCAGAAACTTGAAGTCTCAAGATTACTCATACAAATATATATTGGTCTGAAAGTTTCAGCTGGAAATATATTTGCATGGTCTTCTTGAAATTCCTTTGATTTTCCTCCTGCTGTTTATAAAAGCTTTAATCATTCAATCAGGGTGTAAAAGCTAAATGTGATTTATATGACCCATCAAATGCCATACACAACAAATAATGAATAATCAAAGAATAGTGAATGCAAATAGTTTGTGAACCACCCATAAGTTGAAATATTTTTGCCTGAAGTGTTTTCTGAACAATTTCAATAATGAACAAATTCATAAAAATAAAGCATTGATATATAATTCATGAACATAAAAAAGAGCTACCGGTACATTAATCAAATAAATTATGTTCTACAGAGGATTTGCCCAGCTCTTGTTTGCATTAAAGTTACATTAAATAAAATTGTTAAAACTGAAAGATCCAAAAATCTAACCTCTGATGACAACTGTAACTATTTAGTGATTGGGAAAGTTGGATATTTAGTAACTTTGACAATGGTAGAGATTGTCACAGTAAAGTAATATTTCAAGTGCCTACAACCTATTAAGGAATATATGTTGTTGTTCTTTCAAATGAGAACAGTAACTCAGCCAAACCTCAGATGTACCTTATATGGATGGTCAGTGGCTGGAATAAAAGAATATTCTATACATAGAAAGAATTAAAATTTCTGTTCTATGCTCATTTTGCTTTAAAATATTGGCTTATTAGAAGGAGTTAAGCAAAGTACCTCTCGCTGACATTTCAGATAGTGCCATGATCCTGTAAAGTCATTCAATAAACACTACAGACTTCCCCTGACTACTTCAATTTCATCAACCAGCTGTCAATGTCCCATATTCTACCCATCAATGTCAAACTCCCCACTTCATTCACCCACTTCAATTAAGTCTGTTTGGGGTAGGTCCAGCTAAGTCTGCTACAGCTGCAGTAGTGCTGACAGATTAAAAAATGGGTTTTGCCTGATTGGAGAAATTGATGTGTGCTCCCTTCTTCAGAATAAATCTCTTTTTGGAGGCAGGGAGCAGAATTAGGAACTGTTTTCATATTTATTTCAAATATGCAGTATGTGTCTTTATGAATAGGGTACAGTCTATAAAGGAATGTGAGACTCATGTGGCCCGGTTTTAGCTAAAAACACTTGAGGGAGGCTGATCTTGTGCTACTTGCAGCTAGAATGTACCATAAATGTCATGTGAAAGCAAATTCTCATGAGACTTGCACCCCAATTTTACAATCCCTAAGTGATGTTACCCAAGACAAAATAATGTGTGGAGTGGTTAAAAATTAAAACTTCTTAAAATATTAGTAACGATTTCTATTTGCCAAAAAGTGCCTGCTTTGAACTCATCAAAAGTTTGCAAAATTGGAGCAGTATTTCAACTTTTTTAGAATTATGTTATGTTTTGAGTTACATTTTTATCATACACATTTGAATAACAATCTGAGTTTAAGTGCAACTCATTATATAATATTTATTCTAGTTTCCTGTGATGGGGTGTCCACCCCACACAAGGCTTGAGCAAGTTAAAGGAGGCCTGTTAACCGTCTAGGCTGCACCTGGAGGAGAGCCAGGGGTAGATAAAGCCCAACTGCAGATGAAGCCCAGCTGGGCAGGGGTAGGCTGGGCTTGTATAAAGTCAAGAAATTGAGAGCAAGAGGAGGCTGGCTCACTGAGCTGGTGGCTTGGGGTGGCTGCTGGCTGGAATGCAGGCTGGGAGAGGCTGAGAGCTGCAGTTTATAACTCAGAACTCGGGGAGCGGCTTGGGTTGGTGGCTGGTTGGCTGACTAAAGAAAACTAGAAAATGAGGGAAAAGAAGCAAGGAATGAGGAATGGCTTCAGATTAGGAAGAAGAAAACAAGAATGGAAATATCTGTAGCTGAACAAAAGGTAGCTGACTTGCATGGAAAAAAGAGTAAGGAGAAGAATCAACATCTTATAATCAGATCACTAGATAAAGATGTAAAGATAGGAGATGCTAATCGCTTGAATACGGTGGAATGGGTTAGACGAAGTATCGGAGATACATGAAGAGCTAAAAGGATGCAAGATGGAGATGTATTAGTACAATGTACACATCAGAAACAGGCTGAGAAATTTCTTAATACTTCAGTTTTAGGGGAAATAAAAGTGATTTGCTAGCGACCTACATTTCTGAAAGATGGGTAACGTTGGGGTTCCTCTAGGTAAGACTGAGGATGAAATTAAAAGGGATATAAGTGACCAAGTGCTATTTGTTAAATGACTAATTAGCAGGGGAGGAGTAGAACACAAACCATTTACTGCAGTCTGAGTAACATTTAAAGGTACAATGCTACATGTTAGGGTAAAAGGGAAATAGGTTTCAGAGTGGCAGCCGTGTTAGTCTGTACCGCAAAAAGAAAAGGAGGACTTATGGCACCTTAGAGACTAACAAATTTATTTGAGCAAAAGCATTCGTGAGCTACAGCTCACATCATCGGATGCATTCAGTGGAAAATACAGTGGGGAGATTTATATACACAGAGAACATGAAACAATGGGTGTCACCATACACACTGTAAAGAGAGTGATCAGGTAAGGTGAGCTATTACCAGCGGGAGAGCGGAAGGGGGGAGTGGGGGAAGGGGGAGAACCTTTTGTAGTGATAATCAAGGTGGGCCATTTCAAGCAGTTGACAAGAACGTCTGAGGAACAGCGGGGGTGGGGGACGGAAATAAACATGGGGAAAATAGTTTTACTTTGTGTAATGACACATCCACTCCCAGGCTTTATTCAAGCCTAAATTAATTGTATCCAGTTTGCAAATTAATTCCAATTCAGCAATCTCTCATTGGAGTCTGTTTCTCAAGGTTTTTTGTTGAAGAATTGCCACCTTTAGGTCTGTAAACGAGTGATCAAAGAGATTGAAGTGTTCTCCGAATGGTGTTTGAATGTTATAATTCTTGACGTCTGATTTGTGTCCATTGATTCTTTTATGTAGAGACTGTCCAGTTTGGCCAATGTACATGGCAGAAGGGCATTGCTGGCACTTGATGGCATATATCACATTGGCAGATGTGCAGGTGAACGAGCCTCTGATAGTGTGGCTGATGTGATTAGGCCCTATGATGGTGTCCCCTGAATAGATATGTGGACACGGTTGGCAGCGGCCTTTGTTGCAAGGATCAGTTCCTGGGTTAGTGTTTCTGTTGTGTGGTTGCTGGTGAGTATTTGCTTCAGGTTGGGGGGCTGTCTGTAAGCAAGCACTGGCCTGTCTCCCAAGATGTGTGAGAGTGATGGGTCGTCCTTCAGGATAGGTTGCAGATCCTTGATGATGCGTTGGAGAGATTTTAGTTGTGGGCTGAAGGTCATGGCTAGTGGGCTAGTGGGCCCAACAAAGAAAATAACAGAATGCCACTAGTCATCAGCCCCTCTTTTACCAACTTCTATTGGTAAAAGAGACAAACTTTTGAGGTCACCTGAAGTAGCGCTCTATATAGCTCGAAAGCTTGTCTCTTTTACCAACAGAAGTTGGTTCAGTAAAAGATATTATCTCGCCCACCTTGTGTTTCTCCTATCTTGGGATCAACAGGGCTTCAACAACGGGGCAAACACAAATGAAAAGAGGCTTTTAAGTGCTAATTCTGTTTTCTGTACTAAAGGATCTCAGTACTAAAATCAACAAGTGGGAATTAGGTGTTATAAACTATTACAGGATTAGAGCATGTAAGATTATGTCTGTCGTGTGCTCGGAAGTGGCCAGAGCAATTCAGGGATTAAAAAATGTCATACTTAAAACATCTAATGAAATATAAAAGTGAACAAGCATTTTTTATTATAAACTCCGTGAGTAAAAACATGCGTCTGGTTCTCCAAAATATATTGAGCCTGCAATTAAGATACAGAACTTCAGTATTTTAACCATGGTAGTCAGTATGACATTTAAAGCTGACTCCCACCTTTTCTCATAGGACTGTCTGTCCGGCTTTGTTGCGGAGAAAATCTGATCCCCATATAAGAAATGCCACATTCTTGGTGACACCTTTCCTTCTCAGTATCCTACAGCACACCATGGATATTGAAATATAGGTCAAATCTTTTCCCTTTTCGTACTTTTGTAAACAACTGCAACTTCCTCCTGAATGATACCTGAGCTATAAAACACTGGAGCTATATCACTGAAATGTTTCAGAAATTAAATGTTTTTCCTTTTGATATTTATTGCTGGTAAAGATATGGTAACCTTATTGTGGAGGTCACCAGGTGTCATGTAAAAGGGACAACTGACAGGAATGCATGACAAACAAAACTGTAACAATGCTTGTGACTTTTATTTTATCTGTGTCCCTGTGCCTAACAATTCTTTCTTATAATGTTCTTCTATTTTTAACTGGAAAAAAGAGTTAATATCTTTGAAATCCTACCCCTTTATCAAAATGATACATATACATTAGCTACCATGGGGGTTCCAAAATCCTTGGTGTCTTGCTGAAAATCTTACAGCAAATTCTGACATACATTATTTCACTGAGCCTGCTTAAAGAAACTTATCAAGAAATACCAATTCTCATTGCCAAGAACACCTTTTAGCCCTCCTCTGCAAGGCTTTGTTTTCTTTTCATGAATCTGTGGAAAGTGGACTGTTTTTTTTGGAAAGTGGACTGGTTTTTTTGTATTGGTTTCATTTGTTGTGCAGCTGCTTTTTGTACAGCTCTCTAACATCATTTAAACTCATCAGTTTCTTAACAGGGATACTCTTCTGTCCTAGTTGTTGATAGGATAGATGATCGTTTTCCATTATTACTAAATTAGGACTATGATCCACTGGACTATCTGCAGAAATTATTCTTCCCGAGCCCACCATTAACCACTATTATCAGTTAGCACAGCATTAACAACTACTCAACTTGACTTCTTTACCAGCGCTCCAGATCACCAGGTGTCTCAGTGGAACAATCAAATGGTTAGCTACCTCTGCCTCTCCAGTTATTTTTTCTCTACCAGGTAATAAACATGAATTCTTCAGTCTCCCACCTTTTCTCAGGTTCTGTGTCCTACCTCAAATAAGCCTTCATTCATCAAACTTATCATCTACTTACTGAATAGTCTTACAAGTAATATGTTATACAAACAGTATGGCATATCCTCTATAGCTGAATAAGCTATCTATCAGCTGAGCTCACTAATTACCATATTCCTTTAATCTCTGCACACCCTCAGCAGTTATATGAAGAGAAAGGAAAAATAAAATCTTAATTTGCTGTGCTCTTATTCCTTCCTTCTATCCATTTTAAGCAGTATTTTATGTTGTCCTTACATCCTACTTTCCGGGCTGCCTTTTTCTTCCTTCGCTTTCATAAGCAACTCCTACCTGGATAGTAATGGTCTACCTACGTTTTGTCCTCCGCTAGGGGCTCCTAGATCTAAAAATAATAGAGGGAGTCATTATGTGAATATGTTTTCCCCTCAGCTCCTTGGGGAAAAAATAGCATTATACAATGTAGTCCTGTTGTGCCTTTTCAGATAGAGCTATAAACTGCTTGAGCTACATTTTTAAACTGCTTACAACAGCAGTAAAAGAAGACTTTCCTGCTGAGATCTAGGATAGGCCTGTTTGGCTGAAGTAGAGATGTACGTGTATTGCTCTCTGGGTAAATGCAACATAATGCTTCTTCCTTGGCTTCAGAAATAACTTATTACAATAAAAAAGGTAGCAAAGACAGCATAATAGTGCACCTCTTAGAAAGCAGGAGCACAAAGAGAAAAAAAGAAACTTCAGTCAAATACAAGGAAGGCTAATTTACTTAATTTTATATAAACAGTCTCCGAATGATTGGCATTCCCCTATATAAAGTATTATATTCTACCATTTGGTCTTTAACAAAATCTCTATAAAGTATTTATAAATATGCATAGTAAATTGATTCAATGCAACTTTTTTGCATAGATACATTATTGTATGTGTTATAACAATAATCTTTTTGTACAGAACAATTATTTTGAGAGGGGGAATACCTCCCTTGGATAAGCAAAGCAAGAGCGTACATTATTGACATTTGATATAAGTAATTAATTTAGCCAGTTTATACTGTCTTACTTTCCTTTATCAGACAGCTTCCCTTGAAAATCAGATTACAAAAAATGTGCATTATATCCTAAGAATAGAACATAGCCCCAAGTCTGCCTTCTTTGCTATGTGTAGGCTGCCCAAAGCAGGCAGAAAGCTGACTTCACTGGCTGGTGAAGGATTTCCCTGGCATTGTAGGACCAACAAAAACAGCTCTGTACCATTTTGGAAAATCTCCAGGTAGCAAAGAGCCAACATAACCAACTCTGTGCCACTCAAACACCCTGATCCTGTTATAAGGGGCATGGTGTGGGAGTATGTAGTCAGAGTGCAGAAACAGCTGGTATAACTACGTGTCAGGGCTGTAACTAGTCAATTAAACTTTTTTAGAACAGCTCTGAGGCTACTTTAAGATACACTCAGCCTAGAATCAGAATGTACAGCCATCTTTGCTGCCATAGCTGAGGATCTGTTTCCTGGTTTAATGGACATTTAGCAACATCACAAAACAGCTGGAGTTTGCCTGCTTAACCACAGTTGGGAAGGTATACTCAGGAATGATTGATTGGAAAAGCAGGGAACTTTTAAAATCAGTATTGAGATCTCTATTCACAGAGCTGCTTGGAAAATCTTATATGATGTTTGGAAGTGTCAGTACTACAGTTTGCTAATTTGAATAATCACTAAATTCATCCACAATTTTTTAAAATCAAGAGTCAAAATTGGGCACCTAAAGTTATGCATCTACATAAATGCCCTGGTTTTCAGAGGTACTCAGCTCCTGCAGCTCACATTATATAGTAATGTAGTTATTTCAGAGTGCTGTGAAATAGATGGCATTTCATAAATCACTTTCTGTGTGCTCCAGTGATTCCACATAGTAAGCTATAAAAACATTAGAGAAAGAAAAAAACGCTTTTCCCTTAGGACTTTTTCATTTTGAAAGTTTTGAAGTGTTTAGGTATAGGTACTGGTCAAAACCAGAATGTTCTCTAGATTGAACTGTGTTTACATTTTTTCTTTATCACCTATTGTTTGTACAGGTCTTTTACACGGCAACAGGGAAAAGACATACATTTTAGAAAATAAGAGATTGTGATTGTAAAACCACAAAATTGTCAAGAAGACTTAGTGATATTTATACTATCTGATGTTCATTTTAATTCATTTCATTTTTTCTTTTTAAATTGGCAAGCTTTCAAGTTGACAGTATCCCCGTAAAGTGAAGTTATTCTCTGATAAGTAACAATGTAAGAATGGCATCACAGGGTTCTATTATTCATTGTGTGTTAGTTATTTTTATGTCAAATATGCTCAGTGTCTGAGTCAAAATGAATTTTTCCCCTAATTGTCAGCCCTGAAAACTTACTCTGGTCTGTGAGATTTAAGGAGGGATCTTCCCTTTCTGCATACTTATAATAATATTTTTCAGGCCAAATTATGCCCTCAATGGCACAAGTACAAATCTCTGGTCTTCATTTCATTTTCACAAGTATAATTGATTGGAATTTGGTAAACAATTCTGATGAAGATGCACAAGAAGGAAGAGAATCCAGCTCACTGTTCTCTTGACTGTGCAGAGCTGTAAGAGTTAAGGTAGTAAAAACTATTTTTTTCACTTAATCTGTAGATATGAATCTAAACACATGCAGGGGGCAGATCTGTTGAGAAGAAGGTGCTAATGCTGCATAGTCAATTATCAAATTAGAACTTCACTTTAAATTAATGTTGACTAATAAATTACCTCTAATTACAAACTTTTTTATTGTTTGCTAAATGTGCCTTTTAGTGTTTGTTTCTAAAATACTGTGAAAGAAGAGGATCCTTTGTGCTGAAAATAAGCTGCCAAGTGGTAGTTTACTGCAGTGTTTTCGTACCAAATGTAAACTTGAATTGCTTTTGAAGTTACTCTCCAGAGATTTGCACACCTTTTAGTAGTATTTTCTTTAAATGCTACTTTGCAATCTTTAATGTGTTTTTTTTTGTTTTTCATTGAATCATCATAATGTTCCATTTTGTATATATAATAAATTGCCTTTATCCTAAAAGTATAATTATTATTGTAATTCACATGTACTGTGTTTCTTGCAACATCAATCAAAGTCAGTTGTATGTAGTGTAAGTATTTGTCATAGTCAAACACTATTATGTTGTTTATTCTTCAATTCAAATAATGTTTTAAACAGCTACTCTGTAATAGGATTGAGAATCTGGGTAACTTTGAACAGCTGCCATGAATACTTGAGAATAATGTATAGTATTATCAAGTTCTGGTAATACTAACCATTGCAACCTTCACAGGGATGTCAAAAACATAATCCATGGTTTTATTCAATCCTCTGTCTTTCTATCTTGGCTAGGAAAATTAAGTGCTGGTAAATGTAACTGCCTATGAGAAACTAGTTTGATTTTTAGCACTGATGAGATCAGGATTCATGAGATCCATAAGGAAAATATGTATGAACATTTCTAGATCTTTTTGAGCTGGGTAGTAAAATCATTGGTCCATGCAAGAAAGAAAACCTTGGGGCAATATTTTAAAGAAAATTGGGGTTTCTTTTAGTCACTTGTAGTCATGTGATATTTTGAATGTTTTTATAGTTACCTGTGGGTTTTAGTCTTTCACTGTCACAATCTTCACTGACCAAAATTGCCCTAAAGGAGCATTAATTAGCTGTGTGCGGCAGGGTTGCAGCTCCAGCTGCCAAGTAGTGTGTCATAGGTAGGAACAAAGCAGATTTAATACTCACAGTCAATGAGTGCTTGTTTATTTGAAGCCAATCAGTTGCCAGTGTACTTAACAGGCGGGAGCTTCCAATCCATACCTGCTATTTTTTTGGTTGATTTTGGACTCTGCATTGTGTCTGGCCAGATTTGGCAGCTCAGAGCATACCCATGCTGCTCGATTAGAAACTATATCTTGCAGGGTTTTGCTTTTCAGAAACTTACAACAACACTATAGCTCAGGGGCATTTTCACAAAGAGAAGGGTAGAGGAGTTTTAGAAATTAATGGAAGTCAATAATCTTTTTTAAAATTGTGATTTAGCAATATTGCTCTGTCATAAATATAAAGGGAAGGGTAAACCCCTTTGAAATCCCTCCTGGCCAGGGGAAAGCTCCTCTCACCTGTAAAGGGTTAAGAAGCTAAAGGTAACCTCGCTGGCACCTGACCAAAATGACCAATGAGGAGACAAGATACTTTCAAAAGCTAGGAGGAGGGAGAGAAACAAAGGGTCTGTGTCTGTCTTATGCTGGTCTTGGCCGGGGATAGACCAGGAATGGAGTCTTAGAACTTTTAGTAAGTAATCTAGCTAGGTATGTGTTAGATTATGATTTCTTTAAATGGCTGAGAAAAGAATTGTGCTGAATAGAATAACTATTTCTGTCTGTGTATCTTTTTTGTAACTTAAGGTTTTGCCTAGAGGGGTTCTCTATGTTTTTGAATCTAATTACCCTGTAAGATATCTACCATCCTGATTTTACAGGGGGGATTTCTTTATTTCTATTTACTTCTATTTTTTATTAAAAGTCTTCTTGTAAAAAACTGAATGCTTTTTCATTGTTCTCAGATCCAAGGGTTTGGGTCTGTGGTCACCTATGCAAATTGGTGAGGCTTTTTATCCAACATTTCCCAGGAAAGGGGGGGTGCAAGTGTTGGGAGGATTGTTCATTGTTCTTAAGATCCAAGGGTCTGGGTCTGTAGTCACCTAGGCAAATTGGTGAGGCTTTTTACCAAACCTTGTCCAGGAAGTGGGGTGCAAGGGTTTGGGAAGTATTTTGGGGGGAAGGACGCGTCCAAACAGCTCTTCCCCAGTAACCAGTATTAGTTTGGCGGTGGTAGCGGCCAGTCCAAGGACAACGGGTGGAATATTTTGTACCTTGGGGAAGTTTTGACCTAAGCTGGTAAAGATAAGCTTAGGAGGTTTTTCATGCAGGTCCCCACATCTGTACCCTAGAGTTCAGAGTGGGGGAGGAACCTTGACATGCTCTTTCAGCATTTTTCTTTGCTGAATACACGTGGTAATGATTTATCAGGGAAAAACAGGAGCAGAAGGTTTCCAGTTATTTGAACCAATGAAAGTGTTTATCATGACACAGGTTTTATCAGTCCTAAGTGCCCTAGACAAGTTCTAGTACTATATTAGCTATTTTGTTTGGCGAAACTTTTCCATTTTTGTATTTCCAGGCCATCTATTGCACAACGCCACATATTGTCCTGAATGTGTTTTTAAAGTGAAGGATTTCAGTCACTCATAGTCCATATTTTTATTTTTCTCTGATCAATGTATATGAATCCCTTAAAGTTGTTGGGGCCTGTTCACTTTGTAGACCTGCTCCAAAATTCACCTGGAGAACACTTCTCATGTGGTATCACCAGGAAGGCTTAAAGAGAGCCAGGGCACCACATGCAACTGTACAAAGGAAGAAAACAATATTTTTTCTTAATGCATATATTAAGATTCGTATTGTTTGCATGGGAATATAAGCATCATTCCCTAACTCCTATGTGAAGACCCTTCAGTCTGACTCCATGTACACATTATGGTTCACTCTTGCATTCCTTGGAAGAATTGGCCTTAGAGTATACTTCACTTGTATGGCTTTTGTAGCTATGTTGTGCCTCAGCTTTGCTCATTTGGGCAATTTTACAAGCCCATATATTGCTTCATTATACTTCATTCCCATTAAAATGATTCTTTAAATAAAGTATAATGCACTAGCTACATGAAATTAACATTTTTTATGTAGTATTTGCATTCAAAAGTCAGTGTTAATGCAAATATCTCCGTTATGCAGCTAAGCATATAAACATAAGGGAATGCAAAGTTAAGACTGCAATTGTGTTATAGACTTGAGTTACACGATCAAATAGAATAATATTATAATATCACTTATTCAGATTTCAGAGTAACAGCCGTGTTAGTCTGTATTCGCAAAAAGAAAAGGAGGACTTGTGGCACCTTAGAGACTAACCAATTTAAGGTGCCACAAGTACTCCTTTTCTTTTTACTTATTCAGATAAGATTGAGAGGGTTGTTCCTGTTCTTGGAATTTGTGGATGTTTTCATTCCTCCCTTGCCAACATCATGAATCAAAGAAGAATTCTTATACCTTGCCATTATGATTAGTACTCTACCTGGATTCTTGACCAGAATATCTGTTCACTACATATACATTATTTGCTGTAACTACTTTAAATACCATTTTTATCAGCTGCACAGTACAACACACATCTGGAGAGATGCAGTTTTGACTACCTAAACTGATACGAAAAATTTATATTTTTTGCTTGTCAATTCTTCTAACAGGTCAGCAACTTTAACGGGAAAGGTACATACCATATACTGGCTAAGTTGGAGCACAATACTTTCACTTGTATACTGATCTTATCCTTTCTAAGGCTTGTTCTATGCTTCTTGTAGGGATAGGATAAATCCATATAAATTCCTATGCCATGATACTCATTATGTCAACATCATGTGTATTTGTTATTTTTACATTCGTTTTATTTTATTTTATTTTTATTTAATTTCTTGGAGAGGTTATTCTCTTCCTCCTCCTTTTACTGTGTCCTACAGCAATGCCTTAGGTATTTCTGCTCAGGGTAGGTATGAGCTCTGCTTCTTTCTTGTTTCAGGGGAAACTCTACAAACCTTCTAAATATGTTTTTCATGAGTACTTAGGAGTAACAACAAATATTTTGAGATCTTTCCCATAAATAGATAATTTTATGTAGAAAACTTCAGAAAAATATGACAAAATAAAGTTGTTTGTTTTCTCAGTACATGATTCTAAAACGCTTGCTCACATCCAGTAATCCTTACTGATTCAAGTAGTCCCACTGAAGTCAGTTATTGATAATGCCAATGGGATTCCTTGCATAAGTAAGTATTATTCTGTGTGAGAACTTCTGCAAAAATTAATTTGCAACTTACCAAGACCTACATTCAATAACACTCAAAAAACCAAATGTATTAAGTATTAAAATTAGTGAAAGAGTCACCATCAAGAATCAGTAAAATGGTCAGTAAATGTTATCTTCTGTAGTCAAGTGCATTTTTTAGGCATCTTATTTTTCTTGCCTATTGACACATTGATATTGAAGCTGATATTTCATTGAGTGTACTACCATATACTATATACAGCATTGATTGCTTCTTTTCTGGAAGTAAAATAAAGTAGATCTGCTGCAGTTTATTGTTATTATGCCCCTGAGATCTTGAACTTAGGTTAAGTGATTTAGAGACAGCTATCCGTCATCCTTTGTCACTTTCTGTATTACTTTTGCAATTTGTTTACAGATAATTTTTATTTTCTGGTCGTAAACCTGTCAGACCAATTCTCCAACCTCTCCCATGGTTGTAAAGCTTATTTACGCCTTTAGGAGTTGCAGGTATACTGGTACCTGGTATGTTATGTCATGCTGTATGTCCAGATAATATACCCCACTGAAAATGGTTGAGGATATTATTTGTGTGTGTGAGAGAATTTACTACCCCTCAAGTGTAAAGGTGGAACTAAAGAGTTCTGAAACCATATAATTCCACAAAAGCTTGACAGTTTTATTTGTAAAATACAGTTGCAATTTCCCATGAGTCATTTAAAACTCAAATTATATCATAAATACAAAGCACTAGACTTAAGGAAACAGTGTGCAATGACCTCCTCTAACATTGCTAAGTTTTTCCTAGGAGCTGAGTATTTAAGAGGTTATGTTGGAATGGGGATTTTATGAAAAGGGTTCATAGGGTTAGCAGTTTACAAGCCAATGTTTTGGTATCTTAGATTACAGTTCAGGTTTTTGTTAGTCTTTGTTAGAATGAATAAATCACTGTAACTTTCTGACTCTATTTCATTTTCAGGATTTTGGAACGCTATGTTCAAGATCAGATTCCTGGTGCAAAGGTTGTGGTAGAGTCCATTGGGGCCCGCAGATTTGGAGATGGCTTTTCAGAAGAGGATTACTCCAAATCTGACTTGATGGTCTATGCAATTGACCCTCAAACAAACCGAGCTATAATGAGGAATGAACTTTTTAAGTAAGTATCTAAAATCATTTGTCACTGATGTCTGTACTCTTGATGCCTGTTTTGCAGCCCACTAGCTTTATTTTCCTTCAGTGCCTTGGACTTCTGCTGATTCATAACCTTAAATTCCATTCTTCCCAAGAGTCTTACAGATCTCTGGAAAAATGTGGTGTTTGTGGGTGCCTACTGCTGCTCATCCCACAAACACAAACCCTGCACCTTCAATGGATTGATGGAGGAGCTCATTATGGAGTGGATTCTCATGGAGCTTTTCTACTCTAGTGAAACCAGTGGTCACCTTTATGTGGGAGGGGGCGATCCAAGACTGGATTAATAGTGGCTGAAAGTCATTACCATATAACAGTTGTTCGTTGCCACATATTAAGTGGCAAGACATTTATATGTGTAGTGAGAATATGCACAGTCTAGGATAGGATCTACATAGAATTAAAAAAATTATAGGGGTTATAAACCTTCGTGCTTCAGGGCTGAAGCCAACCACTAACTAATGGGGTTAGGAAAGAACTTCCCCTCTGGGTAGTTTGTGCCATTGCTCACTATAGGGTTGATGCGCCTTCCTTTAAAGGTGGTACTGGCTGCTGTTGTAGACAAAATATGGCAGTAAATCTACTAGTCTAATCCACTGTGGCAAGTCCTTCACATTCTTAAGTCATTTCTAAGTGGGTGAACATTTGCAAAACCATCACAAAAACCACCACAACTATTGATTTATCTTTGGTAGTCTCAGAAGCCAAGGACCGAATGGCATGGAAACTAAATTAGCTTCTCACTTCTAGACATGGTATCTCTAGGTAATAGCTGAGGGTAGTTTATGGGATGAAATGAATTAAATGGGGCCCACAGTTTAGGCCCCCCCAAACTCTTTATTGCTGCTGTCCCTTGACTCTTTCAGCTCAGAGGACCACATTTGACGGTGAAGTTGTTGGGAGTCTTGGGAAGTTAGAGAATGGCTCTGCCACGTGCAAACCAGTCTGAACATACTTCCTGTAGATAGTGTGTCTGTAGATAGTCTACAGAGATGTCCGTCTGTCATTTTTTGTAAGCACTGTGTTAATCAAAATGTATATATGAATAAATAAATTCCTTTTCTGCCACCTGCAGAAATCACCCTCTTAGACCTATTACTTTTATCTTCGTTTCCAAACGTATTTCCATGAGCCCAGTATTTGTATGAAAGCAAGGAAAAGGCTTACCTAGTCTTTCCAGATCAACTGTTGTTTGCTGCTTCTTCATACATTTTGTCTGAGTGTTTGCTTCTTCCCCAGTGAGAGTTAGACCAGAGTATTCAGAGTTGGCATAAGGCAGTCTGTGTCCGTCACAGGTCTAAAAAGCAAATGGCCGTAATCTTTCTTCTGGATCATGATTGAAAAGGGGCTTGTTCTCCGGTGTTCTAAACTTAGTACAGATTAATTACAGTGTGAGGTACCTAGGTCCATACAGGCAAAAATTATAAGGCCAAAAGACACCAGTATGATCATCTAGTCTGATCTTCTGTATAGCAGAGGCTAGAGCACTTTCCAAAATTAATTCTTGTTTGAACTAGAGTGTGTCTTTTAGAAAAACATCTAGTCTTGCTTTTAAAATTTCCAGTGCAGAATCCTCATGCCCCTTGGTAAATTGTACCAATAGTTATTTACCCTGACTGTTAAAATGATGTCTCTTATTTCTAGTATAATTTGTCAAGCTTCAGCTTCCAGCCATTGGATTTTGCTAGACTGAAGAACTCTATTATCCAATTTCTGTTCCCAGTGTAAATATAGAGGTGATCAAATCACCCCTTAATCTTCTCTTTGATAATTTCCTTGGGACTTTAACTGTAAGGCATGTTTCCCAGGCCTTTAATCATTCTTCTCTGAACCCTCTCCAGTTTTTAAACGTCAGACACCAGAACAGGGTACAATATTCTGATAGTAGATGTAACAATACCAACTCCAGAAGTAACTTAATCTCTATACTGCTACTTGATATTCCCTTGTTTAAGCATCCAAGTATCTTGTTAGCCCTTTTAGCATCATACTGGGAGCTCATAGTCAGCTGATCTTTCACCACAACTCCAAAATCTCTTTCAGAGTCTGCTTCCCAAGATTGAGCCTCCCATCATCAAACTATAACCTGCTTTCTTTCTTCCTAGATTTATGACTTTACGTTTAGTCATACTGAAACTAGTATTGTTTCCTTGCACCCAGTTAAGCAAGGAATCCAGATTTGTTCTGTATTTGTGACCTGTCCTCTTCTTTCTTTAACATTCCCCCAATTTTTTTGTCATCTGCAAACAGTATCAGTGATGATTTTATGTTTTGTTCCATATCATTGATAAAAGTGTTAAATAACACAAAGCCAAGAATCAATCCCCCCAGGACCCTACAAGAGCCACAACAATGATGATTTCCCATTTACAATTACATTTGGGAGACCTATCAACCAGTTTTAAATCCATTTAACGTGTGCCATAGAGGCAAATGGATGATAGAACAGACAGAGTGAAGCAAATAGTTGCATGATGGATAGATACAGGGATTAGATACAGTACCTGAATTAGACTGACCCCCTTGATAATCAGTGGGTGCTTGTTACAGGTCCACTGAGGAAGTACAGAAGTGATCTGTTGCTGTACCCATAAAATGAGTGCTTGTCAAATCCCCCGAGAAGAACCCAGGGCCCAATTACCTCATCAGTTGCACTCAACTCTCAGCAAAGCCAATGGGAGTTGTGTTCACAACTGGTGGGATAATCTGGCCCCTTCGTTATGGATAGAGAGGTATTTGCATGTGGGATTCATTCAAATTAAATGGGGCCCACAGTTTACCCCAACTCTTTATTGCCACTGTCCCTTGACTCTTTCATCCCAGAGGACCACATTTGACGGTGAAGTTGTTGGGGGTCTTGGGAAGTTAGAGAATGGCTCTGCCACGTGCAAACCAGTCTGAACATACTTCCTGTAGTTAGTGTGTGCTCCAGCTATCATGATGATTGTGACAACCTTTGTAGATCCTTGCAGCCCAGTGTTCCCAAATTCAGACTTGGATTCCAAATGTGGTAATGCAAGATCCTGTCTTAATCTTCCTACATACAAAGTGAGCCAATGCACGTGCATGTGGGTAGTTACCGGTTTTGTGCACACCGTGTGGATTGTTGCTGATACAGTGCCCTTGTGTGGGCAGAAAATTTGGCCATATTTATGTCAGGGTCCATTGAAAGTACAGAAATGTATTTTGTAGTCCAGACTTGGATATACAGTACTGTATATCCAAGAGGTTAAAATGCAAATTTTCAAGCATATAAAAAGCATTAGCTTTCCCAGTTTGTACTGCGACAGGATAATACTAGCTGTGGAAGGAACCTAGTTAAAATGCTTCATGTGCCTCCATAGTCAGTGTATTTTTTTTTTCTTTTAAAGCTTTAAAAAATGTAAATCAGCAAAATCCTGGAGAATGCTTTCCTGCCCTTGGGGTAGAGGTGAATGAGTACCATCTTAGTAAAGTAAAGGAGAGGAATGAAGTGAGAGTTACATTACCTGAAATCTGAAGCATTACCATGTTTTAATTAGTGGTAGGTGAATCTCAACAGGTTTGGTTCAGATAAGCTCAGATGCTTATTCAAATCTAAAGAGAAACTCCCTCCCTAATACCGCAGCCTTCCTACCTGTAGTTGGGCTTTTAACAGGGGGTTCAGTGATTCTTCCCCACCATGCAGTGGGATGTCTTCAGAGGCAATATTAGTGGTCCTTCTCCCACTGGAAAGAGATTGCCAGGTTTTATAACTACCTCATGCCCTCCAACTAAGAATGATCTTCACAGGGAGTTCAGGATCCTACCAGAAGAAGGATTCATGGTGGCAGGGAACCCTGTGTAATAAACAGCAGATGCCAGGGGGTAATACTCAGAAATAGAGAAACACGTCAAGTCACTATTTAAATGCAGAGATGGAGGTGGCCAATGGTAGGAGTTATGGGATGGTACTGGGGATGGGTCTGCCTAACCCAGTATTTCCCAAATCTTGGAAGAGGTTCATATTTTAATATAGGAGGCAGGGAGAACATTCAGAACAGTTCCTATTTAGCCCATGAGTTTGCCCATAGATAGTTTTAGCATTCATACAAAATTATTATTTGAGTATGGGAAAATGCTTTCATATGTCCTTCAGTGATCCTTTACTAAACATTAACTTACAATACATATAGTGTAATTCTGTATATGTTCTATAATTGGATCACTGGCTTTAATCTACATTTTGAGCTTTAATAGAAGGCTCTCGCCTTTACCTGTCAATTTCAGAAAAGAATCTTTAATTGGGTCTATTAATGAATATTGGGATATGACCCTGGCCTTTGTGTCAGCAGATCTGGTACCCTAAAGATTCCCCATATGTGATGAATTTTCAGGTGACTTAGAGCCACAATAGAAATTCCTATACTATCCCCCTGCCACAAGGAGCATGACTTGTACAAGAGGGAAGTGGCTGAGGTATCCTGTCATCTCTTGCTGCCAAAATGGATCTAAGGACTATTGGGAGCTAGACACAAGTTAGGGCAGCATCAAGGCTGTCTAACTTACACTACTGCTCTAGTCTCCAGCTAGTCTCAAAGTTAGACTGGGGGGACGAATACCTAAAGGTACCTAAAGCCACTATTGTACTCACCTCCTGAACTGCACCAAGCACAGCTTGAATGCTGTTCAGCATCTCAGGCATTGGCTAGAGCAGATGTGGTATCACCGTAGTAATTTTTCAGGTTGCATTTAATCATTCACACTCAAATAATTCTGTTCAAATAACATATAAGATCAGACTTGCAGAAACAAAAGCCAGTAAAATCTGAAATTTGTGAAAAATTTAAACTTTAACCTATGCTGCTTATTGCCAATTGGGCACAGTAAGAATTTCTCAGACCAATGGGTAATTTTTACATATGCTAATCATTGTAATACTTATGCATAATGAGGACTGCACAATCTTCTTCAGAACTCTTGTGATCAATAAGGGTTAAATATAGGATCTGTCTTGGCCTATGTGCTGTCTTGGGAATGCACAGTAAGTACAGAAAATCTATTTGAGGTTATTCTAAAGTATAGCAGCAACTGAATCAAATTATTTCCTCCACAAATGACTAAAAAACAATGAAACCATTTAAACTATTCGGACTGAAAATACCAGCATATTTTAATTACAGGCTTTTTAGATTTATTAGTGCACTAAAAGCATTGTAATCTATCGAAAATTCTCTTATATCTGTGACAAAGTTCCTCCTCTGCCTTGGTGGGTCCTGTGCTTATTGGTGGATTTTCTCACCTCAGAGGTTCACGGCAGCCCTCAGTTTGGCCACTTTCGTGGCTCAAATCTGCTGTTCACTGGCCAGCATGGGGAAAGGAAAAAGAACAATCCCCGCAGTCTCTGTTGATCCACGTAGTGGAACGGGGAACAGGCCAAACACCTTCCCCTCTGGTGGAACCTATAGTCCAATTCAACTCTTCTGGTATCAAGTAGTGAGTTGGGGGGATGGAGGGATGGGGGGAAACTCGGGCCCGCCCTCTACTTTGGGTTTCAGCCAAGGGCCCTGTGGATTGTAGCTGTCTAGAGCGCCTCCTGGAACAGCTGCGTGACAGCTACAACTCCCTGGGCTACTTCCCCATGGCCTCCTCCCAACACCTTCTTCATTCTCACTCCAGGACCTTCCTCCTGGTGTCTGATAATACTTGTATTTCTCAGTCTTCTAGTAGTACGCCTTCTCACTCTCAGCTTCTTGCGCCTCCTGCTCCCAGCTCCTCGCACGCGCACCACAAACTGAAGTGAGCTCCTTTTTAAAGCCAGGTGCACTGATTAGCCTGCCTTAATTGATTCTAGCAGCTTCTTGATTGGCTGCAGGTGTTCTAATCAGCCTGTCTGCCTTAATTGTTTCCAGAAAGTTCCTGATTGTTCTGGAACCTTCCCTGTTACCTTACCCAGGGAACAGGGACCTACTTAACCTGGGGCTAATACATCTGCCTTTTATCATGTACTGGACTTACATATTTCTGTACATAAAAAATAAAATCTAAAACTGTGGGGGAAAAAATCACTCTCCTGTAGCCATCTGGCCCAATCCTGTCACATATCTATTCACCTTACAAATATCCTGCATTTAAAAAATCCACCCATCTGAGCCCTTGTGCAGTATGCCATGTAATCAATGTGTATGGCTGAGTTATGAACCCCTTAAAATAAGGGTTTGTAAAGAAAATGTTAACACAATCTTAACTGAGACAGTGTTAAAGGTTTCCCACTGGCAAAGTTGAATACTTGCATATTCTTCATCAACACAGGGGACGTCTACCATACACCAGTGACATCTAGTGTGCAAATGAAGAATTAGAGCTCGGGTCTCCAATATGCTTGCATTTTCAACATTCATATTGTAGATTCTGTTTAGGTAAGGGTAAATTATTTTTGCTAAATTACTAAAAACAAACACATTATCTGAAAATGGGCCAAAGGCTTTGTTATGAATTTTAGTAAAGTATAGTAATAAAAAAGGACAAAGTATTCTTTCTTAAAGAAAATGTTATTCTAAAGACCTCTGGTGGAACTTTAGAAGGAGTTAATGGATCAATGAATGATTAATCATTATTCCATTACCAAGGTAGTTCATGCTTAGCTGAACATTGTACATAAGCAAGGATTCAACCACTTTGTTGTATATGAAGAAAACAGCATATCCTCTCAAAAATTATAGCACTTTTTGATTTTTTTAGAATGAATATTCTGAGATTTTGCAGGTAAAAGTTAACTAGTTTCAGTTAAAATTAATTTTAAAAATTGGTCCTTTAAGAAATTTAGTGCCCAGTAGCAGGTTGTTTCTGTATCTCAGATGATCTTAATAATGTAATAACACAGACACTTCAAACTTTCTTTAGAGTTTAAACTAAATGGGATTCATATGCATAGATTGCATATGAAGGTATTTTTGATTAATGGTACTACTTTGTATTACTGTTCATAACTTCAGCAGGACCCCTGAGGAATAATTTTCTATTACACTGAAGACCATGTGCAACTGTTCTCTGTCAAAATGGCTGCCAACGCCCATTGTTGTCAATGGGAGTTTGGTCAGAACCTGACCATGATTAGATGGCCATTTGAGTTTTAGGCCAAAATATTTTGATTTAAAAATTATTTTTTTCTGTGAAAAGCAGATATTCTTTGTGACCATTTTAATTTGTAGTTTAATCAAAACCACAATTTTTCATTGAAAAACAATTAACATGGAAAATTTTTGAACAGCCCTATTCCTGTACAGTAAGTGGAGAATTAATTGTGACTTTCACAATTCCCTGGTGCGCTCTTTGAATAGCATAGCCATATGCTGCCCCTTACTCAGATCAGCTTACAAAACTACGACCTGGCCCCTAAACTAAACAGTGCCATTTCTTGTTTCAGCAACATTTATTTTGCTTTTTTCAGTGTATCAGAATACATCAGTTTGTTAACTTTGGTCCAAAATTATACTTTTACCCAATTATACATCTGTAGTTACTGTACATTTCGAGTAATGATAGTAGAATGTAGTCCCTGATAATTAACTCTAATTTCCAGTAATGTCTAAACTTATCCTAGCAAACTCCTTTGTCTATTTTTGTACCTGTGTTATTATAGTTTTCTACTAATAGTCAGAAGCCAATAGTCCAGAATTTATAATGTCAGTCAATGTTGGTTGTGATCAAATTGTACTGTCATCTGATGGCTGTCTTGATGAAATATGTAAAATGAGCTAAAAAGATGTAGCCAGTGTGTAGTGGACAAGGTTATCTCAATTGCTTTCTTGGTGAAAATCTCAGCAGAAAGAGACAGGCTTTTGAGCCACACAGAACTCTTCTTTGAAAGCTTGTCTCTCTCACCAATAGAACTTCATCTAGTAAAAGATATTACCTCATCCATGTTGTCTCTCTAACATGGTGGGTGGGACCAACATGGCTACGACTACATTGCATGCATTATACTACAGTAGTTGTACTTCTTCCAGAAGAGGGTTGAAAATATGTTGTGGCATGATGTCGATTTTACACCGATTTTTGTACTGTACATTCTCTGAATAAATAGAGCACTCAGTTTACACTGATGTCAGACTGGCAACTTTCATGAGTCCCAAACTAACTTTAAAAATGTATCATAGTGCTCTACTTAATGTAGATAAAGTATTTTAAAGATTGTGGGCATTTATTTCCCCCCCATTCCAGCCCCTTTGCAAGGCACTCAGGAATCTGGACACAACTGCTCAGCTAAGAATTCCCTTGACAGAGCAGGTACTATCAACTAGCTTGAACAGGTTCCTGAATCAGCCATCCCCCACCTGAGCATATAGGGCGTTTCCCTAGTTTTCTCTAAGTTACACAGTCACTGGAGCAGGTGTGGTTTGATAATTGTGGCTTGCCGATTTCCCCCCAGCACCAAACAGATCTTGGCACAGGAAAGAATCTGGCCCAGTACATGCTATGCTTTGTTGGATAAATACCAAATACTTAGAGGCTAAATGATCAACCTTCTTATGCAGAGCAGATGTAAGAATGAGATCAAAACTTATTGATAGGCAATTTAGTGGCATATTCTCCATGGAATCCCATTCCTTTTAATATGAGGGAAGTGAGGTCAGTCGGGATATGTTTAAACATTTCGGAGTGAGCCTCCTAGCCCAGGTCAAAAGATGCAAGCTAGTGGGCTTGTGCTGTAAAAATAGCTGTATAGCACTTTGAAGTTGCGGCTCGGGGTGGAGTTTGGGCCCTGAAGCCTAGAGTGTGGGGTAGACTTCTGCTGTGATTTGATATTCACCTGGTGGTTTGTTGTTCTTTAAGCTTTCTATGGCTATTTTAAGTTCATCCAGAGTAATATCCTCACAGCAAACATCGAGTTCTGCCATCTTCCCTGCAAACAATGGCGGGGGTGGGGGGGCAGAATTCCTAACTGTAAGAAGAGTAGGACAATGATACAGGTTGCCTAGGGAGGTTGTGGAAGTTCCTTTGCTGCAGGTTTTCAAAAGCAGGCTGGATGGTCATCTCTATTGTATGGTTTAGACACAACAAATCCTGTATCTTCGCAGGGGGTTAAACTAGATGACCCTTGCAGTCCCTTCTAGCCTTATGATTCTATGGTTATCAAAGTTAAATGTTATTTCTGGTGAGAGTCTGTTAAGGATGTCATGGGAAGTGTTCTGTCCATCTTTTCATTTGCTGGTCTAAGGTTTTCCCTTGTTTATCTTTCATTGGACCTTCCCCGCTGTGGCTAAAGTCTCCAGCAAGTCATATAGTGGTTTGATAAAGTGTTCTCATGTGTTCCTCCATTGCTGCCATTTCTGTTTCCAGTGCCTATCTATTGATCTTTTTCTGGCTGATCTTTTTTTTACTTCTTTATCTCTATATTCCTCTTTTCATTGTTTACCTTACTTTGGCCTTAAGGAAGTAGATTTAACTTAGCTTGTTTTCTTTATGCAGTAACATCCCACATGGCCTTAATGGTCCACTCTTCCTTCCTACCTTTGCTAGATTCAAGATGGTCTCTGCTAATGCTAATGGCTTCCCATGACATTTCTTTATCATTTTAAATACTGTTTCTGCCATATTTGAAAACTTTGTTTGAACGCTGTAATTCAGAAACTTTCCTTATTTGTTCATCCCCAAGCTTAATTATGTTAATCTTTCTTGCAATTTTCTTTACTCGTAGTTTACTCAATTTCATTTTCATGGTGGCAATCCATGGTTGATGATCACTGCCTACATATGCCCCGTTGAATATGCAGACATGTTGAAGTGATGATTAGAATGTTGTATGTACAAAAATGATCTATTTTATTTTTAGTAATGCTGTCAGGTGAGGTCCATGTTGTCTTCTGGTTCTCTTTATGAGGAAAGCGTGTCCCTCTAATAATAAAAAGAAAAGGAGGACTTGTGGCACCTCCTTTTTGCGGACACAGACTAACACGGCTGCTACTCTGAAACCTCTAATAATAAAGCGATTCAACTGACATAATTCAAGAACACACTTGCCACCATTTTGATGGAAGCCAGTTCCATGTGTGCCATTATGCCATGATTGTCTTTCCCCACCGTAGCATTCATATTGCCAAAAACAATGAGAATATCATGTTACGGGACTGTGCTGATGAAGTCCTGCAGAATATTATAACAAGTAGCCTGATCATCCTTGTCATATTCATTCATTAGAGTATAACATTGAATGACAGTGTCTGAAATCTTGCCTGTATAATTTTGCCATTAACTGATTACCAGTCTAAAATTGCTCTTTGTGAATCAAAATTCAAGATCAACGCAACCCCTTCTCTTCCTCCATCTGGATTTCATGGGTAAAATCAGTTTTAATTGTTGTTTTTCATTTTCATAGAATCATAGAACTGGAAGGAACCTTGAGAGGTCATCTAGTCCAGTCCTCTGCACTCAAGACAGGACTAAGTATTATCTAGACCATCCCTGACAGGTGTTTGTCCAATCTGCTCTTAAAAATCCCAATGATGGAGATTCCACCACCTCCCTAAATTTATTCCAGTGCTTAACCACTCTGACAGTTAGGACTTTTTTCCTAAAGTCCAACCTAAACCTCCCTTGCTGCAATTTAAGCCCATTGCTTCTTGTCCTATCCTCAGAAGTTAAGAAGAACAATTTTTCTCCCTCCTCCTTGTAAAAACCTTTTATGTACTTGAAAACTGTTATCATGTCCCCTTCTTAGTCTTCTCTCCTCCAGACTAAACAAACCCAATTTTTTCAATCTTCCCTCATAGGTCATGTTTTCTAGACCTTTAATCATTTTTGTTGCTCTTCTTTGGACTTTCTCCAGTTTGTCCACATCTTTCCTGAAATGTGGTGCCCAGAACTGAACATAATACTCCAGTTGAGGTCTAATCAGCGTGGAGTAGAGCGGAAGAATTACCTCTTGTGTCTTGCTTACAATGCTTCTGCTAATACATCCCAGAATGATGTTTGCTTTTTTTGCAACAGCATTACACTGTTAACTCATATTTAGCTTGTGATCCACTATGACCCCCAGATCCCTTTCAGCAGTACTCCTTCCTAGGCAGTCATTTTGATTATATCTGCTTCTGGCCACCTGCGTTCATTAATACGAAGAATGTCTGTGTTATAATTTTCCATTTCTTTGATAATTTGGGCTGACTTTCTGATGGTAACATAGTCCTCACATTCCAAAAGCCCACCCAAAGTTAGGAACGAGCCTGGAACAGTCAGTTCTTCAGGGCAATAGTGTCCTTTCATAGCTGTTTTTTGCTGATATCCATCATGCTGTCTATTTGAGGGCTATTTACTGATCCAAGGATCTGTATTTGGCATTTTATTTGTTCTACTGTTTCCATAACAAAAGTATTGTATGGGATTAAGTCAACTTCATGCCCAACCAGGAGAACCAGAAGACTGATTCTATTTTTTTTTTTTGGCCTGGTCTCTGCCCTTCAATCTGTCATGTTTGTTTAACCCTAACGCCCATTGAAGTAACTCTTGGGGTCATGGAGACATACAGGTGACCCCCAACACATCAAGGTATCAGTCTCTAGGGGAGATTAATATTAAATGATCAATGATAATACTGAAAAAGGGATTCTGAAGGAATAGTAACATTCATCAGTACATAAAGATGAGGTATATACTATAGCAGTATATATTGAACATATAGTTATTAACTCAGTGGACTAGTAGTCGGAACAGAATTAACTAGAGCTACTGTAATAGTTTTGTTTTGTAATATTTAAGGTTCTTGGATGGAAAACTGCTGGATATCAATAAAGAATTTCAGCCATACCTTGGGCAAGGAGGACGTATTCTGGAAATCCGCACCCCAGATGTGGTGGCCAATGTTAAGAAGCAGGCACAAGCTGTAGGCTACACAGAAGGGGCATTGCTTGCTTTGGCTGTCATAATCATCCTTTGCTGCATGCCTGCTATTTTAATAGTTATGGTCAGCTACAGACAGTAAGTACTCCAAATTTCTTTGTAATTGAAAATTCTTTCTTGTAATCTATTCACTTACTACAAGGGGAACTACAGTTGGTAGCCCTGAACACTGGTCTGCTTTGAAAGCTGTCCCACATATTCAATCTACAGTCTGGTTATTTTTAATGTCCTCCTCCTCCTCATGTCTTTATTTATATATATATATATTTTCTATTTATTATATATAAATGATGGAGTAATTATTTCAGATTATAGATGAAGTGAAACCAAAATCCCGAATCCAAATATCTAACATGTGAACACGGATTGCAGTCTGAATTTCATATCTAGATTTCTCTTTATCATGCTTCAGCCAGAACTCTGGGTCCGTATATGCACAAACTGTTGGTAGCTCAGTATATGAATCGAGATTCAACTTTTATGTTGCAGAGAAAATTAGATGACCCAAAATTTTATTGTGGCTCTAAAATATGAGGCAATTATTATTTTTGATTTTTTCAGACCTGTGAACTACTTGGTTCCAGCTGGGACTAAAGTTCAAGCATCAAAACATACTGTAGAAAGATTGCTCTTGTTGTATTCTAGCTCTTTTTGAATAGGCAGAAATCTCATGAGAACCTATTTGCTTTAGATTTCTTGTTACATTTAATAGATGCAAGAATTTTAAACAGTTTGGCTAACAAATGGATAAACATCTCAACTTTTGGGTCGTCATCTGACCCAACAGTTTGAGGTTCTCTCATTAATACATCTACTCAGTTGGAAATTGAGACCAGATATAACATTTCCTTTTTCCTTTCAATAAAAAAAATTAAAAGTGTCAATATACAATCTCTGAGCATCCTTCCAATTATTTAAAATTACAAAAACAAAGTGCAATTCAGTCAGCTCACACCTTCCACCAGACAGTAGTTGATAATCAAATATGAACACCCCCATACATCAGCCTATACCTCAATCCCTCTCCCTCTCTTCAAAGGCCAGGTAAAGCAAATGGGCCCTGCAGCATGCCCTATTATGCAGCAAATCTCAGCTACTTAGAACCAAGTGTGGGAGGGCTTTCCAGAGCTCTGAAGTTCTTACAGAGGATGCCCCGCTATCAGATCTCTGTCTGTTATATTGGGGCAATTAAGTACCAGTGCCTTTGCAGACTGCAACTTGAGGCAGTGTATCACTGGGTGAAAGAATATAAAGAAACCAATGCACGTGTATTATAATAGATCACTGGAATATGAATATTATTGCAGGTCTACAATATGGTGTAATTTACCAGGTGAGATTTTAGGCTTACCAGTTGTGCTGTTCCTTCCTACATGGTAACTGGAATAGAACACAGTACTGTTTGTCAATGCCCTGTCATAAGCAACTGCAACGACAGTGACATACATTGAGTTGTACTTATGATCGGGCTAAATTTGCCTATATCTTTGTCTGTATCCATTATATATTGTATGTGGATACCACTTTGGGCTCTAGATGATAAAATCAAAGGCAGTCTTATGTTTTACAAGTGTAAGTTGAGTAACAATTCTCTTTAAACTTGTAGTCCTTTTAATTTGGCATTTTTAATAGCTGAGTTAGAGTATTTCCTAGAGATAGGAATGATCAACATTCTGGTGGTTTGTGTTATAAATCAAATTTACTTAATCTTTTAAGGAGACATCACTGCATGAAAGAACAGTAGTATGCCTGAAGGCATGCTTAATAGTCACATAAGAAGAGTAACTGTGTTTTATAGCTATTTTTAAATGGCTGATATTTGTTTGCATAACATTTATATCTGAATGTTACCAGGTTTTTTTAGAGAATAAATCCTCCAAAAGGAGTCTGAAAGGCCATCGGTTTAATCAGCTCCTGCACTAGCCAGGGGCTCTACCTGGGGAGGATAACCCTAAAATACCTCAGGCAATCCAGACTGGAGCCCTTCTTTCAGGATTGAATGGGGAGTATGTGCTGAATAAACACATCTTCCAGGTTTCCTATCCACACTCCTCTCCCCAAGCAGTGTTTAACCATTCCCTTTCCAGGCAAAATATACCATTGAGAGCCCTGCACCTCAGAATATGCTTCCAGAAAATATATCCCTGTGTTGGATCATGTTTCTTGAGTCATACTGTGTTTAAAATTTTCATGCAGTAAATTTTTATTGAACAAAGATTCAAACTCTCATTAGTTTGCAATGTGGTTTTTATGTGATTTCTTTCCAGGAAGGAAAAGCAAATTGCAAAATTCCCCTTGATATCTATAGGAACAGAATCAAGTCCCAAATACATCAGGCTGTTTTAAGTAATCTATTTAGCTGTCGTCTATCTAAAATCACAATTTTGTTGTCTACAGGTATCATGTACAGTTGGACTTTATATCAAACCACCACAAATAAATTATTAGTATTATGAAAAATAAATCAATAAAATTCATTTAGACTGAAGACAATATAAATGATTTCCATCTTAATATAAACCTTATACTCTATTGAATTGTTTAGAAAACAAGTTTATTGTTGTCTTACTCCTTAGCTCCCCTTTTCCAAAGCTGCTTTAACATAATCTCCCGATCAACAATTCTGGCAAACAAGCTGCTCAATTTTGCCATTTAGTACAAAGATTATAGATGAATAAATGTAACTGTCAGTCAGTGCACATATAATGGAAACATTAAGACTTGCTTGATATTAGAACTCTTTTGTGTGTAGTAGGTAGCTTTTCAATACTTTCCAGCTCAATGATCAGCTAACATCCAAAGAATTAATTTTACTTATTACCTTTTTTAAAAAATAAAGGTTAAACTAAATGAGTTTTACATTGCTTACTTTTAATGTGAAATTATCACTATTAAAGCACAGCTCACTGACTGCATGTATTGCTTATAAATATTGTAATACATTATCATTATTATTTTCTTTTAAGTGATGCTTTGAAATGCACTGTCTAGGACAAACCAAAAAGCCAATTATGAAAACTATAGTATGAATTAATCACAGCAAGGGTGGCATATTCCACATAGAAGCCAGAATGTAATTGTGCTTTACTATGAAGGACTGTTTCTTTAATATTTGCCATGTTAAAATGAGGAGGCAATTATAAAACTTACATCATCTTTAATATTCCACTTTTAAAAATCCTAATTCATACTTCGATATCCACATCTTTAATGAATGTTTTTTTCAGATTCTGTGTAGCCCATAACTGATTTGTCCCCCAGTAATTCATGTTTATGGATGATAGTTTTATAACCGTCTCACAATCACAAAAGGAACTAAATGATTTTCAGTTACTTAAACATAATGGTTCTTAAATATGTCATTAATTTTGCAATTTAATATGTAAAATTATTGTCACTCTTAGTTTATTATTAATATAAGGTTCACTGTTTCAGATAATTGTTGTTGTGAATGGAACACTTCTAACATACCTTTCCCCCCACCCCCTCTCTCTCTCATGACAACAGATTTAAAGAGTAAGTATTTACTTTTAGATTTGCTTCTTACACCTTGTTTAAGAATAATGATTGCTGATCAGTATCTGCTTTTTATCATTGTACAAGAACAAAGGCCATTTGAAATTTAAGAGAAGCAAATGTATTGCCAGTGAAAGGAAATGCTTCCTATAGTCAAACTGTAGAATGCATTGCTACCTGAGATCTTTTTGTGGCTGGATTTAAAAAGAAACTTGTCAGTTTTATGACCATTTAATAAAACATTCAGTTATGTGCTAAGAGAAGGCAATCACATTTCATGCTGTTTGCCTGCAGAGAGAAGAAAGGATTTTTTCCCCATTGTACAGCATTATATAATTAACTAGGTACATTTTATGCCTAGGTTTAAAGATAGAATGCCATCTTATAAAAGATCAGGTGTTTGCCAGTGTCATAGACAAGATAGCAGGTTTAGTAAATCAGTGATATGCTCTGAGTGTCTGCTTCACTAAAGCACATGGAGGGGGTCTGAGGCCTATGGTGAAGGTGAAATAATGCTTCCACAACAACAATCTCTCTTTTTCTCTGTGAAGAATTTTCTGTTGGGGCTGTGTGGGACATGGAGGCATGACAACGTCCCCTATTTAAGTCATGACTCTAGTGAAGGTTAATTCTGGTGAGAATCAATTCCATGAGTGCTCCTAAGAAGTCACAGTATGTTTACGCCAGCTGTCCCTTCTACTCCAGGAGCCAAATTGCCAGGAAGGGGAAGCCAGTAAGATGGTGCCTGCCTCTGTTCATATAAGAGGTCCTTTTCCTTTTGATCCTGAAAATTATGATACCAGAGGGACTTACTCTTGCCAGCTCACAGGCTGCCATCCCTCCCCGTTGATGGGATGCTTCAAAAAACTTAGAATTAAATGTTCTCTTAACTTTTTCACAGGCTCTGCCAAGCTAGGGAATCCAAGTAATAGGGTTAAGCGCTAAAATACCTTGTATATGACACATACATACTAAATAAATAATAGTTTGATATTACATATAGTTTATATTAAACTGAAAACACCCCCACATATCTGTCTATATATGTGTATTCTCCAATAAGCTTGATTTTTTTTCTATGTTAATTGAACCACTTACTTTTTACATCATTTATTTTATTACCTTAATTTGAATTTGGAAATGTGGACAGACATGCTGAAGAAAACACTATAAAATGTGAAGGCTTTGCTTATGTAACCACACACTTCCTGGGTGTGGTATTCTATCCCATCTAGTGGCATTGAGACCACTTAGAGAGAGATTAATGAGTCTGCTCTAGAGCCTTGGCTAAGAGCCATATGGCTTTTAGTTCATGCAGTAAAGACTCATGCATTTAGCTCCAGAGCTCCCAGGTTCAATTCTGCCCACCAACAACTGGCTATGTCGGTGGTACACGTATATAGAGCACAGTATAGAGCAGAAGGATCCTGTCCTTTGTGCTGTTTACATTTCTGTCTCGTTGTGTAATTTTGTAATCATTGGGTGATTGTTCTTTACCAAGATTTTGAAGTAGTATAGCCTTAAAATAGGATTATAGTACAGAATCCATGGGTTCCGTGGCTGCGTGTGGCCTTTTAATGTTTATGAGATGTCATTAGCAGATATTGACTTCTGTTGAAGTGAACATCATGATTTATTGACCCAGGAGATAAATGTTCCTTGAAACATGAAGTCAGTAGGCCAAATTCATCGCTGGAGTAACTCAATTCAATTAAATACAATTACATCCGGGCTAATTTAGCCCACTATCAGTAATGGTTTTATACTATGAATAGTGGATATCCCAGAAATACTTGTTTATGAATATCATTATTTTAAACTAGCATTCTAAAGGGAAAATGAAGGTAGCTGTTCAGAAGAAACAATTATTGGATAATGCCAGAGCAGTTCAGGTCTGAGGGTCTGAGAATTTCAGAATTCAGTATTGTTAATTTGGGGGGTAAGAGCTTGGTAACTCTAGTTACCATCCAAATCTTTTCAGCCAAATATGAGAGGATTTTTTTAAATGTAACAATGCTGAATATAGATAGATAGATATGAAACAATAAAATTTTCTAATGAACCAGTTTTACTTCTCTATTTTTAAATTATTTTAGAACTCCAGTAAATGACATCTTAGCTCCAGGCACTACCATAATCTAAATGTGAAGAATAATAATCATGATTTCTTTTGAAAATCAAGGTAGAGTCTGTTGTACTCTATTCTGAATTAAATTTCTCTCAATCCTGTTACCAGTTACATGGTAATTATTTGTTCTTTCTGACCCTTATCAATGAACTAGAGGGCTTGAATTTATGGTCTTCATGTTGACTAGAGCTGGCCAAAAAAAGGAAGTCCCTTCCTGTGAAAAATTTCATGGGTTTTTTTCCTAAAAAATGCAAATATTTTTGCAGAAAGAGATTTCCTGAAACATTTGGTTTCAGGACATCCAAAATGGAATTTTCAGGCTTGTCAGCTGCCGACCTAAAAGACTCCTGTCAATTTAATTTTCTGCCTTGGTTCTCTGCCTCCCTGGAGCTCAGCCTCCTTGCCTCACCTCCAACCCAGAGCCAGGGTTCTCAGTCTCTTGTTACTTTTACTTTCTGCCTGCAGAGCAGGTTCCAGGTGGCCATCATTTCAATTTTCCTGATAGACAATCAAAATTTTTCAACAAAACTGACATTTTCATGCAGAAAATTTTGATTTTACAAAAAGGGCATTCGGAAAAATCATTCAAATGGGAAATTGTGGACCAGCTCTTATGCTGATAAAGGTGTTACAAGTCATAAAAATTAAACTTTGAGGGAGACTTTACAAATGTTTAAATTTAAATGTGACATTAATAAATGTCAATAAATGAAGGACTTTGCCAAAGCAGCCAGTTCACCACATACCACTTGATGAAAACCAGTATTGTTAAAGCTTAATTGTCCTCTTACTCAATTAAATGTAATTGCTAATAAATGTCTTATTATTTCATGATGATCATGTGGTTTGGCAATTATATAAAAGTGGATGGTCATATTTAGATACATTTTGGAGCTCTGGAAATCCATAATGAAAGAGCAAGCGATAGAGTGATACAAAGCTAAAACAAATTGCTCACATGATTACCTTTCTTTGAATACAAAACAAGTAATGTTTGAGGAACTACCATCTGACTATATGTCAGCCCATGTAAACTATAGAATATTTCTAACACACATTTTTTTCCCTCCCTGCACAACTTACCAAAGGCGGCAAGCTGAATGTGCAAAGACAGCAAGAATCCAGATGGCCTTACCAGCTGGCAAACCATCAAGTAGCGCTGCCAATAATCTCTATGAAGAACTCGGTGACAGCACCATGTAAGTATTCATTGTGATTCATCACTAAAATTGTTAGTGAACCAAGGCATAGGTCATGTTTCTGAAATGTCTTTTATTACAACATAATTGAATAGATTTTTCTTGATGAGGGTATGTTCCACAAATGACTTGAGCTTCTTAAAAATCAAGAAAATAAATAAGAGGGCTGGAGACTCAGCTGTGCTGCAATGGCACAAAAGGGACAGAGTAGTCAGCTGGGATCTCTCCTTGTACGGGGAATCTCCAGGGGAAGTAGTATAAAGTGTAAAGCTGCTCATTAGGCATTGCTAGAGCATGCTGCACTTCAGTGTTTTTGGGCCAGCACAACAACCCATAGGTGCTATAGCAAGTTAAAATAGTCCTGAGGCTGCTCTAATTTGCATCAAGGTTAGGGGGCTTGAAAGGTGGCAGAAAGTCTTTACTTCTCAGAGGTACTGAATGCAGCTCTGGCACACCTGAGAACTTCGCCCAAAATGTTATTTCTTCCAAGCTGCCTGCTGAATATACTTTTAAAACTCAATCAGAAAACCCATTTGATAGACTTCTCAGTATGAAATATTCCATTGGCTAAAGTTTTTTCTTTGTAAATCTGAAGTAATTTAAATGTTGAAATTAAACACAATGGGGCAATAAAATAGATTGTAAAAAATAGTAGTTAAAGGAAAGCATCTTTTTGCCATTATATGTCGGTAACATATTTCTAGCTGGAATGTGTCTTGGGTCTTCTTTTCTAACAGGATGATATGACCAAAGTCATTGTTCTATTAAGACAATAAATTACTAAGAAAGGGTCACCTGTACTCATGCACTGATGTAACTTAATTGTAGTCAAGGGACTCCAAGCAGAAATCAACACAGTATGAACAGATCATAATAGCACAGTACAGGGAAATATTTACACATACAATATTTTTGCTTATACGCTGTCAGAAAATATTTATTACTTTTGTATTATTTTAAAAGAATAACATTGAGATGACAACACTGAAAAGAATAGACTTCATAAAGTATTTGGGAGCGGGGGTGCTGGCGCTATCAAGTGTTGGCTGATTTTTGTTCTATTTTGAAGTCACTTTTTCCCCCTTGATCAGAGAGTTCATATATATATATTTGAGTTTATAAAAATGTTACTATAGCAGGGTGAAGAGTATCATTGCTTTAGTATGTTTTAAATTTTGATTATTTAAAGACAGGGTCTGATTTCCAAGTGTTTTGGGTTGAATTTCTCTTTATGAATAGAGAACCTTTACATTACTCATTGAAGCAGGAATAGCTTCTCTTCCAAAATTAACCACTGAGTTTTTTCCCTCTTGGCATTTTATGCCTGTGAATTGTTACGGTTTGGGTAGCTGGAAGAAAGAAGTATGTTTCACAGAAATACAACACACATAGAATTTAAAAGGTTATTGTATGTGAATTCTAGGTCTTGATCTAGGTGGGACTACTCACATCTTTATAATTACACCCATGCTGACGTACTTTGCTGGATCAAGACCCTGGTTCCTTAAAGTCTAACCCAATTCCTGTGAAAGTAAAAGGATGACTGCAATTCACTTTACTAGAAGTTGGATTGGACTGGTTACAAATGGGCATTGGAAGCTTTATGAGTCTGAATTCTCCAATCTAATTGATGTGCTTTCAGCCAGGCTATGAGCAAGCTTTGTGTTTGTGGACAAAATTTGCACCTGCAAAGTTTTGCATAGGTAAAATGAGTTGCAGATGCAAATCTGAATACTTGCATCTCTGATTTAGAGACACACTTACTCAGATTTGTCACAACACTTCAACTAAAAGTATAAATTTAGCAAATACAGATTTTTCCCTGTAGAAGGGACACCATCTATGGAATATATATATAAATAACCCATTGTAAAAATGACAAGTAAATATTTCCACAGCATTGAGATATTGATCAAGGAATCTCTACCAGAAAATAGAGATATGGAAAAATAATGTAAATCAATGCACTTAATAATTTTAAAGAGAGAATGTTTTTCAATAACATTTAAATAAAAGTTTATCAAAAATCTGTGAAGTTTAACTGAATCCAATATTTGGTCCAAAGGCAACAATCTACCTCAGAAAATCAATCTTCAGGGGAAAAAAATTATAGTAGAAATTGTAAACTCATTTTCAACTTGCAGGTGAATTGCAATATTACATTTAAATTGCTATAGTATATTATAATCTCATGCATAACTTTATTTATTCTTATCAACTATTTCTCGAATCTCCAACAATTTTCTTAAATACCAAAGAATGGAAATTTAAGAAAATTGAAAAACTTACTTGTCTTTATTTTTCATGCCTTTCCATAATTGTCCTTTGTCAAACATTTTCTTTCTGTAGTGCTGCCTTACGTCTTATTTTCTTAATTTGTTTTTGGGTTTTTTTGGAAAGTTAAGTGGAACTAAAAAATTTTTTTTTGTTTTAAATTCATCTTATGTCTCATGACTTCCATTCTTTCTCCATCTTTGGATACATAGGCATCAGTAAGTAAACTTACTTCACCATGCATAATGTTTGTAGCCAATAGAAACAGTAGTTGATTCTTCTATGGTTAGTTTATGTTAAAACTGTAATTAATTGCCATTGAGTATCAGCCTTTATTTTACAATGGTGTACTACATGGAAGACATTTACTTTTAAGTGGAAAGATTTGTGTATCTCCTTTCATTTTCCTTAACTTTTTGTACCAAGTAGTGATTAAATACAGAACTGTAATTGCTGAACTTGAATAGTATTATTTCTAAGGACCTCTAGTCTCAGCACCTACACTCTTTGGTGATTGGTGCTCTCCAGATACCTAAAACAGATTGATAGGTAAGCAGGTTTCTCAAGCTTGCATTCAGTCAGAACCTTTTCATCCTTTACCTATAATTTCTTTTTAGGCTGCCATCACTGCTCTAGTTTGCAGAAATATGACTTCAAACCAATCTGATGCAGTTCCTTGTTAGAACAAAGAGACAAAATAATGTTCTACAAATATTAAGGTTTCATCATAAAATCATATAAAATATAAAAATAGTCTAGCAATCAAGCACCTTTTCAAATAATCCATTCTCATACATATCAAGGGTATATCAGTTTGTATGTACTTTATATTTGGAAGCAAAGTGGATCTTCATTTAACTTCAGGAATCATTGATTTTTCCAGTCTCTACATTTGAATATCCATGTGATCCACTAAGATGGCTGAGGAAGCTTGTTCAATATGTGTCAAGGCATATTGTTTAAAAATAAGTTAATGATGTAAAATAACATATCAAATCCCCATGATCAAATACTCATTAAGTACTCACAAAAAGAAAAGGAGTACTTGCGGCACCTTAGAGACTAACAAATTTATTTGAGCATAAGCTTTCGTGAGCTACAGCTCACTTCAGCGGATGCACTGAATGCTCACGAAAGCTTATGCTCAAATAAATTTGTTAGTCTCTAAGGTGCCACAAGTGCTCCTTTTCTTTATTTGTGTGGCTTCTTATTTTACTCTCATTCAGTACTGTTTAAATGTCTTTTCCTCTGTTCTTGAGTGATTGCTCACCTTGGAATGTTTAACCATGCCACAGTAAATTTCCCTTAGCCTAATTTTCATGAAATTTCTTGAGTTTGGGGGGCGGGAGCAGGGGGAGAAAGACATTCCAGAATATAGAACTAAGCACTCTTAGAACCGTGTCCTGCCATTTGCACTAAACATTGTACAATACTGGGGCTTGTCTAGACAAATACTTAGTGTGCTTCAAGCTGGGGTTTGAAGCTACAGCACACTGGCAAGTTGTGCACTAATTTTCTGTGCAGACTCTACAGTCACATGCTAGAAGGTTGGGTTGTTTTTTTTTAAACTATTCTTTTTGATTAAAAACACCTGACCCAGTTTTTCTTAAAGTTAAAAAAAAAAAAATCAACTTTGGGTAGCGACCAAGCCTGGAAAATTTCGACTGGAAAGCTGAAAATATTAGACATTTATGAGTTACTGAAAACGGGGAAGAGAAAGGAACTCATAGGCAACTTTAGTTTATCATGTAGTTGTCATTACTACTCTAGCTGTACTATAGCTGTAATTGATATACATATAGAACTATAAAGTGGTAGATTTAGAATAATTTAGCTATCATATCCCATTACACATGCGTATTCTGAACATGTCATTTGTGTTCTAGAAAAACTATTTTAGAAACATATATTTTTTTTAATTAGGACTATTTTTTGTATGACTTCACCTGTAAAGGTACATCCATTAGTTTCAATTGGTTCATCTATATCAGACATACAGGGAAACATAAAAGCTCTACTAAAGTTACAATTTTAAAATTCAATATGTCATAATTTTCAGGTCTAAAAGACAGTGCTGGGTCTTATTGGTGGAAAATTGGGAATCATCCCTTTACAGGGATTAAGCTCCATTTCTAACCAAATCCAAAATTGACAGAAACTTGTCACTAGCCCAGGAAAATTTTTGTAAGTTCCAGGCCTCAGGCAGCTGCAATTTGGGAGAGGCCAGGTGAAGGATGCTTGAAACAGTTTGACAATTCTTTTAAGAGTTTGGAATATTAGAAGTAGTCCAAGCGACATTATATTTTCCCATGTTAGGTTCAATAAATGTGTAGTATAACTGTTACTAACAAACTATGTGGAAAAATGTGTCAAGTCTTTGTTTAGATCACTGTATCAGGGGAAATAATAATTGAAAAGGAAAGTGTCATTGTTTCCAAGGATAGAAAGGCGATGTGGTTAAGGTTAGAACTCATTTATGTAGGTCAAAGCTTGTTTTCTTTCTCTTTTCTTCATATCCTTTTCCTCTGGAGAAGATGTAAAAGTAAATGTCTTGCCTCAGTAGACTTTTGTAAATATCTATTTTGAATAACAATATGTTAGAAGTAATGCTATGGCATTCATTTACATCATAAATTCATTTTTTTCTCATGAAAATTTATGTACATGCATGTTTCCTTACATGTGATTATCTTCTTTTCTTTCAAGTCTTTTTCTTCTCTACCATTTCCAACAAAGCAGGGGAAAAAAGTCAGTCTTAGAAGAAGGAGACCGTCAAAGAGTAATAAGCAGCTTTGCTTCACGTGCTATTGAGGCTCACAAGCAGTCTAATATCAATGGATCGTTGAACAATAATCTCCCCAAATCTGCAAGTAACATTACATTTTTATCTGATGAGAACCCACTAACAACTCAGAACCCTTTGTATATAGAAGGTGTTGTTCAAGGTTCACCCAGCTCTTCATTGCTCCTGAAGAGGAAAGATGTTTTAGACAGTCTTTCACCTAGAAGATTAGCCTTGAAAGATGCCCTTTTGGGGTGCCCTTTGGGAGGTATTCACCGTGCATGGACATTACCAATTCGTATTACTAGGAAGCATGTGTCTGATGCTCTAAGTAGGCCAATTATCATGGATCCAGTTCAGTGGCAACAGGAAAGACTCAAAGCAGAGAAGGAAAGAACTGACAATCAGCACAGCAGGGTTGATATTAGCAGTCCAATATTTAAAAAAATTATTGGCACTAAGTTAACTGTAAAAGAGAAGGCAAGACAGTTTGAGCAACAGGCTTTGCAGGAAATGAAACAAGTGAAATCCTATGATATGAAATGTTCACATTCACCAACACACAGCAACTGCCACGAAGAAGGAGAAAATACTCTAGAGTTGTCTCCTGAATGTCTGCTTGCTTCTCCATGCCATCGCTCTCCTCCTTTCTCCTCTTTGACACCTTCTACTGAAGTAGTTGAATTTCAATCACTTGCAGTTCCTTCAGTAATCATCACTCATCATGACTGTCCTGAAGAACTTTCTCCTCCACCAACTCACAAACCACCAACTCCTTCTTTTAGGATAAAGAGCCCAGTTCACCAGAGTTTTCTGGCTGCTCAAACCAAAGTGGAAGTAACAGAAAGCATTCCAGATCCACCCAAAACTCCCCCTCCTCCACCACCCCTGCTGCCACCTCCTCCTCCAACTCCTCCTCCATTGCCACCACAACCTCCATCTCTTCCTACCATTTCTCTAGCCCTCTCCTCCTCATCTAGTCTAAGTACCCAGCACCCTTCCCCTGTAAAGCATACTAAGTCCCCTGCCAAACAGCTACCAGTGTCATCACAGGCCACAGCACCTGAGCCACCACCTCACAGGGAGTTGAAAGGGATTCTCAAAAATATTCACAACTTAGCAGATATTGAAAAATCTGTGGCTAACATGTACAGTCAAATAGACAAAAACCACATTCTACCCAAGCACATATCCAAGCTTAAACCAATTGCAGCATCCGAACTGCCAACTACAGAAACTGTTGCTGAGCACAGCCAGCAGAATGGCAACTTGAGCTGTATAGTTGAGGAACTTGAAAAGCGATTCCCATCCCAGTCCACTGCATTATAAATTGCAGTTGAATTTTTTCTGGTGTATATTTTGCATGACATGGCTATCATAGTACATGTTATCTGCCTCATATGTTCCATAGCTAAAGTACTTCAACACTGATGAAAGAATTCAGACTTTTTTCCTCTTTGCTGTATATTGCTATTTGTTTGTTCCTGATGCTAAACCTCCAGTCCATTTTCTTTGCCTGATCACTTCTAACTTTGTAATGTATAATATTTTTAAAGGTAGTTCTGTGCACTCTGCATTTTACTGTTTTATTATGCTGATTTATTTTCTTTGTATGCTTGCAAAAGATTCATGAGGAAAAGTGTCCCTTTAAAACCAATGAACTATATGTAGCAGATATATGTTGACACTCCTTTATTCTAAACACTCTACATTGTTTTGTCACGAGGGTACTCTAATGTTGTAGGTTATGTCAATAAGCAAGGCAATTATGCTGAAATACTGAAGGCATCTCTTGCTTTACCCATAAAGTGTACATCATGGGAGAACTCTTACTTTTACTGGAAAATGTTGGATGTCACAGAAATGCAAATGATGCTAGAAAACAAACTCCGCAATAACAAGACAAAGTTGTTACAACAATGTATCATGTCATTCTATAGGAGATTGTATAGCATTCTGCTCTGGTGACATGCTTTCATCTCACTGTTGTCCTTGTAGGTTTGATCATGGTTTTTCTGTTTATTTGTCAGTCAACCTTATTGTCCTCCTTTTTGTTATCTACATTATGCCTCCCATTGCTTCCTTTATTCTGAAACTTCATATTGTGGGTCTTCACTTTTGTAAACCATTTAATGTAAAAAGTGATTGTGAATTTTGCTTGTTCATATTAATTAGGTATCTCTTTAATCATATTTTGTGCTAACTTGCTAAATATTGGTAGTTATTTCCACCAATAACATTTTTGCGAAGCTTTGAATGTAATAATCATTCTGATCAGTGTCATAAAGAAAAGGTTTTATAAGTGTCTGTAAAAGATGTATATAGTATGAGTAGCATTAATTTAAATTAAACCCACACTTAAATATTTCGGTTATATTAAATTAGCTTGTCCTTTGAAACAAATAGTAAGTAAAAAGAGGTTTGGCATAAAAAAATGAATGTAAGTTTAGCTCGGTGCTCAGTTTTATTTTTCCTCTTTTGCCAAAATCCTAGATAATCATGTTAAAACTGACACTTTTAATAGAATTAAATGCAGTCGGGTGAGGAGCTGGTACGTAAAGGAAGCTACAATAAAAACTTAAAACCTGTCCATGAGAAAATGTTATCTGTTCTAAGCAGAAAGGTAATTATAAGGGTACTTAGCTAACTGCCTTGAAATAGCCAGCTTTTCCACGGTATGTGGTTTTCTTTTCTTTTCACTACAGATGGGACAAGTATGGATGTTTCAATCAGAAATTGCTGAAGATAGTTTCTCTTCTTTGTCCCAGAGCCAAACTCTGTGAACCTCATCACATAAATTCAGCTGATATATTCTAAATACTCTATGCCTAATATAGTCTCCTTGCATAGTGGGTGAGATTTTAGCTCCAGTGCATGTAATGAATAGCAATAATAGCCAAATATGTAGGGAACATGATAATCGATCCATTTTTTGCTGTAACATAAGTTTAATATTTTATAGGAGTCAAGCGTTTTTAATAATTGCATATGGTGCTAAATTCTCAGTGAGTAGTACAACTGCAGCACCAACAGCAAGTTTCCACTCACAGGAAATCAGACAATAAGTCTGTAAGGCTTAAATCGAAACTAGACGTATACCAGTAATTCAGGATATGTCGCTGGAATAATCCACAACGCTAGGGTGGCCACTGACATATCTCCAGCATATCAGACATTCCAGTCCTACTAGGAATGGCAGGGGAACACCCCTACCTGTGTGGCCCTGCCCTGACAGTGTGTGCAAGGTCACACCAGCAGGGTGGAGCGGTGTGCTCTTCTGAATTGTATCTACTGTGCATGATCCTGGATGAAACCACATCTGGCTTTCCATCAGGACCGGACAGGACAAACCAAACAAAAGCAGGACTGTCCAGCTTAAAACTGGATTAGTGGCCTGCCTGTACAACATTACAATGCTTTGCATTTGGTCAGATGTGAACGCCGTACTGCAGTAGTGTACCAAGTAGATTTTATAAGCCCTGATTTAGCAAAGACTTATTCAAGTGCTTAACTTTATACACTGAACAATACAAGTGAAGTCAATGGAACTAGTCGCAGTGCACAAGGTTAAGCCCACATGTGAGTCTTGGCAGGATCAGGGCTATAATTCACTTCTGTGACGTAGATTGTATAGCTAGATATGGCCTGATTTGCAGAAGTCACCCATACATCCCACAGAAGTCAATGGGAGCTACAGCTGCTCAGCATTTTTAAAAGTCTGGCTAATAGTGAATTTCTTCAAAGTTTATTCAACTATAACGTTGTGTGACCTTCCTTAATCTGAATGGTCACCTAACACAGTAGCCTCCTTCTTTTAGTTCAATCAGGTCAGGCTCAAAAGAATCTGTAGGGAAAATGATACCACATTAACTAGTGCTTCACTCACTTGTTGCACTTCCTTCGTCATTATGGAGAACTAATCCTTAATACTAATAAAAGTTTTAATGTTTGGCGTTTTTTAAATTTGTTTTCATTTTCATTAGAGTTAATATCCATGGGCAGCCTTGGTTGGCCAGCCAAGATTTTTGGTAGTAGCTGGCAATATACACCAGTGACTTTGTTACAGTTCCAAAACTGTGCAATGATAAAGTGGCAATCTGGAGCAGTAGGAAGTACAAGTTCCTCTCTGTCCCCTCCCATCCTTTTGCCTGTGTTTTCTTATTAGATTATAAAGTCTTTGGGGGCAGGGACTATATCTTACAGTGTGTTTTTACAGCACTTAGTACAAGGGAGGCCCTGTCTGAGTTGAGGCCTCTGTATGCTACTGTAATATACATAGTAATAAATTACTGAAAAGTATCCAAAACAAATTTCAAAGACCTTGAAAATCAAGGTTGTTATTGTTAGTCCCATTAACTTAATTGTCATGCTCCCTGAATTGGTTCTTTAGGATCGACTGTAGACTGGACATGTGGCCTGTATTTGCTATTTTTTGGACCAGCTTGACTGTCTTTAGGATCAATTGAACAAGTGACTTGATTACATAAGTGACTAGCACTTCCTTCACCACCAGATAAAAGACGGTCCACAGTTCATCCAATACTCAAAGCATGGTTTCTGGCTTCTTAACTCTCACCATGATAAATTTCATTTTTTCTTACTTAGAACAAAATCTTAAAACACAGAGTTGTTGTTTTTTTTTAATTTTCAAGTTTTAAGGTAGTTAAATAATAATCAACAGTATGCAATTGGTAGACGATACCAACTGTCTTGCCACTGGCCTTTTGGAGAAAAAAGTGGCTATTTATTATATGTTTAGAAAAATTCTCTCTTGCTAGCTTTGAACTGAGTGAAACTTTTTATTTCAAAAAACAAAAAGTAGATAAAACAATTCTAATATGTATTTACAGTGTTTTGCTGTTGATCTTTCTTTTGCTTTTAATACAAGAATAAATATAAAATATCTTAAAATAAAACATTCAGAAGGATTAAAGTGGATACATAACTGCTGGGAAAGACAATTCAAAAATCCTTCAAATTACATTAGCAATATAGAGCAGTGGAAGGTGTGCCATTTGTGCAAATAACTTCATTTTCACAGTAATCCTTAACTATAAGCACTAGTTATATAAAATAAGTGTTGTGTATGTTTTGGCATTAGCATACATCATCATTCATACTGTTTCCCTTGTTTTTCTTTTTTTACTAAATTGAGGGCATCTGTCAGATTGAAAGCCATGGAAAACAGATGGTACTTTTTATCCAGACATTACTACAGATCCTTCGGGGGAGATTTTTAAAATTATTTAATGGGAATGAAATGTGTAGTTTCACCTTGGACTTTCCTTTTATAATGGAAGCTTATGGTGTAGTGTGAAATACCAAGAGAAATGAAAGCTATTAGAAAGCTTTGCATCTTTTTTGAAAGTGTCAAAGCATTAATAGTAGAGAAACAGTATGAGCACTTCTCAAAAAGCTTGATTATGCAATGTGGGTGCATTCTCAGCAAACTGGATTAAAAAAGTAAATAAGTATTAATTTACTTTCACTACTTGCACTTTTAATCTGCAGTGTGTTGACCATGCAAGAGCAATTAAGTTTAATAGGCTTGCTTATCCTTCTTGCAACTCAAGACCTTCAATTTCTAGAGATTGTTGTAGGCTACAAGAAAATCAAATACAGTGTTGCTCAAGTAGGTGTTGGAAAGTTAAAGATCATATTTTGGTGATAAATCTTCATTTCATTACTTCCTTATCATAGGGACAACTGCAGTAATTTACCCTGATAATCAATAACGTGCTGAATATTAATAGAAAAGCTTTACAGATAGTGTTATTAAAAATTGAGAGTTCATTCTGTTCTTTAGTTTTCTCTCATCTGTAATTAAATGATTTTCCTAGGCTGCTATGTACTAGCTTAAGCTCAACACAATTTTGAGCATTTACCCTCTCTGGATCAAAATATCTTAAACTTTCCTTTTATAGGAACACTGAGATGTAAATGCTGTTCAATATTTTTGCCTAAACCATTTAAGGTTCCTGGAATGAAATGTGAAAGTATAGGAATTGACAGACATAAGAGCATTTTTCCAGTATGAGTGGTTCACTGAATATGAAATAAAAACAGAAAATATTCCAATAAGATCAAAAGCACAAAGCCTGTGGAAAAATAACCATAGATAGTTGAAAGAATATAATGCCCATGTAAACACATTGAGGAAATGTTAGGATAGGTATAATTTTAATAATAATGTTATTAGTGGAAATTAACAATAGAAGTTCATGGTCACAATCTAGCAAGCCCTGCATGGGTTCAGAAAGCCCCAAAGATAAAAGCTTAGTGTCTATCAGCTGCAAGAGAGAGCAAAACCAGGAATTCTGCACCTGCTCTGTGCCACAAGAAAGATCTCTATGGCAGGACTCCACCCTCATGGTGGAAAGAAAGGAAATGGGTGGGCAAGGGATATGGCCAGAGGCACTATGCACAGTGTGTGCTTCCTCTCCCCATCCATATCCTATTCTACCAGTGCACTGACTGTCTGACTTACTGGGACTCTGTATGCAGCTCTAAACAACAAACAGATGCAATACTCTTCCTCAGATATAGTTGTGTAAGTCCAGGCATTTATTTTGTCTCTAAAGGCACACTTATTTTGTATTCTTAGATAAATATTTCTTACCATGTTAGTAACATTTCCAAGGACATTCTTTTTCCACCTCACTTCCATGGACATAGTGAATATGAACTACATCTTTACATACTCGTAGAGATGCGTACTAATGATATGTTTTTCTTTTTCTGAATGTAGGCCAGGATATGCACAGCAAGAGGTAAGGCTACTCCCCACCTATATTATTAAAACAGTGTGATAACAGAGAATGTATAAATTCCTATTTACAGCACTTTTTCTTCAGCTGTTTAAAACGCAGAGAATTGTCTTTTCAAATATGTTTGTTTTATTGAAATCTTAACAATAAATTGAAAATTTGCATTAATATAAATTAATTTTCTTAAAAGGCTGAAGATTGCTGGGGAAAGCTGGGTCAAACCCATTAATGTCAGGGCCTGCAACAGCAGTGTATCCAGCTCCCTATGCGCTGTACCCCCTTTGGCATCTGCAGAATTGCTACCTTGCTATGATTTGCTCCTTCTGCAGGGCTGCATTCATGTGTCTCCTCCGATGGGGTGAATATAGCAAGTAGTAGGACTTTGTTTTTTCAATAAAGGCTTTATTTTGCCAAATAAACTCACGAGTAGCACCTTACTATACAAATAATCCCACTGAATTCAGTGGGACTACTTGCCGAGTAAGATGCTACCATCCTTCCTCAAGAAGAGTAGTATCTGCCCCTAAATTACAATGCAATATGTGACGTGCCTTGTAAATTACAACACTCAAAGTAAGTTATAAATAAGGCCTGTCATTTTCAGTTATTTGTTTCATTTATTTCCTGGGATTTATTTAAAAAAAATGAAAAGGGAAAAATCAGTAATAACTGAAAATAAAGGGCAATGGGCAGGGAGCAGGGGTGCTCAGTACTCACAGTAGCTGGGGCAGCTTTCTGCAGCAGTAAAGAGGATTTCAGCTGCCAGGACCCAGCTCTCTGTGGTCTTGCTCCCACATTGCTCTGAGGAGGTAAACGGGGACACGCTGAAGGGCTGGAGTCAGGAGGAAAGTGGAAGGCTACAACCTGTGAGTACTACCCCCGCCCCAGGCGTGCCGCACTTCTGACCCTGGCTCTTGTGTGTGGCACCATCTGCTTCCTCTGAAAAAAATTCCTGGATCCCAAAAACATGAAAATCAGCAAAACCTGAATACTGGTGTTTTCAAAAATCCAGCAATTTTTTTTTTTTGGGGGGGCGGGGGGGATATCAGTAAATACTGATAAGAAGACAGCAACCACAGAGGAAAATAAAGAGGAAGTGATGATCTTGTGATTAAAACACAGGACTGAAAATCAAGATACCTGAGCTTTCTTATTAGTTCTATCATAGACTTCCTGTGTAACCATGAGAGAGCCTGTGGAAGCCATGTTGGGAGAGGAGTACCGAGTAGTAATGTATAAACCCCTGTACAAAGGCCAGAGGCCACTGCAGGAATCTCAAGATGCCCACAGATTTGCCTTCCACCTACTCTGAAGTTTTTTAACTTGCGCAGTGAATTATCTGGCCTTTGGAAATATGTTTAAGATTCGCAAATAATTCAGAAAATAATTATCACATGACTGGGAATTAGACTGTACATTAGACAAAAGAAATAACAAACTGTAAATTGATTTTACTGCAATATGTACTTACATGGTGCTCTATATACAATGTAACTAAAAAAGTATTCAATGAGTATTGAAGTATTTTGGCCATTCTGAAATTAAAAATACAGATAGAACGATGTTCGGAGGCTCTCCTTCAAACCTTTCAGTTTCAACATAAATTACTTCTCTACTAACTTGCACTGTCTGATTAATCTTTCTATTTCTAATTATCTTTGTCAGCAACAGCAATTGCTGAGACCCTCTCTTCTCAGACCAGAGGTACTGTTTTTCCTCGTCTTACTATTCTGTAACTTTCAAAGCTGCCTTTACAGTATTTTCTGATCTAAATTTCTATTTTCCAGGTAAATTTTTCTTCACCATTGAAGAAAACATGTTTATTTTGTAGAAGAAAAAAAACCCTGAATTTTTTTAACCCATTTATTTAGTTTGATTAAAAATAAGATTTTCTGCCTCAGCACATTTTCCCTTGGAGCTATCCTCCCACTTCTTTCAGTCATTACTGTTGACTTCAGCAACACCAACTGCAAAGTTTACTAGCTTTCTTTTCACATTAATAAACAGAATAATGTCATTGCTATCATATTTTTATCTAGTTTCTCTGGTGCCAGTCAGTTGGTCATTATTACTCCTACAGATGAGGTGAGCAAAAATAATGCCTTCCCAAAAATAATAAGAGTGTGATGTAGGATCTGGATTATATCCTTGATGCTTTAAATTGAAATCACGTAGACATGATATTGCTTCCAGTGTAATCAGCAGAACAACTCCCATTAACTTCAGTAGGAGCAGGAGCAGGTCCTTTGGGTTAGATCCTTGGTCCTGATAAATGTGCTTTGCACTGTACTAGTAAAGTAAAGCTGCCTTAAAGCTGGCCAGTATGGCCAGCTGAAGATTCCTCTGGCATATGGGAACCACTGGTGGAGTAAAGCTAATATAGTTGACATAGGTGCTAGGTGCTTGGGGAAGGAGCGGGGATGGCATGCCATGGAATTCCAACAATCCCTGGCAATCATAGCAACTCCCAGGAGCCACTGAAAAGGAAAAAGGAATCTAGAACAGCTCTGAGGGGGGCTGGACTTTACATAGGGCTGGACTTGCCCCCAGGATCCCTGGTGATCGGGGAGTACAAAGGTAGCAGACAGCCACCTTCCTCCTCTTCATTCCAGTCCAAGTTCTGATGCCTTTGTTTTCAGAAAGACTCTCTTGTCTACCTTGCAAGACAATAATCTTCTCAGTAGCATCCCAAGGACTGTGAAGATTTTTAAAAGGTTCAATGGTATTTTTGTATGATCTAAACAAAATCATTCCTTCTGATTCAGTACTGCCAATAATAATTGTTAGCAAATCATGCAGACTGTATCAACAGGAGACGTGTTCTGAAGTAGAGCCTGACAAATTCTGTAAATAAAATTGTCTTCATCTTAGGCTAGGAGTGCTTCTTTAAGAGTTCTATGGAAAGATATGGGGCAGGAAGGCAAGAAATGAAAATTCTTGAGAAAAATGGCAGTATATTTTTGATGAGTGATTTATGCTGAATAAAGCTATTGTAAAGTATAACTGAAAAAGATGTTTTCCCCCGCAGAAGGATGTGCAACTTTTACACACTAGAGCCTTTGCTAACTGTGAATATTCTAAGGATGTATCATTAAAATAAAGCATTTATTGCACCTGTTGGCCTCAGATTACTGAGGTGCCGACTGTAGTTTCTGACAGTTTTTCTCATCACCACAGAAGCCTTTTGCATTATGATTTCACCATCATCCCAGCTCGGGCATGAGAAAAAAATAACATGGCCACCTGAGAATGTATTATTGAAATGACAAGTGGTAGTGATAAAAGGCACTCACTGTAGTTCTTGTCTTTTTTTTTTCTTGCTTGTACACAATTTGTAATACTCTTTTCTGCATTCCTTATCACCTTCACTATGTGTTTAAGTATTTCCATTCAATCAGTTTTCTCTTTTGGTTTACAGGAGTTGTCTGTGGAATCCGGAATTGATCCAGGCCAAGAATACTATGGGCAAGATTACTACAGTTATGAACATGGGTATGTTTTCAGTTTTCCTATGTAACTTTGCAAATACAGTTTTTCATGCTTAGCATTTTTATTATTTCAGCATTCAGTTTAGAAAATTTCATTTTCTTCAGGATTCTAGAAAAAACTGAGGATTACATTTATCTTCTACCTGCAAGAATTTACACACCATTGAGACATATAGCCTAACCACTTTTCTGCTCCCTATAATAGGTCCTCCCTGAACCCACCATTGGGAAGGTTGAAAAAAACCCATGCTACCTAGGCCAATCTGGTGGTGAGGGAAAAATTCCTTCCCAGGCCCACTAAAAAGGAATGACTAGCACAATGCCCCCTGCAGGTCCTAACCCAACCGGATAGTAGCACCTCGAGGGGAGGGAGGGTGGGTGCTACTGCATGGAGAAAGAGCTTCCAGAACTTTTCGCCCTCACATTCCCAGGTGAGTCAGCACTGCAAAGCTGACCATCACCCACCTTTTTTGCAGCAGTTTGCGACCTCCTTCTACTCTGCCCCCCACCATAAAGCACTAGTTCCTTCCTCCAGCAAGCTTGGACAACGTTCCTTTCCCCCCGCCCTATCCCCCCTGCTTCAGGTGCGGTGCGGTCACTCTCCCAATAAAAACAGGAAACAGAAGTGGGTACCTGGAAGGAGGTACCCAAATATGGGAACCTTCTGATTAATCCAGGATACCTAATAGCTTTGGCCTGATCCAAAATCTTTTGAAATCTATGATAGTCTTTCTGTGGATTTCAGTGGGTTTTAAATTATAGTCTTAATATCAACAATTTCTCATATGTAGAAAAATCAAGAGAACAGGGAAACTTTCACTTTAGGGTGAGTGTGTGTCTGAGAGAGAGGGAGAGAGAATACAGATAAACATAGACACACACATACATAAACACACAGAATATCTGAAGCCAAAGGTTTCTTTTCCAGGTATGAATTGCCTCAATATGGGAGTCGACGCCGATTGTTATCTCCAACTGGAATGTATGATGAGTATGGCGAAGTGGTTGTGGAAAATGATGGCGGCTATTATTACAGCCCACATGGATCAACAACTGAAGGAGAAGTAAGTGTAATATACTCAGTTGATTTCATTTTGTAATAAGGGAGTGTCTTTAAATCTTTCCAGGTTTTCTTTGCATAATTAATTAGTGCATTATTTTGTGCACACACTAGCTAAGCAACTTTGGGCTCTTCAGTCATTGCATTAGGGATCCAATAAAACCTGGTTGAGATTTTCAGTTGTGGTGATTGGTGATATATCAAGAAGAAAGTTGCTTTTCCAAATAGAAAGAAGGTTTTAAGATCATGGTTTTCATGTCATCATCTCCTTTCCTTTTTTAAGAATGACAAAGCTGCTTCTAATTTAAATAGAGCTATTTTCCATTAAATCATGAATTTCTTGTACAGTAAGAAAAATATATAACCTCATATATGATTATATTCCTAAACAATGGTTTATTATATTACTTATATCTGCACTAGTTATACTGAATATAACGGGCTATAATTGATTATCTGCAGATGAACACGACAGTTACTACAATAATTTATCATAATGCTTGGCAATGAGGTGTAAGGAAAATAAATGAAAATGCCCAGTGAATGCTAGAAAAGAATTCATATGAAGTTATATATTTAAATTTAATGTTCAGAAATAGCAGGCCATAGATAGAAAAGAAGCTGTAATGTTTGAGTCAGTCTTTTGTACCACAACTGAGTAAAATCACTGTGAACTAATTGCCCATTCTAGAAGTTAAACTTTTTCTTTCAGTCCCAGAAACTTTGGCAAAAAAACCTATATGATAACAGGTAAGCCGGTTTTGATTCCAGGAAAAATGTTGCATGGTAATATTAACTCTTCATTCCTTCCCACTGAACTATTTTTGGATAGCAAGTTTTCTTTCACATTGTAATTAAGTTCCGTTTTCATAATTGCAGGGGATGAGTCGAGGCAAAGGTCTAAGCCAGAGAGCAGGGCATCAAATAGAAGGTAGAGCTTTAGGTGGTGGGATGGATCTAAGAGATGGTTCTGGAAGAGAACACAGGACCAGCCAGGGGAGAAGGAAACTAAAAGCAGTGATGCAGTTGAGTCGAATAGCCGTAAAAGCCCACAAACGAGAAGGAACAACTGAGTCTGCTCATTCTCCATGGAAGAAAGCAAAGATATTTCCAGTGGTTCTGCATAAAGTAAAAGGCAGTAGCAAAGATTCCAATTATGCCAAGCTGATGTCAGCTCGTCCAGTGGACAGTGAAGACAGCATGATTATCAAAGGAAGTTATTTCCAGAAATCAGCAGATGACAGACCTTCAACAACCAGAAAACTAAGTCATGTGCTAAAACACATTAGTGTTTCCAAAAAATTTCAAAAGCATAGCAAATCTCAGAGCTCTGTTAGCAAAAGTTCAGTATCTGCAAGTGAAAAAGGAGGGGAAGATGCTGAAACTCAGAGGGTGAGTGAATCTGAAAGAGATGAAACAAAATCAGGAATTTCAATTAATATCACAGCAGAAAGTGAGCCAGAGGATAGTAATGTTTCTGATGACTATGATAAGAAGAAAAAAAGAAAATCTGCTGCTTCAGATGATGATGAATCATCAGCAAGGAGTAGTATCTCTGCCTCTCAGGCAGATGATAAAGACTATTTGAAAGTGACACTGGACCAAGATGAAACCAATGAAAGTACTGTGGACTCTGATGAAGAGAAGGAGGAAGGTTTACAGGATTCAGAAGATGATCATTCTATATCCAAATCAGATAATGAACAGGATGAATCAGAAGATGACATATCTGAGCACTCTGAAGAGGAAGAAGATGAGGAAGAGTCAAAAAGTGTCCTTTCTCAAGTCTCTCGTTCTCAGAATAAACTCTCTGACAGTGATGCAGATGACTTCCAGTCAAAGGTATCCCCAAATCAGAGTTCCGATAGCAGATCTGAGTATAGTGATTACAATAGCGGAAGAGTTAGTGAAAGAACTAGTATGTCAAGTAAGGGAAGTAAATCTAGAGGAGGAACGAGGGATTCCAGTCACACGTCAGAAGTGATGAATTCTGACAGTGAAGTTAGCTCTAAGGGATCAGTCAGTGAAAGAAACAAAAGTTCTGGAAAGAGTTCTGGATCCAGCTACAAGAACAAAATGTCCACAGTTGGCAGTGAAATAGAAGACACAATAGAGGAGATATCAGAGGAAGATGAAAAATCAGATTTGGAGCAAGATGATACAAGCCCTGATGAGGCAGGTGACAATATAAGTGATAGGACTATGTCTGAAACATCTTCCATCAGTCAAAAAACTACTTCCAGTAAACAGAGCAAAATAAGAAAATCAGATATTAGTGCTGGAGGTAGCATGGCTGAAAGCACAGAAGAGGTTGATACAGATGCTAAGGATATGGAAGAAACTATCAGTAGGTGTGAATCAAAAAGCCTTGAAAGTGAAAATAGTGTTACTTTCAAAGGCAGCAGAGGGAGAAAGAGATCAGTGAGTGCCACTTTTTCTAGTAAAACAGATGCTTCCCACGAATCAGATTTTCAAAGTTCTGATTCCAGTATGAAAACACAGAATCTAAGAAAAAAGATTTCCTCAAAACACAGCGAACTTCAGTCAGATGAGACTCCTGATACTGCTGCATCAGAGTCAGAGACTGCTGCTGACTCCACATCCTTTTAAAAAGAGAGAACAGTAGGTGTACATTTTTCAGTAAGGAATGGTCTTGTTTGCTGTGCCCTCTGCATGGTCTTTCATGAACACTACTGATCTGATTAAAACATTAGAAACAAAATGACAAAATATCATCCTCTCTACATACTTCAATTACACTGATGTCCATCTTGTTAAGATTAGTAATACAGAAAGCTATGCAGATATCATTTCTCAAGTGAAAATACTCAGATGTAATTCTAAGTGTGTATACATTGATAGAATTTTAATCCAAAACAGGAAGGGATGCACTTTTTCCCCCTCTGTAAATTTTAACCCTATAATAAAAAGGAATTTTATTAGTAGTCCTTTAATTTACCCTTTTTGCACTGTGCAAGTCATGGTGCAAAATATTATTGCATATTACCTTTGCAGGAATGGCTATCTTGTCACAAACTTCTGCATATAGTAGGCAATTCATCTTGTAATATAATTTATATTTTATTTATGGCATTCAGGCAGCTGCCACAATGAGGAATAGGAATTATCATAGTGATAATCAACATTTAGCACTCATATAGCACTTCACTATATGTTCATTCTGTACAAACGTTTACTAATCTTCATAATAATCCCTTGAATGTAGATATTATCATCTCTATTTTACAGATGGGGAAACTGAGTCAGAGGAAAAGAGGCTTACTCTCTGCAATCTTGAGCGTCAGTGGCAGTCAGGACTAGAATTCCTAACCTCTGTGCTCATTCCTGTAAATCCAAGATCATCCTGTGTCTAAACATGGCAAAACTTTGGGGTTTAGAGGGTATCAAATAATTCAGGCAGCACATTTGAAAATGGAATCAGATAAACAAGATGTAGAAATTCACAAAAAAAGTTGTATTATTTTCCCCAAAAGTTACCTGTAAAATGGACATTTTTAATGTGCACATATATGACAGTTGCACTCACAGGTTTCAGTTACTAACTGCATTGTACTACTAACTGCATCTTTAATCATTGTAACAATATGGGTGATATGAAATACTACTTGAGCAATTTCTACAGAAACCAACTTTTTTTTTTTTTTGGCTAATGGCTGTATTTTGTCAGCGTCGACATTTTGTATTGCAGGTAGTGCAAGAAAAGTCCAGTTTACCTCAGTTTACCTTTTTGTCTTGCTCTCTAAAATTCAATGACCTGGAGTATCTGATGCTGTTCAGAAGAGAAATTATAGTTTTAGAGCTTTACAATTTCAGTTCCATTCAGATTTGGCACGATTGTGAAGAAAGGACTCCAGTTTAAAAGCTCAAGTTGCATTTGTTTTCATACACGAAATTACTGCTGCATGATGCTGTGCCCCACAGAGCTCAAACTCATGCAGCCAACACACTGAATGTTAAAAATGTGTATACACACCCAATCTGTAGGCCCGTTCTTTGATCTTATTGTACTAAAGGCTGCACAGCTCTTTCTCAAACAGTGGATTATGCAGGAGGTTAATTTCATTATAAAAAAGTTCACAATCAGTTCCCACCTAAATTAATGTTAGTTTATAGAACCAAATATGAATCACCTCTCTTGATTCAGTATCTGGATTGTTAGCTACAAAGCTAGTAGGCTGACAAATCTAACAGCAGCTGGAAGTCTCACAAAGGCTACAATTCTGTTACTATAGTACAGACTAGGGCCTGAGCAGGTTTCAGGAGGCCACCAACCAGGGCCAGCATAAGACTTGCTGAGGCCCAGGGCAGAAAGCCGAAGCCCCATCGCATGAGGCTGAAGCCCCAGGGCCCTGAGCCCCACCATCAAGGGCTGAAGCCAAAGCCTAAACAACTTAGCTTTGTGGGTCCCTGTGGTCTACCCACTAAAGTGTGCCCTAGCTTTTATATGTAGAAAAACAGTTGTTGTGGCACAAGTGGGCCATGGAGTTTTTATAGCATGTTGCAGGGGTGGGGGGCTCAGAAAACCCATGCCATAGTAGAAAGAGGAAAAGGTTTGATTCTTTAGTATACTTAAACTTGCTATTAAGTTAAACAATTCTCTTTTGTCAAACTTTTTCTTGGCATCTGTGGTAATGGATACTTCATTCACATGAATGGGAAATTAAGTCAGACTTGTGTTTATTAGCTGTGTGAGACAAACATATTTCTTGCCGGTAGCTGTTATATTTGGCAATATGGAGATTGCCATTGACTGAATTTTGAGTGGGCAACGGCCCATTCCTTCAAATAGAGGCTATATCTGGGCATGCTTGTGCTAAAGAGCTACTGTTCTGCAACACTTTTTTTATTTATAGGGTGAGATCCTGACTCCACTGAAGTCAATGGGAATTTATCCTTGATTTCGGTGGAGTCAGTATTGTACCCCTATTTTTTCCATTCTTCTGTGATATGCCATGTCTGACACGTGCAGGCCTCTGTGAGTGGTGAAAAAATGTGAGGAAAACTAGGATCTGCATTATTAAACATCTCCTTAAGAATATGTGACTCCCACAAACCATTGACTCAAGTCTTAATGACTCCCCTGCAGTTGTTGCAAGCTCATTGTCTTTACATATGTCCTTTTTTGCAATTTTTTTTTTGTGAAGATGAATTTGAAAATGTTTTCTTTGTACCATCACTTAAGTGTGCCATGGCACTGTGGAACCAGTAGCAAAAGGTATGGAGACTCTTATCCTTGTAATCAACAAAATATGCCCCAGAGCATGAGCGGACTGTGCTATGACAATTATCTCATATCTATGAAACAAATTGCCGTACACTATGTTCCAATAGAAGCTGTATCTCTATTGTTCACTACTGTGTAAGCTGCACAGTTACCATTAAAACTGACACTGTTGCCATTGACTGTAAAAGGAGGAAGCTTGTGTCCCTATATTTGTAATCTGCAATGCATATAGAATCAGTTATCCCTTTCCTCTTACTCTGTTCTTGGTCCCCAAGTCGTAGCTGCATATATATTGTAGATCTTTTCCTGAAACTAGTCAATTTTTCCATTGACCAAAAGATACATACCAGTATGCAAAAAAAAGATACGTATACGTAAGGAGCCCTGTAAGTAATTTGTGCAAAGTTTAGTTTTTCAAAAGCATGTTAAGTACCATCTATTTGTACGCTGCATGATTTGCTGTTTTTTAAAAATCTCCTTTCCTCTGGAGCGTGTGTGTGTGTGTTGTAGAAGTCAGCCCCAAGTATACTGTATCCGAACACTAGAACTCTGTGAATAAACATGGAGCTTTCACTATTTGTTCAAGAGCGATAATAGCTGGGTTTATTTTATATTAAGGAAGCAGCTTTCTAATGAGATTCATGGTATAAATTAAAATAATGTGAGCAGGTTGTATGTAAACCACAATCAAAACAAAATTACAACTCTGAAATTCAGCTTGTGTGATCACTATGGAAAATATTGCAGGTAGTGTAAAATCTGCAGGGCGGATGCACCACTGTGTACTTCATTTTTTCAGCAGTGTAATTCTGTTGATCTTAGTGGAGTTACTCCAGTTTTGTACCAGTGTAATGGACTGGTCCATCAGGTCCTATATAAAGGAATAAGGTGGCATTCTTTTCTAATCAGTATGATCAACACTTTACCTTTGCCTGAGAAATTAAGACAATTTTGTTCCTGAAATGCCACTGTCATTGTTACTTTATTGTAAAATAGAAATGACAAATGCTATCTCTGAGCTGACATTACAGTGTAGTAGTCAGTATATTTACATGCTCGAAGAAAACTTCCAGTGATTTTCAGAGTATTTACCACTTAGCACTAGCAGTTACCAAGCACAACCATTTCTGCAGAGTTTTACATGAATAAATTCCAATTTCTATTATAAAGTGGTATGATCATGTTGTGGTTTATATTCCTATCTATTGTTACTTTGTGGAAATATGATTTTGGTTTACCTATAACATGATTTACATAACACATTTGTCAAGCATGTTTCTGGAAGGGAAACTCTCCATTGTCCAGCCATATCAGAAGAAGGACAGGAGACACTGGATGTGGTTTAATTAGGCCGCAACTTTATTATTAACTGTCTGAGAGTACCCAGCAGACAAAAGTGTAAAATGCAGGTAAATCCATGATCATTGCAATATTTATTTGGAGGGGCTTCTGTCAACCCTCCCACTTTTTCCATTCTGGTCCCCAGCCAACCCACAGCTGGGACCTCAGTATCTACCCCCACCCCCTTGAATGACGATTAAGGTGGACTATAAAGGTGGCTCTCTGCTGTGCCAGTCATGGGCGCCCTGAATCCGTCCTCATTTCCATTCCTTTAACAAATACTTCCTTTAAATCCTTTACCAATCCATTTATCTGACTACCGTATCCCTTTTATCCCTTTCCTAAGGGGTATCCACCCCACACTTACATAATAAGTTGCAACATCATAGCCTACCTTCAGTTTCATGCTCACCCCAACTATACGCCCCCAAACCCATTGTGAGTATGGTTTAAAAAAAATCCACTCTGCCTTGGCCAATCTGGCAGTGAGGGAATAATTCCTTCCCAGCCCTCCGGAGAAAGGAGCAGCTAGCACACTGCCCACAGTGGATCCTGACCAAACCTGGTATTTTGCCAATTCCAAGGGTGGGTGCTGCTCGGTTGGTCTGGGCGTTTTCTGCCCAGCTTATCCCTATATACTCTCTCCTCCCTTCCAGTCAGGTCACCTTGAGGGATGAATCTTGTGTCCCCAGACTGCCCCACCATGGTTCTCTACCTCTTAAAGAGGTATACGCCTTTTCCTAGCAAGCCAGATAACACCTTCCCCCTTTCACTGCCCCGCCCCATACACACAAACCCCTCCTGCTTAAGGTGCGGTGCAGTCAAGCCACGAAGTCTCCCAAGAATCACTTGATTTTCATGGGCACACAGACTGTCTGATGACAGCTGGATGTGAATTTAGCAAAAACATCATAATGGTTTTCTAATTCTGGAAAACTCTCTCTGAAATATGTCAGACTTTTCTACCTTTACCTGGTATCTAGCTGAAATTTTGTTGAACAGCAGGTATGCAGATTTCTCAGTACTTTTACATCTATTGAGTAGGGGAAATTGTTTAATGTTGCAGCATTTGGCAATAATAGTTAAATGGAAATGATCAATGTACAAATTAAAATTAAAAGTTATAAAATAACTTAATAAAATATGTTAGGTATTTGTCTGAAACACTAGCTAGAATATAAAACCTGAAAAAAATGTAATAAATTATGCTGAGATTTAATAAACTCTCTTTTGTTGTCAAACAGTGGGCCAGAAAGAAAAGGATCAAGTTAGTAGTTGATCCAGAATATGAGACCAGCTCAACTGGAGAAGACAGTGCTCCAGAATGCCAGAGGAATCGTCTTAACAACCCCAATATTCAAAACAATGTAAATGGCAACATCTATATTGCGCATAATGGGTCAGTTGTGAGAACCCGTCGCATTTGTCTCTCCAATAATTTAAAAGTCACATCCCCTGTTAGATTGGGGAAACACTTCAAGAAATTGGACAAGCTAGCAGTGACACATGAGGAGAATGTCCCATTGAACACATTGTCAAAAGGGGCATCTTCTAGTGACAAACTGAACACAAAACCATCTAGTGTCTCCTTTGCCTCCACTGCTAGAGGGGCTGACAACATAGCAACAAAGTCTGGGGGCAACAAAATGAAAAGCACAGAAGAGCAAGAGTCTGTTGTTGATAATGAGGATGTCAGAGAGCCCTTGGAATCACACAGCGATCACACACACTCAGATGAAGAGGAGCTCTGGATGGGCCCTTGGAATAACCTTCACATACCAATGACAAAACTGTGACTTTTTTTAATTTTAATTTTTACTTCAGTTTATAATAAACTACGCTTTTTAATGTCACTGAGGAAAATGTATGGAATTTGTATCATGCACATAAATTGTATACTTTGAATGACATGCTTTAAAGTTAAGAGAGACTTTGCGCTCACATTTGTATCAATTAATTGTTCTCCCAGCAACACTTTTGACAGGCTCTCAGTTCACTAAACAATACTCAGTTAAAAATTACCTTTTTTTGTTGGATCTTGATTTATTGTTTAATAAACAGTGAATTACTAAATGCACAAAAAATTTTGTCGACATTTCAAAAAGTTCTATACTTGCCTAGCTTATTTCACTGTATAGTATGTGTGGTTAGACTGTTTAGATTTGAAAATTGCATTTTTATGATTGAGGGTTTGATCCGCATCTCACACTATAATAAATCAGAAATAAAACCATTGAAGTCAGTGGACCAGATCCTCACTTGATGTACATTGCCACAGCAATATTGAAGTCCATGGAGCTCTGCCAAGTTACACTACTTAAGGATCTAGCCCAATAGAATTATGAAGCCATAAAGCAGATGTGAGACTAAAATCAGGTCTACTGTATCTCTAAATATATTGGCTATATAACAGATCAACATTATTATATGGAAGGTTAATAGATTCCAATGCCAGAAGGGACATGTGATCATTTGGTCTGTCCTCCTGTATAACACAGGCCTAGAACATTCCCAAAATAATTCCTAGAGAATATCTTTTAGAAAAAACATCCAATCTTGAATTTAAAATTGTCAGTGATAGAGAATCCAGCATGACCCTTGGTAAATTGTTCCAGTTGTGATTTACTGTGACTTTTACTAATTTATGCCTTATTTCCAGTCTGAATTTGTCTAGCTTCAGCTTCCAAGCATTGGATTGTCATATATTTCTCTACTAGGTTGAAGAACCCACTATAAAATATTTATTTCCCATGTAGATATATACAGACTATAATCAAGTTACCCTTTAACCTTCTCTTTGTTAAATTAAATAGATTGAGATTTTTGCATCTATCACTATAAGGCATGTTTTCTAAGCGTTTAATCTTTCTCATGGCTCTTCTCTGAACCCTCTCCAATTTATAAACATCCTGCTTGAATTGTAAACACCAGAACTGGACATACTATGCCAGCAGCAGTTGCACCTATGCCAAATATGGAGGTGAAATAACCTCTCTCCTCCTACTTGAGATTTCCCTATTTATGCATCTCAGAATGGTGTGGAGAAAGTGATAAGGAAGCATTATTTACTCCTTCACATTTCACAAGAAACAGGGGTCACCCAATTAAATTAATAGGCATCAGGTTTATAACAAACAGAAGGAAGTACTTCATACACCATATAGTCAACGTGTGGAACTCATTGCCGGGGATGTTGTGAAGGCCAAAACCATAACTGGGTTTAAAAAAAAGAATTAGATTGGTGTATGGAGGATAGGTCCATCAATGGCTGTTAGCCAAGATGGTCAGAGATGCAATCTCATGCTCTGGTGTCCCTAAGCCTCTGACTGCCAGATGCTGGGACTGCACAACAGGGGATGGATCACTCAGAAATTGCCCTGTTTTGTTCACTCCTTCTGACGCATCTAGCATTGGCAGCTATTGGAAGACAGGATACTGGACTAGCTGGTCCATTGGTCTGACCCAGTATGGCCATTATTACATTTGTTTGTCAGCATTAGCTCTTTTGGCCACAGTGTCACACTAGGAGTTCATGTTCTGCTAATTATCGACCATGACCGCCAAACTATTTTCAGAGTCACTGTTTCCCAGGATAGAGTCCCCCATCCTGTAAGTGTGGCCTATGTTCTTTGTTCTTAGATATATTCATTTACATTTAGCTATATTAAAATGAAAATTGTTTGCATGCACCAAGTTTATCAAGCAATCCAAATTTCTCTGAATCACTCTTCATTCTTTTCCACTCCCTCAATTTTTGTGTAATCTGCAGATGTAATCAATGACGATTCTCTTTTTTCCCATGTCATTGATAAAAATGTTAAATAGTGTAGGGCCAGGAACCAATCCCTGTGAGACCTCACTGGAAACATACCCGCTCAACTATGCTTGCCCGTTTACAATTACATTGAGACTTATCAGTCTGTTTTTAATCCATTTAATGTGTGCCATGTTAATTTTATCTTGTTCTAGTTTTTTAATCAAAATGTTGTGTGATAAGTCAAATGCCTTACAGAAGTGTAGGTATATTAGAAAAGTGGAATAGAAGATTAAATATAATAAAAATTGCAAAGGAGGGATGCTCTTGTTTCAATTTACCTGCCTTTAGTTCATTCATTTTCTTTTATAACTTAGTTCATTTCAATTTTCTCTAGTCATTCTTTCATCTTTTCTTGTTAAATTTGTTTTCTACTTGATACAGTTTATCTTCATTTTTATGCTACATCAATAATTGTTATCCTAGGGCTATATTCACCTAAATTAAAATAGGGATGACCCAGAAGCCTGAATGAGAGAAATAGGCATACAAGGTAATTAAGTAGGGATGGAGATTCAACTAGAGTTTGCCATTGGGTTAAATAATTCAGTAAGGATTCCCCACCTCACTACAGAACATAAAGCTGTGGTAAAGACAAATGAATCATACTGAAGCAAATGAATAGTGAATCTTTTTGAACCTAATGTGCATGAAAGAATCTGTCAAGGGCAAAGGGTTTGGGAACACAGGAAATTTGTATTGGGTCAAAAAGTTATAATAAATTTATTGCTTCTAAAATTTATTATATGAAATATTGGCACCCACTTTTTTCTTCATAATTCAAAAGTACTCTATCATTTTATTGCAATATCTGTACAACCTAAAACATGCAGCAGAAAGGTGTCACCCTCTGTATTCATGAACTAATGCTTGGAAGGGGGGGCCTTTATCACTATGAAGAAAAATATTTTTCCCAATGTTATATTAGAAACAGAAAAAATGTTCACTACGACCCATGTCTTGTCATGCCACACACTTATTTTTTTAGGGAATAGGATCAAGCTGCATTTAGTTAAGAGTAATATGGCAACTATAGAACAGTATGCTGAATCAACATCCGCTTCCATGCTAAAACATGCCATGCTGTAAGATAAAATGCAGTAGCACAAAATGTGATTCCATATTGATGACGTAAAGATTCATTACAAAGTTGTGTATATTTATCAACTTATACTTTAGCTGTGCTAGTAAATGCGGAGCTGCTGCTGTTTTGTATTCCCCCCTCACAGATGCACATTATTTTCCAGGAGGTTTCTCTTATACCTGCCTTTACAAACTCTTAGCATGTAAGGAAAGTCTATGTTCTTCAACTTCTGTTGTACTTGAGAAAGATGGCATCATTTTCAACCTGAGATTTCAGATGTCCCTATTTAAGACAAAATATTCTGAAAGACAAACGTTGTCCTTGGAAATGTAAAATGCAGCATAAACTGTCAAACAGAAAAAATAGCTGCAGTGGATTTTTTTTTTCTTAGCCTTTTCATTTTAGCAGGTATGCACTTAGCAGCTAATTGAACATAATTTTTGCAGTTTAGCTATAGCCTAATGCCTACAGGCAAGACTCATGGAAGAAAAGCATTTATTCTTTGAAACAACTAGTAAAAAAATATGTTTTAATCCTGTGCAAAATATTATTTCATTACACCATTTCGCTTGTGAGGCCTGTCCAACAGTTATCTTCATACTGACTTTCTCTGCTGTGTCTCCCCATGTATGTTCTGGTTCCCTTCTCTCCATCACCTCAGGCACTAGTATGTCACACAGCTAGAAGTTTAGCCCAGACCTACTACTATGTCACCTAACGGCCTAACTCTGCAAGGGGCAAGGTCCGGCCCTAAAGGCAGCAATGCTATTGCATGCTTCCTAAAGTAGAAGCCTGCCAATACCTGCTTCTCAGCTCAGCACAATGAGATCGTTAAGAATGCATTAGGTATATAGTTCAATTGTTTATCAATGGGCAGAATTAATATAAAACCTACTTGCCTTGGGCAAAATTTTTAATGATATTAAAAATATCTATTGGTTCAAAGTTTGGTTTGGAGTTTGAGAGGGCTTTTGAAAACTGAATATTTTCCAGTTGTTTGCTCTCTTTGGAAGTAGCAAATCTTATTATGAAATAAAAATGTAAACATATAGAGGATATCAGATCCACTAGCAATAAGTGGTACAGGTTTATAAATGAACAAATCACAACAAAAAAACCTTAGTGTTTTACTTTTTTTAATAGAATTCCCATATTTGATCCCTATCCTGTGAGGAGGAATTCTTCTGAACGTGGCCCTAGAGGATGTAGGAAATGGAAAAGATATAAAATATCTGGATTTTAGTAAATCATTTAATAGTGTTTAACCAATGCCACTTACAAAATTCATTAAAAATGGGTTTGGTATGAGCACTGTCAAGTAGACTGTGAACTGAGTGAGGGATGGCTAACAAGGGTAATAATCCAGCAACGTTTTTGGTTAGTGGGGTATCAAAGGTGAATCTTTGAGAGGGTTTGGTCTTATTTAATAGTATCAATGACACAGAGGATGCTGTAAGCAATGTGGTAATTAAATTGATGGCCACTCCCAAACTAGGAAGAATTACAAATACATGTGGGGACAGGGACATATTGGGCCTGAACCAAAGTCCAATGAAATCAATGTAAAGACTCTCTCTTGACTTCAGTGGGTTTTAGAGCAGCCCCCATTGCGAAAATACCTAGAAAAAATTAGAAATGTGAACAAGAAATGCAATTATATTTTCCAGTAGATCTGGGGGAAAATAATCCAAAATACAGATATTCAGTAGAAGGAAATAACCTGGAAAACAATAGTGCCAAAGAGATCAGCTGTATGATTGGTAAACAGCTATTCTTCCATACTACTTTGACTCTTAGAACAGCTGCCCCAAAAAAGTTTCCCAATCCACATTGCTCACCGCTTTCAAATTTCTTCTTATAATATCTTGTCCAGAAGACCTGGCAGGAAGGAAATAATCATGAAAAAGTAAGTGAATCGCCAAAGATGTGTGTCTGCCTTTGTCAGTAAACACATTATACTATTATTTTCACCCTCTTTCCTTCCTTCTTCTCCATGACCCTCATTTGTCAAATCATGATTAATTTAGCATGTACGCTCTTTGAGGCACCAATCACAGTACTCAAAAAATAACGATGATGATGGTGAACAAAAAAAACTGACAAAGAAGAAAGCAATATCAGGGAAAAAAAAGGCCAATGTGATTTGACATGCATACAGAGAAGCATCATAGGAAAATGAAGATAATTGCCCTTTTCTATCTGATCCTGGTGAGCCCATGTAGTAGTTATTTATACGCACTTTACTACTAGAAAGATATTGACAAATGGTATAATTTCAGAGAAGAGCAACAAAAAATAACTAGGGACCTGGCAGGACTTTTTAAAACGGATTAAGATCATAATCCTGCAGTCCTTTGAATCAATGGAAGATTAGCCTGGAAAAGGACCACACAAGGCTTGTTGGTGTTGTTATGGCATACAGGGTACTGAGCATGCTCCACCATCGTTGATTTTAATCATGGAATCAAGTCACATAAAAGCTAAATATGTACAGCTAGATAGCTTTTGTGATCACTACGAGGCAAAAGGGGTTTAAATCATAATTTACTCTCTTAACAATATGCAATATCTTTTAAAATGCAATAATAGTTTTTCATTCAACTAGCTAAAGTATATAATAGATGGTATCATAACACAATGAGATTTGGCTGCTTCAGTATTGTGCTAACTGGGTTTTTCAACTACCTGCGATTCTAACAAAACTCTGCGAGATCTGGTGTCTTGTAATTTCTTGCTTCTGAGAGTTAAATCAATATTAAATCAGTGCTTGGACTAGAGGGAAAGTGCTGCAATGCCCCTCATGCTTGAAAAACTTTTCCCCAGCCTGTGACTCTAAGCTACTTCAATATTCCTCCACCCACTTGCCAAAGTTGGTTTATATTGGGCTTCCTACTCCTTTCCTTCCCCTCTTTTCGACAAGCCAAGATTAGCCTGAAAAAGGGAAATACAGTAACATGGATTGTAAACAAAAAGGAAATTAAACAAAATGCTAACATCAAAGGTGTGTGTGTTCTTGCATTTCTTTTTCTCGCCAGGCTTTTTATTTCTTCTTTCGTTCCCTTTTTAATTATGCTTTTGCTTTTACTCCTTCCAACTCACATCTACATAGTCATTCCATTTTTCCTTTGTCTTTTTCGTTATGTATATTTGTAATTGTTTGACTCCATTTTTTTCTTTCTCCCCTCCCCTGCATCTGTTCCCCATCTAATTATGTCTCTCTCTTCCCTGATCCAGTTTTCTGCACCACAGTCTGTCTCTCTTTTCTACACACCCTTAATCTTGCACTCCCAATCTCTACCTTGTCATATTCTAGGATTAGCCAATTTCCCACTGAGTTTCCTCTTACCAATACAGCCAGATGCACAAGCAACGTTTCTTTCCACCAGCACCCTCCTGCCCTGCAACACAAAAGTATCCTGTTAACTCAAACTGTACCAGCAATCAGACCATTTGGATTCCCAGCTCTGCCACTGACCTGCTGTGTGATTTTAGGCAAGACCTTTTGCTTCTCTGTGTCTTCACTTCTGCAGTTGTAAAATTAGGATACTGATTCTTGCCCTCCTTTATACAATACTTTGTGACCTGCACATTGAAACCACTATATAATAGCTAAGTACAATTATCCATGACTAGTTGGATGCTTTATGGATGGGGTAGACCCCCACCCCTCCGCAAGCCTTCTGTAGGCGTGACAGGTAAGTACTGCTTTGCACAGCAGCTAGCTGCAAAGGACAAAACTGGTCTTAGTTACAATGGGAAATTTGCTTAAAAGGGTGTAGGGGCAAGGTTGCAGAAGATTGGCAAGGAGCTAAGTGGTGGACTGAGTACGTGACTGGATGTAAGCGGAGGATGCAGGCAGTTTCAATGAACTTTGTCCGAAAGACCCTGCCAAAACATATTGTAGAATAGCTAGGTATATTTTTGCCTGTAAACAAGTTAGTTTATGTAATAAGCATAAATCATACATATAAGAATGTAACCAGCTGTTGACCCCATGTAACCCCGAGATAAGCGCGGAGAATATCGCACCGCAGAGGACTCCCCCCAGCAGAGTCCTGCCTGGTCAGCTGTCTCGAACGGCCAGAGTCCCCTGCAGCCCCTCCGCATGTCCTAGGGGCTCCCTGCACAGATTGGAGCGTAAGTTCTTCCTTCCTTCCTTCCTTCCTTCAATAAAGCGTAGTTTACTATTCTTAGGCCTGAGTGTCCTCCTTTCGCTGGTATCTCCCCCCACCCTCCGGCCCTCGCGGGCGCAACGGAACTCTTTATCTTGCCACCATGAGCATCCTATCAGTAAGGCCATGCACTTGTGAGAGAATATATTTTTAATATTGAAAATATTTCTCCTGAATGGATCTTTTTATGGTTCTAGATTATAAAGATGACTCTCCATGGGCTTCCTTCATAAGGTGACCTGAGCAGTTGTGAAGGTTGCTTCTTCCCTTTATGCCTTTCGTCTTGCCCCATAACTTAGAAATATGAATGGAAATTCAAAACTTTCAAAATAAATACATTTTGTAGTTGGCAGATTGTGACAAATTCTGCTTATCTTGGAAACTTTTAAGACCAAATTTTCAAAAAAGAGTTCACAAAACTTCATGTATGGGTTTCAAGCACTAATTCCTGGATGTACACAGATAGCCAGCTAGACCTAAAATGCCAGGATATCGCTTGAGCTCAGCATGCTGCCAGTTTACTGCCATTGTAAATGTTGCACAGATATTTGCCCGTGCATGCAGGATTTGGTAATTGGTGCATACTAGAGTCACAGAATTTAAAGCCAGAAGGGACCACCACATCATCTATTCCAACCTCCTGCATATCACAGGCAACCAACATCACTCAACCCAACTGCTGAAATTAAACCAAAGAATTATAGCCCACAGGAGACTAGACTATTGTAGCCACAGGCAGAAAATAGGAGGGGACAAGGTGGTACAATGCTTGCAGTCCCCCCACTGGTGGGGGAATTAATGAGAACATAAGAAGAGCCATACTGGGTCAGACCAATGGGCCATCTAGCCCTGCATCCTGTCTCTGACGGGGCCAGTGCTAGGTGCATCAGAGAGAACAGCAGAGGGTATTTTGAGTGATCTATCCCCAGTTTCTGGCACTTGGAGGTTTAGGGACACCCAGAGCATGGGGTTCCATCCCTGACCATCTATCTAGCGGGACCTATCCTCCATAAACTTATCTAATTCTATTTTAAGCCAGTTATAATGTTGGCCTTCACACCATCCCATGGCAATGAGTTCCACTGGTTGACTGTGTGTTATGTGAAGTTCTTACCTATGTTTGTTTTAAATCTCCAGCCTATTAATTTCATCCAGAGAAGTTCTTGTGTTATGTGAAGGGGTAAATAACATTTTCTCTTCATCACTCAAGATTTTATAGACCTCTGTCATATGCCCCCTTAATCATTTCATTTCAAAGATGAACAGTCCCGGCCTTGTTAATCTCTCGTCATATGTAAGCTGTTCAATATCCCTAATCATTTTTGTTTCCCTTCTATGCTCCTTTTCTAACTCTAATATACCTTTTTTGTGATGGGGGCGGCCTGCGGGTCTGAGTGTACCATGGATTTACATAGTGGCATTATCATGGTTTCTGTTGTATTAGCTAGCCCTTTCCTAATGAGTCCTAAAAATCAGTTAGCTTTGTTGTCTGCTGCTGCACATTGAGCAGATATTTCCAGAAAACTACATGTGATGAGTCCAAGATCTCTGTCTTGAGTGGGAACAGCTAACTGAGAGTCTGTCAATTTGTCTACATATTTGGGATTATTTGTTTCCCATGTGCATTACTTTGCACTTATCAACACTGCATTTCAGCTGCCATTTTGTTGCCCAGTAATCCAATTTTGTGATATCTCTTTGTAGCCAGTTTTGGACTTCATGCTCTTGAGTAATTTAGTATTGTCTGCAAACTGCCACCTCACTGTTGGCCCCCCCGTTTTCCAGATCATTTACAAATATGTTGAACTGCTCTTTGGGACACCCTGCTATTTTACATGTTCCATTGTGAAAGGTAACAATTTATTTCTTCCCTTCATTACTGATCCATGAGAGGAGCTTCCTACTTATCCCATGACTGCTTACTTTGCTTAAGAGCCTTTGCTATGGGTTCTTGTCAAAGGCTTGCTGAAAGTCCGAGAACACTAGAGCAATTGGATCATCCTTGCTCACATGCTCAAAGAATTCTAATAGATTGGTGAGGCCAGATTTCCCTTTACAAAAGCTTTGTTTTACTCTTCCCCAACCTATTGTGTTTATCTAAGCACCTGATAATTTTGTTCTTTACATTTCAACTAGTTTGCCTTGTGCTGAAGTTAGGCTTACTAACTGCCAGGATCAGCTCTGGAGCCTTTTTTTAAAAATAGTGTTACATTAGTTATCCTCCAGTTTTCTGACACAGAGTTTTTGTATTTTTTGCTTGTTGCTCTTCAAATTATTTTTTGGCCTGCTTAATTATAGTTTTTTCACTTGACTTGCCAAAGTTTATGCTTCTTTCTATTTTCCTCAGTAGGATTTGACTTAAAATTTTTAAAGGATGCCTTTTTACCTCTAGCTGCCTCTTTTACTCTGCTGGTTAGCCATGGTGGCTTTAAAAAAAAATTATACCTTTTTTGGTCCTCTTGCTATTTTTTTTTTAAATTATTTGGGATATACATTTAGTTTGAGCTTCTACTATAGTGTTTTTAACTAGTCTCCATGTACTTTGCAGGCCTTTCACGCTTGTGATTGTTCCTTTCAATTTCCATTTAGCTAGCTTCCTCATTTTTGAAGTCAAATGCTACTGTGGTGAGTTTCCCCTCCCCCTACAAGGATGTTAAATTTAATTACATTATGGTAGCAGTTCAACTACAGTTACCTCTTGGACCAGTTCCTGTGTTCCACTTAGGCCTAAATCAAGAATGGCATCTCCTCTTGTGAGTTCCAGGACTAGCTGCTCCAAAAAGCAGTCATTTATTGTGTCTAGAATTTGTATCTCTGCATCATGTCCTGAGGTGACATTTACCCAGTCAATATTGAGGATAGTTGAAATCCCCCATTATTGTTGTGTTTTCTGCCTTTGTAGCCTCTTTAGCCTCCTGTGCATTTCAAAATCACTTTCACCACCCTGGTCAGTAGTAATTTCCTAAGGCTGTACTCTCATGGTTCAAGCATGGAATTTCTATCCACAGAGATTCTGTGGTACAATCTGATTCATTTAAGAAGTTTACTTTGTTTGACTCTATGCTGTCTTTCCCATAGAGTGTCATTCACCTACCAGTGAGACCTACTTTGTCATTCTTATATATTTTGTACCCTGGTATTCCCATGTTCCATTTATTATCCTTATTCCACCAAGTTTCTGTGATGCCTATTATGTCAATATCCTCATTTAATGCCAGGCATTTAGTTCACCCATCTTAGTATTTACACTTCTAGCATTTACATCTCAGCACTTGTATATTTTGTCAATATGCAGTTGCTTCCCTTCATGTGTTATGTTTAAATGGGACTCTTATGTTTAACTGTTCCTCACTAGCTTCTATGTGTACTATACCAACTGTTTTCCTATCATCTATACTAGGATATTACAGTTCTCTCTTTAATAAATTCATTTCTAAAGGATGTCTCCTCCTGAACCACGTGCTCCTTCGTACCTGTTGGCTTCCCACCCCCTTCCCTCCCCCTCCAGCCCTTCATTTAAAAAATCCTCTACAATCTTTTTAAGTTTACATGCCAGAAGTCTGCTTCAGTTTTGAATTATGTGGAACCCATCCTTCCTGTATAGGCTCCTCCTTTCCCAAAAGATTTCACAATTCCTAATAAACTTAAAATGCTTATCCCTACACCATTGTCTCATCCATGCATTGAGACCCTGCAGTTCTAGCTGTCTAACTGGCCCTGCATGTAGAAGTGGAAGTATTTCAGACAATGCTACCATGGATCTCCTGGACTTTGATCTCTCACCTAGCAGCCTAAATTTGGACTTCCCTCTTACTTTTCATTAGTGCCTAGGTGTGCCACAACCCCTGGCTCCTCCCCAGTATGCCACATAAATCTATCTAGATGTCTTGTGAGATTGGGGGGAGGGATAGTTCAGTGGTTTGAGCATTGGCCTGCTAAACACAGCATTGTGAGTTCAATCCTTGAGGGGGCCATTTAGGGATCTGGGGCAAAAATTGGGGATTAGTCCTGCTTTGAGCAGGGGGTTGGACTAGATGACCTCCTGAGGTCCCTTCCAACCCTGATATTCTATGATTACTCTATGATCCACAACCTTTGCACCCGGCAGATCAACTATCAATATTTCTAATGATCATATCCACCCTCACTATTATCTGGTTCTTAGTAACTGGTGTTCCCTCCTCAGGAGGGGTATCCTTAGTGTAAGAGGATAACATGATATCTAGAAGGAGGATCCCAACTATTGGGTTTTTTTCCCTCCTCTCCACCTTCATGTTCTCCTTCCCTGAGACTTTCATCCTCCTTAACAGCACAGATGTGGTCAGGCTCGGGGATGGGATAGTTCTATTTTGTCCCTGAAAGTCACTTCTATGTAACTTTCTGTCTCTCTTAGCTCTTTCAGTTAAGCCACTCTGGTCTCAAGAGCGCACATTGTGTCTGTGAGGGCTATGAGCTGCCTACTGTCATGGCATGCGCACTTACATCACCAGCCCACGAGGCAGGTAATTGTACATACTGCAGTCAGTGCAATAAACTGATAGCCCCCACTCTGCTGCTAGATCTCTGCCTTCATTATTTTTACTTTCTTTCTTTTTCTTTTTCAGGGGATGATGGTTATTGGCCTAAGTTTAGAAGTATTGGTTGGTAGGTGTATGTGCCTCTCATACTCCCTCACAAAACTCTGCTATTTGCTAGCTTATCTGGTTGCGTAGGAGTTGGCTTTTTAAACCCCTATATTCCCTCAGTTAGCCTTGCCCCCTGTGAAATATACTCACATAATCCCAACAAGTGGCACATACTCAAAGGCAATAGAGGAAGGCAAGAAAACTCCCGGGTCACTGCCAATCAGACCTGTGAGAAATTTCCTTACTGACCCCACATATGGCAATCAGTTAGACCTTGATCATGTGAGCAAGAACCAGTCAGCCAAGCACCTGAGAGAAAGAGAATGCTCACTACCTCCTCAAAGATCTATCTACATTCACCATGCAAGGGGCCAGTTTTTTATAACCAAAGGAACACTTAGAAACTAATTTAGGTATATGGCCTGAATTTCTCATTTTTTCCCGAAGGTGAATAGGACCTGCGTTATTTAGAAAATATTGATAAATGCTTTTTTTTTTTTTTTTACTAACTGGAAACTGATGCAACTTAACAAGTGGATTGTGATACTGTCTATTTATTAAAAGAATAGTTGATGAATTAAAAATACATTTTCCTTTATTATTATAAGATAGATCGTTTCAGTGGTTTAACCCTCTGAACCTGTAGTGGTGATGCAGTTCATTAAATAATAAATAAGCATTGATCAATATGTCTAACTGCCTTAGGACTAGAATCAGGCAATTCATTTCTATAGTGACGAGCAAAACTTCCTTGATTGCTCAGATTCTGACAACTGTAACACAATGCATTTTTTCTGACACTGATTAATTATTGTACTTTTCTAACATAAGCTACAAATAATTATAATGTTTATTTTTCTGACCCCAGAAATGAGTAGCATATGCCTTTTGGGACATTTACAGGCTATGCAAATGGATAGCCATTGTCTCACAATGCCAGTTTGGCTCGCAGCTTAAACTGTAGCAGCTGAAGGTTTGCTCTAGCTTATGCACAGGTATCTTGGTGCATCCCCTAAGAGTCATTACAGCAGCCAAATTATACACAAACTGCAGCCATTCCCTGAAACAATATAAGGAGACAGAGCACAACACTATAATTGCCACTCAAGGGATGTGTCACAGCTTATTTTGCAGAAACCAACAGGAAAGCTCCTCAGTCATGCCTAATCTTGTTACAACAGTCAATGGTAGTCTTACTGTTGACTTCAGTGGAAGCAGGATGGGGCACTGAGGAAGATTCATGCCAGACAAGTCGCTAGCCCCAAGAGGAGCAAGGCATAAAAGTAATCTTCAGAGGCTACCACAAAAAGGAAAAGCCCATGAGGTCACCCAGCGAATCCAGGGCTAAAATAGGTTCAATTCAGGAGAGCCATTTTAATATTAAAATATATATTCTTACAAGTGCATGGGCAATAACCCTCACAGCTAGGGTAGCATTGCATCTGAGAAATGGAGGCAGTGCCTGGAGCTATGTACAGCACTCCCCGGCTACTTGTTTTTCCTACCTTGTGCTGCCTGTTGGGAGGGAAAAACCAGTCGCCTAGCGAGCACTGGCTGTACAGTCATAAATTTTTACCAATATTTGTCTATTTAAATTATTTTAAGGTGGGGGAACCCCCTAGCAGGAGTGGCTGCCAGTGTGGACTCCTTTGATTTGTTACTAACTGTAGCAAGTTTTGAAGTGCATTTGAAAGTTTGTGTTTCAGTGGGAGGGCACTGCTGCTACAGGTTGGGTCTTACCCCACTTGCAAAAGTCAAAATGGCAATCAACTTTCTTAAAGAGAAAGGACAAGCTTCCATTCTGCCAAGTCCAATTGCTTCTCCATGCTCCAAGAGTCTACTGAATTGCTTAAGGAACAAAAAATAACATTATCATCTAATATGGCAAAAGCAAGCAGAGCACACTTAGCTTTGTGCAGCGCAACCAAGCTAAGGCTTGCTCTCTCCACCAGCAGAGAACATAGGTTTGCCATATATCTAATCAAGATTATCAGGGCACATGAAAAAAAAACAAGCTGAGGAGTTGTCTCTGTTTGTAACGGTAATCAGAAACCTGGTAAGTGCCTGTTCCAGACTATTTCAGCGTCCACAAGAATCAACTGTCAGTTCAGTTATTAGAGGGGTCCAGTGAGAGGTTTACAAAGGATTTTTCAAGCACTGGAGAAAGAGGCTAGAATTCTACATGCAAAGGGAAACTTGCAGCTATTAATTTGCAGCCCAAGCCCCTGTACAGAACAGAACTTTCTGTCCCTTGTTAATGGCTGTTGTTAAAGGGTTTGCACAATACCAAAGAGATATCTACTGGGACTGCGGTTTTGCATGTATTGAGAAATCTTTATATATATATATATATATATATATATATATATATATATGTGCGCCTGTGTGTAAGTAAATAAATAGAACAAAAGGAAAGTAATCATATTTTATAATAATAGCATACACTCATTATGTATAGTATGAAGTATGTACTACTTTTTAATATCACATCAGTGAACTCTAGCTTTGCTCACCTTCATCTATTAGACTAGAGGTGTGTTTTTGTGTGTAGTTTCAACTTGCTATTTCTTATTCCTTTATTAACATTAGTTGTGATAAATTCCTTAGATATTGTAGCTGGGGCACTTAATACTAAGACAAATATAAGCACAAGACATAAAATAGTTAACTGAGGATCATTAAAAAGCAAAACAAACACAAATTATACTTGAAAAAATATTCTAAATTTACCATTGAAGAGATAATGGCTCCCCTCAGAGGCATGCATGAAGCATTGATAGGCCTGGGGAAATGCTTGTTAGCTACTGAGTAAAATATGTTCTCAATATATAATGTTATTGGGAGCTTTGTGCATCCAAGGTCGGGATCTAGCCCTTCACCTGTATTTTGCCTCTGTAATAACTAGGGCCCTGATTCTACCATTCTAACACACTAAGTAGTACTTTAGCAAAGGGCAGATTGTGATACACTTAATGAGTCACATTAAGCAGTACCCTACTACACATGCACTCCCATTGAAACCTATCTAACTCCTCAGGAAAGTAACACACTACTCAGTGTGACTAATAAGAAAAGGAGTACTTTTGGCACCTTAGAGACTAACAAATTTATTTGAGCGTAAGCTTTCGTGAGCTACAGCTCACTTCATCGGATGCATCTGATGTTAGTCTCTAAGGTGCCACAAGTACTCCTTTCCTTTTTGCAAATACAGACTAACACAGCTGCTACTCTGAAACCTGTCATTACACAAAGTGTGACTAATGTAATCAAACCCCATATGAGCAGCTCTGTTGATTTCAATGTGTTGACTTGTGTAGTAAGGAACTTTCCCTGGTGAATAAGGGTGGCAGAATCAGTCCCTATGTTTTTAGCTCTTTCATGGCTAAAATCACTTTATCCAATACGTATTAAATTAATGTTTTGGATTTTACTTAATCTCTGTGCTGAAAGGCAACAGGAAAGTTCAAAGAAATTAGACTTTTGCAAGATTATTTTTAATATCTAATTGAAAATCTACTATACTAGATGATAAAAGCCACCCAGGGCAATTTTATTAAATTCATTATTGAATCGGATTAGTTTTTCACAGGTAAGAATAATATTTTTTATATATTACATTTTAGAAATTAGACCTAGACAATCTCTCTCTCAAAGGCGCTGTAGCCATGCAAGAACTGTTGTTTAATTCTAACTTTTTATTTAACAAGTCCTGATAAACTAAGGGGCTTTTGTAATTAGAAAGTACTGTACATTTTTTTAAATGATTAAATATTAAACTCTCTGGTGTTCCTTCTACTGATTCAGTATGATAGGACATCAGAAACACAGTATGCTATTGCCACGGAGAAGGTTAATAAAGTGTTGGATAATACCATAATTTGATTAATCTCTGCGGTTCAGATTTGTTTTTAAATCATAAGCATTCCGCAATAAGAATGTATTATACACAAAATTTAATATCTTCAAGCTAACTGCAGGTACTAAATACCTATGTCTCTGCTGTGTTTGTTTTATTTTACTGACAAGCACACTTTCTTCCTTTGTAGAGTAGTTGCATTACCCACCCCAAGAAAAATCCAAAATATGTGACCATGCATTCAGTGATGCTGCATAGCGTATAAGTTAATGGAAAAAGGGGCCTGAAGTATTTAAGGGTATGTCTACACTGCAATTAAAAACCCACGGCAGGTCCATGCCAGCTGACTTGGGCTTGTAGTGCTCAGGCTAAAGGGCTGTTTAATTGCAGTGTAGATGTTCTGGCTTGGGCTGGAACCTGGGCTCTAGGACCTGCAAGGTGAGATTTTTAAAAGAAATAACTTCTTTAAAGTCAATGGACCTGCTTACATGCTTAAAGTTAAATCTGTGTTTAAGTGATTTACTGCATTAGGGCCAGATCAGCACCTTGCACGACAGCCTTAGAAGAAATATGGCGAACATCATAATCCCAGAGATCAAGTTTATCCTGTTTACATTATGCTTGGCCTCTGCTGTTCTAGGAATACAAAGTAGCATAAGGTGCAACTAAATAAAACTTTCCAACCATTCAAAGTTAATTGAGCCATTACAAGAAATCTCCTTCGACACATTTGAATAGATATTAACCCAAAAGCCTAGTACACAGATGCTGTTCTATCCTTTTTTAAAAAATACCAAATACCATCATCTTAGTTTTAAGATTAAAATAAACTCTTACTGTCCTGACCAGCATACTAACACTACCTATTTCATTAGACACAAGTGTTACAGATTTTTTTTTTAAAAAAAGCAGATAATAAAGTCTCAAAGAATTCAAAATAAACTAGTTACTTTTAAATGACATTTTGCAATGCAGAGCCATTTGTCCTCTGGGTTCTTCCAACTCCTACTATTTCTCACCATATCAAATGTAGTAAAAGAGACTCTCTGTTATTCCCTGCTATTCCAACTGTGCACACTAGGATGCAGCATTATTGCCAATTCATGCATATTCTATTTAACACTATTAGCTGGACATGCCCCTCTGGAGTCCTACATACAAGACACTTGAACTTATTTATTCGTGCCTTACTTTGTACTTTCTGTCCTGTATTCATATTTTGCCCTTTTTTTTTTTTGTGGGGCTTTGGGAGCCTGTTGTGGCTGATTATTGCCTGGGTGTTGACGTGGCTTTGTTTCAGTTTATTGGCATTCTGTCCTCCTGAACTCTCAGCATTTTCTAGAGCTATAGTTCCTCTACCGGCAGTTCAACTTTTTAGAGTTTTCCCCAGCCTTGCTGGGAGAAGCCAAATGGCTATTAGGTTATCTTTGTCATGCTACTCCACACATTGTGACAGCGAAGGTGCATCCCTCTGGAAGTCTGAGCCATGCCTGCCTTATTATGGACATATGACTCCTCATGGGCAGCAGTTTTTCTGATCCCAACCACCGTTGGTTCAAAAAAAAGGAGCAAAAAACCCTAGGGAAAATTATTTAAAAACCCAAAACCTTAATGAACAGTAGTTTGAGCTCCATGGGATTTTCTTATTGAATCCCAATTACCATCTACTGATCACTTAAAAAGTAGTTGTACTATATGAATTGTTGATAACAGGTGAACAAATGGAAATAGATTTTTAAATGTGTTAAAACTGTACTCTGCAGTGAGATTGTCCTCTGAGATGGCAGTGACACTGCATAGTCATCCATTATGGAAAGAAACTTTCTTATGAAAGGGCCAATTTTCCAAAATCTTAAAGCAGCTGTTGACATTACTGACTGGGAATGTAAATTTTAAGTGGGAAGTGTTAACAAAAAACTGGAAATTGATCAAGGATATCCTACTGGATGCCCCAAAAGCCACAATTCCAAAAATACACACATAAAAGTTACACTGGTTGAAAAGAGATGTGGAAGACACAATTAAACGAACAAAAATCATTTATAAAGAATGCTGGAAAAGGGGAAGTAAATGACAATGAATATAAGTTAAAAATTTAGACAACTGATGAGGGAAGCTAAAGGAATGAATGCAATAGGCCAATAGGGTTTAAAAGGCATTTTTAAACATATTAGGGACAAATAAAAAAACCTAGGCCAGGTATAGGTCCATTGCTAGGTGCAGATGGTTTAAAATAGTGTAAACAAAGCAGAAAACTTATAAATGTTCAATAGATATTTCTGTTCTATTTTTTGGAACAAAGAAGGAGGATCTGTCCCATTAAAAAGAAAATTCACCATCTGCAAATTAAATGTTTTTTTTTTCAAATAAACAGGCTCAAATAATTTGCATCCAAGTGTTTTAAAGAAACTAGCTGAGCCACTAATGTTAATTGTTAGCACGTCATGGAAAACTGGATTAGAGGATTGCCAGTATACTTCCAATATTTAAAAAGTTTAAAAGGGATGATCCAGGATCTATAGACTGAGTAGCCTAATGTTGATTAAAGGCAAAATAATGGAACAGCTAATTCATGATTTTATCAACATAGAATTACATCTAAAAATATAATTAATGCCTGTCAGCATGGTTTCATGGAAGGTAGGTCTTGTCAAACAAATATATTGTCTTTTTTTTTTTTTTTTTTTGCCAAGATTATGCATGTAGCTGGGCAAAAACCCTTTTCCACCAAAAAATGCAAACACAGGTTAATTGACATATTTCACAAAGTTTTGAATTCACTCAATTGTTTTGACTTAAAAAAAAATTGGGAAAAAAAATCAAACATTTTGTTTTAATATTGTTAAATGAAAGGTTTTGATTTTTTTTATTTAAAACACATTTATTTCACAATACTTCAATTTCATTTTAAAAAGTAAAGATAAAAAAATCTCATATAAAATGAAAAATTTATTTCTGGGTTAAACAGAACATTGATTTTGACCCAAAATTAAGTAATTTTTTTTTTACTTTTCAGTTCAACATTTTAAAAAAAAACAACTTGGTTTTGGTTTGACCCAAAACAAAATTTATATTTTGTTTTATCTCATCAAATAAAATAATCAGTTATCTACACATCGCTAATTGCTGGTTTGGCTGACAAATACAACTGTGTTGATATAATATATTTGAATTTTTCCAAGATATTTAACTTAATACCCTATTCTATTTTGATTAAAAAAACTTGCATGACATGAAAGTAACGGACCACTCATTAGATGGATTAAACACTTGCTCACTGACAGATAATGTATTTGTTAATGGGGAGACATCAGTGAGTGTGGCTATTTCTAGCTGGGTCCCTTCCAACTGTGCAGTCTGTGCATCTGTAACTCTACAAATCCCCCTATTCATTCTCTTCCTTCCTGGGCCATGCATAGAACAGAAAACTGTGCATTGCCCACAGTGTGCTCATAACACAGCTCAGCATTAAGAAAAAGACTTTAATCAAATCTAATACTGCAGGGTTTCCACTGGTCACCAACAGGGTTCTGGAAGGATCTTTTTTCGCCTGATACACAATTGGCCAGATGTATTCTGTATTGGCTTTTTTTGTCACCTTCCTCTTAAACATCAGTAATGGCAACAGCTGCAGACAGGATGCCAGACTGGGTGGACCAATGCTTTTAGGTGGTAGAGAGAATCTGCTTGGACACTGTGTCTTGCTCACATGTTTGGGGCAAGCTAATCACCTAATTTGGGGTCAGAAATTTTTTTTTCTTCAGGTCAGCTGGGCACTGACCTTGGGAATTCTTTGCTTTCATCTGCCAAATGAAGCATGGATCACCTGCTAAAATCATCAGGGCATATCTCACCCAGTCAATTCCATGCTGTTTCAGGGGTCTCAGGCATTGGTGGCAATTCTGTCTCTCCTCTTCTTTGCTTGTGGTATACAACAGCTCCATCTCCTGAGGACTGAAATGCATTAGTATAATGCACATGGTTGGACTCAATATGGTGGTGACTGAGTGGAATTTAATGGTCTCTGAGGCAGCATAGGTCAGACTAGATGATCTAATGTTCCCTTGAGTCCTTAAACTCTATGAAACTATAAAACCTCTATTTGCTCTAACATCCATGTAGCCATCCCATCGTCATTATTTTTTAACTTTGTGCCTCAAGACACTGATTTGTTTGGGCTCCTGTCTCAGGCACTCCTATCACAGAACAAAATTCCCAGTGATGTCAATGGGATTTTTGTGCAAGTAAACAACACAGAATATTACTTTCAGCCTATTGGATTATTTTACAGTATATACCACAGTATTAAGAGACAGATTATAATAGTTGAAACTTCTTTTACATATTTCACTTTCCTAGATTCCCCCTATATTTTAATGAGAAAAAGGACACTAGAGGTGTAAAAGTTCTACTATTCAGCCATCTCACTCATGCTCTGCCAACTCAGCAAGCCATATCAAATCCCTGAGCAACACTGAATCTTTTCTCAAACAATTTGTCCCTTTAAAAGTCCCTCCTTGTGAGTCAAATATTTTTATATTTGATACTAGTCCACTGAGGTCAATAACAAAAGTCCCATTGACTTCACTGGCACAGGAGCTGAGTCTAAGTTAACCTTCTGGCATTGGTTTCCACTCTAGACAGTCTTTGCTTCCTCAAATTAACTAGAATATATTAACTGAACAAATGAAAAAGTACTTTGTCTAAAAACCAATTTAACAGAAGAAATAAGATATGGATGTACCTATTGAGCTGTCTCCTTTCTAACAGCCCTTATCCTGCTAATATCCATGAAATACCTGTCTTGTCATCCCCCTATTGTGTTAGGTCCAATTTAAACTGTAAACTCCTTTGAGAAATGATCTGCCTTTTTATCTGTAGTGCACCACATGCTTCTGGTACTATAGAATAATAAAGTCAGATATGCTTTCATAATTATGTGTTTTTTAGCCTTCTGAGCAAAAATTAATAAAAAAAACAGCAACAGACCTATAATTAATTTGAAATTAATTGGAATTTATTAATCTATACTGTGTATTTAAATTACAATATTTACCAAAATACACTATTAGCAAAAACTTGCTTGTTAATTAAACACACCACAGTGAGATCTCTACCATACCATACCCTGATCAGAGGGCTGTTTAATTAGCAAAATTTATGACATAGTTGAAGAGCTACTCAATTGTTTTTTCCCTATTCTGTACTGTATGCACTATTCAGATCCTATGTTTATCCATTTGCATATCTGATTATCATTCCTGTGACTATTATTCTTGTTAAATCCATTTAAAAGTTCTGAATTCTTTCTTATAAAATGTGCACAATAATGGATGATGTGCCTGCTTCATTCTTCAACGGTATTATTATTATTACACCTATTTATAAAATGCCCATCATAATCTGTTCCTTTTACAGTATTTGAACTAGGAACAAATAGTGTTGTCCCAATATAGGCCTTGATCTTGCAAACATTTATGCACAGGACTAAATTGACATGCATGAGTAGTCCCAATGAACTCAGTGGAACTACTCAAGTATGTAAAGTTATTCCTGTGCATAAAGGTTGGCAGGACTGGACCATAGGGAGCTAGATCATACTCAGATTCTACTTATATTAACATTTCTACTAAATTTAAAATTGTGGACTAATTTTTTATTAGCAAACAAATAAAACAGCCAAATTACAAAAACGTCTTATCGGCATCCATTTCCTATATTTCAACACTTGTACAGAATGACAGATGTAGCCTAAATCCCATTTTCAAAAGTGGCAGACACAGGCAGCCAGATTTTCAAAGGTATTTAGGCACATAAAAATGCAGGATTTTCAAAAGTGCCTAACCAGTTTGGACACCAAAGTCCAAGTGATTTCAGTGGGACTTTCAATGAGATTTAGGGCATGTCTACACTTCAAGCTGAGGGTGCTCAAGGAGACACTAGCACTCATTGAGCTAGTGCACTGAAAACGCAGTGTAGCTGCAGCAACACAAGCAGGAGGAAGGACTAGCTCCCGCTAGTATGCCCCTGGTGTCGCTGATGGGTATGTACTGGGATGGCTTGCCCCTCCCACTGATGCAGCTACACTCTATTTTAGAGTTAGCTCAATCAGATCTAGCACAGGTATTTCTTCTTGAGCTGGGAATTACACCCCAGTATCGAATGCAGACATACACTTAGGCTCCTAAATCAAAAATCTGGCTCTAGGTAGACATATAATGAAGTACAGTTGAAAAGGGCTCTAAGATACTACATTGATGATGGCAGTATAAGAACATATATAGAATAGTGATCCTTGAAGTAACCTATTTATATCTCTATATACTATATTGGCAAAGCTATTCTGTCCTCTGTAATTTTGTGTAGCACTTTTCTACTTGAATAAAAGAGACAATGAAAAGACTCAATACATAAAATGACACTTTCCTATAACCATAACCCTCTTCATTTATTATTAAAGCCTGTAAAATAGATATTGGTAATAATATCTGAAATGATAATTTCATATGAACAAATGGCCTTACTTGAATGTCCTTCACTGAAGCTATATAATGTGGAGTCTACCACAAGAGAGGTTCTGTTCTTTTCTGCAATAGGTGGAGGATGCAGGCTTTGCCATTTGTTCACTTACAAATCTGCAGTTTTGGCAACAATAAAAAAATCCTTAGCTCAAGAATTATGATTTTTTTTCATTCAATTCTAAATTGTTCCACTTTTTGAAAAATGTGTTCTTCTTGTAACCTGATATTTCTCATTAAACAAAAGTCAAGTTAGAAAAAGAACAGTTCAACTATATAAAGATACAAGGAGTGAAATCTGTTTCATTACAGGCAAGGGGAGTTTTGCCATTGACTTCATTGGAGCTGGAATTTCACCCACCTAGTATCGTTAACAGCCACTATGTTAGAAAAGAATCTGCTCCTGCTCCCTTAATTCAAGGGGAAAACTCTCATTCACTTAAATGGGAACATCAGATCTTCAATGATCAAGTAAATAAGACAACATTAGTGTTAGCATGATCAACCTCTCCCCAATTCAGATCTCTAGCAAGCTGATGAACCCTGAGACTCCAAATTATCCCTAATTTTCAAACAATAACATTTTTTTCATTTTCTTATATGTACACACACACACACACACACACAGGTGTATAAGGAGCTTTATAAAGCTGTAAATAGCGTGATCAAAGGGTTTCCTTGACATTGAAATATGTGAGGGGGGGAAGAAAAGTTGAAGGAAGTTAGGAAGCGAAGAAAAGAAAAAATTGGTGGTGAGAGGCAGCAAATAGTTCATGGGTAAATTTTTCAAAAGGACTTTAAAAACTTCAGAACCTCAGCCTAGATTTTTAAAGTTATTTAAGCTCTGCTTAGTGCTGCAACATCTGATTGACTTAGGAGCCCAAGACCCATTTTTAAAAGTGACTTGGGCACTTTTAAATTGCCCTTGCATGAATGTTTATGCAACACCTTCTTCCACTATGACAAGAAAGTTCCAGTGGAATAACTTTGCCAGAAAAGATGGAGGTCAGGTTGGGGGAAAGAGGACAGACATTAATGCTGCAAGCTCCTCTCACCCCCTGACTTGCCCACCTCAATAAACTTCTTCCTTCGCCCCACCAACATACAGCGTTAAACCCCTCCCTTTCCCATCCTCACTTCCTCCAAATTTCCTCCTTCTCACCTACCAGTTCCCTTTTCCCAAACATCCTCCCCACGGCTCCCCCAACATGTGCCTCCTTACTTGCTTCTCCCGCAAAGTCACTGGTCTACCTGCATGCCCCAGCCCCAGGAGCCTCCCCATCGTCCCCCTGAGGCAGTGTTCCCACAGTTCCTCCCCCCACCCATACCATACCTGAACCATCTTCCCCCATATTAAATAAGGAGAAAATACAAAAGGAGAAAGAGAGAAGGTGTTGCTAATCTACTAATTTTAATATATTTGTTTATTTTCAACTCCCCCAATTTATTTCCTTTCTCCCTTCAGTTTTATATTTTTAAACATTCCTTGACATGGCAAGAATCCCAGCTGCCATTTCAACAGTAATTTGGCACCCTGTAGCCAATTTTAACTTTTTTCTGTTATGGAAATTAAATGTGAACTATTAAATAGCTCCCAGTACAGCTTTCACACGAGAAAATGAGTTAAATATGGATGAAAGGACCACTGCAGCCTGGCACTTGGGGAAGAAAGTGGAGTTTAAAGTAATCATTATTTTCGCCTGTCAGTCCTGAATTCTAAACAAATATTGCATAGCCACAAACAACAATAACTACATAGCACAATAATGATCAGCGCATATGTGATGCATCCCAATTCCTATATATGCTGTCATTTAGACTTGACCAAGAGAGAATCTGAATCAATAGAATAAATAAATAAAAAAGAAGGATCCAGGAGGCTTTTCTCTCCAAGATGCCCTTGTGTTTTAGAAGATTTTACACACAAACTATACTTCAGTTATCTGTCCTTGATGCCATTCCCCCAGAACAGCGAAGGCGCTGATGGTGAGAGGAAGCCAGTTGTCTTCCTTTAGAAAACAGAGGTGAGACACATCATCTCCCCACAACAGGAGCTGCACTTTATGGTGGAAAGGCTGGGAGAAACTGTAACTCCTCTACCAGGTACCTTCTTCTGCTTCTTGAGGTTTCCCTACCTGGTGAGTCCTCAGCATAGCAGACAAGGAGTAGGGGTGACTAACCTTCCCCCAGGCCAGGGAGAGAAGCTCTGCTTTCCTTCTGCTTCTAGGAGCTGCACTTTGTGCACTCCCTCTTACTTTAATCCTGGAGGAAGACAATTTAAAATAATGTTGGGGGGTGGGTGGAGGAAAGATGTCATTTAAACCATAGTATTACAGTTTAAGACCCAGACCTACCCAATTAGTGCATAAAATTACTGGCCCATGAGAAGCTCACCATTGCCAGGCAATTGTACAGCATAGCTGTTGGAAAGTTATAATGTTATTGTATTACTACAATCCATGAGTGAGATATCTTGGATCCCACATAATATATTGAAGTACCAAAAGAAAAATCAGTGGCTGATTCCACTAATTCAAAAATAAGGTCACAGAAGAGAAAGCAGATTAAACTCAACTAAAATAAATAGTAGTGTCTTTATTGCTTCTCCTTGCTACTGTATAGGTTAGGCTCAATGCTAGGTAGCACTAAACACTGGAAATGTTCTAGATGCACAGTGCTATGTCTCCCAATGTCATATAACTTATGAGTGTCATAGTCCCAGCCTTTCTGAACGTGCAGAGTACTGTGACAAGTGAGATTTCACTGAGCTGGTTCTGTTAACTGATTTCTTTATTTTCACTTCCTTTCGCTCTTCTTCCTCCCATGAAATATTAGTTAAAAACTTGAAGTATAAGTCTTCAACAAAGCACTTAAACGCATGTTTACAGTATGGCATGTGCATACATAGTGTCTTGAATAGGGATAGACATAAACATGAGTTAAGTATTGTCCTGAATAGGGCTGATTTCCTGAATCTCAGCCTCAATGTGATGCTTAGTCTTGCGCCCCTGATTCAGGCACAATTCAAACCATTTCAGGCTTCCCTTGTGGGTTGAATAGCATTCTTTGATCAGATATATTGCTACCAGGAAAAGTGAAGTTATACTTTTATCTATTGCACCTGTGCATGGCTGATAGGGTACCAAAAGACTTCTTAATGACAGATGGTCCGTATTAGTCAGGGCTTTATATTAAGAAAAGGAGTACTTGTGGCACCTTAGAGACTAACAAATTTATTTTTTATATTAGGGGCTTGTTATTTTTTTTAATCTGGGGTTATTTTCATAAAGAAGGGTTTTGTGGCAGGGCATGTAGACCCCACACTGACAAGGAAGTTGCCAGAGAGGACCTGGGGGCAGGGCTAGCTCCATCCTCCGGACCTGTCAATCATGTATGGTAGGGAGGTGGCCTTCTAAGCAGAGAAAAATTCAGTCAGCTGTGGGGGAAGAGCAGTATAGCTGTAAGTGGGAGATTGTTGGAGGGACTCCCAAGAAGGATATCTTCATCCTGACCCTACGGAGAGTGCAGCAAATTCTCAGGGTAAGCTGAACAAACTAAGCCTGACTCAGGAGCCCAGCCAGAAAGATTTCTCAAAGCCTACTACGTAGAAGCTGTATTGTTGGCAGCACTGTGTACTTCCTTCCCTTCCCCCCCCTCCTTTGAGAGATTAGGGCATTTGACTTTCCTTTTGATTCTGTCATCTGGAGAGGCCTGCAAAGGATAGCGTTCCCCTACAAATAGTAAGATACTGGGGATGGAATGGCTGGCTGAATGTGAAGGTCTGGTAATAACCTGTGAGAAACCAAAAAGTATTGACATTTGAGAAAGAGACACTGAAAAGGGTGCAAAAGATTTCCATTTTCTTCCATTAGGATTAGCTACCGGTAGGTTCTCTTCTCACAGCAAACTAATGGTTTGGCTCCCTAAAATGTACAAATGTGCAATCATTAAAATGTTGCTTTTTCCAGCGCAAGAGTTAATAGTTAGTGTGTGTGTGTGTGTCCTATTATGGATTATTGACTGAAACTTAATCTGTGTACTCTGATGGTTCTGCTTTTGTAAAGATCACAGGGATAAAATCCCTGGGTTTAGATTTTCATTTTATTGGTTTGACTGGGGACTGATTCCTCCCATTTCATTCTCAATACTGCAAGTATTATTGACTTGATTTACTTTTTTAAAAACATCTGAGAAGAAAGGAGTAGAGAAGGCTGCTATGCTTTGCAGAGTCTTGTTTAACAGAATATTTCCAAAATCTTTTTATGTGAATCCAAAGATAGTGTTACTTCTTTTCATGAAATATTGATCAAATAAATTTGTGGGGAAAACAAAAAAGTACCTCTAACAGTCACCTATTCCACTCAACTTGAATTGCAATGAAAGCTTGAGAAATCTCTTGTATCAGGATCGCTGCTGTTGTGTAGTCTTTGGCACCAAAACCACTTCTTATATTCTCCTCATAAAAACTTAAGACATTTGGTTTTTAGTAGCATTATCTGTATTAACTTCCTGAATCACCAGCCCTAAAGTCAACACTGGATATACTAGAGCTGCAAAAAGTTTCTACCACAGGAAATCGGGGCTATATGGCAATTCCTTTTCAGTGCTGCATTATACATCAGCTTTCTGTTCATAAACTTGCTCAGGTGTATAAAAGTGATGTGACGTATACTATTTAAGGTTATATGGTATCTTATACAGGTCTTTCTTACTAGTTCTACTTTCAGGATTTTTGGCTTTTCTCCAAATGGCTGCATTATGTACAGATTTGAACAATATCTTTGTCAAACATGCAGTCCTCTCAAAGTCAAATTGTGGTCCTTGACTGACAGTACTGTCAGTCATCAGCTAATGCTCAGAACATACCTGATTCATTTTTAATGTTACAGATTACTACAAAGGGAAAGAAAGCTTCAAGTTGACTTGCCATCATTGGCCCGAAAGAAAAAGAAAAGAAGTGATTCAGTGGTATTGATTATCAGCTTTGTTTATTATGCCAAAAGAGTGTTATGTGGCACTGGTTAAGATGTTTGCTTCCCACCAGAAATCTGCAAATGGTATGCACATAGTTACATAACATCTGTGTTATAACATAATTCATTACAATCCCAAAGTAATGTATTACAAAATCCTTGTTTTCATTTTGGTCTTGATCATTTTTAGGCATCAATGGGGAGCTGAAGGGTACCGACTAGTAGCTGAATCTTTGGACCTGGTTAAACACAATGCTCAGTGGCACTTTACATGCACCACACACTGGATTTGGCAAGGTTGGAGAGAGAGTGCATCAAGCATCAGAAAAAAAATTGAACATGCTTGTAGAAGTGCTAGCTGTGGGTGAGAAGCATGTTGTACCAGGTCCCATGGCATATGTTTTGAGAAGAACACTTGCTTCTTCTGAGGTAAGCCCAAGGGTATCCCAAGAGTGAGACATGGCATAATGAAGCTGATGCTTCACACTGTTCAGTGGAGTTTCTTTGTAGCTCTCATGAGGAGGCAGACACTAAAATTATCTTGCATGCCACAGAGAGGCGCTACTAAATAAGACACAACTGTTCTAGTGCTCTCTGTAACGTTACCCAAGAGTTGTGCAAAGTTCTGTTTTTGTGGCTGCTGCTGCGGAACAGAATCACTGTATATCCCTCAGAGATGGGGTTCCTATCACTGGGACAATTAAAAGTCACTGCACTGTCAGGTTTCCTTGCCCTTTCAGGAGGTGACACTACTGGCACTACTGGAAAAAAACAAATTATTTGACTTGAAGGCATTTGATTCAGCCTCAGACACTCTCCTCACTCGGAAGGTGTTCAGAATGCATGTGACAGTCACTGATGAGGTAATAAATGCAAAGCAGATGTTCATATGCCAAGTTTATCATTTGAAGACTGACATTTGCAGAAGCTATGTTGATGGGTGTTTTCGAAGAAGCAGACAAATGGAGAATCACCGCCACTGACAAGGTTTGCACTTATACCTGCTATCAAGGGGAAATTATCAACCTATGGAATGGCTATGGAATAATAAAGCACATATAAAACTGCTTTCTCCAATCGGGCATGAATGGGTCTTGGAGGTTGGATTGATCACACCACTGGTGGTATTTGTCCCTCCCCCTAGGTCTTTCTAATCTGCCTCAAAACGTCCTTGCATGCTGGTGTTGCAGGTTCTGCATTGCTGGAGATACGCACTCAAATCCTGTTCCTCTTGCATAGTGATAACACACTGTTTAGCAGCATCTGAGATAGGAGAAATCACAGTTTGCTTGTAAAGGCTCTGTAGTCCTTTGAGCATAAAAAGCCCCTATATAAATGCAAAGTACTATTATCACAAAAACAAGGTAAGTTAAGAATTAATAGTTTTTGTTAAAAGCAGAGCTGTGTTTCAGTCCTAATGATTCGACAAGGCCCCAAAGTACCTCAAATCCACATAAGTCAGGAAAAATAGCAAAGAATTTGCAGTAGACAACCAGGGGCTGCATAGAGACAAGTCAGTGGCTGAACATCATCCGCAAACTGGGACATAAACTTTGATTAGTTCTTGCAGATTAACAGCTCGCCTAGTCCAAAGAACCTTAAAGTGTATACATTAAAACCTTATACTGAATTCTGTATATTCAGCTGGAAGACTGGTTTCATTGCACTCTTTTTCTCCTTGAAAATATCTTCACCTGAACAATGGTAGAAGAGTCCCCCTTGTGGCCTTATGCCATATAAACAACATTGTATATAGTCCTACCTGGTGTTATTTCAGACTATGCATTGTTACGTATGTATTGTTCTGTGAGCTCAGTATCATTAGCATATCAGTGTGCCCCCTTTTTACTTCAATGTACACCTAATAAGCACAAATATTCAGTCTAATTTCCCTATGCGTATAACAGTTATTAGATGTTAGTGAATTAAAACCTTGATCATACCTTCCTGTTGGAGAAATTTCTGGGAGGAGGAAAACTATGTGAGGATTGGCTAGCAGAGTTTTCCTCAAGTCATTCCTTTGGAAATGAGGGAGGAGAAAAGGGCAGTGGGCTTTGCTTGTCCACAGAAAGTCCAGCAGTTCTGAAGATCCACAAGGTGTCAGAGCCATTTACAGTGAGTCTTAGGCCCCCAGTCTTCCTATCTGTCTGGTAGCACAGTTCCAATGAAACTGCATGTCAGGGACTTCCACAAACAGCAATGACCACAGAACTGCTTCTTAAGGAGAGTTCTCAGGCCTGGAGGGGGCCATAGAAAACTTAATACTGCCTCAGGCTTTTTTGGTGGTGGTGGTGGTTGTCCTGATTTTTCTTGCAGGGTTTTGTGGGAGATGATGCATGTTCTCTTGGTTTTGCCTCTAACACTCTCCCTCCCACACCATTCCCATCCACTAAAACACTACATATCCTGGAGGATCTTTAAGAGGCCAGGTGGCTAAGCTTCAGATCTCTGAGTATGGGAAAGATTACCACTCTCCTTGTAACTTGGGAGGTCTACCGTTTTCTCTTGTATTTCACGGGCCTGAACTTTACTCCAAATATACTATTCTGAGTCAGGTAAAAGATTAAAAATATACATCAGTCCCCCATCTCTTTACAGAGAACACAACAATCCCTGTTGGCTGAACAATGTGAAAGAGGAAATAGTCCCAGTGGAGAAAGGCTGTTACAGCTTGAGAGGGTTATTTGACTTTATTTGCTAAAGATTTACAAATGATTCAATAAGACTGTCATTAATCTCTGCCTAGGATCCTAAACCCCAAAATTTGGCTCTAGTTTGTGGTGTGTGTGTATATTTGCCAAGCTCTGAGACTAATGTCTATTCTTGTCTAAAAATGTTTGCTTCTGTCTTTTCAGAGGTTTAAGAGGATGTTTTTATAATTCTTTTTAATGTATTCTCATGTATTTATTAGTGTACACCCTTCCAAGCATCTTGGATGTTGGCTTCTAAAATTTAGTTATTTATGAATGATGTTCATATTGAAATGTCATGTCTGCTGTATTGCTTTTCTCTTCTCATTAAAGAGCTATGTTGTATCTATGTTAACAAAAATCTTTCTCCAGTAACGATGGGGGACTTATTACAGCTGTTGTGCTAATGAGATATTCTTGGCTCCTTTTTAAGGAGGTTGTGCCCTCTTGGATTCATAGTCGCCCTTCCCAAGTACTTCAACTGAGGGATGATTTATCACATAACACGTCTGAGTCACTTCCACTGTCATTAGGTTAATGTAAAAGAAGGGAAGCCAAAGTAAGCTTATTTTTTTAAATGTGTGTGAGAGTGTCAGCAATTCATTTTTTAATTTTGCTACCAAACTTGCAGTAGAAGAGCACTAGCCTTTTTTTTCTGTTTGCCCTCCCCTGTTTCCTTTGCTACTTCCCATAGTGTCCATTTCTCATCTCTAGACAGTGATGAAAGAATTCAATATCTCCTTCCTCTGCTTTTAGAAAATTGACAGGTTCCATGTGACCTCCGCACAGTAGACTTTCTTGGGGAGACATATTATACCTGGGCCATTCATGTTTCTGTGTGCTTGCAATCAAAGAATTTAATTTTCAATTGAGAGACCAGTTATATCTTATCAGTTATGTGGGTGTGGATGGATTTTATTGTGTTGGGAAGGAATGGCCCAGTCTTTCTATTTAGATTCTTATTTGCCCTCTGTATGGTAATATCTGACCACCTCACAAAGAATAACAGATCTTATCTGGACAATACCCTCCTGACGTAGGGAAGTATTATCCCCATTTCACAGTTCGGAGAGAGGTGTGAGAGACTAGCTAGATTCTATGTGACCTTGGGCAAGTCATTCAGGGTATATCTACACTGCAGCTGGGAGGTGTGAGTCCCAGGTTGGATAGACTCATCCTAACTCTGCTCAACCTAGTATGCTGAAAATAGCAATGTGGATGGTGTAGTACTGATGTCATCTTGGGCTAGCCACCTGAACCCGGAAACAAGCATTTTGCTGTAGGTGTGGACTGAGGTGGTTTGGGCCCATAGGTCCTTTTCAAGGCCAGTGCACATTACTCAAACAATGCCCACCTTGAAATCCAAGTCTTTTTATTTAATTTCATAAATCTCTGTTGAAATGTTTGAAATGTTTTTTTCTGACAAATAGAGTTTTAAAGTTTTTGTGAAACAAGTTTAGACCTGCATTCCACTATTCAAGCAGTTTAGCAGTGCACAAGGTTACCTAAAAATAATGAGATCTGTAAAGGAATTTGTATGTACACTGCAGTACTTAATGCCACTTTGAAAATTATCATTGACTTTCTTATGTACCATCAAGTCTATTTCCCAGAGAGTATATAGGTTTATTTAATTGACTGAAAAAAGTGCTGAAAGTATTGTGCGTTTGCTTGTTAAGCCCAATGCACACTTCACCTCAGTGTTTGTATTGTTGCACTGCATCATCCATATTGCTGCGATAGACTAGAGCTGAGCATAATTAGTAGCAAAGGCTAAATTCTCAGATGCATCAGCTACTCATGTTAGAATTCTCAAGACACCCACTTAGGGAGCTGAGAGACAAGTACAAAGCCCTGGTCTACACTAGGAGCTGAGGTCGAATTTAGCAGCGTTAAATCGATTTAACCCTGCACCCCTCCACACGACAAAGCCCTTTTTTTCAACTTAAAGGGCTTTTAAAATCGATTTCCTTACTCTACCCCTGACAAGGGGATTAGCTCTGAAATCGGCCTTGCCGGGTCGAATCTGGGGTACTGTGGACGCAATTAGACGGTATTGGCCTCCGGGAGCTATCCCAGAGTGCTCCATTGTGACCACTCTGGACAGCACTGTCAACTCAGATGCACTGGCCAGGTAAACAGGAAAAGGCCCGCGAACTTTCAAATTTCAATTTCCTGTTTGGCCAGCGTGGCAAGCTGCAGGTGACCATGCAGAGCTCATCAGCAGAGGTGACCATGATGGAGTCCCAGAATCTCAAAAGAGCTCCAGCATGGACTGAACGGGAGGTACTGTATCTGATCGCTGTATGGGGAGAGGAATCTGAACTATCAGCTATCAGAACTCCGTTCCAGTTTTCAAAATGCCAAAACATTTGTCAAAATCTCCCAGGGCATGAAGGACAGAGGCCATAACAGGGACCCGAAGCAGTGCCGCGTGAAACTTAAGGAGCTGAGGCAAGCCTACCAGAAAACCAGAGAGACAAACGTCTGCTCTGGGTCAGAGCCCCAAACATGCCGCTTCTATGATGAGCTGCATGCCATTTTAGTGGATTCAGCCACCACTACCCCACCTGTGTTGTTTGACTCCTTCAATGGAGATGGAGGCAACACGGAAGCAGGTTTTGGGGACGAGGAAGATGATGATGATGATGAAGTTGTAGATAGCTCACAGCAAGCAAGCAGAGAAACCAGTTTTCCTGACAGCCAGGAACTGTTTCTCACCCTGGACCTGGAGCCAGTACCCCCGAACCCACCCAAGGCTGCCTCCCAGACCCGCCAGGTGGAGAAGGGACCTCTGGTGAGTATACCTTTTAAAATAGTATACATGGTTTAAAAGCAAGCATGTTTAATGATTAATTTGCCCTGGCATTCGCGGCTCTCCTGGATGTACTTCCAAAGCCTTTGCAAAAGGTTTCTGGGGAGGGCAGCCTTATTCCATCCACCATGGTAGGACACTTTACTAATCCAGGCCAGTAGCACATACTCGGGAATCATTGTAGAACAAAGCATTGCAGTGTATGTTTGCTGGCATTCAAACAACATTAGTTCTTTATCTCTCTGTGTTATCCTCAGGAGAGTGATATCATTCATGGTCACCTGGTTGAAATAGGGTGCTTTTCTTCAGGGGACATTCAGAGGTGCCCGTTCCTGCTGGGCTGTTTGCCTGTGGCTGAACAGAAATGTTCCCCGCTGTTAGCCACAGAGAGGAGGGAGAGGGGGAGGGGCTAGCCACATGGTGCAGGGAGGCAAAATGCGACCTTGGAACGAAAGCACATGTGCTACGTATGTAATGTTAACAGCAAGGTTTACCGTAAAAGAGTGTACCCATTGTTCTATAAAATGTGTCTTTTTAAATACCACTGTCCCTTTTTTTTTCTCCACCAGCTGCATGTGTTTCAAGGATCACAGGATCTTCTCCTTCCCAGAGGCTAGCGAAGATTAGAAGGCGAAAAAAATGCACTCACGATGAAATGTTCTCTGAGCTCATGCTGTCCTCCCACACTGACAGAGCACAGACGAATGCGTGTAGGCAGACAATGTCAGAGTGCAGGAAAGCACAAAATGACTGGGAGGAGAGGTGGTGGACTGAGGAGAGTAAGTGGTGGGCTGAAGAGAGGGCTGAAGCTGAAAGATGGTGGCAGCATGATGAGAGGAGGCAGGATTCAATGCTGAGGCTGCTGGAGGATCAAACTAATATGCTCCAGCATATGGTTGAGCTGCAGCAAAGGCAGCTGGAGCACAGACCGGCGCTACAGACCCTATGTAACCAACCGCCCTCCTCCCCAAGTTCCATAGCCTCCTCATCCAGACGCCCAAGAACGCAGTGGGGGGGCCTCCAGCCACCCAGCCACTCCACCCCAGAGGATTGCCCAAGCAACAGAAGGTTGGCATTCAATACGTTTTAAAGTTTCAAACTTTTAAATTGCCTTGTGGCTTTGTCCTTCCCTCCTCTACCACCCTTCCCAGTGCTTCTCTCCTCCACCACCCCTCCCGGGCTACCTTGGCAGTTATCCCCCTATTTCTGTGATGAATTAATAAAGAATGCATGAATGTGAAGCAACAATGACTTTATTGCCTCTGCAAGCGGTGATCGAAGGGAGGAGGGGAGGGTGGTTAGCTTACAAGGAAGTAGAGTGAACCAAGGGGCTGGGGGTTTCATCAAGGAGAAACAAACAGAACTTTCACACCGTAGCCTGGCCAGTCATGAAACTGGTTTTCAAAGCTTCTCTGATGCGCACCGCGCCCTCCTGTGCTCTTCTAACCGCCCTGGTGTCTGGCTGCGCGTAACCAGCGGCCAGGCGATTTGCCTCAACCTCCCACCCTGCCATAAATCTCTCCCCCTTACTCTCACAGATATTGTGGAGTGCACAGCAAGCAGTAATAACAGTGGGAATATTGGTTTCGCTGAGGTCTAACCGAGTCAGTAAACTGTGCCAGTGTGCTTTTAAATGTCCAAATGCACATTCTACCACCATTCTGCACTTGCTCAGCCTGTAGCTGAACAGCTCCTGACTACTGTCCAGGCTGCCTGTGTATGGCTTCATGAGCCATGGCATTAAGGGGTAGGCTGGGTCCCCAAGGACAACTATAGGCATTTCAATATCCCCAACGGTTATTTTCTGGGCTAAGAATAAAGTCCCTTCCTGCAGCTTTTGAAACAGACCAGAGTTCCTGAAGATGCGAACGTCGTGTACCTTTCCCGGCCATCCCACGCTGATGTTGGTGAAATGTCCCTTGTGATCCACCAGTGTTTGCAGCACTATTGAAAAGTACCCCTTGCGGTTTATGTACTCGCCGGCTTGGTGCTCTGGTGCCAAGATAGGGATATGGGTTCCGTCTATGGCCCCACCACAGTTAGGAAATCCCATTGCAGCAAAGCCATCCACTATGACCTGCACATTTCCTAGGGTCACTACCCTTGATATCAGCAGATCTTTGATTGCGTTGGCTACTTGCATCACAGCAGCCCCCACAGTAGATTTGCCCACTCCAAATTGATTCCCGACTGACGGGTAGCTGTCTGGCATTGCAAGCTTACACAGGGCTATTGCCACTCGCTTCTCAACTGTGAGGGCTGCTCTCATCTTGGATCTTGCATCTCATTCATGCGCTTCAGGGCAGGGGAAAGCAAGTCACAAAGTTCCATGAAAGTGCCCTTATGCATGCGAAAGTTTCGCAGCCACTGGGAATCATCCCAGACCTGCAACACTATGCAGTCCCACCAGTCTGTGCTTGTTTCCCGGGCCCAGAACTGGCGTTCCACCGCACGAACCTGCCCCATTAGCACCACGATGCCCGCATTGCCAGGGCCCGTGCTTTGAGAGAAGTCTGTGTGAGAGAAGTCCTCATCATTCTCGTCACTGCGCTGACGTCACCTACTCGCCCGCTTTTGCTTTGCCAGGTTCTGGTGCTGCATATACTGCTGGATAATGTGTGTGGTGTTTAATGTGCTCCTAATTGCCAAAGTGATCTGAGCGGGCTCCATGCTTGGCGTGGTATGGCGTCTGCACAGAAAAAAGGCGCAGAACGATTGTCTGCCATTGCTCTGATGGAGAGAGGGGAGACTGATGACATGGCTTACAGGGTTGGCTTACAGGGACTTAAAATCAACAAAGGGGGTGGCTTTACATCAAGGAGAAACAAAAACAACTGTCACACAGAATGGCCCTGTCAAGGTTCCTTCCCCACTCTGAACTCTAGGGTACAGATGTGGGGACCTGCATGAAAAACCTCCTAAGCTTATTTTTACCAGCTTAGGTCAAAACTTCCCCAAGGTACAAAATATTCCACGCTTTGTCCTTGGATTGGCCGCTACCACCACCAAACAAATACTGGTTACTGGGGAAGAGCTGTTTGGACACATCTTTCCCCCCAAAATACTTCCCAAAACCTTGCACCCCACTTCCTGGACAAGGTTTGGTAAAAAGCCTCACCAATTTGCCTAGGTGACTACAGACCCAGACCCTTGGATCTTAAGAACAATGAACAATCCTCCCAACACTTGCACCCCCCCTTTCCTGGGAAATGTTGGATAAAAAGCCTCACCAATTTGCATAGGTGACCACAGACCCAAACCCTTGGATCTGAGAACAATGAAAAAGCATTCAGTTTTCTTACGAGCAGACTTTTAATAGAAATAGAAGTAAATAGAAATAAAGAAATCCCCCCTGTAAAATAAGGATGGTAGATACCGTACAGGGTAATTAGATTCAAAACATAGAGAATCCTTCTAGGCAAAACCTTAAGTTACCAAAAGGATACACAGACAGAAATAGTTATTCTATTCAGCACAGTTCTTTTTCTCAGCCATTTAAAGAAATCATAATCTAACACATACCTAGCTAGATTACTTACTAAAAGTTCTAAGACTCCATTCTTGGTCTATCCCCGGCAGAAACAGCATATAGACAGACAGAGACCCTTTGTTTCTCTCCCTCCTCCCAGCTTTTGAAAGTATCTTGTCTCCTCATTGGTCATTTTGGTCAGGTGACAGCGAGGTTACCTTTAGCTTCTTAACCCTTTACAGGTGAGAGGATTTTTCCTCTGGCCAGGAGGGATTTCAAAGGGGTTTACCCTTCCCTTTATATTTATGACAGGCCCCGTCAAGGATTGAACTCAAAACCCTGGGTTTAGCAGGCCAATTTCACGGAGGGAGGAGCAAATGAATAGAAAACAAATCTGGTCTATTTCTTGTTTTGATCCACTCCATCTGTCTTTTACATCTTTGGCTGGCAGGAGACGATGCAGTAGGACTGCAAGCCATCCACATCTCCTGGCTGCTCGGCAGAAGATGGTGCAACAGGACTGCCTGCAGGACTAAAGAGAATGACCTGGTCGAGTCACTCCTAATTTAGTCCCTGCACTCATGTCTGCCCAAACGCTCCTGACCGACCTTACTGAGGCGGCAAGGAGCACCTCAGACACGATGAGGATGGTTTTCAGGCCTATTGCACCGTCTGCTGCCACAAGGCCTTGGGTTGCTGCTGCTGCTGTGTAGCAATGCAGTACCACATCTGCCAGCACCCAGGAGACATACGGTGACAGTGAGCTAGTGGGCTCCATGCTTGCCGTGGTATGGCATCTGCACAGGTAACTCAGGAAAAAAGGCGCGAAACAATTGTCTGCCGTTGCTTTCACAGAGGGAGGGAGAGAGGGAGGGCCTGACGACATGTACCCAGAACCACCCCAACAATGTTTTTTGCCCCATCAGGTATTGGGATCTCAACCCAGAATTCCAGTGGGTAGCGGAGACTGTGGGAACTGTGGGATAGCTACCCACAGTGCAACACTCCGGAAGTCAACGCTATCCTCGGTACTGTGGAAGCACTCCGCCGAGTTAATGCACTTAGAGCATTTTGTGTGGGGACTATATAAAAATGATTTCTAAAAAACTGACATCTATAAATTTGACCTAATTTCATAGTGTGGACATACCCATAGTATGGGCCAGAATCTGACTGATTTGTGTGTGTGTGTGTGTGCCTCTCTTCCTATTCACAAATTGTCCATAAGCAGTTTCTGAATTTTCTCAACTTCGTTCAAAATTATTCACCAAATAGTTTTTGAACAGTTTGTCTGAAGATTGAATGACACATTGAGTATTGCATATCCAAATGTTGTGCTCTGTTAGTTAGTTTTGTTTGGATACAGATCACATTTTGAATAAAATAGTGTTTTGAATAAATGAGTGTAATTCCTAAATACAGGTTTATATTTGAGTTCAAAATTAGCTTTCCACAAATGTTCTGTAATAGTCACCTAAAATTTGCTGTTTCTGCAACCACACTCAGCGGAATGTAGGACTGGAAGGGACCTCCTGGTCAATGAGTCCAGGCTCCTGCTATTGCAGGGAACACTGTCATATAATCCTGTTTATCAAGCTCTTAAAACTAGTTAGGTTGTTTGACCCCTTTCCTCCTATTGATAAGCTGTTCCAGAACCTCACTCCTCTGATGGTTAGAAACTGTGTTGTGATTTCCAACCTTATTTTATTCATGGCCAGTTTATACCTGTTTGTTCTCAACAATGAACTCATTCAGAAATAAGTGTGTACACAAAAGACTTCTGACCACAAGTGAAGCAAATTCAGGGTTTTCTTAAGTGAATATTCATTGAATATTTTTGAGGTATTTGCCCTGCTCTTCTGTAGAGAAGGTCCTAACCGAAAGACTCTCATTTAATTCAATGGGATCTGGAGAAGGACCACAAGCATTACTTTATTTGAAAATATTTGTGTTCCACAGTATAGTCTCAGCTATTGCTTTCTAGAGCACCTGGGCATGAATACATAAAAGGCCAGAATTAGTATGTGATAGTATTATTTCTAATATGGATAGGTTTCAAATTTCATCATACAGTTGAACTTTTTCACTGAACTGAGTGGAACATCTTTATCCTCTGTGGTGAGAAATATATTAAATACAATTTTTAGTTCAAACTCCTTTTTACCAATTTATTCTGTGAATTTATATCTATGTGCTGTAGAGTACACTCATACTTCATTACATTGGCCTCATTCCAAACTTGCAGATGGCCTTTAGTAATAGATATGATTGATAACTGAATGTTGAAATTAAACTGGTTAAGGGAAAGGGGACAATCCTGCTCTTTTATCTCTGAGAGAAATATCTGAATACTTTTTGAAAGATCAAATGCATAGAACTGGTGAGTCCCTAACTCGTTAAAACTCAAAATATAGAAAAAACAACAAGGAGTCCTTGTGGCACGTTAAAAAATAACAAATTTATTTGGGCATAAGCTTTTGTGGGCTAGAGCCCACTTCATCAGATGCATGGAGTGGAAAATACAGTAGCAGGTATATATATACATAGTACATGAAAAGATGGGAGTTGTCTTACCAAGTGGTGGGGGGATGTCAGTCTAACAAGACAATTCAATTAATAGTAGAATGCCAAGGGAGGAAAAATCACTTTTGTAGTGGTAATGAGGGTGGCCCATTTCAGACAGTTGACAAGAAGGTATGAGTAACAGTAGGGGGAAATTAGTATGGTTAAAATCAGTTTTTGTAATGACCCATCCATTAGGTCTTTATTCAGGCCTAATTTGATGGTGTCCAGTTTGCAAATTAATTCCAGTTCAGCAGTTTCACGTTGAAGTCTGTTTTTGACGGTTTTTTTGTTGAAGAATTGCCACTTTTAAGTCTGTTGTTGAGTGATCAGGGAGATTGAAGTGTTCTCCTACTGGTTTTTGAATGTTACAGTTCCTAATGTCAGATTTGTGTCCATTTATTCTTTTGCATAGAGACTGTCTAGTTTGGCCAATGTAAATGGCAGAGGGGCATTGCTAGCACATCATGGCATATCTCACATATGTATATGACATCAGGAATTATAACATTCAAAAACCAGTAGGAGAACACTTCAACCTCCCTGGTCACTCAATAACAGACTTAAAAGTGGCAATGTGTTTGCTGATACAGACTAACATGGCTACCACTCTGAAACCTGTCAAAATATAGAGCAAGAGAATTGTTTTAATTGAGGCTCAATAGTGTTTATGATATAAGGAAAGTAATCCAGTGATTCTAATTCCATTTGCAGTAATTCATAGCTTTCTGTTACTTTTTTTTTTTTCTGAAATTTTCTAGGTTTGATTTCTGCTTAAAGTTGAAGCATAAATGACTATTGTTTTTGAATAAGGAAAGACTGAAAAATTACACTTTTTTCATTACAAAAACATTCCTAGTTCCCTACTTTTAAGCTTGGAATAACCCCCTTCGTGGAGGAGAATAGCAGTGTTTGGGCTGGAGGAAATTGGTTTTGATTTGACTAAGTTATCAGAGTTTTTTAGAAAATCATACATTGAGAGAAAGTTGTTTGGTTTGTTTCTTTGTTTGTTTTTAAAGTAAGTTTATTTACTAAGTGCCTATCTTAGGGTCTGATCTACCTGACATTAAAGTCAAGGGAAGTTGAATCAGCCACTTAGCATCTCAGTACACTGATTATTCACCTAAATTGCTTCAAATTACTAGAATGATCTGGATGGAGAAGAGGGCTCATGCAGATGCTGTAAATGTGTGTAAAGGTTGTTTGTAAAGCTGCAGGGTATCTTGCTTCAGTCTCTGTTTCCTTGCTAAGATTGTCATGAGTCCTTGCCATAGGACCTGTAGACCTTAGAAATTCTGCAGCTGCGAAAGAGAGGTGCAATTAACCTCTGCTCAGACTGTCAATCTACTATATTAGTTGATAGTTACCTTTTGGAGGGCTGTGGCTTTTAATGTTGTAACATTATTTGGATGTATTTTAACTGAGGAGTGACTTTTGATCCATACATCATTTTTTATCCATAAATATGCAATTAGCCGCCTAACAACATTATTTTTAAATATAGGGGGGTGGGGAAGAAGTAATTAACCCTTAAAACACTGGTAGACAGGTTATAATAAAAATTGTACTGGATTGGCACTATGGCATAAGATCAATTTTCTTATGTCCGTTTTTTATTCCCACTGGTATTCTAATAACTGCCTGTGACCACATTTACGACTGCAACATTGCCTCTTAGATGGCATCATGCAGCACTGAGCAATGTAAGTTTTAAGCACCAGTTTGATAAGCATTATCTTTACTTAAAATCAAATAAATAGAACCAATGTCCTCAGATGACCTTCCTGTTTCTCTACCTGGAAGGCCGCATGCCCAGTGTAGCTGATTCATGGAAGAAATTAATTTAAGCTGTATAGTTATCCTTAATGTGATTTTTAGAGACATTTAGACTGGTCGAAATCTCATTCAAAGCAACTATTGAACTTGTTGTGACCTCTGATGGAAAGGTCGGATTTCACATTTGATATTTTTCTATATTCAGCAGCACACCGTAAGTGAAAGTATCAAATTTCAAAATTCTAACTCCCTAAGAACAGGCAAATTAATGGCATTTGTCAGTGTGTGGGTCTCCTATTGTAAGTCTGTATATGTTTGATGCTAGATACCAGGTGAGAGAAAAATATTCATGCACAAATGGGATTCGGCTAAAAGAATGATACAATGGAGAAAGTAATAGCAAAACTGTATTGAAAGAAATAGCAAGAAGTTGTGTGAAAAGAAATAAATTTTAGTGTACTTGGAAATTAATATATTCTAGAGAATATAAGAATCATACGGGTTTGTAAAAGGAATATGCAATTGAATTTTGTTTATTGACAAGGATGATTAAAATCAAATGCTAATACCTTTCATATCTTCTTGTAAGGATATTGCCACAGATCAAAACACATTTTTTTTTATTTACAGCTAAGGAGTCTGCTAGCACATAGACATAAGCTTTCTCCCAAAGATTATTACAACTTTATACTTTATTTCTGACAGGTTTTGGAAGCACTGCTTTTTTACAGCGCTATAAGGTAATTTTGGGTTATTTTTGTTATCCTGGGGGTTCAGGAGAGTTATTTTAGCATAGTCCCTAAACATATATTCCAGGGTGGGGAGCTTTGTCTGCTCCTGAGGGTCATTTTGTACATTAATAAAGAAGCAGTTGTTGAGACCAGACCTAGTGTGTTGCGCTCCCTGCATATGCTGGGCGGCGGCAACATATTGGTGATGAAATACACCAACTCATCCATGCAAAGCACTGTATGTGGCTGCAGTGCTCTCAGAGGCTGAGGTGCTCCTGAGGAGCTGTTTGTTGGGCGTGGCTGTCTTTTGGAGTGCGGAGTAGGGACCTAGTCACCCTGAAAAGCCTGAGTGAATACCCAGGAAGGCATGGAGGTGCAGACTCTGAGTTCTTCAGCCACTCAAGGAAATGGCACACAATGGCAGGATGGATCAACTTGAGCCTCAAAAGGAAACACGGACATGCTATAGAGAACGCGTCTGCTGTTACCTATTGGTTAATGATGTAATGAAGGAGACAAAACAAAAGCTTATTATCCTTGATGTTGTGGGTTATGAGACGTATGGACTGATTCATGATCTCCTGGAGCTAAGAAGTCCTGAAATGGTGACTAGATAAAGTCCTACAAAGGTCAAGAGCTCAAAGTGTGTTTTCATGGCCAAAGAGATTTTTAGAACCTCGTGTTTCGGGAAAAGAACTATAACCACTAGAGAAGTTTAAGGCCATCAAAGAAGCTCCAGTTGTGAAAAGGCATACCTTGGCCTCTTAAAATATTATGGACTATTCCTAGCAAATCTGTCAAGGTGACTTCCCCCCCTCCTTCATGCAATCTTCACAAAAGGAGCAAAGTGGTATGGGGAAGGATCAGGAGATTGCTTTCAAAGAAACCAAAGAGCTTCTGAAATCAACCAAACACCTGGTGCATTTTAACCCCAACTGCGCCCTGTTGCTTACTTGTTCCCACACTAGTGAAGTGTCACAGTACTTTTGCATAGAATGGAAGGTAGGACTGACATGCCAGTTTGCTATGCCTCATGCTTGTTATCGGCAGACCAGTTAGATGAGGAAAGCTTGGCTATTGTCTTTGCTGTCAGGAGGTTCCATCAATATCTTCATGGGTTACAATTCATTATAACAACTGACTATACGTTACTTTTAGAACTCTCGGGGTAGACCAAAGGCAATCCCTCTTTGGCTTCTGCATGCTGGAACGTTGGGCATTATTGCTAACAGCCAGCCTACTGATATCACCTGATCTATAAGCCTGGACCAATTATTGCTAACACGGATGGACTCAGTCAGCTGCCAGTGGGTAAAACACCAGAAGTCACTCCTGTACCTCAAGAAATGGTCCTAGCTTTAGCCTGAGTAGACGACACTCCACTAACAGCTAAGCTGATCATTCAATGGACTAACAGAAATCTTGTTCTGTCCCAGGTGTCTCCAAGCCTGGATGGCCCCAGTTGACAGTATCTTCGGACATATGTCCTTAATTTCACAGGTCTTTTGGAACTAAATCTGTGAAGTGGAGTTCTGCACTCATAATCAGCGTTCCCTCTAATTTTTCCCATGCATGTGCGGAATGAATTTTGTTATGTGTGACACATCACCTTCATATTGGTGCACATAACAAAATCCATGTGGTGGGGGTGGGTCTGAGGGGTTCGGAGTGTGTGGGGGCTCAGAACTGGGGCAGAGAGTTGGGCTGTGGGGGGTGATGGCTCTGGTTGGGGGTGTGGGCTCTGGGGTGGGCTAGGGCTGAAGGGTTTGGGGTGCAGGCTGCCCTGGGGCTACGGCCGGGAGAGAGGACTCCCCCCAGCCCTCTCTCGCCTCAGCAGCACCTGGGCTGTGGGGCAGAGGCGCCTCTCCTCACTGCAGCAGCATCTGGGCTGGGGCCACAGTATAGGCACCTCTCCCCCGGCTGCGGCGGGTCCAGGCCAGGGCTGGGTTGGGGCTGGCGGGGAGAGGCACCTCTCCCACGCAGCTGCAGCAGGTCCGGGGCTGCGGGAGAAGCATCTCTCCCCACCACAGCACTCTCCCCACCACAGCACCACAGCACCTGCGCAGCACTTAATAGGCTGCTGCACGGCCATGCAGCTTAGAGGGAACGTAGGTCATGATACTTAACATTGGAGGAACTGAACAGAACAAATCCTGGGTCACCAAAATGAAAACTCTGGCCTGAAGTTACGTCAGGTTGCCACATGCCAACAGCTGAGAAAGTTTGTCTCCAGTATTGGACTTATCGCCATGCAAATTGTCAGGAAAGTCTTGGATCAGACTGCACATCAATAATGCTGGTCCCTTCCTTTAGTCAATGTTTCCTATATGGATGCACATTCTAAGTGTATGAAAGTCATTCCTGCCAAAGTAGTTATCTCATCTATAATTACTGAGGAGCATAGTTTCTCCTTCAGCACACATGGACTGTCTGAGATTGTTGTCTCTGACAATCCTTGTGTCTTTACCAGTGAGAAATTCCAGGCCCTCTTGAGAGCTAGTGGGCTGAAACATATAACATCTGCTCCCTACCACCAATCCATGAAAAGGCTAGTAGAGAGGGCTGTTCAATCCTTTAAGAAGGGACCCAAGAAGGATACTGAGGGATCGCTGCAGATGAGGCTGTCTCCGTTCTTGTGTAATTAAAGAACAACTCCTCATGCCATAACAGGGGTATCACCTGTGGAACTACTGATGAAGCAGCAAACTGTGATAGATCCAGGTCAGTTGGCTACAGCAGAGTAGTCCTTATTGGGAACCAGGAAGTGGGTGGGCGAAGCCCGCCCACTGCTAAAGGACCCCCCCCCAGCCTAAGGGGGGGATCCACAGGACCTGGAAAACTAAATAATTACGGGGGACAACTAATGAACAACAGGGACGGGAGTTTGGTCAAAGGGTCAAACGAAGGGAACCGGACGGGGACACCGAGCAGAGAACCCCGGACAGCGCCCACTGCTCCTCGAAGGCATCAAGGGAGTCAGTGGATGCCGCCCAGAGGAACTCTGCCCGGAGGCGTGAGCGGACAGAGGATCGGAAATAGGCCGCGCAGTCGCAGGAGACTCCATCGGCCAACCTGCTCACCCTGGTTTTATAGATGGCCACTTTAGCCAGGGCCAGGAGGAGGTTGACTAGGAGGTCCCGCGACTTAGTGGGGCCATGGACAGGGAGTGTATAGATAAGGAGGTGAGGAGAAAAGTGCAACCAAAACCTTAACAAAATATTTGTGAGGAGCCGGAATAGGGGCTGCAACCTGGCGCACGCCAAATAGATGTGCGCCAGGGTTTCCCTCATGCCGCAAAAGGGGCAGGTGTCCAGGATTGGAATGAACCGTGCCAAGTACACGCCCGTGCTCACGGCCCCATGAAGGAGCCGCCAACTGATATCCCCGGCGGGCCTCGGGACTAAGGTGGAATAGAGGCTGGCCCACCGGGGCTCCTCACCCTCTAGAGGTGGCAGGAAGTCCCGCCACTTTGTGTCAGGGCGGGACGCGAGGGTGAGGACATGGAGGGTGTGGAGCACGAGCGTGTAGAGATGTTGCAACAGCAGAGTAGTAGAAGGCAGAAATACTGGCCACTGGATAAGCAGTTTTCTGTTCCCTGGCTGACCAGAGCAGGGGCTGCTCCAGGCTAGAGTGGACACATGACCCCAATTAGTCTGCAAAGAGTCAGTTGAAGCTGTTAGGCAAATGAGAGCACCTGACTCCAATTAACCTGCAAAGAGTCAGGTGAGGCTGTTAAGCTAATGTGAACACCTGACTCTAATTAAGGCCCCTCTGATACTATAAAAAGGCTCTCTCCAGTCAGGCTGAGGAGAGCCAGGGAGCCAGAGGAGGGAAGTGTAGCGGAAGGGCTGTGTCAAGGTTCCTCCCCCACTCTGAACTCTAGGGTACAGATGTGGGGACCTGCATGAAAACCTCCTAAGCTTACTTTTACCAGCTTAGGTTAAAACTTCCCCAAGGTACAAATTAATTTTATCCTTTGTCCTTGGAATATCCACTGCCACCACCAAACTCTAAGTGGGTTTACTGGGAAACGTAGTTTGGACACGTCTTTCCTCCCAAAATCCTCCCAACCCTTGCACCCCACTTCCTGGGAAAGGTTTGGTAAAAATCCTCACCAATTTGCATAGGTGACAACAGACTCAAACCCTGATCTGAGAACAATGAAAAAGCATTCAGTTTTCTTACAAGAAGACTTTTAATAGAAATAGAAGTAAAGGAATCACCCCTGTAAAATCAGGATGGTAGACACCTTACAGGGTAATTAGATTCAAAACATAAAGAATCCCTCTAGGCAAAACCTTAAGTTACAAAAAAGACACACAGACAGAAATAGTCATTCTATTCAGCACAATTCTTTTCTCAGCCATTTAAAGAAATCATAATCTAACACATACCTAGCTAGATTACTTACTAAAAGTTCTAAGACTCCATTCCTGGTCTATCCCCGGCAAAAGCAGCATACCGACAGACACAGACCCTTTGTTTCTCTCCCTCCTCCCAGCTTTTGAAAGTATCTTGTCTCCTCATTGGTCATTTTGGTCAGGTGCCAGCGAGGTTACCTTTAGCTCCTTAACCCTTTACAGGTGAGAGGATTTTTCCTCTGGCCAGGAGGGATTTTAAAGGGGTTTACCCTTCCCTTTATATTTATGACAGGCTGGCTAGTGAAGACACCCTCAAGCTACAGGAAAGGGAGCCCGAAGGTAAAGGTGAAGAAGGTGTTAAGAGAGAGAAGTGGGAGAGCTGTGGGGAAGTGGCCCAGGGAAATGTAGCAACTCTGGCAGTGAAAGGTTGGCTGCCAACAGCTGCTGCCATTAGGGTCCCTGGGCTGGAACCTGGAATAGAGGGCAGGCCCGGGTTCCCCCCCGCAACCCACTACTACAGAAACACCTCCTGGGAGGGGAAGACAGGCCCCTCTCAGGACAGGAGGCTAAACTGTTCTGGAACAAGCCCGTAGGGACAACAGACACTGTGGGAGTTCTCTCACCAACCTGATGAAAAAGGCTCAGTAGACTGTAATCCTGGCCCTAGAGAGAGAAGGGCTACATGGAGGGTCACAGTTAGCCTCTGAGGCTATCATAAACCACCAGGAAGCGTGGGACTCAAGGGGACAAGGTCGGAGCTCTGCCACAATACCCATTTGTGTTTCTTGAAACATTGTCTGAAGAAACAAGTGTGTCAACATCAAGAAAATATGGAAAACAATCATGACCATCAACAGGACACTCACTTTTTGGCTGCCTGGCAAGATTGTAAAAGCTACAGGACTATTTTCTTATTACATTGCTGTAGTAGATTCCCTCATGAGACAGCATGTAGATCGACAGCATGTAGATCATCTTCTTGCCCAAGGAAGAGGTGAGGAACCTGAGTCAGATCCAAAGTACTCATCTTTGACTGGTGATGGTGGATCAGCAGATGCTACTCTTCCTCTGATTCACCCAAGTTCAGAGTCAGTCAAGAGAAGCAGAGTCTTCTCCTGCTGGTACTCCAGTAGACCTCTCAAGGAACTTGCCTGGGGGATTTCTGCCTCTTCTGGCTATGTCGGGGAAATCTACTCTGGTCTGTCACTGCTCCACAAGACATCATAAACTCCCTGTCCACTTGAACCCAGACATAGTGTGTGGGACTGACGTGGGGCAGAATCATCCTCTTTTTTTAACACATAAGGTCTACCCTGTACCTCTAGTTCCAGTTACTATAGTAAGTTTGATTTTCCTATCCAGGAACCTTTGTTGGACTTTGACAGGGAGGGATGTTGTATCCTTTGGTTATTTTTGTTGTTTCCTGGTCGTTCAGGATAGTTATTTTAGGATAGTCCTAAAACGTATTCTGGGGTATGGATTTTGCCTCATATTTGGGGGCCATTTTGTAAGTTAATAAAGAAGCAGTTGTTGTGACCAGACCCAGTGTGTTGTGCTCTCTACATATCCTGAGTGGCTGTAGCAATTTTATACGATGGAGACAGCCCAAAGCTTTTGGGCAGAATTCATTTCGGCATTGTCATGGTACAAGCCATCCCTGCATGCCCCCTTGTAGTCCGGCGTGGTGCCTCATATGATTCTTGCCTTAATTTCCTCTCACCCAGGGTATAAACAAGTCCAAGCCAGCCTTCAGTTACTAAAGAACATTCCCTTTGGTGGATCTTATTTACTAATGATAAACAACACAAAGTAGAAGTGAGGCCTTCACACAGTCACTCTATGGGAAAACCACATCTCTGGGTTAGTAAGCCTGACATCTTGGCCCTTTAGCCATGGAGCACTCTTACACTGAATTCTTTGTCTGGAGTCAGGCAAAGAGCATTCTGACGTTGTCGGCCGAAGAGTGGCAAGCATGTCCCTCTTTGATGGGTAAGGCCTTAGTAGCTATCGAGATCCCTTACCCAATTCCTTCTGCTGAGCTGCTCTTGCACTCTTCCATGGGAGCACCTTCTCTCCGGAATTGCTTTCTCCCGATAATCCCATTCTTTCTAGAAGCACCTTCTCCCTAGGAGTATCAACCCTAACTGAGCTTGAATAACCTTTTTATTTTGTCCAGGTGCTTCACAGGCAGACTGGGCCCAGACTCCCCTGAAAGGGGCCAGTCACCCCATGAGAGGCATGTATGGACTTACAAATTTTCTTCATCTTCATTTTTGCTTCTGTTTTGTCAAGTTCCAGTCAATATTGCTTGAATATTCCCTACTCATGAACGAATAACCATAATTTGGGCTGAAAAATTAGGCTGAAAGCCTGAATGGTTACAGGGAAATAAACTCTGAGGCTTATTAGTCCAGGATACAGTTAACTTTGAGTTAATCGGGTTACTCTAACTTTATTACTGTGCTGAAATGTCTGCTCGCTCACTCTCTCGCTCTCTCTCTCTCTCCTCTCACCCCAATGTGCTCCTTTGGCTACTCTTGTCCTCACAGCTCCCCACCCATATGTGCGCACATAACATGGCTGCCTCAATTTATGACCTTCAATTAAGACCAGCTTTTTCAGAATCTCCCTTCTTTTTTCAGTATCTCCAGTCTCTTCTTTTTGCTCCTAAAGGAGTATTTGCCTTCTACATGTTCACCACAACCTGACTAAGAATAACTTTTAAATAAATGCTATTGAATAGCTGGGGTTGGTGGGATGACTGAAGTAGAGGTAGCCATGTTTGTTGTGGGCATGTCTAGGGGGAGTTCTGAGGGCAGGAGCCAATCAGAATGGAGGGATTTATAGCAGTCAGAGTAGAAATTTGCATAATCCCAGTGTAATAAGGCAGCCCCTCCCCACGCACCCACCCATGGCAGGCCAGAGCATACACCTAGCCTCAGTTTTCCTTTCTGTCCCTCCACAAAAGGAACACCAACACCACTGGCCAGAGAAAGGGAACATAGCTAGAACTGCCTTGTGCCATAGTACACGCCAGCTGCTTGTAATGGCCACTTGGGGATGCTGTAATTGTAATTGTAAATTGTAATTGTAAATTAGACTGTTGTAACTTATGTTGAGAGACCAGCCTCGTCCACAAGATTGGGGAGTAAAAAGGTGGCATAGGCCACCTTTACAAACACCCCATTGCCAAAGTGTGCTGTGTGCACCTTTTGCTATAGCCAAAGTTCTAGCCCTGGTTGTGTTTGAATATTTGAGTTCTTGGATGCTGAGACTTGCATTATTTTGGCCAAATAGGCAGCTCCCTGCACAAAAAACTAACACCAGGGGAATTTTTGTGTAAGTGGGCTCACTTAAAAAACAAAATTTGGGGTTTCTGCAGAACTCCTATGGAAATAACCTCTATGAGTACCACAATACATAGAGTTTGCAGTCCCAGTTGCTCCCAGAAGGTGTCACCACAGGACAACAAAAACATTTTATCTAATAAAGGCTATGTAAATACTTTAAAAATAAATGTAATGTGACCATGTGCATAGAATAACCATAAACAACCTTTGTTGCTATTCTTGGTTTTATATTTAGAAACTCAAGTTTTCAGTTATTAGACTAACATTAAAACTGTTGTATTTATGGTGAGACAAAAACCAAGAGAACACAGAACCAGTTGCAATGTTTGCTGTCTGAGATTGTTTTTCAGTAGTGAATTGACTTCTGGAATAGATTTTTACAACTGACTTATTAAACAAAACCTGAAGAATGTTTGTTTGTTTTTGTTCAGTCCTGGGAAAAGCGTGATTTTTATCCATAAAAGGACTGGTCAGCTGGTCAATTGAGTAGACTTTATAAAAACAGTATCATTTTTTTTTGGCATTTCCATTTGTATGTTCCCTGGTCCTTCCTCTGTCCAAGCATAACCAATACTTCATTCTGATTCAAAGGTAAAAGGTCAGGCACTTATTTACATAAGTATTACACAGATAAATAAACTAGTTTTAATGGTTTTTATTCTGCAAAATCAGCATCTAAAAATGATACAGATAACCTAATCCATGACTGCTAAAGCACTCAATTTGGGAATAAATGGAGTATCCAAGTAAAGTTAATCAAGATCTTCAGCTGTGCATGACAGATGAATTTCAAGTATATGTACTCACCTTTTGAGTACCCTCTCAATAAGTAGTGACTTCAGACCCTAACACCTATTGTAGGCCAAAGGTTTGTAGTAATTGCTCTTTATGTAGTTTGTAGCTTATACTAGCTATTGGCCACCCTTTGTGTATGCACACTCCCCATATCCTCAATATTTTATAACACATTACAGCTCTCAACCCAAACACTTGAGGAGGAAATCTCAACTGTAGTTATAAACATTCACAGATTTTGTAGAACTAAGTACCTTAGAAAAAATGTGTAATGTATAAGCATCCTATTTCCCTTTCTTTTTATGCTTTTGCCCAGTGCCTAACACAATGGGATCCTTGTCCATGCCTGGGGCTTCTGTGTGCTACTGCAATAAATATAATATATGTTAATTATATGATATAAAAACTTATACTAAAATCATTACAGTAATATTATAGCTAGGGTAGAAGAGGCACCTTCAGGGGTAGAGTAAGATGTTTCTGGGCCCAGATCCATCAGAACTTTGTCACCCTTCTTCCCCTACCTTCCAGATGGTCAGTAGAACAATGTGTGTTGTACATACTGTCTGAGTTGGACTCTCTCAATTCCCAGCTGCTGGCAGTTTTCCGCATCCCATTTCCTTGGGTCACCTCCTTTCCCTGAATTCATTGTGACATGGCCTCAGTTCCATGTATTCCCTTTGATCATGTTATTTAGGGTAAACATACCCCAATGGGCAATAGTCTCTGTAAGACTGCTCAGAAATGACTTTCTCTGACAGTTACAAAATCTGCATGCATCACATTGTCCTTCAGGTTCCAATTTCACATAGGCTAGGTGAGAGGACAATTATTAAATGACTTCTCTCACTCTGTCGAGGGGGATCTGATTTTTTGGTCATCTGACACTTCCCATCATAAAAAGTGCGCTCGCTCTCTCTCTCGCTCTCTCTCTCTCTCTTTCTCTCTCTCTCTCTATATATATATTTTGGAGAGGCTTCAACATCACCGTTACTTACAACAGATTTGAAATCTGGGAGGAAGCCCTAGGGGCAGGAAGTTCTTTTTCTTTATTCCATGGAATTGTGTTCTAGGTTTAGCTGAGATATAAACCTTGAAAATAACTTTCCATTCTGTCACTTGCATTGTCAGCTAAGTTTTGAGACCATGCCAAAATAACTGAATATGCATTTATTAATTAAGAATGCTCATGCCACCTCCAAAGCAACCACACTAGGAACTTTGAGAGCAGGCAGCCTCTCCAGGAGACTAGAAACAGAACTTGGCCAGGCTGCTCCAATAGCTCCACTCTGGACTCAGTATCCTGCCCCAGTGGCTGTCCTCTCATGTGGAGGATACCACATGGGGAAGTAGTTCCACCACTCTTCTTTGGATTGGGGGTGGGGGAAGAGCAAGAGAGAGAGCAAGTTGGGCTGGACTCTCTCTAGTTACCCCACCAGAACTAGCAAGGGACCTCAGTAGCCTATTCTCTTTCCCTCCTCCCACTGACCTGGATAATAGCCATATTGTGTCACTAGCTTAAGGTATATCTTCCAGTATCTCATGTTGTGCAGAAGATTTAGGGTTCAAACCCTTCCAATTTTGCATTCTGTAGGAATTGTTGCAGTTGCACATCATAAGATTTCTTTATATCCTTTTCCTTCTAACAAAGCCTAATAAATTGCATTACAAAACTAAGTTAAAAGAATGTTATTCAGATTGCAAAGTCAAGAACTTGAAAGTTAGGAAATGCCTGAACCTATGTTTCCCATGCAACCTTAGTGCTGCCCCTTGTGCCATAAGCATTATGCTACAATCTTTAATTACATGGTCATATCCTATTTTTTCCACAAGACCCCTGCTTCATTCAGTGCAGAGGATGGACCTGTTAAAAGGGCATATGGAAAAAGTGAAAGTGTGATAGAGTAGAGGTTGTGGTGTGTGGGCTGTGATTTATGGTTCTTGTAAGGGTCAAGTGTGTGTCTGTGGGTGGAAGAATAGAGGGTGTGTAATGTTTGGTGGCTGAACTTTTAATTGCCTTGGTGTATTTGTGTCAGGTATGTAGAGTATGTAGGAGCCCTAAAACATATTACACACAAATATTGTCCGGGACATGGTTTGCTAATGGGTTTTTTTTAGTGCTTAATTGGAGGTTGAAGATTCTGCGTTGGCAAGGAGGAGAGAACCTATGAGAAGGCTTAAGTGCAGCTGCTGACAGAGAATATTTTATTCATTAGCAGCTGTGCATGAACTCCTATGTTCCAGCAGCGGCAAATGAACCTCTAGGTATCCTTTTTTGTTGTAGGATAAAATCTGCCAGAAAAGCATAGCTCCTGATGGAGAAGGTTTTTATGGATACCTGGCTTACATCCATCTGACCTGCATGTGCCTGGTTTCAGGTTTGTGTGAAAGCTCATATACTTCCAGTTATAATGTGAATAACAACTAACAATGACCCTAACCTCAATATTAAAAAAGTTTGACCCAGATGGATGAACCTTTCTGACAATTTTTTATAAATGGGGAATGTTTTTAAGAAATATCAGTAAACAATTAAATAGGACTGCCAAGGAAAAAATTCAGCAAGAGTCTAAATTCAAAGACTTCTATTAAAAACGTACTAAGTAAAAACAAAAATACATAAAAAATTAACAGGCATGACAACTATCATTATGTAAAATTTCATACTTTTAGCGAAAAACAGGAATTTTAGGTCCCCACTTTAAGCACAACCCTAACGGTGGAGTCACTACTCTGACAGGAAAACAAACCATAAATTGTTACAAGAATGTTAAGATAGCAAAGTCAACTGCTCAAAAGTCAGGAAACAACAGAAATAAGATTATCTTTTTAATTTGTTCTGCTTTATGTGAAACCCCCATCCTGAGCTCAGAGACAGCTCCTTTTCTATCTCCTCTCTCACTCAGCAGCACCCACAGAACCAGTGACACAGGAAACAGCAGACACAGAGCCAAATGGAAGGTGACAAGCAACTGTGGCAGCTGAAGTGTGGGCAAGGGAAACAGCAATAAGTGGAAACAAACATGGCAGTAATTGGAAAGAGGACAGGGGAATACGCCAAATACCAATGAAGACACACAAATCGAAAGACAAAGCAAAAACAAAGTGACCTACAAAGATAACAACAGTATATTATTAACTGGCTTAGACTGAAATGTAATTAAAAGACAAGAAGAAAACACAGGCAGGGAAGGAGGAAACCTAAATAAAATCAGCTGAACACCTAACCAGGTAAGAATTATCAGTGGGATCAGACAACAGGACGTAGATAAGGATCCCAGACAGCTTTAGGGATTCTAGAGTAAAACTTGAATTTGTGCCCCTTTCTAGTAAGAACTGAAATTAACTCCATCTTCCTCTCCTAAGATATTACCCTTCTGCAAAAGCCTGATGGAAATAAGTAAAACAAAAATAAAACCTGAGTTCAGTCCCCCTGTTCATATCCATTATGATAAAGTCTTTAACTACCTGATCACATATTATTTTTTGAAAAACTCATTTTCCTCTTTCTTACTCTCTTAGCAGTAGAACTGGATGAAATTTTTCAGTGAAAAATGCAGATTTGGCAAAACTGAAATGTTTTTAAATTCATATTGGTTTCACCAAATTATGTTGATAGATAAAAAATCCTTAAACATTCAGGCTGTCTTCACCCCAATGATTTTTCTAGGTGCCAAAGTCAGAGTCCCTTTGTGAATCTAGTCCACGGTATATAGAACATGAAGACTTTTCTCTCTCTTCCTCCCTCTCTCTCCTCTCCAAAGTACCCATTCCTATATATCCAGATTGAAATCTACAGCATTCAGTTGGATAGCAAAATCTATAACCCTGAAGGGTAAACAATGATGCATGAATGCTTGAGTCATATCAGTACCTTAGCTTGAAGCACACATTATAACTCTCACTGAAGAAGACTCATGTGGACTTTTGGAAAAATGGCAGTTAAACCACTACCTCCATGACCATGTTGACCCCCGGCCCCAATAGCATTTGTCTTTGGTTAGGAACAAAGCATACTCTGAATCTTTTGACAAAAATTAATAATTAATCATTTGGACCTGTGATCGATGTCCATATTTCTTGGAGCAACTGAGGAATAATTAAAATGTACTTCAGGGAACGTATACAATGTAATACCAAGACAGATAATATGTATTTAAGGCAGAATTAAAAGGACCGTATTAGGATTACAAAAAGCAGTGGGATAAAGGAAGTGACCTTTCAATTTCACCTCACTGTTTCAGACTGCAAGCCTTAGGATGGAAGAACCCAATGCACCGCTACAGACTAGGGACCGAATGGCTAGGCAGCAGTTCTGCGGAAAAGGACCTAGGGGTGACAGTGGACGAGAAGCTGGATATGAGTCAGCAGTGTGCCCTTGTTGCCAAGAAGGCCAATGGCATTTTGGGATGTATAAGTAGGGGCATAGCGAGCAGATCGAGGGACGTGATCATTCCCCTCTATTCGACATTGGTGAGGCCTCATCTGGAGTACTGTGTCCAGTTTTGGGCCCCACACTACAAGAATGATGTGGATAAATTGGAGAGAGTCCAGCGAAGGGCAACAAAGATGATTAGGGGTCTAGAACACATGACTTATGAGGAGAGGCTGAGGGAGCTGGGATTGTTTAGCCTGCAGAAGAGAAGAATGAGGGGGGATTTGATAGCTGCTTTCAACTACCTGAAAGGGGGTTCCAAAGAGGATGGCTCTAGACTGTTCTCAATGGTAGCAGATGACAGAACGAGGAGTAATGGTCTCAAGTTGCAGTGGGGGAGGTTTAGATTGGATATTAGGAAAAACTTTTTCACTAAGAGGGTGGTGAAACACTGGAATGCGTTACCTAGGGAGGTGGTAGAATCTCCTTCCTTAGAGGTTTTTAAGGTCAGGCTTGACAAAGCCCTGGCTGGGATGATTTAACTGGGAATTGGTCCTGCTTCGACCAGGGGGTTGGACTAGATGACCTTCAGGGGTCCCTTCCAACCCTGATATTCTATGATTCTATGATTCTATGATGATTAGAGTACTCACCCAGAATGTGGAGATCCAGGATGCAGTTCCTCTGGTCCAGTGATGCTGTAGTTATTTCTCCAAAGTGGAACTGCTTCAACAGGAGAGATTGAGGGACCCCCGCATCAGAATATCCCATAACCCAGTGGATAGGGCACTTACCTGAGAGGTAGCAGATCCCTGTTCAAAGCCCCTCTCCTCCTCAGGTAGAAGGCAGGGACTTAAACTGGGACTTTCCCACATCGCAGGTGAGTACCCTAAACTGTTGGGCTAGAAGTTATGAGGAAGATGGTCATCCCACACGCTACCCCCCTCCCCAGCTTCTTGCAAGAAACACTTTAGGCATCTAGAGAGAGTTCACAGCTCAGAATCCCACGCAGAGAGATGCTCCCCTCTCTCCAGCCCAGAGTTAGGTGCTGAACTGCCTGAGAGGGGCCACACCTAGGACCCATCCCTCCTCTTGTCATCTCCAGTTATCTAGTTTAGGCAGGGACCAACCTACTGTGCTGGCTTTTGTGAATCCCAGTCCTAGATGGCTATCACACTCCATTCTTGTGTAAAAAGCCCGAACTCAGGCTTTGTGAATCCCGGTGATTTTTCTAGGTGCCTAAGTCTCTTTGTGAATCTGGCCCTATATCTACATTCCCTTTGTTTATGTCAGCCCTTCATGATATTACTGCCATTCAATTAAATGCTTTCTTGGAAGTTTTAAAATGTTTAACTTGCAGTGTGTGCATATACTGCCAGTTAGATGCATTTCGTCCCTCACAGAGAGCAGGTATATATTGCTGCCTATATGTCAGGCTTGCAGACAGCAAGTACCATTTCAATTGTCATTTATCAATTTTTTTTCCTTTGTTTTGCATCCAGGATTCTTCTGCTCCAAGAAATGGCTTATTGTTTATTTTCCTTTACATAAATACACTTACTATATTTTGGAAAATAAATCATTGGCCAGTAATGTAATTTTTACTATAGTAAACACACCACATACTGTGGCACCATTCCATAGATTGAAGGTCTCAACTTTTTTAATGGAGAGATTTTCCTAGAGCACTTTCCCTTTCATTCACAATTGCATAACATTATTGTGGCAACTCTAGCAATTGTTTACAGTGAAAAGTAATAATTGAATACAATTTTAGCTGTCTGTTAGTGAAATTCAGCAGCTGGAAACAGAGAGGTGATCATGTGTCTGGTCATCTCTCCAGGGAAAACTGGCAAGGCAAGTGTTCTGTGGGGCAAAGGTCATGGAGTGTGATGAGTTATCCCTGAGTCTGAGGGTTCTGAGCCTAATCAGGATCAGGGTGATTAGGCTCAGAACCTTCAGATTCAGGGATGACTCATCAAGCTCAGAACACTCATCACACAGAGCCCGATTTGAAAATCACTGCCATAGGTCATGAGTCCAGGACATTCTATATAGCTAAACAAAGCAGAACTATATCTTTTTCTGATAGCAGAATACCATCAAATTATAATTTAAAGACCATATATGCTGCTCTCCGTCCAGGGTAAAATTTTCTTACATATCAGTGGGAGTTGCATACATAACAAGGGGGTTATGCTGTCCTAAATTAAATGATTTTAAGCTACTGAAATATTTAGCTTGAGATCTGTTCAGACATCTGTGGGAAAGGAATTTGGATTTAAGAAAGTAAAAAGAACTGAGATATAAGTCTTTTTCAGCTTGTTTGATGTTTGCTAAAGAGACTGTATGTTACACTGGAAATGTTATAATAATGTTTAATAATGTTTAATAACAAATAATGTTATAATAATGTTTGAAAAACTTTTCGTTCTCCTATAATTCCTAATATGTAGTTCTGTGATCAATTTGCTGAACACCTACCTTTCCTTTTGGCTTATTTGTGCAAATTTATAATTTAACAAGCCTTTTCCATAGTCCTGGGGGCTAGTGTGTATAGGAGAAAGACTTACCTACAATCTCCACAAATACATTGAAGTCTTAAAGGGTTTAATTTAAAAACAAAACAAAAAAAATCTTATGGTATATTTAAGTATCTTGATTGTTTTGCATATTCTTAAATTATACAAATGCATGTAGAACAAATCACAATCCTTCTATCAAAGGGATACTTACCACATCATAATGTAGACATTATTCCAAAGGGACACAAACAGCCAGATTCTGAACTCTGATTTTGCACTAGGGTAATGAAGATCAGAATCTGGCACAGAGTCTGCTTTTGAGCTCAGTGGCAAAATGCTTATTGACTTCAGTGTGAAAAGCATGAGGCCCTTAATCTCTCTTTCTAAATATTCTTTTCATTTTAATCTGAGGTATGAATAGTGGCTGGTAAATCTTAATATGTTTAACCCATTTACTTGAGCATAAGCTTTCGTGAGCTACAGCTCACTTCATCGGATGCATAAAGTGGAAAGTACAGTGAGCAGATTTTATATATACACACAGGCCATGAAAAAATATACATTGTAAGGAGAGTGATCACTTAAGATGAGCTATTACCAGCAGGAGAGTGGGGTGGGGGGGAGAGAAAACCTTTTGAAGTGATAATCAAGGTGGGCCATTTCCAGGAGTTAACAAGAAAGTCTGAGGCACAGTGTGGGGGGGCCAGGGGAGGAATAACAGGCTGTTACTCTGAAACCTGTCAAGGGGAAATAGTTTCACTTAGTATAATGACTCAACCACTCCCAGTCTCTATTCTATTCTACATATTAGTTAATTGTATCCAATTTGCAAATTAATTCCAATTCAGCAGTCTCTCGTTGGAGTCTGTTTTCAAAGTTTTTTTTGTTGAAGGATAGCCACTTTGAGGTCAGAAATCAAGTGACCAGAGAGATTGAAGTGTTCTCCAACTGTTTTATGAATGTTATAATTCTTGACATCTGATTTGGGTCCATTTATTCTTTTACGTACAGACTGTCCAGTTTGACCAATGTACATGGCAGAGGGGCATTGCTGGCACATGATGGCATATATCACATTGGTAGATGTGCAGGTGAACGAGCCTCTGATAGTGTGGCTGATGTGATTAGGTCCTATGATGGTGTCCCCTGAATAGATATGTGGACACAGTTGGCAACGGGCTTTGTTGCAAGGATAGGTTCCTGGGTTAGTGGTTCTGTTTTGTGGTGTGTGGTTGCTGGTGAGTATTTGCTTCAGGTTGAGGGGGCTGTCTGTAGGCAAGGACTGGCCTGTCTCCCAAGATTTGTGAGAGTGTTGGGTCATCCTTCAGGATAGGTTGTAGATCCTTAATAATGCGTTGGAGGGGTTTTAGTTGGGGGCTGAAGGTGACGGCTAGTGGCGTTCTGTTATTTTCTTTGTTAGGCCTGTCCTGTAGTAGGTGACTTCTGGGAACTCTTCTGGCTGTGTCAATCTGTTTCTTCACTTCAGCAGGCGGGTACTGTAGTTGTAAGAATGCTTGATAGAGATCTTGTAGGTGTTTGTCTCTGTCTGAGGAGTTGGAGCAAATGTGGTTGTATCGTAGAGCTTGGCTGTAGATAATGGATCCTGTGGTGTGGTCTGGGTGAAAGCTGGAGGCATGTAGGTAGGAATAGCGGTGAGCAGATTTCCAGTATAGGGTGGTGTTTATGTGACCATCGCTCATTAGCACTGTAGTGTCCAGGAAGTGGATCTCTTGTGTGGACTGGTCCAGGCTGAAGTTGATGGGATGGAAATTGTTGAAATCATGGTGGAATTCCTCAAGGGCTTCTTTTCCATGGGTCCAGATAATGAAGATGTCATCAATATAGCGCAAGTAGAGTAGGGGCACTAGGGGACGAGAGCTGAGGAAGTGTTGTTCTAAGTCAGCCATAAAAATGTTGGCATACTGTGGGGCCATGCGGGTGCCCATAGCAATGCCGCTGATTTGAAGGTATACATTGTCCCCAAATGTGAAATAGTTATGGGTGAGGACAAAGTCACAAAGTTCAGCCACCAGGTTTGCCGTGACATTATCGCGGATAGTGTTCCTGACGGCTTGTAGTCCATCTTTGTGTGGAATGTTGGTGTAGAGGGCTTCTACATCCATAGTGGCCAGGATGGTGTTTTTAAGAAGATCACCAATGGATTGTAGTTTCCTCAGGAAGTCAGTGGTGTCTCAAAGATAGCTGGGAGTGCTGGTAGCGTAGGGCCTGAGGAGGGAGTCTACATAGCCAGACAATCCTGCTGTCAGGGTGCCAATGCCTGAGATGATGGGGCACCCAGGATTTCCAGGTTTATGGATCTTGGGTAGCAGATAGAATGCCCCAGGTTGGGGTTCCAGGGGTGTGTCTGTGCGGATTTGTTCTTGTGCTTTTTCAGGGAGTTTCTTGAGCAAATGCTGTAGTTTCTTTTGGTAACCCTCAGTGGGATCAGAGGGTAATGGCTTGTAGAAAGTGGTGTTGGAGAGCTGTGCTGGAAATGGCCCACCTTGATTATCACTTCAAAAGGTTTTCTCTCCCCCCACCCCCACTCTCCTGCTGGTAATAACTCATCTTAAATTATCACTCTCCTTACAATGTATATTTTTTCATGGTCTGTGTCAATATATAAAATCTGCTCATTGTACTTTCCACTTTATGCATCTGATGAAGTGAGCTGTAGCTCACGGAAGCTTATGCTCAAATAAATGGGTTAGTCTCTAAGGTGCCACAAGTACTCCTTTTCTTTTTGAAAATATAGACTAATATGGCTGCTACTCTGAAACTTAATATGTTTGTAGGTTTTCCTTTTGGTACAGTATACAAAAAGTTCAATGCTCCTCCAGGATTTATCCAAGGCCTGAACATTTTGAGCACAACCTTCCTGTGACCATCTGGATTTTCTCTCTCTTGATATAGTTTCTCAATAATAATGGCCTACTTTCCCTGACAGAATGTCATCTTCAGTGCCCATACGATTTTAGATGAACATGGGTACTCTAGGATGTGTTTACTGGGAAATCCCCTTATTGCTGCTCATACAGGAATATAGCAGCAGGAGCTGGTGTTAAGAAAACTGGATCATACTGCATGACTAATGCCCTTAAAGGGGGATAGAGGAAGTCTTCCCTTCCATGTCCTCCTGTGGTGAGGGGGGGAAATGAGCTTCCATGCTACCCCACAAAGATCAAGGCAAATGTACTGCAGTAGTGGGTATGGTCAGTAAGTGAGAGGAATTGGGGGCTGAGATGAATGAAGATTCAGGACTGTTCTTATTTTATCTGAAATGTTTCTGCCACTGATGTAATTAGCCCTTCCAACACATAATCCTTCTTTGTAAACCATCATTTTCTGCCTTTGGGATAAGACTTTGCAAAGTTGGAGGCATGTTTATAGAAGTGGTGAATGCTTTCTGGGTGCATGCTTCTACTTAGTAGTTTGTGGTTCTTTCTTCTGGTGGGCTATACAGACACACATTAGTTTGGTAGTAAGAGCGATCCTTCATAATCTCAATATAATTACAGTTGGTGTATAGTGCATATAAACTACAGAAAGAGTCTTCTCTCTTAACAGTTAATAATTCCAGATACTGTATGAACACTGAAGGAATTCCCAAAGATACTGACACATATAGCACATTATTGCATAATCTGTTGAATGCCATGTAGTTTGTTTTACAGCACTTGAGTAACCTAGTCATGACCTTTCATGAGACAAGCTTGGCAGTTATACGACCCAGATGCCAAGCCTGGGAATTCATTTTCTCACTAGTAGCAATTGGGTGTTTGCTAGTCTGGCTCCACTGCTGGCTCTTGTGATTTCTGTGAGTCTGGGAGGAGTTGGGACTGTGGTTGCTAATCTGAACCGTGTTTTCCAAAGATAGGTTTACATATGTGAGGAATGTTCTCACTGTTTGTTTGTTTGGAAATAAAATTTTCTTGAAATTAGATCCTTACTTGTGTGTGTGTGTGCGTGCGAAGAGACTAGTTGTTTCCCCTTAGATAAGGTTGAAGTGAATTTCCTGTTATACTTCAGATTTTTGGTCCCTCCTCTAACTTCACCACTCTTTAAAGCAAGCCATTTTAAATTGTACATGGCATGTCTATCAATGTTAGATTTGTTCATTTGTTTTTAAAGTTTTGGTTGAAATTGGACAAGCATTTTGAAGACATGGGGACTCAAAGCTTTCAGTTTCCAATATCCTGCTAACTTTTTAAAGCCTAATGAAGTCAATGGGAATCTTTATATTAATTTCAGATGAACTTTTGATTCTGACCCAAATTTTTTTATTTGATTATCTACAAACTACAGATTTATTCTGCTTTGTTGTCCTCCTTGAGGAGAGGTGCCTTTTTTAAATTTTATTTTATGTTTGGCTTAATGTGGAAATTAAAAAGATGCATAGAGCTATTAGTTTTACAATCAGAAATATATTTATATTAAAAATGTTTATAATGTAATCTGCCCTGTGTTTGGCTCCAGGCTTTGCTTCTGCTACTGTTCGTCTGAAGTAGATTTTTACTTTCCCATGTTCACTAATTTTAAACTGATCCAATCAAAATTTGACACAGCATGTCTTATCCACTTTTTATAGCACTTTTTGGAAACTTTGGTACAAATTGGAGAACAATCTTTTACATAAGAGTTCAAAAATAGGTTTGGAATCTGTAAAACTCTAGTCTCCAACTATGTTTTATTTTATACCCAAGAGTATTAAAATTGGTTGAGGAACAGTTTGAACCATTAATGTTGATGTTTAACAAATCTTAGAACACTAGAGAAGTTCCAGAGAACTGTCAAAAAGCTAATATTTAAAAAATATTTATCAGAGTAAACAGAAACCAGTGAGACAAATACTGATCCAGAGATAAATCATGGAAAGGTTGACATATGATGGAATCAGTAAAAAATTAAAGAATTGTAGCATAGTTAATGTCTATCAAGATATTTTTGGAAAAGTGAAAAACAGGTCTTGTCAAATCAAGAAGTCTGGTTCATAAAAACTAACTTTTGACATAGTACACCTAGACTTCTGTAAGGCATTTGTCTTAGTCCCACATGAGATGGTAATAAATAATCATGATCTAAAATCAACTTAGCCCATATTAAATGGATTAAAATTGATAGATATCAAAAAGTAATTATAAATGGGGAATCACAGTAGATGGCACTTTAATCAGCAGAAGGCATAACAAAATTTAACAGTTGGAAGCTGAAGCTAGACAAATTCAGACTAGAAATAAGGTGCACGTTTTTAACAGTGAGTGTAATTAACCATTAGAATAACTTAATTCAGGATGTGGTGGACTCTCCATCACTTGAGGTCTTTCAGCCAAGAATTGGTGTCTTTCTAAAAGCTATGCAAAACCTCAGATAGGAGCTAGCATTGATGCAGAAATTACTGAGTGAAGTCCTATGGCCTACATTATGTGGGTTGTCAGACTAGATAATCACAGTGGTCTCTTCTGCCCGTAAAATTTGTGACACTTGCTGGAGAGCAGCATCTAGGAGTTTTTTGGTTTGGTTTGGTTTGGTTTTTATTTCAGAGTGTTAGTTGGGAAATAGAAATGTAGCAGTGTTGCCATCCCTGCGTATTCAGAAATCATGAGTCAGGTTCCAAACAATTTGAGAGTTTTAAAAATAACAAATGTTGAGTACTTAGTATTTGCCTTCTGGTTTTTGAACCTTTAGCGTTCATATTTTCAAGTTTTTCTCCTCAGCCATAAGGACTAGAAACTTACTTTTTGTTTTAATTAAATATGAAATTCTCACAAAATGGTAACACTCCAGCAGCTGGCGTTTGAAGAAAAACCCCAAATATCATAAGCCTGAAGAAAAAATCATGAGAGTTGGCAACACAGATTAATAGAAACAGCTGTTTTCAAGTGTACAAAGAGCTCCATGTGGCTGATGCAGTGCAATTTTACCTCAATATATACATTCATAATAAAAATGTATACATTATAAACACTTAAGGCCTGATTCACTCCTGTATTAGTCGAGTGCTATCTCAGTGTAACTTCAGAGTGATAAAGGCAAGGAAGTGAAAAAGGAACTCTCTCCCCTAGAAGTAAAGAGAGGAGGGAGCCTCTCCCACTGCAACTCTGGAGCTTCCCTCAGTAATTCCATTCTGAGGGGAGGAGAGGGTTCCAATCTCAATCATTCTAACTCCTGGCTCAAACTGCAGCTGCCTGGTTCTCTTCTACGATGCAAACCCTAAATTATGACTGGGGGCTTATAAGAGACAGTGTACCCAGGAGAATTAGTATCATGGGAAACTGAGGGTACTCAGGAGCTGTGGAACCAGGCTCTCCTAATTCTATTCCATTCTATTCTATTCAGGGTTTTCTATTGAACCTATCACCATGGTATCTAAACACCTTCCTGAAGTGCACTATGCAATGTGACTACACATCTGTTTGTTTTCTCATCTTCTACCCAGGTGGAGAAGTGTGTGCAGTGGAATATCTTATTTTGTTTTTGTTTTTTGAGAGAGGAGTGTCTTGTTTTGTTTCAATGTAAATATACCTGTTGCTATGTGATTGTTAGAGAATGCAAAGTCAAAGAAATGTGCATTTGGAGCAGAAAATTGTGAGGTTTTATGATGATCCTTAGTTCTTGGGTGATTTCATTCCACAGTCTTGGACCACCCCCATAGAAAGATCTGTCTCCCACATAGATAAACTCTAGTCCTTTTGCTGAGAATTTCATTGTGCTAGAGGACCAAAGTTGTCAACCACCATCTTCATCCCAGAGCTATAGGCGGTCTTTTAGATACTTTAGGCCCTGGCCAGGGAGCACTTAGAAAATAAGGAGTGAGACATTGAACTTGAGTCCAAATACTGTGGGAAGCTATTGTAGAGAATCGAGGACAGGTTTGATATGTTTGTGGTAGCCTGTGTGGCTGAGGAGATGCACTGCAGTGTTCTGAATTAGTTGGAGTTTCTGCTGAAGGCTTCATACCCAGATATATTGCATTGCTGTAATCTAGCCAAGAAGTGATTGTGAGTGTGTCTCTTCAACCAACGGAGACAGCAACAGTGATTGCAAGCTCTTCAAAATATTTTCCTCTGGATTGTTGTAAATTCAGCAGATACACCGATAATATCTACTAACAAAGCAACACTGCTTGTGTGTGCTGGAATTGAATTCATTTCAGTATGTGTACAGTTTGTTCCTGGGGACAAATTATTATTAAGTTGTAGAGGGGTATTGTTTCACACAATGGGGAGCAAGTTTTAACCTTGAGCAAAATGTAGTAATTATTAAGTTTTACTAGATGTTGCTGCAAATCAGGTTTATCACAGCTCTTACAAGATGCTCATTCCCTTGAATAAGCATAATGGTTTGGCCTTCTCATATGAGCACCCTTTCTTATTCAGCTGAAATTCATTATGTTGTATGTTCCCACTGAGGTATGCTCATAGGGTGACCAGATATCCTGATTTTATAGGGACAGTCCCGATTTTGGGGTCTTTTTCTTATATAGGCTCCTATTACCCCCCTCCCCCACCCCCGTCCTGATTTTTCACACTTGCTGTCTGGTCACCCTACATGCTCACAACACTACAACTGTAATTAAGGTCACAAATTGCAGCATGTGAGTTAGTCCCCAGGGCTCTGAGAAAGCACCTATCCTTCCTACTTAGCTAGCAACAGTGTAACCTCATAATATGCGTGTTTGCAAGTGTTGTGTAATAATAGTGTAAAAAAAGCATTTGAGGTACAGGGGATGTTAACTGCAAGATAATTTAGCTGATTAACTGCCACACTGCAGACAGCATTAATTTAACTGGAAAATCAACCTAGATTTTCAGTAATAGGAAAAATATAATTGTTAGAGCTGAATGTTATCTGTCCACTCTAGAAACTTGGGGCTCAGTTGTAACATTAAATTGCGGTTCCTACTTTGATAGTTGTGCACTGGAGCATATGATTAAAAAAAAATGCTGTCTGTGTGTTCTGCATCTACTTAATCCGGGTTATTATTGTAAGTGTATGATTAATAATAATTTGATGAGACTAGCATCATAACATCATGCTGTGCAAGAGACTTGTGAAGTAGAATATAATGATTTATAGGGAATCATCAGAGGATCAACTGTTCTAGGTTTATTTCATAGTTGATACTCTCTTAGGACCTCCACTGAGCTGCACGGTACAATAATTAGCAATGCAGTAATTCTCACTGTTGTCTTGCTGTCAATTTGTACAATCTGTAGCTGGGGCAACTGTGATGGGATGTCCGTCCCAGAGGGGACTGGAAGGGGATAGCCCGGTAGGCCTATTAACTCCACAGGCTGCTCCTGGAGGAAGAGCCAGGGAGCAGGGAATTGATTCCAAGCTGGTTCAGCTGTGCAGGAATAGGCGGAGCCTATAAAGCTAGGAAGCTGGCAGCAGGCTGAGGCAGCAGTCACTCTCTGGGAAGAGAGAGGAGGGTTTAGTGCTGGTACTCCCAGAGAAAGCGGGAAGAACCAGGAGAGGTAGGAAGCAGTCCAGGCAGGGCCGGCTCTGGGCACCAGCTCAGGAAGCTGGTGCCTGGGGCGGCAAATCAGAAGGGGAGGCACTTTGGCTGTTCTTGGGCAACACTCTGGCATTTTTGCCCCCCCCCCCCTTCCTTGGCGGCACTTTGGCGGCAGCTTTTTTATTTTTTCTTCTTCGGTGGGCGTTTTTGTTTTTTGGGGTTTTTTTTGCTTCGCTGCTTGGGGCCGCAATAAAGGTAGAGCCGGCCCTGAGTCCAGGAAAGGAGCAGTGAGGGCTGGGAGAGTAAAGCCCACAACTGCTGTGTTGAGAGTCCCTGGCTTGGAACCTGGAGTAGAGGGTGAGTGCAGGTTCCCCTGCCAGCCAGGGAAGGAGTGGCACCTGAGCAGAGAATGGGAAGACTGCCTGGGATTGCTGAAGGATATAACCAGGAAAGGGGGGGACACTGAGTGACCTTGCCGGAAGGCTGAATCATGAAGAGGACGCTGTGATTCCTGGGATGAGAGAGGAGCTACAGACCCGAGAGAAAAGGAGTACTTGTGGCACTTTAGAGACTAACCAATTTATTTGAGCATGAGCTTTCGTGAGCTACAGCTCACCCGAGAGAGAGAGAGTGTGATGGCGTGGGAGCATGAGAAAGCCTCAAGAGCTAATCCCCAGAGTGACCAGGAGGAGGCACCAGACAAGCAGTGAGTGGAGCTCCCCATGGCAGCAACCTTAGATTAGCAGCTACTCTGATAAATAATTGAAAATTTCTGTCATAGTTTACACCACAAGATAAAACTCAGTCACAGCATAAAGAAACAAATAAGAATAACATGCATAATTATTATAAAGCAAATAGATTAATTGCCAATTAAAATACATTTGGAAGGAACAGATGTAACCAAGCCACAGTTGCTTATCCTTCCTGGAAGACAGTCACTATGGCTGATGTAACTTGGAAAGTGACCTAACATGAGGAAATGGGGTAAATTTTGCACCCTTTTGACATAATTTGATCTATAATTTATAAATATTACAGTGATTGGCAGAAAAAATGCTTATCAAGAACTACATAGTTTTCAGAAGTATTTATAGTAATTTTATTCTGGCAGAACATTTTGTATTTCAATTAGAGATGGACAAATCCAGGACTGATTTATATTTTGCAAAAATTCTTCTGCAAGAATGGCTCAAATCAGGGTCCTATTGAATTTGAATCCCCAAAAAGTTCAAGTGATAACTGGCTCCAGGTTTGGCTTATCTCTGATTTCAAATGTGGGAAGTAGAATAAGTGCTTTTCCCCAAAATATCTTAATTAACAAAATAAAAATCAAATCTGTTAACAATTTGCATAGCATTGTCACTTAGGTCCTTAATGATAATAAAAGCTAATAAATAAACCCTCTTTCTTACATCAATAACTGTTTGCATTCATGCTTCTGGGATATGGTACCTATATACAGTCCCAGTTGAGGGCAACTGCAGCTGTATTTCCCCTCAATGGTCCTGCAAGGACACCCACTCTCAGGCTTCCAGCTTCACAGCTCTCTGAAACAGAGACCTGCATCTCTCCATTTTGTCTAGCATATGTCCTAGCTGCACGGTTCCCTGCCTCCCAGCAAAGATCGTCAGCCTAAACAGACCTGCTTGTTTTCTCTTCAGAGACTGATAAAAGAGAGATTGCCACATATATAAGTGACCACACAGTTCTCTCTCAGCAAATCTATTTTATTCTTAAGGTAAAAGAAACATTCTAGAGAAAACATTAAAATTAATAAAAGAACCTAATGCTAATACATGCTAATAAGCTTACCAGAGTTCATCCTAACATGGATTCTGGAAGGCCCATTCCTTCCAGTCCTAAGGATCAGGAGTCTGTTGTATGAATGTAGCCGGAATATATGGGCCAAAGGTGTTCAACAAGAGTTAGTGTTTGGTTTTGAGACATTGGCTTGCTTAATACCATGGCAAGTACACCACTGAAATCCTTTCAACCTTTTATTAAAGATATAAAAAACAAGTAAAAACAGTTAAAGCACTTGAAATGTAAAGTATTAAATAAGAATTTCATTTTAACAACATCCCTTGTTCTCTTTCCCTTTAGTTAAAGAGTTTTAGAAAGAGGAGGAGGGAACCTTGTTTGACAGCCTCTTAGATGATCTCAAGTTTGGTAATAACTGCCCTTTTGGGTAAAAGGGAAGTAGTTAGTTGAGATGGGCTGGAACTGCTGTTGCTGCTGCTATTATTAAAGTTCAATATCACTTTATCTCAGGTAATGTTGGGGATTCAGCTAGAGCTGGTGAGGGTAGTAACTGTCCTCTGGATCCCTCTCTGTGGACCAGCCTGGTCAGGATATCTCTTAGGATCAGGATGATGAGGCCCAGGGGTGGCAGCCATGATGGTGAAGCTCACTCTTTTAGCTCCATCTGTTCTTCTGTTTGCTATTTTTTTATTCCCCCCGCAGTCTACCACTTAGGCCTAATATCTGACACAATTTTGATTCATTAATTTCTGGTTCCACATCTTCTGTTTTTACCAAGCATGATTTCAACATAGTCCTTGAATTGTATCAATGTGCCCTTTTTTTGTTTAGTCTAATTTAGTCTCTGTCTGCTTCATTTGCATCTGTTTATAACATTCATTATTGAAAACAATTTGACCTTCTTTCCAACAACATTTGTTATAGGTTACTGTGACATGAACTTTCACATACTTTTTACAATTAAGCTTTCAGTTAGGGTAAATTTGTAGATTAAGTTATTACAACAGATCCTGTCCATTTGCTGGATCAGGAAGAAGGCTGTGAACCCAGATTTATCCCAAAATCTTTTTGTTGTCTGTTGGCCTCTGGATAATCCAGTTTGAATTAGTATGTGCTTATCTCTCAAGGAGGGGGGAATCACTTCAAACACATACACAACTGCATTTTCAATGTACCTGAAAAATATTAACCCTAATTCACAATTCAGTAAAGTTTATCTTAATTCCATAAACTTTGTTCAGGATACAACAAAATATTGTCAATCTGTCACATGGCACCCGTGGTGACAAGCTGTGGAACTGCATTGAAAGTCATATGTGTTGTGGGGTACGTGCAAGTTCTTCTGCAAGGGTGATGTCATCAAAGTACTCTATATAAGAGAGTGTATCCCTCCAATCATCTCAGTTTCTTCTCCCAAACCAGATTGCCCCAATGTTACATGGAACTCTGAGGTGGCGGGGACGGTGAGCAGGTAATATGAATACGCAGAGGAGACTGTCAACTATTCCTTCTTTGAGGGCCTCTGTGCATTCTCACTTGTGGGAGATTAGCAAGCAGTGCTCCACCAGGTGGAAGGTGATTGAGTAATTCTTGGTTAAATGTGGACTATTGCACCACTTTCCCAAACTGGGCATTAGAGCAAGGTGTTTAGATGAGATTTCCCTGGGTGGGAGTGAGGTCTCTGGAAGAACACAAGGAGGAAAATGCATAGAAAAAGTTCCACTAAGATACCACTTAGACTTGAAGTTGGAAGGTTCTGGTGACTTTGCCCTTGTGGACTACACTCTAAAATGGAGTGGTCATCGAAGCTCTGAATTCACTTTCCCTCTTGGCAGACATAATCACTTTAAGGAAGGCCATTTTTATTGATAAATGTTGAGAGAGAGAGAGAGAAAGAGAGAGAGGCTTGAGCAAGAGGCTCATAAGGAGCTCCCATCAGCTTAGTATCTCTTTCTCAGAAGAGGCATGAAGTAAGACACATTGTCCCTGACTTTATCCTGTGCTGCAGACACCATTTTGGAGTTGTCTAGAGGATGTTGCAGTAGGAATTGGTGTCCTTTAGCTGACACAGGATACAGACAGATTGCTCCTTTGAATACAAGTGAGGTTGAAAAGGGAGACAGTCAGATATGCTTGACCAGGTTAAGAAGGCCTGAGGTAAGATGCAGAGCATCTCTAATATGTCATACAGGGGATTGGATGTCCACATTGTCATCACCTTTGTTTGCAGCTGGAGAGTATTTGCCATTCTTCCCAGTGGCTCTCAAAATTCTCTCTGTTGATCAGGAAGGGAAACAGATGAAACATCAATTTGATCTTTGGGCATCTCTGTGGTCTTCCATAGAATGATCATATGGTTCCTCTGAAGGAGTCTCCCCATTCCTCGGATATCCAGATACTCCTGCAAATCTCTGGGATCTGTTGCTGGTATCAGTGCTGGAAAGGAAGGTTGCATTGGCACCTGGTGAGGACTAGGCACTGGTGAAAGCATCAATGCCAGGGAGGGTATGGTGATAGAAGGGGTATTAATGCTGGTGCCAAGGTGGGTGCCAGATCTTGTCTTGCAGATTCCAAAAAGGCATTCATGGTATCCTGTATGAAGGGTCACATGAGCAATTTATGGCTGTTCTGCATGATATCCTTCCACAATGTCTGGATTTGAGGCAAGGGGGGAGGTTTGGTGTCCTGGGGTTCAGTTGAGGGATTCTGCAGATTTTTCTGTGAAGGAGTCAAAGGTACTCTGAAGTAGCTGTGAATTGCTACTGGAAGAGTAGGTACCAGTGCAGAGTCAGGTAGCAGAAATGCATGTTTATGAGTGACTAGTAACCTCAGTGGGAAACCCCCACTCAGACGTGGAAAGTTCAACAGTATTATTGGAATCTGAAGTAGTAAGGAGTCTGAATTAGTCAGTGTGGAAATTTCTGGCTCTGGAGACGTGCAGAGAGGAGGCGACGGTGCTATCTGAAAACCTTCAAAGCACATGTGAGTGAGGAGGAAAAAAATGATGCTTTTTCTGCTGTTCACACCCCTTCTAAGGGGAAACATTTCCTCTTTTCCATACTTTTTATCCAATTGAGCATCTGATTGCTCATGAGGTGCAGTGATAGAGGTCTTGCTGCCAGAGGACAAGTCTCAAATTGGTGCGGAGGGCAATGGTGTCAGAGAGGAGTAGGCAGTGAGGTGATTACTTCCTGCATCAACAATGGGCCTATTGAGACTTAATGGACCATGCAAGTTTGGCTTTTGGTGATGCTTTAGATTCAACCACATGGTGCTGGTGAAGGATTCTTTTCTAGTATAGGACCAGAAAGACTCTGGTCTTGAGCCTGTGATAGAAGGCGGTGCTGGAGGAATAAAGTACATATTGGGTCTATGTAAAAGGACTTTGGCCTAGAGACTGGTCTTAGAGACACCAGTGGGCCCACTGAAGTATGAGGCTGTGGGCTTTGGGAAGCCAGACAAACCTGGAGCCACAAGTGTATGTCCCTTCTGATGTGTGGAGTGAAGACAGGGCAAACTGCACATTGGGTTACAGCATGTGTTACTGCATGATATTGCAGGCACTAGACATGGATGGTGATCTCCAGGATAATCACTAGGCAATAGATGCACTTCCTGAGCCTTTATGGGCTCTCAAGGCCTGACATAGTCCCAGTAAAAGCCAAGGGTTTCCTGCTTGGTGAGGGCTATTTACACTAAACTGTCTGGTATAAGATAGCTATGTACAGCAAAGTCTAAAACTAGGCTTATGGGAAAGTCTAGTGCTGAGGACATGGAGGAGAGTTCTGTTCACTTTCTGTGATTGTGGAGAGGGAACTGAAGCAGCTCAGGGGTACACTTCCCTATATATGACATTACCCTCATGAGAGAACTATCGTGCATCTCCCAGAGAACACTGCTTTCCAAGGCAGTTCCACAATTTGATGGCTAGTTTCCATATCTGGAAAGTGGGAATATACAGAACCCTTGAAGAAGAATGCCAAATTTTCTTCCATAGTAAGTTACTGCAGTTTGCTGCGTCTTGTCTGACAATGTTAGTATTTCTTGTTTAGAAAGGAAGATTGCATTTAAGACTTCAGCAGTGAAGGGGTTAAGCTGTGGTAATGGTAATCAGTGAACACATTTTTAATGACACACTCAGCACAGAATTCTAGGTATCATAAATGAAGCCTCTGGTGAAAGCCTACTTCAGAGTGCCTTGTGGTTGATTGAGAACCGTGAAAAGGGGATCTAGCTGATTCTTCTTTAAGGCAGCAGATCAGCATGAAATGTGTGTCTATATATATCAGCCAACTGTGCTGTTTTTATTGGTGGTTGTTCTGTCATCGTATTTTTTCATTTCTTTAAATATAAAATCCCAGAGTAAGTTTTTAGCACAGAAAAGATTATTATGAGTAGGAGGCTCTTTAGCCACTTTCTTTATTTCCTTATATTTTTTGCTTTTCAAGACTCAAGTTCTCAAACTTGACTGGATCACCAATGGTCTATAGAATAAATTACTTTGAGAATCAAGCAGTGGAAATTGGGGGCACGGGGGTAAGTGGAGGTGATTGGCAAGAAAATTGATTACAAAGTGGTGCAGAGAATAAAAAGGTTGGAGGAAAATCAAATTCTGAACAGTACAAAATGCCAAATTCTCTGTTATGAGAATTAGATGTTAAAATCCTCAGACTAGTTTATGTAAATTTAGCTTATGATTTTTCTGAGTTTTTAATATATGGAATTTGTTAATGATTTTTTTTAAACTATGTCTTGTTTTGAATGGCACTTAACCTAAAATATAACAGTTCTTTTTGGTTTTGTTTTTTTGGGAGACTAATACTCCCACAATGCTACTACTCCCTTTTCCTCTCCAAATAAATAAATATAAATAAAAGGCATCTCTTCTCAGCAAGGTCAAGAAAAGAGTTTTTAGGTCAAGCCATTTGGGAAATATAAAGGTACCAAAAATATTAGGAAATTTGTCAAAACCATAAGATAAGACAGTTTTGAAAAAACACCATGAGCAGGATCCTCAGCTAGTGTAGATTGGCGTAGCTCCATTAACTTCACCAGGACTATACTGGCTTATACCAATTAGGATCTGGCCCCATATTTTAAATCTACTATGTGGTTAATTTCAAAACTTCCCAGAAAAATTCTACCCTGAAATGAGATATAGCATCTGAAATTCCAGTAGGAATATTTTAGTATGGGGAAAGTTAGAAATGGGTGACAACTGGGCTTACAAAAGATAATGGCAGCCATAAGTATGAAGGAACTACTGTTGAGTAATTCAGTTAAAACTCATACGTACCAGACCTACAGCCTAAGGAAGCATGCACCCCACTGGGCAAGTTCCCAGTTGCTCACAGCCCCATCTGGCCAGAGTTTAGGAAGATTTCAGTAGTTTTTTGAGATGAAGTGTGATGTGCTTTAACTATTATGCATCATATCATCATCCATGCTCATAACATCGCTTCAAAGAAGCAGTCATGTCTAGATGAGAAGATAAATTCCTTCCCATCATTTATTAAAGGAGGTTTTGTTCGTTAGTATGACCCTTTTGTTGCTTCGAAGTGCCAGTCTGCCTGGTTAAAACAATAAATTGTTGAAATAATAATCAGCATTATAGTCTTAAAGCTTAAGTCTGGCCAGACTGGAGTCAACTGAATGACCAACAATCCCATTTAACTAGCTGACTAGCAGTTTGTTCTGTCTTTTAATTCTAGACATTATAGGATGAGTTAATTTATAAATTTTGCATTTTAAAAAAGATTGTTTTAGCTCTGAGAAAATGAACCATGTTAAAACTGCAAAAAGTTGAACTTGAGAATGGTGATATTAATTAAAAAGGTTAATAAATTTGGTCTGTTGCTAGAAATGCTAGTCAAGGATAAACAGAGGTGTTGTGAGGATAAATTCATTAATGTTTGTGAAGCACTCGGATTGTATGGTGACGTGGGAGCTATATAATTACTTGGAGAGGAATATAGGCTTCTCTTGAAAAAGACTTTCTTGAGAGCTCTATTTGGGGCCAAGTAAATCTCCGTTTACATCCCCTCATCACAGGGTCTCAGGAGGCTCTAAAAGAAGTATTATGTGTGTTTTTAACCCATTAATTTGACTTCTGATCCCAGATATCAGCCAATGGTATATGAATTTTTTCCCACCATTTTCAAATCCCTTACTAGCCAGAAGAGTTAACCATTGGCTATAGATCTTGGTGCTTTCTCCTTATTACTTGTCCTATTTCTGTAAAGCTCAGTTTTTGATTCCTCCAAAAGCCGTGAACTTGAAATGCTTGTCTTGGGCTGAACTCTCAATAGACAAAAAATTTGAAATGTTCAAATAAAGAAATGATCCTACTTGATGTGGGTGGGGGAGTAAATCTAAGCCTTAATGGTTCTAGTGAAACTGGCTGTCCCTGTGGTGAGTCCTTGAGAACTGTTGTTTGGAATAGCAAAATTAAACTAACATTAAAAATTTTGTTTACTGCAGACACTAGTTCATAATGTTAGGGATCTGTTGCCTTGTTGGTAGAGGGGGCAGTTGATTTATGATTGAGGTATTTGTATTGACTTTAAAAGGATGGTGATCTTCTTGCTGGAAAGACCATCATTTTGCTCATATAATACTGCACTTGATTTGAACAGAGGAGTTCAGGCTGGTACTTCCTAGACCTAAAAGAAAGAGGACTGCTGACTGTGTGTTCTCTACCCAAAATATCTTGAATTTGTGCAAATTCCATCTCAGTGTTTGTGGGGGGAGAGATGCATAAAAGTTGGTGTTACTGGAATGCAGGATACTTTATGATATATTTTAATGGGTTTTTTGTTTAGGTTTGTGATTATGTATGTGTGGATTAGTAGCTGGAGTTAATTGTTACTTGGTTTTATGGGTTTGTTGAAGTTTGTTAAAAGCATTTACACTTGAAATAGGCATTTTTATCTACTGTATACATCTAACTGTTGATCTAATGCTTGAAATTCTGTACACTGCTACTACTAAACATAATAAAATATTAATAAATTTAAAAACAAAGATTAGCTACTAGTAACTGTACCCAGAATGCATATTTTGAATATGGTGCTGGAGAAGGCAAAGATGTCCAAGCTATTGACCTGATCCTGCAATTGGATCTGCGTGGGTGGATCCCTGCGCCAAGGCTGAGCCCCACTGAGGTCAGTGTGAATTTTCACACAAGATGGGGTCCACAATATTTAGAGAACATACGTGAAACGTTGCAGTTCGGGCAATTCTCACGTCTCAAGAAAATAAACTCTCTGCCCTGCAGCTAAATACCCCAAGGTGGAATGGAATCTGAGCCCTTTAGGGCAGTTTGTGCCTGCTTATTATACAAAAAATATTTTAAAAAAAATTTTAGGACACTGTATCTCTGTTAGGGACAAAATTGCTGTCTCTAGTATACCGGTACTATTCGCTGAAATAGTTGCCATATACAGGGGGCCCATGTTGCTCTGCATTGGTGTAACTGAGAACAAGTTTTGGCCTAGTGCTTGAAATTAGGGGTGGAAAAGTTAATAATTCCAACCACAAACTGGAATTTATAAACTAGTAGGTCTAAAAGGATGTGCATTACACCTTTGCATTGTGACATTTTCTGAGGAACTGAAACACTGTTTTAATCTCATAAATCCATGAAGACTACCTTTGACTGGAGAGGAACATTTGATTTTGTTTAGCACCATACAAAATCTCCTAAAATTATCTGTAAAACAATACTGAAACTCTTGCGATTTCCATATTAACAAGCATTTTCAAAGATCACCCTTTCTTGCATAATTTGAGATGTGTGGAAAAAGAATACTCCTCAATTATTTTTAGCTTCATAAATTTATTTAATAGACTCAAACAATACTAACTAGAATCAACATCTACTTCATGCAAATTTAACTAACCCTGTTATGCAATAATACAAGGAAACATTTATATGTCTATACATGACAACTTAGATATAGTTCAAATGGTCTGCTTCACTGACACATACTAAAGATCTTACTTAAATGTCTTGGAAACTCCTACTTCTAGCCCTTTTATGGGCTTTGTAAAACTGCTTTATTAGATGCCAAATGTCTGCGGCTATTAAGTCATTTTCCCATTGTGTAAACGAAGTGGTACGGTAACAATTTTGGCTTTGCTAAATGAATAAAAACCCTAGAAGAGAATCTTTGGGAAAAGTTTGAAATAACATGAAGGGTAGGGTCAAGAGTTAACAGTCTGGTACTCATCTGAGTTCAGTAGTGGATCCAAAGAATCTGAGCTGACATTAGCAAGGTCAAAAAAGGCAGGACACCCTGACGAGAGGTCTTGGTAAATTTCAATTAACCCATGGTAAAACAAGAATTATTGCAACTAATGCCTTCTCCATTCTGTCTGCAACTGTAGACTAAATCTTGGATTCTATGAGCCTTTGTGAGGTGAAAGAATATTTTATCTTTGCAGTTATGTGCAGTTTATTAGACCTGAACACTGTAGACAGGAATGCCTAAAGTCCATGATAACTTAAAGAAAAATGAAACACTTCAACATGATTTGAACAGATGGAAACCTTTCATGCAAAACTTGTGCTCTTGGAGCCACGGTTCCTTGCACAGTCTGCATGATATTCTCATGTTCCTATTTTGAAGACGGAAGAGTAAGGAAATTTAACCTCTAGACCTAGTTCTGATTCTCTTTTTTGCTTTGCCAAAAATGTTCTATTTTAGTTGTCATCCCTGTAATACAACCTGCTAGGGCACATCTTTCTGTGCTAATGCAAAGTTGATTTAACAGATTCTAAGGCCAGAAGGAACCACTGTGATCCAGTCTGATCTCAGAGCACAAAGCCATACAACTTCCCTAAAATAATTCCTAGTGCATCTTTTAGAAAAACATCCAATTTTGACTTAAAAATTGTCAGTGATGGAGAATCCATCACGATCCTTGTTCCAATGGTTAATTTCTCACACCATTAAAAATTTGTCCTATTTCCAGTGTGAATTTGTCTGGCTTCAACTTTCAGCCATTTCAGTGGAACTGTGCACAGATGCATTCCAGCATATCACATTATAGACTTGGGACCAAAATTAAAGAAGCCAAAGAAAAGCAAATACCAGATGCAAAAGAAAAAAAGATTTTTTCAAAGTGGGACACACTATCTACTATGGGTGTGGTTCTATCTAGAGCATACTGTATATTTGAACGTCTATATATAGATTATTCTCCCATTTAAATTGCACCTTTGAGATACCTCTGAAGAAAGGAGAGGGGGGAAGAAACTCTGAATCAACATAGAGCTTAAAAAAAAAAAAAGCTTCAGCAAATATGATTCTTCCGGGATTGTTCAGCATACATTCTTCCCCCATAAACAAGTTTAAAGATGGATGTACGTTTCTTGACCTAATTTCAGATCTACTTGAGCTGCCATTGTTTATACAAGATATTTGGAAAGGCTAAGTATGTGCATTTTATTGAAGAAAAATGTAAGCATATGATTTCAGAATCAGAAGGGTCATGTATAAAATTGTTGTATGTAGTATTGTAGCTGTGGTTGGTCTTAAGATATTAGAGGCAAGATGGGTGAGGTAGTATCTTCTATTGGACCAATTTCTGTTGGTGAGACACAAGGTTTCAAGCTTACACAGAGCTCTTTTGTAGATTATCCAACAGATCTAATTTTCACCTCTAAACATTTGACACCCCACTCTCCTGCTGGTAATAGCTTATCTAAAGTGAAAAGGAGTACTTGTGGCACCTTAGAGACTAACCAATTTATTTGAGCATGAGCTTTCGTGAGCTACAGCTCACTTCATCGGATGCATACCGTGGAAGTGAGCTGTAGCTCACAAAAGCTCATGCTCAAATAAATTGGTTAGTCTCTAAGGTGCCACAAGTACTCCTTTTCTTTTTGCAAATACAGACTAACACGGCTGTTACTCTGAAACTTATCTAAAGTGATCACTCTCCTTACAATGTGTATGATAATCAAGTTGGGCCATTTCCAGCACAAATCCAGGTTTTCTCCCTCCCCTCCCCACACAAACCCACTCTCCTGCTGGTAATAGCTTATGTAACGTGATTACTCTCCTTACAATGTGTATGATAATCAAGGTGGGCCATTTCCAGCACAAATCCAGGGTTTAACAAGAACGTCTGCGGGGGGGGGGAGGTAGGAAAAAACAAGGGGAAATAGGTTACCTTGCATAATGACTTAGCCACTCCCAGTCTCTATTCAAGCCTAAGTTAATTGTATCCAATTTGCAAATGAATTCCAATTCAACAGTCTCTCCCTGGAGTCTGGTTTTGAAGTTTTTTTGTTGTAATGTCGCAACTTTCATGTCTGTAATCGCGTGACCAGAGAGATTGAAGTGTTCTCCGACTGGTTTATGAATGTTATAATTCTTGACATCTGATTTGTGTCCATTTATTCTTTTACGTAGAGACTGGTCATGCGATTACAGACATGAAAGTTGCGATATTACAACAAAAAAACTTCAAAACCAGACTCCAGCGAGAGACTGTTGAATTGGAATTCATTTGCAAATTGGATACAATTAACTTAGGCTTGAATAGAGATTCGGAGTGGCTAAGTCATTATGCAAGGTAACCTATTTCCCCTTGTTTTTTCCTAAACCCCTCCCCCGCAGACGTTCTTGTTAAACCCTGGATTTGTGCTGGAAATGGCCCACCTTGATTATCATACACATTGTAAGGAGAGTAATCACGTTACATAAGCTATTACCAGCAGGAGAGTGGGGTGGGGGGAGAGGTATTTTTTCATGCTTTGTGTGTATAAAAAGATCTTCTACACTTTCAACAGTATGCATCTGATGAAGTGAGCTGTAGCTCACAAAAGCTTATGCTCAAATAAATTGGTTAGTCTCTAAGGTGCCACAAGTACTCCTTTTCTTAATGGGGTTTATATGTACTCAGGTGGTTCGGAGACAATGGAGTTCCGCTGCGCCTCTCTGACCAGAAGATGCCTCCTCCCCACCCTCTGCAGCCCAAGAGAAAGCTGAACTCCTATGGGGAAGGGGAACTCCTTAAAGGGCCCATAGCCCTCTTTCCTCAACTGATCTAGCCAAAGCTCCTTTGTCTAAACCAGCAGGGTGTGTATTTTGACAGATTTACCATTCATCATGACTTGGTAAATGAAGTGGCTTTTTCACTACCTGAAAATATTTACACACCTGAAGCTCATGGGACTACTCACAGAGAATACAGTTAAGCAAATATGTAAGTCTTTGCATGATAAGAGCCTTAGTTTTGTCAGGATCAAATTAAGATTTTCATATGATCCAGGTAAATAAAATTTTCTCCAAAGTTTCCAGTAGATTTCTCCCAGATAGAGAAAAGGAAAAAATTGTAAAAGGCTCCTTACTTGTTCAGAGAAGGAAAAATATGAATGGCAGTTCAGTTATTAGGAGTACTTATATTTCCCTCACCTACAGTGGCATTTCTAAAAGTAGGCAGTAGAGGGTGCTCATGAAGTTTCTCTGAGTTCTGTTGGTATTTCTGTTCAAATAAATGAGATCTTTTTAGGGGGTCTTTTTTAGGATTTTTTTTGGTGGGGGGAGGAGAGGAGATAATTTTAAACATTCTTTTGTTTATTTTTTTCTCTCCCTGACACATCCTGCTGCTTTTATTAGAAGCATAACAATATACCTTAAGATGCAAGCTCAGACCTGATCCAGAAAATAATCCCACTAATTTCACGAAAGATATGCACATGCCTAAGTGTTTTGCTGAATTGGGGCCTTAGTAAATTGACTTCCTTTGAACTTAATACAAGGGTTAGCCATAGCAGGAGTTGGTGCATAAATTCGATCTGGGAGAATATGACAGGATGTGTAGCTGCCACAAGGTATCTAAACTCCCTGGGTGCATAGTGACTAACCGCAGGACAAGTGCCTCCAGTGACAGACATGTAGCTCTCTCAAACATAATGCTGTGTGGAGTAACTGCACTTAGAAAAGTAAAATAAACTTTTTTAATGAAGCAAGTATAAGAAGATCTGAGTAGTGTGGTTGTTTTCCTATTGTTACACGGCTTGAGATCTCTCAGTCCTGTCTTGTTTTCTAAGATGATTTATTCAGTCCTTAGAGTTGTCATTATAATGTTTGAGGAGATAGTCTCCCACATTCATATGCATTCAGACATAGCAGTGGAGTTTCCACTGCCAACCTACTGTATCTAGGTCAGTGTTTTCCAAACTTTTGAAAGCTGTGCCTCACTTCAGGTAAATGGTATCTTCATGCTCACACCTGCAACCCCACCATGTTTTATGAAAGGTTTATGCATCTTAATTAATACATCTTCCATGCCACACAAAGCTAGATCTCTTACCCCCTTCACTCTGAGAAGCGCTAATGTAGATCTTCATGCTGTGACACTTCCTCTGCTTTCTTACATTCTTTCAGGAGCAGTGAAGTAGTTCACAATGTTGCTCTTTACAAGGACCAGTTCTCACCTCAGATCTATTGTTTCAGGTTTTCAACAAACTCAGATCTCTCTGCATCAGTTATATTAGCCACATTTTCAAGGTTCTTAGCAACCATAAGAACTTGAAATTCTCTCTTTTTTATTTTTTAAGAAAAAGAAAGCTGACACCTTGGAGAACAAATGAGAAATCTGTTGTCACTCCTTTTCCAGCAAGGCATGCCCCACATTTTGGGAAACACTGTCTGACGTAATGTTCATGAAATCACAGCCATGGTGTAATTAAGGTAATAGAATTAAACCTGAAAGAGTAATACCAAGGCCAGATCCTGCCTTCATCCTGCATGAGGAATTTCCATGCAAGTCAGTGACATTTGCCTGTACAGCAATGGCAGGACCATGATTCTTAGTTTTCAATTTAAAGGTAGAATTGTGCTGCTTCTTTTCCAGTAAGTCCTCACAAAACATTATCTATATATGGTTTTACAAATCATCACAGGTCTTTCTGTCACTTCCAAAAAAATTTCACTCAACCATTAACAGTATCTATGAACAAGACAATTGTAGGATCAATCATCTTATTTTTAAATGTTTCTCCAAAATTAACAGCTTTCTTGTTGTTGCTATGCTAGTCAATAAACTTATTGTTGGCATCCTGGTCTGACATGTCAACATTTTCATTCTGGCATGACTGCAAACACTAGATCAGATAACTTACTAATACTGCCGCCTGGAAGAGACTAGTTACTGGAAATACCATTCTCGTGATTAAGAAACACGAGGTCATACAGTTGTACTAACCACATCCTGCTATTACAGTTGGGGACCAATGGAAGAAAATAAGTTCCTGCTTGAAGCAAGAGCAAATAAACTAAAAGATCTTTAAGATGTCCATGGCAGCCTTATATTTACATTAAAAAATATGCCATACTGTTCCTCCTTCCTCTTAGGAATAGTTATTAGAAGCTACAGTGGTAATAGTCTTTTGTGGTTTGTATTGAATGTTAAATTACTAATACTGCATTAAACTGAGGATATATTTTTAACCAATGGTTATCCAAACCTTTTTTAAAAAAAGGAATAGAGGGCTAATTACTGGTTCTATTACAGTATAACTGCTTCTGTTTGGGGATACTGTAACATTTCCATTTTTACTAGCAAATTAAATTCAATTGGTGTTTATCGCTGACTTCAGCAGTAGTAGCCCTAAGTAGTGGCTATTTTAACTACACATTACATTATACTTTATTAATCCCACATAGCCTATCTATAAAGGCTCTAATAATCTTCTTTGAATGGCAGCCAATGTATTTTCTGTAATACCACATCAAACTACCTATTGCAGGACTAGAAGACAAGGTGGGCCAAATTAATCACCAATGTAAGTAATTCCTTTTAATTCAACAATTTACAGCCAATTTACAACAGTTATGGATCTAGCCCTTTGTGAGTTGGCAGGGTTTTTGGGGGGATGGTGTGGGGAGGGGAAGAATATGTTTTTTGATCTGGCGGTGGTGTTTTTCTGTGCACTTAAATACTACAGTTTTGATCTTAGAAAATGCAGCATTCACATTTTGAAACACTGAATACACAGATGACTTTTTAAATGTTTCCTACAAACAATTTGCAAGCAACACAAGTATTACAGTATAAAGTACCAAAAATGATGCACCTTTTACAATTATGGACCACAATTTAATACTTCACTGATTGACAAACCATATATTAATTATGTTTCAGAATAAGCTCTACCAACCATTTCTCTACCCTGCCCTGCGCTGGTATGTGAAGAACAAGGAAACTGGCAAATTTTGAAAGCCTCACAAAGTGACTATGTTACTAAAATGCTAAAAAAAATGGCAAGTGTGAACTTGCTAGATGTGCAGATGGTAAACAAGTTTGTGTTTAGCTAACTTTATTATTAAAAAACTGTGTGCAGTTCTGGTCACCTCATCTCAAAAAAGGTATATGAGAAATGGAAAAGGTACAGAGAAGGGCAACAAAAATTAAGCGTATGGAACAGCTTCCATATGAGGAGAGATTAAAGAGGCTGGGACTGTTCAGCTTGGAAAAGAGACTGTTAAGGGGGAATATGATAGAGGTCTATAAAATCATTAATGGCATGGAGAAAAAGTGTTATTTACCTTTTCACATAACACAATAATCAGGTGTCACCTAATGAAATTAATAGGCAGCTAGTTTAACACAAGCAGAAGGAAGTACTTCACACAATGCACAGTCAACCTGTGGAACTCACTGCCAGGGGATATTGTGAAGGCCAAAAGTATAACTGAGTTCCAAAAAGAATTAGGTAAGTTCATGGTGGATAGGTCCATCGATGGCTGTTTGCCAAGATGGTCAGGTATTCAACCCCATGCTCTGGGTATCCCTAAGCCTCTGAGTGCCAGACGCTGGGACTGGACAACAGGGAATGGATCACCTGATTGCCCTATTCATTCCCTTTGAAGCATCTGTCACTGGCCACTGTCAGAAGACAGGATACAAGGCTAGATGGAGGATTGGTTTGACCCAGTATAGCCATTCTTTTGTTCTTAAGAAGTGAATAAGAAAAATTTTGCCTAAAATATCCTGTCTCAACAAATATGTAAACATATCTGTAGTGCAACTGTCAACTAGGAAAAAAAGTGAAAAAACAAATATTGTAAAAGGTATAAGTTGCCTATACCAACAATTAAGTGGCACCTGAAAGTAGCTTAACAGTAGGTTCTCCTTCAGGTCACTGTCTGGAGCACTGAATCATGGGAGCTAATTTGGCAGCAATCTTATAAGCAGACTACTATTATGAGTGTATCTGAAATAAATCAAAATTCTTTATCTATTGAAAATATGCATTTATGAAGAGCTAATATTAGTGATGGACAAACCTCAAACTAGTTTGTAGATTTGTGAGATTTTAAAGCACAAATTACTAACGTTTAAACTTTTAAGCAGACATAAGAAAGAACAACTGACACAGAGGCTTTGAAAAGTTGAATACATATAAACACTGAATTTGTTCAGAGCCAATAATTGAAATACCTGGAACACATACCTGAAGAGCTGTTTTAACTCATGGGAAACACTTTCTGTTACTGTCCAGTCTATTTCATTAACCTTTTCTGTTTTTTCTTAGGAAAGGCTGTACACTTGAGAAATGTTGTGAGAAAGCAGCTGAAGAGACAGATAAATGTTTATTATACGATGTAGAATATAGATTTTTAAGTTAAAAATAATAAAAATGAAGAAAGTTTAGAACCACAAGAGCATGTAATTTGTTGGGTCAAAAATAAGCTTGGAGAACGAGATGCTCAAATGAGAAATAAGAATTGGAGAATGCATGCTCAAATGATGAATGACCAAGGATAAAAAGATATGTTTAAAATTACAAGAAAAAAATAGGACAATGCAAAAAGAACATATTTATCCAGAAGAAAATTATTTTTGAACCTTTCAGTACAGCAAGATTTTTATTTTTCTTCCTTAAAGTAAAAATTAGACTGATATATCAAATTATCCAGCAGAAAAAAAGACAAACTCAACCTTCATATGAAATTAGTTAGTAAAGGAAATAAGCTACAAATTCATGAATCCAGTGCCAAGTCTATTCTATGCTCAGCAGCAGGTTTAGAATCAGTTGTTAGAAAGCAAACCACAGATTCTTCTATTTCTATGAAGCCTGACTTCAGTACTGGGCAAACTTAGTAAAGAACAAAATTGTCAGACACATAGATGAACATAATTTGTTGGGGAAGAGTCAACATGGTTTTTGTAAAGGGAAATCATGCCTCACTAATCTACTAGAATTCTTTGAGGGGGTCAACAAGCATGTGAACAAGGGGGACCCAGTGGATATACTGTGCTTAGATTTTTCAGAAAGCCTTTCACAAGGTCCCTCACCAAAGGCTCTTAAGTGGGGTAAACTGTCATGCGGTAACAAGGAAGGTCCTCTTATGGATTGATAACTGGCTAAAAGATAGGAAACAAAAGGGTAGGAATAAACAGTCAGCTTTCAGAATGGAGATGTAAATAGTGGTATTCCCCAGGGGTCTGTACTGGGCCCAGTCCAATTTAACATTTATAAATGAACTGGAAAAAGGGGTAAACAGTGAGGTGGCAAAATTTGCAGGTGATACAAGACTACTCAAGATCGTTAAGTCCCAGCCAGACTGCGAAGAGCTACAAAAGGATCTCTCAAAACTGGGTGACTGGACAACAAAATGGCAGATGAAATTCAATATTGATAAATGCAAAGTAATGCACATTGCAAAACATAATCCCAACTATACATATTCAATGATGGGGTCTAAATTAGCTGTTACCACTCAAGAAAGATCTTGGAGTCATTGTGGATAGTTTTCTGAAAACATCCACCCAATGTGCAGCAGCAGTCAAAAAAGCAAGCAGATTGTTGGGCATCATTAAGAAAAAGATAGATAATGAGACAGAAAATATTGTATTGCCCATTTATTAATCCATGGTACACCCACATCTTGAATACTGCGTGCAGATGTGGTCACCCCATCTCAAAAGAGATATATTGGAAAAGGTTCAGAAAAAGGCAACAAAAATGATTAGGGGTATGGAACATCTGCCATATGAGGAGAGATAATTAAGACTGGAACTTTTTAGCATGGAAAAGAGTCGACTAAAGGGGGATACAATAGAGGTCTATAAAATCATGACTGGTTTGGAGAAAGTAAATAAGGAAGTGTTATTTACTCCTTCTCATAATAGAAGAACAAATGAAATTAATAGACAGCAGATTTAAAACAAACAAAAGGAAGTATTTTTTCACACAACGCACAGTCAACCTGTGGAACTCCTTGACAGAGGATGTTGTGAAGGCCAAGACTATAACAGGGTTCAAAAAAGAACTAGGTAAATCATGGAAGATAGCCAGTGATGGACCTATCATTGCAAAATTAAGAATCATTGCATCTAGGAAAGTGACAAACTTCTCTATTAAGTACAATTCATATAATTCAGTACAAACTGTATTGTCTTATTTTTTAGGGTTAAATTTTCAAAGCATTGCATGGGGTATTAAGCTACATGGTTATCATTTACATTCAGGGGAGAGGCATAGGCAAATCCCCATGCATTGCTTTGATAATTTACCGTTTAGATGCTAGTATTGTCAAGTAAGACGACCTATTTAAAATTTCTCATAGCTTTACACATGGTATAACTTGCTTGCAATTCCTAGTAAACTTGAGGTGCTAATTCTGCAACCAATTATGTCAAAAGATATAGCCACATTCAGTAGCAGGAAGTTTTGGATCTCTCTATTAGGCAAATAAAGATGAGGAAAGCAAATGTTTCAAACAGGGACTAGAAAAAGAATAATATTATACTCTATCATAATAAACATTTTCTCCACTTTGCAGCATAAACAAGGACATGTTGCAGATAAAAGTGGCAATAAATAAGAAAATATTTAATTCATATAAAATTCCTATGTCCAAACAGCTTGCAGGAGAAATACATAAAATAGTCTGGGCCAAACTCAAATCAGGTGCTTTCATGGAGTTAATGAATGTGTCCTGCTGTAGTTTGCTGAATCAGAGTTCTAGTCTTGTGGAAATATTGAGTTCAAATTCCATAATATGAATCAACATGCAATGGAATTTGAACTCATTTCCACAAAAGGCATATTTTCTATTAAAAATGCTACAGATTCAACAAATAACTCTTATAAACAGCCACCAACCTGCTCTGTTTCATTCTTAACATCTTTTCTGGATAACTTTAAATATAAGGTAAAAAGAAAAGGAGTACTTGTGGCACCTTAGAGACTAACCAATTTATTTGAGCATGAGCTTTCGTGAGCTACAGCTCACTTCATCAGATGCATCTGTAGCTCACGAAAGCTCATGCTCAAATAAATTGGTTAGTCTCTAAGGTGCCACAAGTACTCCTTTTCTTTTTGTGAATACAGACTAACACGGCTGTTACTCTGAAACCTTTAAATATAAGGTGTTGCTGAACTCTGACAAATATCAGCATACATTTTTATACACACCCACACACCTATAATAATTGTTTGAACTTAATCTTAATTATTTAAATTGAAGTTGCTTGTATAAAGTTCAGCAACAAAACCTTGCAGATGATTAGGACTTCCCCCCTCATCCTGCACTTACAGGGCAAAGCCAGCTGTGGGCTACATTTTAGAACCAGAGGATGTTGGGAAGGACAAGACTATAACAGGGTTCAAAAAAGAACTAGATAAATTATGGAGGATAGGTCCATCAATGGCTATTAGCCAGGATGGGCAGGGTTGGTGTCGCTAGCCTCTGTTTGCCAGAAGCTGGGAATGAGTGACAGGGAATCATAGAATATAAGGGTTGGGAGGGACCTCAGGAGGTCATCTAGTCCAACCTCCTGCTCAAAGCAGGACCAATCCCCAACTAAATTATCCCAGCCAGGGCTTTGTCCAGCCTGACCTTAAAAACCTCAAAGGAAGGAGATTCCACCACCTCCCTAGGTCAGTGGTCTCCAAAGTGGGGTGCACAAGATGATCCATTGGGGGGCGCGGCAGGAGGAGTGCCACCGGAGCAAAAGGGTGGCATGGCAGGAGGAGCGATGGCGGGGGGGGGGGGAGAAAAAAAGGGCGGTGCGGCAGGAGGAGCGCTGCTGGAAGGGGAGGGGGAAAAAAAGTGGGGGAGCGGAGGAGCGTCGCCCTAAGATTGGCCAGAACACCGCCCCTTACAGTGTGCCGCCCCAGGCACATGCTTCCTATGCGGGTGCCTGGAGCCAGCCCTGCGAGATATCCTGAGGGAAGAGTGGGAGTTCCACAACATGGAGGGGTTGACAGTGGAGACCTCACTCGTTCGTTCACTTTCAGCATATTGCGACGTATTGCAGTTTACATGTGCCCGGTTAAGTGGATTTACGGATTATATTAACTAGTTTTAACTAAACTAACCCTCACAAAATGGACAAGTGGCTTAAAAAGATTCCTGAGAAGAAACTGTGGATTGAAGATAATACTAATAAAGCGAGCACAAGCGAACAACAAGAAAATGGCAGAGCTGACAGTTCTCCTACTCCTAGTACGAGCTCTTTGACAGCCACATTACGAGGTAAAAACAATGACAATCTAATCAGATTGGACAAGAAGTTGGCAAAAAGAGTAGAAATTATCAAGAAGACTATTTGAAATATGGATTTACATCCACTATCATTAACGATGAACCTCGCCCTAAGTGTATATTGTGCCTTGAGATATTAGCTAATGATAGTATGAAGCCATCACGATTAGCAAGACATTTAAAAACTAAGCATTTAGAACATGAAGACAAACCTCTAAAATTTTTTCAGCGATGTTTAAAGTCATGAGATACTCAATCCAGTACTTTACAAAATTTCACTAAACTTAATGATAAATGTTTAGAAGCCTCCTTTGAGGTTTCTTACTTAATAGCGAAAGACAAAAAGCCACGTACCATTGGGGAAACACTTGTTCTTCCTGCCACGGTAAAAATGGATGAAATAATACATGGAAAACAATATGGTGACAAACTAAAATGCATTCCTTTGTCAGCAAATACTGTTGGAAGATGCATAGAAAACATTGCTGAAGATTTGAAGAAACAAGTATTAGAACAAATTACGCAGTGTGGGAGATTTGCAATACAGTTAGATGAAAGTACAGATGTTTCTAACGTGGCTCAGCTTCTGGTATTTGCTAGATTCTGTTTCAATAATGAAATACATGAAGAACTACTTTTTTGTGAGTCACAAAATATGTACCGGAGAAGAGATATTCTCAACAGTAAATGACTTCTTTAATAAAAACAATGTTTTATGGAAAAACTGTGTACCGGAGAAGAGATATCCTCAACAGTAAATGACTTCTTTAATAAAAACAATGTTTTATGGAAAAACTGTGTAAGTGTAACCACTGATGGAGCGGCTGCTTTGACTGGAATAAAGAAAGGTTTCCGGGGTAAGGTTACAGAGATAGCACCACACGTGAAATTCATTCACTGCATCATTCATAGGCAAGCTATTGCAGCAAAGAAGTTGGAGCCAGAAGTGCACAAAGTGCTACAGGATGTCATCTATGTGGTTAATTTTATAAAAACAAGACCTTTAAATAATAGAATCTTTACAATACTTTGTAATGAGATGGGGAGTGACCATGAAAATCTTTTGTACCACACAAAGGTCAGCTGGTTATCTTGTGGCGAAGTGCTTAAAAGAGTTGTCGAACTTAAAGATGAGTTACGCATTTTTCTTTTACAAAAAGACAGGTGTTCCAAATTTGCTGACCTTTTCTGTGATGACAAGTGGCTGTCAGTAGTATGCTACCTAGCAGATATTTTCGAAAAAATAAACACACTTAATCTGTCCCTTCAAGGTAAAGGTGACGTTTTAACAATGAGTGAGAAAGTAACTGCTTTTCAAAAGAAACTCGTGCTATGGAGAGAGCATTTTGAAAATGGATGTTTGGAAACGTTTCTATCGTCATGTGATTTTGTTGCCGAAAACAATGTAAGTGTGTCACCTATAAAAACTCGGAAACAGAATTTTCTAACCTGTTTAAAAATCTTCCAAATGAAGAGGTTCAGTGGGTTTTGAACCTATTTGTTAAAAATATAAAAATGCAACACCTTCCGATTAGTTTGCAAGAACAGCTGAGTGACATCAGGGAAGATGGAAATTTACTAGCCGAATTTCAACAAAAACCTTTGCATAATTGGTGGATGGGATTGAAAAATGAGTATCATGATTTAGTAAGCGCAGCCAACGATGCACTTCTTCCCTTTGGATCTACGTATCTTTGTGAGGCATCTTTTTCAGCTATGACAGCCATTAAAACCAAGGTGCGAAATAAACTGAACTTAGAACCAGACCTTCGAATCGATGTATCACAAAGTGTTAAACCAAGATTTTCAAAAATAATGAAGCATATTCAATCATATTGCTCTCACTAAAAATTATTAATAATTTTTTTAGTGAGAGCAAAAAGGTTTTTTGTACCATTAATAAATAAAAAACATTTTAAAAATATTGTTTATTTTATCTTTATCTCATCCTTTTTAATTTCTATTTTTTGTGTATGTTGTATAATGTACATAATATATTAGTACAGTAGCACATGTACATAATTTATACATAAATAAATATACATATATTGGGGGGGCGTGCTCAAAAATTTTTTACTGATAGGGGTGCACGATCAAAAACGTTTGGAGACCACTGCCCTAGGTAACGCATTCCAGTGCTTCACCACACTCCTAGTGAAAAAGTTTTTCCTAATATCCAACCTAAACCAACCCCACTGAAACTTGAGACCATTACTCCTCGTTCTGTCATCTGCTACCACTGAGAACAGTCTAGATCCATCCTCTTTGGAACCCCCTTTCAGGTAGTTGAAAGCAGCTATCAAATCCCCCCTCATTCTTCTCTTTTGCAGACTAAACAATCCCAGTTCCCTCAGCCTCTTCTCATAAGTCATGTGTTTCAGTCCCCTAATAATTTTTGTTGCTCTCTGATGGATGCTCTCCAATTTTTCCACATCCTTCTTGTAGTGTGGGGCCCAAAACTGGACACTGTACTCTAGATGAGGCCTCACCCATGTCGAATAGAGGGGAATGGATCACTTGATTATTACCTGTTCTGTTCATTCCCTCTGGGGCATCTGGCATTGGCCACTGTCGGAAGACAGGATACTGGGCTAGATGGCTGTTTGGTCTGACACAGTATGGCCGTTCTTATCTGGCATTTGGGCTGCTCTTTGGACACTTCTGTTGTGCTCATAGAATCTACTCTCCACTTGATGTGGAAGTAATTTCTATTAATGTTAACAGGAAGTCAGCATGCCCACCTGGGCACAACAGAATTTCAGGTAACACATATTGCCTCAAAAAGACAGATGTGTTGGAATGCAAATGCAGAAGTCTGGATGTAGAACAGAACATTAAAATATTAATACATCATTTACATGATAAAGTGCATATCTTGATTCCTCATAGAATGTTTTAATAATTCTAGATGCTTCATAATTAACAATACAAGAATGCCCTTGTGTCACCTTAGGAAAGGAATGACTCAAAGACATGTTACAGTTGATATGGAAATTAGGTTTTGCATTGTTTACACAGGGGAAATAGATGCTAAGGACTAAGTTTAAAATCATATGGCTGTATATAAGTAACTGAGGATTGGAGGGGGAAGTTTGAGACAATTTACACAAACTCCTAAAGATAACAGGAAAAGTGGGAATTTGGCAAAAGATTTACCCAACTTTATTATCATTATTGATTCACTTGTACAATTCCCAGTACCTCAAATTGAAGAACTGACCTCAAAGGACTGCAGTACTCACTTGTTCCTAGTGGTTCATATGAAAGATATTATAAGCACATAAATCAAACGTAGTAGTGATATCCATGAACTAAATTTCATTTATCAGGTAACTGATTACCCCAGTCTGCGTTCTGCCCACAAACCCATCTCCACTAATCATTTCCAGCATTCCAACCCCCTGAGCATGATTATGTAACTGTTGGTTTGGGGCATGACTGGCCTTAGGGACAGAAGATCAGGATGGTTGTTCTGGGCACTAATTTTGGGGGGCAGGAGGGGCACCACATGACTCTGCTGGTCTGCTTTTTTTTTTTTTTTTTAATAAAGACATCAAAGATAGATCTTTCCTTTTTATCCCAAATACTCTGTTCTGAGGTACAATGTGGACACTATTCAGCCCCACACAAGTGATATTTAAAGTCTGTTAGCTCGAGACCCAAAGCACTAGTTTTTTCACCACTGGAAAGGGGAGATTCCCAGCATGTGTTCTTACCCCTAATAGACCCTAAAATATCAGGCCCTAAAAGTATCTCTTTATTTTGAATAGAAAACCCATTTTTGTTAGAATTTTCCTCTCCCTCAGAGGCCTAGATATCTGGATTTATGATAAATAAGGCAGCCTGCCTTTGGAGGCAGAGACATGAAAAACAGCAGCAATAACTATTTTAAAAATCTCCATAAAATATTTCAGAGAACCTCAACTTGTCTGACTCAGAATACTTATGGCAAAAGGAAGCAGAGATCTCATCCAATCAGCTCTGTAGCTCCCCATTATAGAGCTTCAGTTTTTTCATGTCCTTGGCAGACAGAACTTTTCCCTGGATGTAAGTCAGCTTGTCCTTGAGTCAGCATCTTTGGCTTTGAATAGCTTGGAAGGCTGTGGCTAATTTGTGTGGGATCTGGCCCTCATGTACATCATATACAACCAAGATACTCTAAGTTAAACAGTCTTTCATAAAGAGAGTTAGTTTTACTCTAAATTTCTCAAGACCAGGAGGGTGGAAATAAATGCTGGCCTATAAAACACAGTACATTGTAACACGCAGTGAAGGAATTTAACTATTTTGTTCCAGGTTTCATAAGTGAGCATTTATTGTTTCCTTGGCATTTATACAGTTGGATTTTACATTCTGTTTACTCAAACAGAAAATTAAGTCTCATGCACTTTCACTTTTACTATATTCTTTGTGTAAGTTAGAGAGTTTTGAATTCCTTTATCAATGCTATTAATTTTATTAAATGTAAAATTATAGATTTGTGCCTGTGTCAAATGTGCTATGCTGGGATATCCACCCCAAACACATTGCCAAACTCATTCATTTTATCCTTACCTACAATAACTTCACATTTAACAAACAAACACTTTGTCCAAACCATGGGAACAGCCAGTGTTACTAGGATGGTTCCCCAATATGCCAACCTCTTCATGGGCCACCTCAAAGAAGAATTTCTGGCAAAATGAAACACAAAACAATATACCCGAGATAGACCAAGGACATTTTCATACTCTGGAGACATATCCTAAACTCCCTCAGATTTCTACCACAACACTATTTATCCATCCGAATTCTCTCTAGAATACTCCCACATCAACATCTGAAACACCACAATCAGCTTGAACAATGGAATCCTAAAAACAAGTAGATACAAGAAACTCACAGATCACCACACCTCCACAGATCCAGCAACAACTCAAGATACGCCAAGAAATCGGTTATCTACAGCCAGGCACTCAGATACCACAGAATACGCTCTAAAGAGAAAGTCTGGGATGCACACTCAAATAAAATTAAAGCCACCTTCACTAAGCAAGGCCACCCAAATACCATGGACCAGGTGTGCATAAGTGGGAACCTGCCATGGGTCTATGGAAAAAATATCACTGATATCAACTCATCTAGATATTTGCCTAGTTTTACAACAGGCCACATAAAAAGCACTAGTAAAGTCAGTACAAACTAAAATTTCATGGACAGTGATTTTATGCTGCTCTAGATACTGTACAAGGAAATGTAAGTACACTTCTTATATTCCAGTTCATTTATTTTATAGTATGGTAAAAATGAGAAAGTAAGCATTAACACATTAATAGTGTGCTATGCCAACTCTGTATTTTGATGCCTGATTTTGTAAGTTTTCAAGAGAATTGACACTTGGGGGGTATAGTAGTCTGGAAAGGTCGAGAGCCACTGACCTACCCCTGGATCTGCAGGTGCTGAAGGCTCTAAGCATAGCAGAATTCTATTGCACAGAATGGGCAGATTAGGGAGTGACCATACAGAAGGATTTGCCACTTTCTCTGTATTACACAGTAATGGCTCCCTGGTAACTCTTTCCACAGAAGTATGAAGGAAAGATGGTAGGCTCAAAGGAGTAAAGTTCCTCTTGTACCCTAGTCTCTAATATCCACAGGCTGTACACGGACAGATGAGACACTAAACCAGATTACGTTGTGTAAATTAAGTTTCTTCATGCGTTATTAAGAGCTACTGCTGATACGGGCTCTCTCTTTGGGATGCTGAAATTCTTCAGTGGACCTAATTTCAAAGTACTAAAAGTGTACACTATAGCTTAATGGTCATTTGCTTAAACTGACCTCAGCAGCATAACTATTTTAATACAAAACAGATGCATTATCTTGCATTGAAGTATTACACACAGTTCATTGAACAGACTACTGATAGCAGAAATTTTTTGAAGTCTCAGGAATACTGTAACTAAAAAGCTGCTACAAGTGGTTTTCTTTGGGGATTGCACTAGGTCTACCCTTTTCTCTTAACCAGCTAGCTCAGCTTCTTAGAATTTGTATTTGAAGTACCCCTCATACATTTAAACCCCCTTGAAAGTATGCTGTATGAAGCAGGATAATGTATTTAAAACATATGATAATGTGTTCAGATTCTATTTTTTTAAACTAGTTACGCTTGTTAAAGGGTAAGGGCACTAATTAAAAAAAATATTACAAAAAACAGGATCATCCATAATATCCATCCAGAAAGTTTACCAAAGAGAAGCATCTATGACACCACCAACAACACCTTTTTTCAGTAGCATTCATTTGACCTAAACACAGAGGGATAAAAGACCTTTCCATCATCCAGTGGATGAGTTTTTTCCAGGATAAAGGCCTGTACTCTACTGTACATTATTCATGCTACAGTAATGTCCTACAAAACCTCACCTCAAATTTCAACACAAACTAAATTCTCAATACTTGGCCATTCATGTTTAGGGGTTTAACCCAATCTCTAGCTATCAGGGATGGATGAGAATGTGGAGGGGCAGAGTATCCCTCATCTGCCTGGTTGTTACACACTCCTCTGTAGGGTCTGCCACTGGCAGAAATAGGATACCGGACGAGATGGATTGGTGCCTGGTCCAATATGACAGTGCCTACATTCTCTTCATGGGACAATGTACTAAAAGGATAGCCAAGAGGGTCGAATAGGCTTGTGGTACCTTTGGGGTCTGGTGATCCAGAAGAAAAAAAAAGTGTTTGGGGCAGGACTCCCTGGTCTACCAAGTCATTGGTATGACAGGAATGAGGAGACAAAGTAAGCAGAGATCAGCTTCCAGGAAAATATCATGTGGTATATTTACTGGCTGTCTCAGACACCTTGCTTGATACCTCCCTTTCAAAGACCATGGAACCAGGAACCAGCAACCTGGCCCTCAGTATCATCCAGACCAGTCCAACACCAGTTCCCAACAAAATTAACATCTTTCACAATAATCTCATAAAAGGCATTCAACCTGGTCTGCATAACTGAGACCAAGTTGCATAACTCGGCCAGCCTAATGTTAGCTCCGCTCATTCCAATAGGCCTCTCAGTGCAGCACAAGCCCAGAAAGGGTAGAAGAGGTATAATGGTCACATAACCGCCTTGCTGAGTAATGATGTCATTGGGGGTAGGGGATGTAGTGGGTGACTTGGAGGGAGGCCTGGTATGTGTCACTTAGTGAATATGATTTGGAGTGAGTTGAGGGGGATGACTGAGGGTGACGAGGTTAGTGGGGGATGGCTGTGACGGGGTGAGGGGGAAGATGAGTAAAAGGAGGACTAGATTATGAGAGGACAATGTGTGAAAGGTGCTGTGTATCATTTTTCTTTACCAGCATATGCAATAGACACCGCTGCTCTTCCTGCCTCAGTTGCCAGATGCCATGCTTGCAGTGCAATCTTTATCCCAATCAACTCACCTGGCAAGTTAAAAAAAGAAGAAGAATATATGCTGTAATTAAAAAGGAATTATTTTGCAGAAGTTCTATGGCTTCCATTACACAGGAAGTCAGATTAGCTTACAACAGTCCCTTCTGGCCTTGGAATCTATGACTAGGAATACAGATCAAGAACCAGAAATACACACTTGTTACAGAACTACTGGGAATTTGTAAAAAAAACAAAAAAACAATACACCAAAGTGGAAACCCCATGATTAAACAAGTTGGTAGCAAAGTTGGGAAGAACAGACAGAGGGGAAACAGCAGAAGGAGAAGCTCAGCTAAAAACCAAAAGTGGGTGGTGGCACTTCTACATTTTGTCCCAGTCTATTTAAATCCTGACACACAGAGTGAGGAACGTTTGCAGGATTGGGCCCATGCACGCACACATGTGCATTCTCTCTCTCAACTATAAAAAGCTTTTTTCATTACCAGGTTAAGCTTTTCATCAAAAGTTTTGGAAATTGCTCTTTACTTTTACAGCAGTCTCTGAACATTCTACAGAATTAAATTCCTTTATCCCTAAAAAGATATTGTTTCACAGATTAACTATCCTGAATGGCCAACTGTCTATTCACTAGCTCCCTGAGCATTGTGAACCAGGTAAATTTAACAGACTGCTTATGGTTTTTATGTATTTTTACATTCTTTGGGAAACTTTATGCTTGTTTGCTAGCGGTATATACACAGGGAAAGCAGTGTTTTAGAGAGAGAAAAAGAGACTTCATAGAAACTGGTTGGGAATTTTATGACAAAACGAAAAAGTGTTCATTAATCAAACCTAAAATGTTTTGGAGAAATGTATCAGGTTTGATGAATCTCTGGAAGGTTCTTGCATGGTCTCCTGCCAGCCAGCAAGCCCGGGGTTCCAGGGTAGCATTGCCATGCTATTCAGTGGTGGGCAGCAGTGAAACCAATAGGAACCATGCCGATTTCAGTCGGCAGCTGCTGGGACCCTGGTAAGAATATTGTGTTTCAGAAACACCAGGTATGGGTGATTCTAAAACAAAATTTTACAGAAATTCTGTTTCATGGGAAATTTTAGGAAGAGATATGTTTGGGTTTGAACTGGAATGAAACCAACACTGCAAAAGGTTGAAATTTCCTTTCAAATAGAGATTCCACGTTAGGTCCTGCTCCACTGCTGAGGCTACAAGTCTTTGAAAGGCCATTACAAAAAGTTCTCTTACTATTACATTTAGCAGATATTTATGTACAAAACAAAGTATGATGGAGTCTATTCTGAGTAGGTTCTCTCTCATTTCCTAATATTCTGGGGTATATTTTCACACTTGCATATGTTGTGGTTATAGAACGAGGTGAAAGCCTGTACAAGTTCAATTACCTGAAAAAATGCAATAAAGCTCTAGGAAAGCATTGGTTATTTTGTCATTGCTTTTCTGAAATGGAAATCTGGAAATAATAAAGCATACAGGTCTTAGTCACGGTTCTGCAAATAAGTATTGACTCAAGTTCTGTATGACACCATTGACAACCAATCAGAAAGATTCTTCCTGTTAAGCATTCTTAAGTCATTTCATAATTTGGTGAACTGAATGGGGAAAAAAATCTTGATGGAAGCTTGTATTTAAAAATATCTGTTCAACTTTCCAGTCAGTTTTGTAATAGTACAATGAAAGCATTAAGGAAACATGTAAAGACATATTAATATTGGTGTAATTACTTGTGTGCTATTGTTTACAATATCTTTCTGTTTCAAAAGTATTCGTTCTGAATAAGATGATAATCCTGTAATAGATCGTATCCACAGTACACTGGAATCTGACAGACCGACTGTTTATTGAAATAATGCAATTTGTAACCTTTATGAATTTACCCCAGCGGTATTTCAAATATAGAATAAGAAAGTAGTAAAATGTAGTCAGACTAAGTAGTACTTAAAATTATTTTCTTTGGTTTCATACTGCAGGTTTAGGTTCTAATGTGTACATGAACAGAACTGCAGTCTATTTATCACAATCATCTCACCATTTTTGTTGTTAAGCTTATTTTATTGTGGCATTAAATTCAGAGGATTGCAGAAGAAAATATTCTCAACACACAATCATAATTTTAAAACAGGATTTTTTCCCCCTAACAGAAAAAGCTATTAAAAAAAGACAAAAAACAGTTCTTTGCTCCATCACACTATTCACTGGTAATTACATTATCTTATTGACATAGCCTTTGTTATTTTATCTCGCCTCCCCCTCCCCGCCCCGTGTCCTTGCTACTGTTTTGTTACTTGTGTCATGTCAAAAATTCATTTGTAATCTCTGCAAAGCAAATATATTGTTTCATCTGTTTTAGGAGTTGCTTTCACAGTTTTGGGTGATGTCAAAAGGAAATTTCTATGAAGAAAATAAAATATAAAAAAACCTCTTAATGTCTTTAAAAATCACTTCCATCTAATCTGGGACCAGAAGCACTAAAATTCATTAATCACCACATGGTTTTTGTACGGCATAATAACAGTGCACAGTTGAAGTTGTTTGGGTGCCTTACCTGTACATTTACATATCATGACAGGTTTGGAATTTTCTCAAGTTTAACCTGAGGTCTGAATTTCTACTGCTTGTTTGGAGGATAATTACAACATCTCTGTAATATTAGTAATTTAAAAATGATAAACATGTACGCTCACCTTTCACTTCATTTTAGCATAGTTTTTTGCCTGGGAATGAATCTAGTAAATCAGTATTGGGATGTACAGTATAACAACACAAATTGATAAACTCCATTCTCCTAGAATGTTACATAGTAGCATTTTTGAACAGATACCAGAATTGTCTTTGGAAGAAAAAACACACATGGTTATTATCTATTATAGAAATATTACATTTGCTTGCAGGCTGTCGTCTCCCAAAAACATCACTTTGGCTACATGTAAGATAGTAGAAGAAATTGGCTGGCTGAGAGTTGTTAGCTAACTATTTCTAAAGGATTTCTAGGTAGTGGAAAACGATAGCTTGAAGGAGGTATGGAGGGAGAAAGCTGGTCACAGCAATGTCAGACCTCTTTCAGCAGGAATATATTTTAAACATATACTAATACAGTAAATAAAATAAATTTCTATCTTGGTACCACCAATTGGTAGTCCAGTGCTATTAATTTGTTCTAGCCCCTGTCATTTTCATGTAGAGGAATAATTTATCCAATTTCTTTTTATAACATTTGAATCAAAATTTGCTAGTTCTGTGGGCTAGGGAACCTTCTGATAAGGTTCTGAGGCAGGTGTGGCCAAAATATGGCTCGCAAGCCACATGCGGCTCTTTTACCATTAAAGTGCAGTTCTCAACGCCCTCTGCTCCCCATTTACCAGACTGGGTGGGGAGAGGAGAGCTCAGGATCTCTGCCTTGCAGCAGGATGGTTCGATAGAGGCTTCTGGCCAGCGAGCAGGATGGTCTCGGTGCTTCAGGCCTGCGGGGCACATCTGCCGGGGTTCCAGCAAGCGTGGGGCTGACGCCTTGAGCCCCGACTCCTGGCAGGTGTGCTGCGGTTCTTGAGCTTCTGAAGATTATCATATGTGGCTCAGAGGGCCAGTAAGTTTGGCCACCACTGTTCTGAGGTCCTATGTGTAGTCTTTGTTCATTCACCATTAGAGGATTGTCAGAAAGAAGAACCCGCATTGACCAGATAAATAGAAGTAGATTAATTAATAGATGTGAATTGTTTAGAAGCAGTATTGAAGTAGTGCTGTATAAAGGTCTTATATCTGGACAATTCTTCAGGAGGCCCTGATGGAGAATAGAATGAAGTTTGAATAGAAGACATTCTATTTTTTTTTTCTGTAGTGGGATGGTATATTGCCAGTTCTTGTCACAGGGACAAAATTGAGTCAGTAGAGTAACAAGCCCTGGAAGATGCTCCAATGCAGTGGCCAACTACTTTCTCTTGCTACGCTACCTCTCATCATCTCCGCATTCTGGTGCTTTTCTTTCATGCTGTACATCACTGTATACAAAACAATGTAGTGAAGAAAAGAGCAGCCAGATCAGCAAAATAAATAATCTGTGGTTGACCCAAGGCATCAGAAGAAGTCCCCCTGACACATACACATGCTAGTGTTACCATTTTCAATAGAGAAAGGAGGACCGAGCCAGACACACATTGGCTAGAGGAAGTGAAACACACATACACTCATACAACTGGCCAGTTGATTTTCTTGCTAGGTCAATTGGCTTTATGTTGTGAAATGTGCTAAGACATTCACTCTAGATGATTACCGTTAGTGTGACACTTCCTGGGGGGCTGACCAGGGTTGTGAGGCACCTTGCTACTACCTGTCCTTATCGTGAGGAAACCTGGTCTGTGCCTGCCGGGGGTCAGTTCCCCAACTCTGCAGGCACAAAACATGCTCTCCCCTTTGGGCCTCACAGAGCCTGAGGTTAATCTACAGGTTAGCGAGAGGCATACTGCAACCCTCCAAGCATCTCCCTGGAGTGTCCAGCCCCTGCTCCACTGGACACACAATATTTACAGATTTTCTGCTTCCAAAGAAATAGTATACCTCAGATTACCTGTCCACTTAACACACTGCACTTAATTATGTTTATAGTGAATAGCATACATTTATTTAACAAAGAATAGAGATTGCAGTGATAGCAAGTAGAAGTACTGGAAACAAAGGGTTACACATGAAATAAAATCATAACATGCTTCTAGAACCTAGATTTAATTAACTGATATTCTCTTGTCTTGCATAGTTTGTCTGAAATCCTTATGTAACCCACAAACCTCCTGGGTGTGGTATTCTGTCTCCCCTAGTGGCACTGAGATGATTTAGAGATTAATGAGTCTGCTACAGCCTCAGCTAAAAGCTATTGCGCGCCCCTAAGCTTAGGCAGTAGAGGCTCATGCATAAACTCCAGAGGTTCCCAGGTTTGAGCCTGCCCGCCAACGACTGGGGTCTGTCGGTGTTACACTTGCAGCACTTTACAGCAAGGTTCGGCCGTGTTTCTCCTTTCATGAGACAGACATGTCATCAGCTTGACTCCTAGGTCAAGGATTTCGTATTTTTTTTCACTCCAACATATACCAGTCACATCCTTTGTCTTTATTCATAAACAGGATACCCACTGCTATTTGTTTAATCTTGAAGGTTTCACAGTCTTTCATTCACTACTGGTTTCATATGCAAAAAGGTATACAGTGTGAGGCATACCATACACAATATCCGAACGACTAGACAGAGAAATAGATTACTTCCTCCCTCAGAGGAACATTGCTGAGGTATGTTACCTTCTGGTGACCTGCCTTAACTTCAGTACCTTAAGAACATAATTTTTAGTATGGATACATAATTCCTTAAATATTGTCTGTACATACATTTTGCAGTCAGCTCTTGGCAGAGACCTTGCATCCCTTCAGTGAACTATTATGCATATATCTGACTCAGGGTATCACTATAAAACCCTATACAGGGCCGTGCCCTATGACAATTGGCACCATGGGGCCCATACCATGGGGCCCATAGTCACAATCAGGAATCCATTTGCCCCCTTTTTGATTCTCGCTAATGGCTTTAATTGTACATTTTGGCATGTACCTGAAACCCTATGGTCTGAGTATGTATGTGGAGTGTTTGTCACCTCCAGGGTGCCAAATTCCTAAAACAAAATAGGTGTTGGTGCTCCATTTTAAGTGAATAACATCTTTTCTATATGATATGCCAAAATTAAAGACTGGCTTGTTCTGATGCCATGATTGAACCTTGACAGATATGCTTGCTGCTCTGATTGAGTGCTTTATTGTACCTTTAGGCACCCTTAAAGTAGACAGATCCAATTTTAACTTACATGTACGTTATAGCAGATTTTCGCAGCTGGACATGTTCAAACTATACCCCTATTTTTTAGAAATCACACCTTTCTCAGTCTTTCTACCAGTCCCTTACACTGACTCTGATGTAAATCCTTTTACACTCACTCCTTCTGTGTTACACACTTCTCCAGCTGCTTAGTTACTTTTTTCATTTCCTGTCACAGGTACAGATGATGACGTTCCATGCACTACCAGCTCTGAATTTAGCTCCTAATGTCTATTGACAGCATAAGAGAGTGTTTGTAGGGGTGTGCACATAAACAGTTCATTGACTGATTTGGCTTTCTAACCATTTTAAAAAATGTGACTGATTACCATTGAGCATAAAATTGGTTTTCTATTCCTGACACTTGGGGCTAATTTGAAATGCTAGATAGGTCCAGTTTCAAGGCAGATCCGCTGAAGCCCTTTGTGGCCAACAGTTTCAAATGATGATACCTTCCTGAAGATTCCTGGCAGTAAAGTCTGGATATATTGACGCCTTGAAAAAGCAAGTGACCTGGAGCTATTGTCTAAGCAAATTTCAGAGCTGGTATAAACACCATCAGCTCATTAGCTTCATTATCTTCAACCCTAACCCTAACCCAGCTACTTCAGCCAGCTTTATACAAGGTCCTTTGTGTATATAATAGCTGCTTACAGTCTTTTTCCCTTGATGTACAATTCATTTAGACTTTAGCTCCTTATTTCTATGATTTCTAATTCTATAGATGAATGAAATAATGTATTGCTTATTCTAGGTACTTCGATTTCTGGCAAAGCAAGTGCCCAGATGATTTTGACAAAGGGGGAGAGAGAGAGAATGGGATTAACACTTGTCTGTTGTAAGCATGTTGATAAACGTGCTATGTGAGTGCAACTACTAGTAGTTTAGTTTAGTAGCAGTAGATGAGCTATTACCAGCAGGAGAGTGAGTTTGTGTGTGTGTTCTTTGGAGGGGGGTGAGGGGGTGAGAGAACCTGGATTTGTGCAGGAAATGGCCCAACTTGATTATCATGCACATTGTGTAGAGAGTTGTCACTTTGGATGGGCTATCACCAGCAGGAGAGTGAATTTGTGTGGGGGGGTGGAGGGTGAGAAAACCTGGATTTGTGCTGGAAATGGCCCAACTTGATGATCACTTTAGATAAGCTATTACCAGCAGGACAGTGGGGTGGGAGGAGGTTTTGTTTCATGGTCTCTGTGTGTATAAAGTCTGCTGCAGTTTCCACAGTATGCATCCGATGAAGTGAGCTGTAGCTCACGAAAGCTCATGCTCCAATAAATTGGTTAGTCTCTAAGGTGCCACAAGTACTCCTTTTCTTTTAGTAGTTTACAGGTAGTTGAGGTAAATTGCAAAACAATGGTTAACAACACTTCACAATGGTTAGCAGCTGTTGTGATATGACCATTCCCTAACATGCTGACCAGTGTAGTCTCATTGATTCCTTGTGGTCCCTGATGACTGTCTATATTGACTTGTTTTCTCGTGTCTTATCCAGACTGTAAACTCTTTGGAGGGGAAGAGACTGTTGTTTGGTTCTGGTTTTGGTTAGTGCCTAACACAATAGTGTCCTGGTCCATGACTGGGCCTCTTAGATTCTACTGCTGTACAAATTATTAATAATTATAAAACAGTAATCCAACAGTACCAGAGCAGCTCTCTCAAATCTTGTCTGGGAGCACACAGTCTCCTGTCTATTGACTATGGAGCACTCACTACATCAGGGCTTCTGTAGCCTCCTGCAGTTGCTGAATTCTTCTCGGCATATAATAGATGCTGTATAGCTATATAGTGAAAAATCCGGTCACTCCTCCACTTGTACAAACATCCCTGCAAACCTGGGTTCTGTGGTGAAGAAAGTATTAACATCCCAGCCCATCGAAGGCAACTGAGACATTCCCACTGAAACCTGGTTCCCTTTGCAGTGAAAAGAGTGTCTGTCTGTCTGTCTCTTTCCCTCGCTGTTTCAGACTCTCCTATCCAGCTTCCCAAGAGCTAGGATCACAAAGGTTGAACACTAGCTCTGCTGCTGCACCACTCAAAGCCATGATGCAACTCCCATTGTGAAAGCCCCACACCCGCACACAGAGAGTGTGGGGGCATTCTATCCTCAACACAAGCTATAGGACTCTACGCCCTGAGGTCCGATAGGAAGCGATGGTGAAATTATGGGGGTCTCAGCTAGGTTGCTCCATAGAGAGTGTAAAGACTGAGTGTTTGTGGGTAAAATATTTCACCCCATTTCTGTTTAAATCTTCTTGTTCCCTCAGAAGACTCAGCTACAACAGGATTCCTACAGAGTCTAACAGACCAGCGTGGAGTCTGTATAAAGAGGAGCTGGTTATAGAAGTCTTAGAATTAATAGATGTTTTGTATATTCAGTGTTGTCACTTAAATAAATAAATAAAGTACCTTCAACCATTTCAGATGTGCAACATGAGGCTTAGGTTTCAACCTAAGCGAAATTTCAACCTGGGTTTTAGCGAGGGTTCTAGGCTGTTGCATGCCTTAAAAACCTTCTTACAGAATATAATGAGCTTTTGACCAGTTTAGATAAGAGTAGGGTGTGACTGTTTTTTCTGTTAATGCCAACAGTCACTGTTGGATCTATTGATCACAATGCAGGATGCATCCGATGAAGTGAGCTGTAGCTCACGAAAGCTTATGCTCAAATAAATTGGTTAGTCTTTAAGGTGCCACAAGTACTCCTTTTCTTTTTGCGAATACACACTAACACGGCTGTTACTCTGAAACCTGTCATTATGCAAGGCACTGCATTTAGCCGTATGGAGTGGAAATCTAACAACTGCATGAAAAAACTTGTACAGATACAGACAGACATCATCTTCCTTTCCAAATGCAAACAGATGGACATCGTACCAAAAGGACTGAAGGTAAAAAATCCATTACAATCTACATACCACACAGACTGTGCTGACAGCTTGTGCCACACGCTCTCAAAGAAACTGCGGAATCACCTGATCAACATCCTCTACAGCAAACAGGGAAAGATTAAGAATGAGCTCTCAGAACTGGCAGTATGCATCCGATGAAGTGAGCTGTAGCTCACGAAAGCTTACGCTCAAATAAATTGGTTAGTCTCTAAGGTGCCACAAGTACTCCTTTTCTTTTTGCGAATACAGACTAACACGGCTGTTACTCTGAAACCAATGTTTTGATTGATCACCTTGAGAGGTCTTTGGTAATGTGGAAGCTTAAAAACCTTATGTCAGTGAACACTTCTTTCATTGGTTAATTCTGGTACATATCGTTAAGCATAGGTCACAAGTTTTGTCCTTTTTTTGTTATACCATAAGCATCATCTGGGTTTTCAGTACTATTATAGCACACTTAGTAATCTTTCTGATTATAGGTTGCAAAATCATACATTTTTCAAAGAATAAATGTCCTTCCCTCTCTTAACACCTTGTTATTAAAAATGAAAAAAGTAAAAATCCTATTAACTTTTCATCATTGTTACCGGTTTTGCATTTCAACTGATGAATCAGGGTTTCAAGCCATTTTTCCTTTCTCATTTCATACCCTAGCACATTATTACAGTGTTCGAACTGCCAACACTTCAATGGAAAATTGTAAAATCCAACAAAAAACTCTTCTTTGGATTAAAAAAATATATTTCTTAGGAATTGATCCATTTAAAATTACATTATCTGAAGAAATACTTGATATTCAACAAAGAAAATACCGATTACATTAAAAACTAAGCAAAATCATTGCCTTGAATTGCAACTAACAAGCTCATTGCATCAAATTTCTTTATGAAGTTTCATGATGCTCATCTCCATATTTTGAGAGAACTGGGAGTTATTTCAGGTTTAGCAATTTCACAAATCTTTTTCCGTGTGTGTTTCTTATGATGGATTACATGTAAGTAAGCATTGTATCCTGTTGACCATATAAAATAATTGGTTCAGTGTTGCCTGGTTTGTTGTTAAGTGCAAGGTTTTGACTTGTGCCTTTTGAGACTTCTTTTAATTGTACGTTATGCATAATTTAACCTTGTAAAGTAGAATTCTGACTTGTTGCTTAATTAGTGTCATAATCTACTTTAAAAGGGCACAACTCAGACTGCTTCCCCTCACTATAGTTACAAAATAATCATCTTCTATACGTTTTATATTTCCTGAGACTTGTTTTCTTCCTCTTGCTTTTTCCTGAATGAGGAAGTGATTATAAGATCACCTCTTAAATTACATTTTTAAGGCCTTCCAGACTGTAGTAAAGGAAGAGACAGAGTCAGCACTCGTTTCATCAAGTATCAGTAAAGGAATTAATAGTACCCTGATTTTATTTTTCTCTTAGCAAGAAGCTGAAATGATTCACATAAATTTAGGAGGAGGCATAAATTCATTCTAGAGAACATGGTTGTAAAATGTTAAAATAAGATTAATTAAAGTCAAATGAAATTGTCTGCAGTCCAGAGCAATAGTTTCTACAATAGAGAGAAATATTCCTGTGATTGGAGTGGTCAACTTTTTGGGTACTTTTCATGGAATCTGGCAGCTTTGAAAGTGAATTATTATTATTTTTATCTTAATTTTCATTTTTTTAAAAATACTGTGATGTGATGTACCTGGTCCTTCATGGCCCCCTGCTGGACACCCTGTAGTCCTACTACATCCTGCCCCAGGAAGGAGCAGTGGAGGTGAGCCCTCCAGGCCTGCCTAGAAAGGCCTCATGGAAGCAGCCAATCCGAGCCCAGCAGACTCAGATAAAAGAAGCTGCAAGGGCTTATCAGGGTAGTTCTTAGTTGGAATCAGAGGGGTGAGGAAGGGTGCTTTTGTCTGACCAAAGGTGCTTGACTGGCTGGATTTACTGGATGTGGGAGAGAGAAGAACTGAAAACTTTAACCCTAAGATAATGGTTAAAGGTAAAGAGACCAGGTAGGAAGAGGCCCAGGGAATGCAGTAGTGACAACTTAAAGGAAGCAGTTATGTGGCTGCTGTTTTATAATGGCCCTGGGTTGGAACCTGGAGTAGTGGGTGGGCTGGGTTCCCCCACCAGCCACTGGGAAAGTGGCCTAAGTCCTGAGAAGGGGACAAGGCTTTTTAAATGCAACCCTTTGCTTTGGCTTCTAAAGGGTGCTGAGACAGGGCTGAAGGCGCTGTTGAGGGCAGACAGTTTGCTGAACTTTGTTACCCTGGAAGGGGTCCATTTTTTACTGTGACTCTGGAGGAGAGTGGAGCCACTAAGGGCCTGCCTAGCAAGGACAGCAACATACAGCCAGGAGTGGGGGGAAAAGATTGCAGTACCACACCCAGCTGCTAGGAGGCACTAGAGATGAGTGCCTCCCATCACATGCATACCAGGAGTGCTCTTCACATACCCTCTTAGTATCCCTTTCAATATTTAAAACTGCACAATAGTTATACTGGAACTGTTACTGACCACCCATATGTACATCATATAATCCTATCATACCACAACTAGGGCTCAACCGTGCAATATGCTGTGCACTGTTACTTCATTGCACTATTCTCAAAGTTAAGCAAATGCTTAAGTGCTTTGCAAGATTAAGGATGGAGTGTTCCACCTGCCATAGGACTGACCCTTGAGCAACCTTTGCTCCCACCTCTCCCTTATTCCATCATCTCCCACATATCTGCCTCTTGCAATGTGTCCAGAATATTTAGACATTCAGATTAGGATGGACTGGGGAAGAGGGTGAATACTCGATGTTGAAATATGACATCTAGGATCAAGGAATAAATGTACTATTTAGTATTAATCTTGTGCTAAATACAGGATACACAACAATAAAGACATATTTTAAAACAGATTTTTACAATCACTTGTGATTGTATTACATTGAACAACATAACCACATTATTTATGGCAAGAATAGTATGAGTGACCGAGAATGGCTAGAATTGAGCCTGAGCACTGTGGGGTTACTCTCACTTCTGGAAGTACTCCCTGAAAGGGTTGTATTTTAGGAAATTTTCACAGCTTCTCCCTCCAACAGCGCTTATGAGGTGGCAGCATGCAGCAGAAGCAGAAATTATCAGAAACACAGCTGTTTGAAAAGCTCAGGTTTATCAGAAATACCATTCACCTGCACTGGGTGGGGGAACCTGATGGGGTTAGTGGTGAAAGGAGGACAGTGCCAATAGCAAAAGGGAGAGACATTTGCCAAGGGACAATAAGTAGCTCCTTCTCCTGGGAATTTCTGGCACCCATTGGCCAGCAGGGGGAGAGGGATGCTGATTGGCCAGCATTCCCCAGTTCCCAGTATTTAGCCCACCACAGGGGTCCAGTGGAGTTTCTTTTGGCTTTGTTTCAGCAGCTCACCTGAACTTGGAATGGAAACCCAACCTGACAGATGCTGCAGGTCTAGCTGGTCACCTGTTTAGGAAGTTAGGAAGGATTTTTTTTCTCTCATGGGCCAGTTGGACCAGGAAGGTTTTGGTTTTTTGTTTTGTTTTACTTCCTTGCATGCTTTCAAGCCGCAGTGGGTTAAGTAGGAATGTGCTTAGTACCAAACTGGGGGGAGGTCGGGGGTGTTTGTTGCAACTTGTAGCCAGTGCCATTAATTACAGTGCCATTAATAGAGTAAAAAGAATGGTTCCCAGAGGTAAGACCTGGGATTTGAGTGATGGTGCTTAGGCTAATGTGATAGGATCAGACCTTGTAGCCTTTGCAGGCTGAGGTCAGACCTTGTAGCCCTCGTGGGCTGAGGTCTTCATGCTGCTGCACCTTCTGCCCCCCCTCCGAGGATTGGGGGTGTGGGAGAGTGTGCTAGGCTTCAGAGAGAGCTGAGTCCTGGAGGCTAGGTTGAGGAGTGCTTATCCCATTTTATGGGTTATATGGTAAGAAGCCCTGTAATCTCTGCACTGGAACCGTGTAAATACTTGGTGTGTATATAGGGGTAGGGGTGATGGGTAGGTAGTGCCCTTCCCCCGTGTTAAAGTTTTAAAAAGTTGCGGCCTGCCATTTAATTCCATGCATGTCTGTCTACCTTTTGCCTCTGTGTCCACCTCAACAGCTAGCCTACCTGCAGACCTATCCCTTCTCTCCTCCCCCACTCACACCTTATTGGAAAAGGTACAGTTGGCCAATCACTAATGTACAGGGTGACCAGATGTCCCGATTTTATAGGGACAGTCCCGATTTTTGGGTCTTTCTTATATAGGCTCCTATTACCCCCTCACCCCCGTCCCGATTTTTCACATTTGTTGTCTGGTCACCCTACTAATGTAATGATGCCTTCCTTAAAATGTTGAGTCCATTTGTATCACACCAAGAAAATAATATATACTATAGTATATTTGTAGTTGACTTGGTCTGGAAGTTATGCGTGGGTGTAAACAAACTGCTAAAAGTGAAGGCCTGCTCCTAATTTATGCCCCTGTCTGCTTGAACATTCCACACACAATTCTATGGTTAATTCAGTTTCAGGGGGAAAAAGTTGAAGGCTCCCTTCAATTCTAGCTCTGAATCTTACATCATTCTAATTATTGCTGTTGTATTTGCATAGCTCTTTTCAAATCAAGGTTTTAAATTGCTTTAAAAACATTGTACAAATAAACCAGCATGAAACCACTAAAATGTATGCATCTCTGGAGTGGCATGTGATTGCCGTTATATACCTTATGACAGCTTCCATTTATTGTTCAGTTTTCTTGTTTGTAATCTAAGAGAGGGATCTCCTAGACTTCATGTAAATATCCTGAGGTTAAAATCAAAGCCAAATGTAAATGGGGAAACAAGCTTTAATCACCCTTACAATGTGGCTGTGGACACTGATTGTCGAAAGTGACATTCTGATTGGCTAGCAGTGCCTTTGTGAAGACATCACTTGCATTTATCGGCTCCAGTTGGCACACTTGGGTTTATCACTGGAAAAACCAATTCTGACTTCTGTTGTGTTAAATGAATGGTGTTGTCTGGTAAAAGGGATTTGATTTTTTTCTTTCCCACTTTTTCCATTTTATCTCATACTTTCAAAACAAATGACGAGATTAGGGTTGGAGCAAAAAAGTGAGCTTCCAGGGCCTTGTAATCCCCACTCCCAAAATGCAAGTTGTGGCAGTTTTGGGAGCTCCAGCCAATTTAAACTCACTTTCTGTTGTACTTAATAGGTCTATCTTGTGAATTGTTCCACCACGTCAGTCCATTGACTCCTGTGTGGATGTGCAAAGCAGAAGGGGGGCATACATTGTGAAATATGCCAACTGAATGTTTGCAATGCAAAGGGAATTAAAGATGTGTGTTTGAACATGAACAGCTACTACTGAGATGCCTTTGAGGGCACTGGGGACAGAAGAGAGATTTAGGGGGCCTGAATCTAAAGGGAGACTTACATTTATTCTTTTTTTAATCTGAAACTGAAGGACAAACGGTTTTGTAATTCCCCTCTCCCACCTGCTATGTTTTATAATATACTTTTCCAAGGAGCTACTTTCCATAGAGGAAGGATACAATAAATAGATGGATCTTTCTTGAGTAGAATAAGTGCCTCAGTAAGTTTTTAAGCCATACTATATATATTGACCCCATGTTTTCATCAGTATGACCCCTGTGACAGGTTTCAATAAAGTCATGCTTTCTCAGTTACAGTATTGAGACCAAGTTTTCAAAATCCTGATTTAAACCTGCCAACATCATGAGATTGACTTACAAATTATAAGATTTTAAATTTGTAAAAACAAAATTTGCCTTTTAGTTTTTGAGGCTTTAAGGTTCATGTTTTCAAGCATTTCCCCACATGAGAGGGGGAAACCAAGGTTTGTATTGTCCTGGTAGTATTTCCTGGTGAGTTAGACACAAAAGTAGTAAGCCTTGAGTAATAAGTGGTGACTGGGTACCAGCAGTTACTTCAAACCTTTTCTGTCCCCTTCCTGCTGTGAAATTATTTAGGATAGGAGGGGGGGGGGGGAGTTGTGATGAAAGATATCAGTAAAACAACTCCTCCTCTCCCCTAACATCACTGCTACTGTTCATGAAATAACTTCTGCATAAAATCACAGTTTGGTATAATGTACAACTGTCCAGACATATGAAGAGGGCTAATAATTGTGGGGCCAATTTTGCTCTCACTTGTTGCACTTTTTAGCCCTAAGAGCCAAGAAAATCCACAAAAAGTTGGTTGGCATAAAGAAGGGAAATGCTGTCTCTGCCCCAGCACTCTAATTCCTCTGATTCCACTCCCAATCTGTTTGTTTAGGCTCTGATATTGTGCCCATTACTATGGTATCTGAGCACATCCACTCTTATAGTGTAAGACCATGTTGTAGGTTAGGCCTAGCTTCATAGAGTAGCTTGCCTTCTATAGGGCAGCAACATATTACCACATATGGATGGCAGATTGGATGGGGAGGAAGGAAAACGGTGATCATGTTGAGCATGTGCCTCTTTTGATAGTAGGTTGAAATATGACTATCTTTTTACTTACACTTCCTCAAGAGGAAAGCTAGGGTTTGCTGAGGTATGTTTTAAGGAAGGGGTTACTGTGCTGAAGGATACACAAAAGCTAAAGATACTAGGAGCTTTGGTCTGAACAGTTGTTCATGACTTTCCAATAGTTTCCAAAGTTATATAATCCAAGGCTGTTAAAATGCTTCTATCTCAGACTTTTTTATCCCCAAATGGAGCAATTTAACCTTATTTATCTTTGTTAATAGATAGGAGATTTTTACTTCAACTCCAAAAAGTAGCTGAGAGACTCTAATGCATTATCTCATTCTACTATACTAGGACCATTTAGTATATTTTAATGTTGCAAATCTTATAAAAGTTTATGGTAGGGAGCCATGTTCTGTGTGTGTGCATGTACATGGATATCTAGAAAATACCTTTTACCTGTTTGTTTTTCAATTATCTGGGTTAGCAATCAGTTTATCATTCGATCCTATCTAATCATTTCAGTAGGATGTTTGAAAGCTTTAGTTAAAATAACCCAAGTTAAAGGGTGCTTTTGTCACATCTGTGATACAGAAAGCTCTCACTTAAACATTGCCAATAAAGCTCAGCTGTAAAAGGGATGCTGTCAACTACCAAAGGCCTAAGTTCTTTTTACATTAAATTGAAACAATTACATAGTATCTAGAAACCAGTCATTGCTGACACACTCAATTCAAGTCCCCACACACCTACAATAGGAAACCTATAGACATCTCAGTTTCTCCAGGCTGCCTTTCAATAAACACTATTGAAAAAAATAGCTTTTCTGTCTAATTACAGAATGTGTGATTATATAAAGCATTATATCTATAGGCCCCATTTACAACAATAGCAATTAAAGCCTACTGCTTTAAGTCCTACTGCTAACTTATTCCTCATCTAGTTCTCTATAAAATAGCTAAGAGCTAATAAACCATGGTTTTTATGTGCCTTTGTAACCAGTTGGAATTTGTTTTGTGTTCTGCTAAATCATAAAATCTCAGTTTTGCCATTTGTTGTTTCATATTTGATAACAGTAACATGAGAACTTTTTTTCTCTGATTGTTAGAAGTATGCATACTCATGTAGTGTTCTAGAAGCCTCAACTACACTTTTGCAGCAATATACCTTTTAATTATTTCTATATAATTTTTCAACAAAAGACCCTACCTGTATGGCATTGATGGAGTCATGCATGGGATTGATGGCTTCACATAAGAATAATTCATTTCAGTTGTGGGCATAATTGTTTTGGATTGATGTCAGTAATCATGGCTTCAGTCATGTTGGAATATTTGCTGATAAACAGTCTTGTCATTTCTTTTGAGCCAAACGTTTTGTGTTATGAAGACAGCAACAGGTTTAAAAATGTAACATAAATGAGGCCTTGCTTAGATAACACTCAGGGTTTAAATTCAAAAGGAGGTGGAGGACAAACAGGCACAGATTGTCCACTGATTCTTATTGGGAGGTAGAAAAGTTCTTCAGCCTAATTTACCCCTTGAGAAATCCCACCTTCCCCCACCACACACACCTCTCATGCTTTCAGAGCAATGCATGTGGCTTTAACTGTGTGATTCAGCATACAGCAACCAAAATCTCTGAGAGAGCTATATATTTAGCAGTCATTAATCCAGTAGAACTGCCAATGAAGTAAATGAGACTTTTTTGTTCAGTTAAGGAATATAGGATTTGAACTGGATGAGAATTATAGTAAGGATGCTCACAGGGAAACTGATTCTTGAGAGACATACAAAGTTTTTGTTTTTCTGTGGAATGAAAATAGAGTTACAGATGCACGACGCGACATACACTAATACTTAACTGTGCGTAGTCTAGCAGCCTTCAGGCTGAGGAGGCATGAGACTCTGGATAAAGGAGAAAAAAGGGCAGGGATTCCTTGTGTGTCTACTCTGTTACTAAGATCGAGAAGGCTATCTTGTTGTGGCTCCCAGTTCTTTGAGGATTGCCTGTGAGATGCTCCCCCTTATACCAGGAGCAAAGGGGCAGAGTAGGTGGAGAAGGGGCAGAGCCATGGAATCCTAACATATACATTAATGTGGGGATGTACATTCTACCACTTACCAGGGTGTAGCAGACACCTGTTTAAGGGGGAAGTCCTGGGAGAAATTATGAATTATGCCTCAGAGAGATGTCTACTACAGAGATGACACTACCTTAGCTACACTGGCATAGCTGTGCCAGCATAACTCCGTAATCTAGAATAGATTCAGCCTAGGCTGAAGGAAGGGGTTTTTCCATATTGGCAGTCTGTCTGGAGTGGCTCACAACAATGAGCGTCAACCTCAGGGCAGACTACTACAAACCAGAGCACAAACCTCAAATTGGTTGTGTGTTCTGTAATTAGATTTCACCAACTGAGTATCAAGTGTGAACTCCTTAAGCACTAGAACAGCCTTGACATAGAGTGAGTCACCCCTATCTATTTTGCCGCCCAGGCAAGCCTGCCTTTGCGATAGGTGGTCCCTTATGCCAAAAATCACAATATTTAGGTTACTCTCAAAGGACCAATCATTGACCCCCACACCATTTTTACCTTAGATCGGTCACCAAAGTCAACACATGTAGCCAATCCAGAAGTAAACTATCTAAAGATTTATTAACTAGGAGAAAGAAATCTTTTCAAGGTTAAAGCAGGTAAATGTACATATGCAAATGAGTTGGTCTTAGGTTTCAAACAGTAATAGAAGCTGCTGTAATATACAAGTTCTCTGTCCTTTAGGGCTAGCCCAAGCTAAGCAGCTTGGGGTTCCCGTGGTTAAGCTTAGAAATAGTGCCCTCTCCAAATTCCAAGCAGCATAGTGATACAGTTCCTTCTGGTTAGGGAGTTCTATTCCCTTCCCCCAGAGTTCAAACAGTGAGGGCATGAGGGTTTGTGCATGTCCCCTCTTCATGGGCATGGCAGAGAGCAATCAACAGTCTTTTGTCCACTGATGTTCCAGAACAGTTCATCTGGTTCTGTAGGCCTGCTTTTGTTGGGCAGGAGATGACCCTTCTTGTGATAAACTAATATTTCACACTGGGTAATATTTCTCTCCTGACTGGCTGTTTCCAGTTTCATAGCAAATGCTTTTGTAACTACAAAAGCAAACACATAAATATTACCTTTATGACATGGGAAAGATCTTTTGAGTAAGATTAATGCACGCAGCAACTCACAAGCATATCATAAAGTCCAAACACTGAACACATTCTTACAAACTTAACATCTATTTTAATGATGCTAACCTACAGGTGAGTCAGACTGGTTTCTAGCTATGCATTTGTCAGTGTTCAGTGAGGCCTACGGGCATTGGCATTGGCCTCCCATAATCCCTTCTAAAACAGTGTGCCTCAATAAACCTCCCTATGCTAATATTCAAAGCTGTGCCTAGAGACCCAATGTATTGTATGAACACATAGTATTGCTAATGATATTAAATCCCAGTTTAAAGTCTACCTTTGTATCATAAGCAACTGTAGTATCTGTTGCTAAAAGGAAAATTATTTTCTCTTTTTCTGCATTCCAGAGAAATAAGATGAAAAGTAATTTCCTCTCAGCTGACATTTCTTTTCACTCTTCTGGTCTGTGCCCTTCCCCTCCCCCCTGGTTCTTGGTGAAGTATTTATCTATTACTGCAGGACCCCGAACTCAAAATTTTGCAGATACATTAATTAGGGGGACCCATTTAATTTTTGTATGTAATTATTCACTTGCCGTTTTCATTGTCCAATACTGTAAGCGCTTTGAGGATGGAATTTTTATTTAAGTCACTTAAAGTTTCTCACGCAGAGTAATGACAGAATCACTAACAAGTTATAGACCTGGCTTGTTAAAATTACACACTTTAATTTTAACTTTTTTAAAAGTTTAGATTTGTGAGGAGATTTCTGATCTAATGTTTGAATATTTTGTTTTACTGAATACTTTAGTCATTAACCTTAATACAGTGCAAGGTATGCAGTTGTTTGCCTAAAATATTATAAAGCAGATGAATTGGGCACTGTGTACCTACTAAGTTGGCACTGCAGCTGTGAGTGAGTTGGTGATGTATGGAAATACTTATAGCTGCATGCAGAATAATGTACAATTGGAAATAATGCTTTATATCCTGGAACAGACAGCAACGTTCACAATATTGAATTCATATAGGTTTATTCTATGATGTTACATTGTATTAATGCTAAAGAGGAAGCAAAGGGAACCAGTAGTAATATTTATCTAAGGACTATTAGGTAAAAATATTCCTAAATGTTAACCAGTCATAGCAATGTCTTTGCTTCCCAAGTGCACATATTAGAATTGGTACCCAAGTTTTTTATAGCAAGTTATACTACATTATACTATAAGTTCCTTCACACCTTAATAATCACTTTGGAATTTAACCACTGCTGAGATAAGGAGGTAAAGGAAAATGGGAACTTTTCTTCTGGCCTCTGACGGTCAAAGTGTATATAACATGAGAGAATCCTTAACTATTTCAACCTTTTCCAGTTCCAGCCCAATCTGAAAAGCAGAAGTTAAAAGGATATAATGAATTTGGAACTTTGAAAAAATTTGGCTTGTCTAAATATTGGTGAAGGTTGTAGGGAAGTGTGAGATCTAATTTAATTCAGCTCTTGCTTAGACTATACCTATTTTACTTTAGTCCCCCTTTTTATCTCCACCAATCCACAATTCAGATTAATTGGGGAACCGACTTTTCTAAAATTCTGGGCCCAGTTCTGTCACTTTTTTTTTAAACTTCTTTTGAACAGCACTTTACTAAAAAGTTGCCCTATTGATTTTATTGAGAATATTGAGTTAAATACTGCTCATTGTGACTAGGGTTGGTAGAGTTATAAGCAAAGAGGATATATGAATAGCTAAAGCTGTAACTGTCAACCAGACAGCTTTGAAAAGCTGACATCCTGTGCTTGGTGACAGCAGAATAAATCAGTTAAACATGCTACTATGCGTGTCATGGATATTCACTTTCTATCCTTGTGACAGTGTCAAGTCTTATGCTCTTGCTCCACACAACCACACATCACTGTCAGAGGCATGTTTTTAATCTTCAAAGCGGCTCTTCGTAAACTGGCATCCAGACTCCTCCGCTCCGCCCTCCCCAGCAAGAAGAGACCTGGTGCCTCCTTCAGATATTATTAACCAGAGTAGAAACACAAATCACGTAGTGACAGATGTGTTTTGTGGTGTAAGCATGTTGTTGTCTCCATGGGTATTAGTACAAATAAATTGCCTGGAGCAGGACAGAGCAGCATGCTGCCTGGCAGTACACATACAGGAAGCTCAGAGCACAATGGGTTGGATGTATTTTGCACTAGGGAGGGACATGCTGTAAGACAATTTCAATGTGGTTAAATAACTAAAAACAATTTATCAGCTCAGGAATTGTCACATCTGCTCATGTAAATAATTCAGTGAATAGTTGTGCAATGAAGAGACTAGTGGAAAGTATCCTTTCCTACTTTGCAGTCTGCATTTTTTAAAAAACATTTTTTATTAAAATACAGGGAACAAAGATAATTTAATACAAGAAATACTGTATTCTACTAATGCTATGTAAGAGTCTGATCCTGGATTCCTTCAGTCGCCTTGTCTTCACTAAGACTAATGACTAAGTAAAGGTTGCTTATGTAAGTTTGTGGGGTTGGTTCCCAAATTTGTAAAACTAGTTTGTACAGGGCATGATAAAGTTCTAACTTTTCAAATAATTATGTTTTAATCTAGCAAAGGGCATCTTCATATTAACAAGTCTTTGTGATCAAAGAAAATATCCAGTATATGATGAAGCTAAAAAAATAGACAAAAGTTAGAATTTTCATTGACTTTCATTTGAAATGTAGGGTATATCTACACCTAAAATGCTACAGTGTAGACATTACCTATGCCAACAGGATGGGTTTTCCCATCTAGATAGCTACTGTCTCTTGGGGAGGTGGATTACCTCAGTCAGTGGAAGAATTTGCACTGTCACTAGCATAGCTTGTTCTGTGTTCGGACAGGAGTGTGGCCTTATTATGCTAATACAAAGCATAGCTTTGCTGGTATAGCTGGGTCCACAGTAGGAATGCTTTGCTGGGATAGTGTATCAGTATTGCTACACAAGTAAAGCACTCCTTGTGTAGACAGAGCCTGAGGGTACATCTACTAGAAATGATACAATGGCACAGTTGCAGCACTGCAGTATATACACTACAGCAATGGAAAGGGTTCTTCTGTCACTGTAATAAGTCCATCTCTGAGAAACAGTAGCTAGGTTAACGGAAGAATTATTCTGTGGACCTCACGGTGGCTAGGGCTTAGGTCCACTTAATTACGTCCCACAGGGCATGACATTTTTCATAGCCATGAGCAATTTAGTTAAGCCAAGCTAATTTTGTAATGTAGACCTACCCTGAGTCTCTGAAAATTTTCAGATATTTTTACCCCAAACCACTAAGCAGTTAAATAATTATCAGCCATCTTTTTTGTTGTTTAAATACACTCCCCATTTAGAGTGGTCCTATCCTGCTAGGTTGAAACATATCTAGAACACTAGTTTTATTGCAGTTTAAACAGAAATTATTATAAAGAATATAGGGTGATTTGAACAAATCACTTTGGTTATCTTCTTGTTTTAAGCCCAACAAATACAACAACAGAAACTCTCATTTTGTGAATGAGCTGATGATTATAAAGACTCTTAACATGAATGGGAGGTGCATACAAAATGCCTGAATGTTCAAGCATCAGTAAACAATGCAATTTGATTCACTGAAGGGATCTTGTGATGTTTCTCTTTCACCATTGTTTAAGCTAAGTATATTCAGCATGAAGCTGTCTGAAATAGCAAGTGCTAGACATGCATTATAAGTAAGAAAATTGTAAGTGTCAGGGTTGTCTATAGCACGAGGAGTACTTGTGGCACCTTAGAGACACATTTATTTGGGCATAAGCTTTCATGGGCTAAAACCCACTTCATCAGATGTATTTTCCACTGCATGCAGTAGGAAGATACATACACACATACAGAGAACATGGAAAAAATGGGGATTGCCATACCAACCCTAATAAGACTAATCAATTAAGGTGGGCTATTATCAGCAAGAGAAAAAAAACGTTTGTAGTAATAATCAGGATGGCCCATTTCAACCAGTTGACAAGAAGGTGTGAGTAACAGTAGGGGAAAAATTAGCATGGGGAAATAGTTTTTAGTTTGTGTAATGACTCATCCACTCCCAGTCTTTATTCAAGCCTAATTTAATGGTGTCTAGTTTGCAAGTTAACTCCAGTTCTGCAGTTTCTCATTGGAGTCTGTTTTCAAAGTTTGTTTTGTTGAAGAATTGTGACTTTTAGGTCTGTAATTGAGTATCGAGGGAGATTGAAGTGTTCTTTGACTGGTTTTTGAATGTTATAATTCTTGACGTCTGATTTGTGTCCTTTTATTCTTTTGCATAGAGATTGTCCGGTTTGGCCAATGTACATGGCAGAGTGGCATTGTTGGCACATGATGGCATATATCACATTGGTAGACGTGCAGGTGAATGAGCCCCTGATGGTGTGGCTGATGTGATTAGGTCCTATGATGGTGACCCTTGAATAGATATGTGGACAGAGTTGGCAATGGGCTTTGTTGCAAGGATAGGTTCCTGGGTTAGTGGTGGTCTGTGGTTGCTGGTGAGTATTTTGCTTCAGGTTGCGGGGCTATCTGTAAGCAAGGACTGATCATCTCCCAAGATCTGTGAGTAAGGGATCGTCCTTCGGGATAGGTTGTAGATCCTTGATGATGTGCTGGAGAGGTTTTGGTTGGGGGCTGAAGGTGACAGCTAGTGTTTATGTATCTCTAATCTGTATATGCAATACACACTTGCTGGATTGCAGTGAAATGAATAGAGCTAAACTGAAATATCCCAATTATTAATGTATTTGTTTAATATGGTAAGTGTAGTCAGCTCTGTACAATACATAGCATGACGGGAGAATGCTGTGGTTCGCAATCCCTTGATTATAAAATGCACCCTTGGGGACCATTGCAAGTAAGCAGCTGCTAGGGCAATCCTGGAAATCAGGAGTACAAAATTGGACTTAAAGCCTGGACTACACAACCCAAATAACATTTTTTGAGTATGGGATTGTTTTTGGTATGTGACATGATGTTTCAGAGTAGCAGCCAGGTTAGTCTGTATCCGCAAAAAGAAAAGGAGTACTTGTGGCACCTTAGAGACTAATAATAAATTTTATAATTAATAAATGTGTTAGTCTCTAAGGTGCCACAAGTACTCCTTTTTCTTTTAACATGATTATAGTGGCTGGGGTGCTACATTTCTTTCCTGAACCACCTTTCAGAAAAGTATCCTTGCAAGCTGAGCTGTGCTCTCTCTACCTCAGCTCTGCAGTCTGCCATGGAGTGTAAATAGGGGGAATAAATGACTTGTGTGAATTGGGAAATAAATGACTACAGTAGGATGGGAAGGTTTGTGGCCTGCAATGTTCAGGAAGTCACACTAAATGATCACAACAGTCCCTTCTGGCCTTGAAGTGAATGAGTCTAATATGAGGGATCAGGAAAATAAGTGAGTAAGGTGTGAGGGGTCAAGAAAATAAGTGAGAAACTGGTGGTGGGGGAGGGAGAAGAGGAAGAAAAAGGAGCGAATGAATGACCTAAGTAGGTAAAATTAATGGGGTTGAGGGAGTATTCAGTAGAGAAGAGGCAGGATAGGGAAAAAACTTTGAGGAGAGAGATGAGTAAAACTGTTCTTAGTGAAAGAAAACTAACTGTTTGTAAAATAAATGCGAGCACTGTTATAGCCATGTTGGTCCCAGGATATTAGAGATAAAAGGAGGGTGAGGTGGTAATAAAATATTTATCAACCTTTGGGCCAATGCAGGCAGATGCACAAGATTGATACTCCAACTTTGCTATGGATTCGCAGTCCAGACATGTTATGTTCCTAGAGGGATTAGCAGGAACATCTCATGAGCAGAGACTTCCAGCCTCATTTGAAATTGTATAATGTGAGCAAATGAAATCTGGGATGAGAACTCTACATAGATTTTCTCCTCTGATTCAAGTAGAATTAGAAGTTGGGTCCAGAGATGAAACCAGGTCACTGACCCATTGCACCACTTCAGAAACCTCATCTTTTTATTTTAATTGTGTGATGATGTATTTCCAAAGATGGGTATCTGTAAATACATGATTCTGGGTGCGAAATGACCATGTGTATTTGTACACTTGGCCTATGGTTACACTAGAGCGCTTACAGCAGCACACCTTATCTGCTCTAAGCCAAAGGGAGAGAGCTCTCCTGTCGATTTATTTAATGCACTTCCAATGAGTGGTGGCAGCTATGTTGGTAGGAGATGCTCTACCACCAACATCATGCTGTCCACACTGGTGCTTAGGTCTGTGTAACTTATGATGTTCAGGGGGTGGCTTATTCACACCCCTGAGCAACACAAATTATACCAACATAAGTGGTAGCATAGACCTAGCCTTGGTCAGTCGTTCCTTGAAGGAAAGGTGTAGCACGCTTATCTTTATTTTCTTGCTCAGTCATCTGATTTAAGTCAGGATTACAAAAAGTTTATACCCCTCTCTCATGCCAGAGGTCTGTATTTACTGTTTCCAGTGATTACTGTCACATCTTTGTTTTTTGGGTTCTTTTTTTGAAAATTAAATATTAGCAAACTCTGTTACAAATTAATACAGAAAATTGATAAAACAAAGCAACAGGCACTTCAGGTCATCTATGTTGACCTCCATCCATCCCAGAACTCCCTAACAGATCTACCTTTCATTGGACATCTGTCAATGACTGATTTGTGAACCTCCATGATTTTCAAATCTTATGGCCACTTATTGTTCTGAAAATACCTGACCTCTGTGGTGAATCAGTTTAATAAACGTGAAACACAAGGTAATACAGCAGATTGGTATAGGATGCTGGGAATAATATAACAGTGCATTTCAAAATGAGTTCACTTTGTGCTCTCCACATGGCACACACTTTGCTTAGCTGAACATAATTTGTTGTCCTTTTTGTATCTGCTGCTTGTGATTACATTGCATTGCAAGCTGGCCAGATGTGCATGCAAACACTGTGGGTGTGCACTAGCCTCTGAAAATCTGTCCCTCTGTGGCCAGTTTCTTTAGTGCCACATACACAATAGATGTAGGGCACTCAATGGGTTAAATAGCTGTCCTTCAAATATAACCAGCAGGTAAGATTTATAATCAGACTTCTTGTTTGTATTAAAAATCCCCTTTAGTAAATGTTAGGTTCAAGGGCTGCCAATCTAACACCTTTCTTGTGAACACCACCTTAACAAAAACAAAAATATTCTATTTTGAACACGAGTACATAATAAAGCTCTTGATTAAAAGAGGAACAATCCTAATTTCAGGTCTTCTGTGAAACATGGAATCTTTATCTGAATTCCTTTGACAAAAGAAAATTGAGGGTTTTTGTTTTGCTGCATTTTTTGACTTGGTCTCCACTAATTAAGGAGCAATTTAAGTTACTTACACTTTGAAGTTTCATTCATTACCTGTCCTGTGTTAAGTCAACAAAAGGCTACATCTAAGGCAGCAAGTCTTGGGCCATCACTTTTTCTGGCTGCCTAATTAAATATAATTACTTTATTTTGTGCCAAGGTTCATACTTGTAACATTGCCTTGTAATAAATTGAATGCATGCTGCAGGGGGACTGTTTGACGCCAGAGAGGAGACGTTCCTGCTGTCCCTCCCTGCCATAGCATCTAAGTCAAAAGTACAGAGATGTCATTCTGCTACCTGTTTGTTAGCTGCTCTACGGATGAAACTCACCAGTAGGGCTCTCTTTCTTTAAATAGGCTGGATGTATACTGACCCAATCCTATTCCTAAAAATAGCCTGAATTCTGAATATACTCTAATTAGCCATAGAGTGAGCTCTAGAGTTTTAAGACTTGAGGAAAGGGTATAATTTATTTGCGTGACCTTTCCATGGCACACCAACTTTGCATCAGTGTTCCTTTACTTCACAATATTATGACAAAGATCAAAAACATTGTTTCCGCTCATTCTCTCTTGAAGGATTTGAAGAATGACTGTCACTGAACATTAAAACAAAATACCTCTGCCATACCCTGAGATACTGGCCACAACAATACCAAATAGAAAACATCACCCGCATTTTATTTTTAGTGCAAATCAGGAAAAGTTTATTGTGGAAAGACTAAATTACAAGCCCAAAGTGCTTAATGAGCTCTGGAAAAACTCTGACCCACAAAGTAGGTGCGAGCCAGTCTGAATTTTGACTCAGACTTCAGTGATTAATCATATGGTAAATCTGGTCTCACTAGCACTAATAACAGGGCTTGCCTTTGGCTCTTTGTTGGCCAGTGAAACAAGAACATCTTCATGCAGTGTCAGAACCTTCCCCTTTTGTTTTAATGGTGCCAGCAGGTCTACAATGCAAGCAGTTAAAGCTAATGTGAGATCTTAAGTCTCTCTCTCTCTCTCAAATTGCATTCAAGTTTAAATACCACGCACACCCCCCCAAAAAATAAAAACTAACCTTCTGTGTACAGATAACTTGGGCAGTGTTTGGAAGAACATCACAAAAATACAAATTAAAGGACAGATGAGACTGTTTCCGAGGAATGATAACTACTTACAGGTATAAACTGGAAGCAGAAGGTTCTCTCATTCGGTTCATTATAAAATGTTTGAGACAAAAATTGCCCTAGATTTTTGTTTTTTACAGCTTCATGCATTAGCGAAGGATAGTAACAAAGAAATCAAACATGCACACCCTCAGTGGCCTTTCTTTTGTTTTATGAACAACTTTTTACACTGGTTTTAAATTTGATTTCACATTGAAGTTTTCACCATACATATTTGCATATAAACACCTTTGGAGATCCAAGTGCAAATTGGACAAATCCTCTTATCTGGCTAACCTTAGTTGCAGAGTCCAGCCCATAATATTTATAATGCTTATATGCATAAAGCATATGTAGCTCTCAGAAAATAATTAATGTGTCTGGAAAGCTTGCAGTAGCAGTCTGTCACAATAAGTCACTCTAAATCTATATGTATGAGAGAGAGAAAATCCCTTTCTAGGGCTTGAGCCTCATTTACCCTTATGGCCCTGTTCTACACTGGGAGTGTAAAGGGTCTATAAAGTGAATATAAATTTCTGCATTAAAAGCATTCCAGTGTTGCCTTTGTAAGTAGGTAACATTACCATAATATTACCTAAAGGTTCTTTTATTTAAATTACATTTACACCTACTTCAAGGCCCTTTTACCTTCTTGTAGTGGCAAAGTGTATCCAGTCCTATCAGACTTTGCTTGGTTTTAGACTTATGAATCTCACTAATTTTCTTCCCATCAAGAAATAACCCAAATCAGTCCCCATGTAATTGAATAGGAACAGTTAATTGTAACTTTCTAATTTAGTGCTACACAGTGCTCCCTGTAAAATTTTTTACATTGACTGAGGTGACTAAACGTTTTTCAATATTCCTTAAATTAAGGAAAGTTTTGGTAAGACTGTGATAACATTACTTATAAAGGCAAACTGTTTCTAAAGCTGTCCTGAATCTGATGCTTTTTGCATCCTGATACCAGATGTTATACACAAGTAGAGGTCCGTTTGTTCTAGAGTAAAGAGGTCTTGCTAACACGCATTTAGATATCTAGAAAACACTACAGATCAGATATTGCCTTTTTGCACTACTCTGGTAGTCAAGGTGGATTTAAAGCTTCCCTAAAGGAGCTGCTGAGGAGTAGAGCTAGCCCTACACCACCTCCTACTAGCCCCTTCTTCTCTGCACAGGGGCCATACTCGAGAGCAGGACAGAATACAGAGCCACGACAAATCTTGATAAGTTAGAGCAGCCTGGAAGCTGCTGTAAAATGCTTCATGTGCTGAACATCCTCTGGCTCTCCACAAGATCGAAAGGGACTGGAGAGATGGTGTAATGTGATCGTTGCCCTCTCCCACACACAGGACTAGCAGTAGACCTGAGAGTAGTCAAGACCATGCTTGGGTGCTCTCAGTTCTATTACACTCCCAACTCTTCATTCTGTTAGGCTTCAGAGCAGCCTAATCAGTGCCTAGGTGGTGTCTATTCTGCCAGAGAAACACCCTTTAAGAATAAGCTGAACATAATATACTATAAATAAAATTAGACTCTACAGTTTTATTTGAATTGGTGCTAATTATGGGCCAGTTTTCTTCTATTTCTGTAAAAGGGACTGTAACCATGCCTTTGTGCGTCACAACTGAATATACCAAATTCATGATCTGCTGAGAAGTAGGGCAGATAACCTCCAGTTTTGGGGTGTATTCTCCCATGAGATATACCAAACCTGCAACAAAAGTAAACTTCTGTTTCACCACATGGGCTAACAAGAAGTCATAAAAACAGTTTCCTTAGGTATTCCAGTCCTTGTATTACCCCCAAAAACACTAGATTTAAAGATGAGTGGTTCTTTGCAACCAGTCTCATAAAATAAAAGCTGCTTCTGATCCAAAAGAACCAATCACACACCCCCAGATCAATTTATAACTCAGATCTTACCCAAATATCTCACTGATGCCAATCCTTTAGTATCTAAAATCTGAACGTTTGTTTATAAAAAGAAAGGTGAGTTAAAATTGGTTAAAGGAATTAAATACATACAATAAATGCAAAGTTCTTGGTTCAGGCTTGTAGCAGTGATGGAATAAACTGCTGGCTTCAGTCAAGTTTCTGGCTGCTTCCAAATCATTGGAAGGACCTCAGTCCCTTGGTTAGAATGCTCCCATTAGCATAAGTCCATAGTCCAGAAGTTTGAGCAGGAAAGAGACAAAATGGAGGTGTTTCCAGGGCCTTTTATAGCTTCTGCCATGTGGAGGGAAACCCATTGTTTCCAACAGTCCTCAGCACAGCTAGTGGAAAATTACAGGTAAAAGATGGGAGTTTAGAGTCTCATGGGCAAGTCACATGTCCATGCCCCATTTCGCCTAGTCATTGCAGGAAACTATTACCTATACTTCAGGTGGAACGTCCAAAGGAAAGTCCATTCAGTTTAGATGGGCGTCTCCCATGTTCCATTGTGAGTTAAGTATCCCTTTGATGGGCCACTCAATTTGAATAGTCCCACCAAGATGTTCTGGCTAACTACCTTGTGGGCGTTACTCCAGGAGCAAACACTTGAAATACAGGTATAGCGCCAATGATCATAACTTCAAATACAAAAATGATACATGCATACAAATAGCATAACCTAACCTTTTCATAGACCTCTTACATGTCACGTTTTTGTACAAGATTTGTTGCAAATAGATCAGTGGTTGCAACAATGATCTATACGGTCATATTTTAATCCGATAATGTCAGAGGAACAAATAGAAAAAGTTATACCAATATTTTTTAAAATTAAAATGCTAAATGAACAATTGCATGTACTTTACTGTGGCCCAGGTTGACACATCAGTCCAGGAGCTGTACAAAAGAAGCAACTTCAGTGGCTTCAATTACAGTGAAATTCTAGATATCTTCATTAATTAAAATTTCCCAACACTCCCCAAATAAATAGTGTCTTTAACTTATCTTATTCTCGTGCTCCAGTCACCACCAGTTCTCGTGGTCTTAAAAGGCCTGGTACAGTCCCCCCCAGGCACTAATGGTGCTAGCAATGCTTCGTTGCCATGTTGTTATACTTCGAAGCAGTGCATGTGCCTGCTTCAAATGGATCTTAAGTGGCCTATGCCACCAGCCTCCTAACTTTTTTTCCTGAGTCATTCTTTGCTTCCGCCTCTTGATTTCTTGACATACCTGTGGCTATCTCTGCCTTGAAGAGATGCCCTGCTCCTAACACACAGTTATGTTCCTGGCTGCTTACAGTTTGATTGTCTATACACTAATCTTATAGTAGTATAGGGGGTTTTTTTCTTAGTTTTTTTTATACCAGTCTTGTCACCCTCTTTCCTCAAGGCTTCAGTCCATCCAAATTGCTGTTTCCAAAATCCTCATTCTTATCCATCACTTCAGTTGTTCCATCCTCACTTGCTTTGAGCTTCTTACTTTGCCTTTCATCTGCTTCTCACACTGGCATGTATGTATTTACTGACCCATATGTTCAGAACATCTTCTCCAAAAATGGTTGCCAAGCTGCCTCTCTTGTTTCATTCAATTATCCACCAACTTCAATGAAACTACTGATCTATGCTAGCTGAAGATCTGGCCTATTTTTTTATTGAGCTCCTAATAGCACATGGTAAGATCTTTTCTAAGGAATAATTTTGCAGCAAAGATCTATTTCCTGATGACCATTTGGTTTGGAGGAGTTGGAAGAGTTGGAGGTATTAGAGGTGATAGACCAGAAAGTTTGATATCCATCATGGCTCATTTCAGAACAATTTGACCATAGATTATCAGTTTTCATGTAATTTTCTCATTCTAGCCAATATTGCTTTCCTCAAGAGCATTTCAGCAATGGTGCCTTCAGATATACACTTCATCTTCCTTGGTTAATTGTTGTTGTGCAGCATAAATAATTAGTATTTATTTCTAGCATAAAATTCCAAACCGTTACCATGCTTGGTAATATCAATAGCTGGCTTGGGACAGTTACTGATTGTTAATATTTTTCTGGGGGTTTTGTATATACGTGGGAATGTTTGGGGGTGGGGTATTCTAGTAAAAATAGCTGACCTCCCATTCTTTTGCTTCTTGACCTATTTTATGTCTTGCCAGATGCAGACTCCTTAAAGACTTTCATAATCCTCCTCTGTCTCTTCAAATACTTCTTCCTTCTCCCTCTACAACTTTTCCATTTGACCTTCTGCTAATTCCTTCAGAATATTGCAGTAGTCCATGCGTCCTAGCCAATTAAAGATATGTAAATGGCACAGTAGAAGCAACTACCTAACAACCCTCTATATTCCCTGAGATGACTGAGGCCAAAACCCCATTTATCCAGTTTGGCCCATCTTAAATCCCAAATTTCCATAAGATAGCAGCTAAACTTGCCTATCATTGATTTCAGAACTTCAGTGTTTGTTGTTTTTTCTCCTTTTAGTTCAGACAATAGTAGTAGTAGACTATGCTTCCAGATTTAGAAAAACTAATTTTTAGAGTTCAGATATTTATACTTAAGGGTCAAGGTTTATGTTTACTTCATAAAAACCACTTTATATAATCAGCAATCAAAGAATGCAAGATTATCACTTTTGCAAACTTTCCTTTGCCTATGATAATTAAACCAACAAATTAGCTAAAGGCTCCAATGTGGAAGAAGATTGGTAGACTGTGGTCAAGACACATTTATGGATTTTCCCTTAAGCTGCTTTTCTTGAGGAAGCTTTGATAAAGAACATGTGATATCAATTATCATTAGTTTTGTGTGGTTTCTGTGTTTGGAACTCTGACTTTAGAAGGCAGAGTTTCTATGCTAAATCTTTTAATGTATAGCTTATATTTATGCTGCCAGCCCACTCTCATTTTGAATTTGTCATCTAACATTGAAAGACCTAGATTTAGGTCAATTTATACATATAGACTGCAGGCAGCAGCCTTGTGCTCAGTGATATTTCTTCCTCCAAGTAGGTTTGACAAGCTATCATAACAGCTATAAGAATATATTCTAAACAGTACACTATTAATGTACTATTTTATTATATCATCCTTTTTATTAACTCTGTAAAACTGAAGCGCTTTCTAAAATGGGGAGATGTGATACTGAAAACAAAGATTTTTACTTACAAATTAAATCCTCTGCAAAAAGCTCAGGGAACAAGGCAATTCTTCAGCATCAGTCTCCCTTATTTGCTCACTGTCTTCTATAGTACATCGATGTGAGCTGGCCTTTATAGACTATCATAATTCAGACAGACATGATTCATTCTTGAGATCTTTAAGTATGTGGATGAGTCACTGATAAGTGTGTATAAATTGTTATGCTGACCAGATTTAGAGCATCAGCGCCAGAACTGAAAATTTCAGGATGCAGTTGGGAGTAGAGGAGGAAGAGCCGAAAATTTCTTACAACTTTAGAAGCCCATCTGACAATTCTTAGCAAGATTGGACAATTCCTTTCTCTGGGGAAAAAAAATGAACTATATAATTTATTTTTACTTTATCGAGGATGGTGTTAGAGGTGATTTCAGCCTGACTTTTCACAGCTTTTATTTATTTCCACTGAGTTATTGATTCTCAATACCTCTGAAAATGAGGTTCAAGATTTCTGAATTCCTTTGTTCAGAACAATGCAAAACCTCCAGGTGATACAGGAATGTTGGTATATTCAGGACCCTGACTTTTACAGGGTGCGGGTCAAGGCCAGGGCCCTCATTGGAGAGGACTTGATCCAAGTACAGTTGAGAGGGTCGAAGTCAGGAGTAGCAGTCTGTCTACTTTCCTGCTGTAGGATTAGGTTGAAGTTGAGGTCAATGAGCCCCACCAGGGCAGAGCCAAGTGCATCAGTGAAACTAAGGTTTGTGGGACAGAGTCAGGGCCAAGAGTCAGAAGTGTAGCAGGGGACCAGGAACTGAGGCAGGGTGAGAAGTTGGGAGCAGAGGACCAGGAACCAAGAGAGGCTAGACATCAGGAGTAAGTTATCATGAGATTTCTGTAGCATATTTAAACTCTTGGAGCTCAGGGTGTGCATCAGGGTCTGTTTGTAGGAGAAAGCCAGGGACCCACCCTGTTGCACAGACAGCCTCTAGATGTTTTCCCTAGGCCTTAAATACCATGCTTGGGTCAGTCATGGAATTCAGTAGGCTCTACCAGTCAGAACCTCTGTTGGCAAGACAACTCATGGTGCTTGAGCCCCTAGGCTGCTCTTCTCCACTTCATCAGAGCTGTCAAGTAATGCCGTATGCTCTTTTACAACAAGAGTTGTAAAAACTGTACTGTACGACACTAAGCTGGGGGGAGAGGTAGATACGCTGGAGGGTAGGGATAGGGTCCAGAATGACCTAGACAAATTGGAGGATTGGGCCAAAATAAATCTGAGATTCAACAAGGACAACTGCAGAGTCCTGCATTTAGGAAGGAAGAATCCCATGCACCACTACAGGCTGGGGACCAACTAGCTAGGCAGCAGTTCTGCAGAAAAGGACCTGGGGATTACAGTGGACAAGAAGCTGGATATGAGTCAGCAGTGTGCCCTCATTGCCAAGAAGGCCAATGGCATATTGGGCTGTATTAGTGGGAGCATTGCCAGCAGATCGAGGGAAGTGATTCCCCTCCATTCGGCACTGATGAGGCCACACCTGGAGTATTGCATCCAGTTTTGGTCCCTCCCTCCCCACTACAGAAGGGATGTGGACAAATTGGAGAGTCCAGCAGAGGGCAATGAAAATGATAAGGGGACTGGGACACATGATTTACAAGGAGAGGCTGAGGGAACTGGGGTTATTTAGTCTGCAGAAAAGAGTGAGGGGGGGATTTAATAGCAGCCTTTAACTACCTGAAGGGGATTCCAGAGGATGGAGCTTGGGGTAAAGCTACCTGAGATGGCCTGTCCATTCATGAGTTATGACCCTCCAAGATGGCTGTACTGCACAGCCATGCTGCAAACAAGCCTGGCCTAAATTAAACATATGTGCGAGAGGCAAATTATTTTTGGTGGGAGGACCCCAAATGTGGAACTAACTTCCAGACAACATTAAACTGACCCTGAGCATGTTAATGTAAAGGGAGTGTTGTCCCCTTACTAACATTCAGTGGGGGTATTTTAGTTGCTAGCTCCCAGTACTCAAAGGGGAAGGATCGATGGGGAATCAGGACCCTGAGACTGACAGACCCCAGGAACGATGGGGAGAGGCCAATGCTCCAGGTCAGCCTGCATGACAGGCCAGGGAGGTCCCGTCCATGTGAGCTGGAATTGCCTGGGTCAGACAGAGTGGGGCTGAGTTAAGGAGAAAGCAGGGTCCCAAGCTGAGCTGGGGAGCAGAGCTGTGCCAGATCCAGAGAGAGCAGACCCTGTCCTGGGAGCACAGTTGCAGTCCCAAATCCAGAGGCACAGCCCAGAGAGAGCAGACTTGCCCTGGGAGGAATCATAGAATATCAGGGTTGGAAGGGAACTCAGGAGGTCATCTAGTTCAACCCCCTGCTCAAAGCAGGACCAATCCCGAACTAAATCATCCCAGCCAGGGCTTTGTCAAGCCTGACCTTAAAAATATCTAAGGAAGGAGATTCTACCACCTCCCTAGGTTACCTCCCCCACTGCAACTTGAGACCATTACTCTAGACCACTGAACAGTCTAGATCCATCCTCTTTGGAACCCCCTTTCAGGTAGTTGAAAGCAGCTATCAAATCCCCCCTCATTCTTCTCTTCTGCAGACTAAACAATCCCAGTTCCCTCAGCCTCTCCTCATAAGTCATGTGTTCCAGTCCCCTAATCATTTTTGTTGCCCTCTGCTGGACTTTTTCCACATCCTTCTTGTAGTGTGGGGTCCAAAACTGGACACAGTACTCCAGATGAGGCTTCACCAATGTCGAATAGAGGAGAACGATCACGTCCCTCAATCTGCTGGCAATGCCCCTACATATACAGCCCAAAATGCCATTTGCCTTATTGGCAACAAGGGCACACTGTTGACTCATATCCAGGTTCTCGTCCACTGTAACCCCTAGGTCTTTTTCTGCAGAACTGCTGTTGAGCCATTTGGTCCCTAGTCTGTAGCGGTGCATGGGATTCTTGGGGTGCCTTCAGGACTCTGCACTTGTCCTTGTTGAACCTCATCAGATTTCTTTTGGCCCAATCCTCTAATTTGTCTAGGGCCCTCTGTATCCTATGCCTACCCTCCAGCGTATCTACCTCTCCTCCCAGTTTAGTGTCATCTGCAAACTTGCTGAGGGTGCAATCCACACCATCCTCCAGCAACCAGATCCAGAGGGGCCAGAAAAGCAGCCTATGAAGCAGGTCAGTGCTGTGGCCACCACCAGAGAGAGTGTCCAACCCACAGCATCCCTGCAGCACAGCCAGGGCCTGAGGAGAAGGCCTGGGACTTACAAGGAACAGTCTGTGAACTGCCCTGACATTCCAGAGACACTGTTTGTGATGTTCCCTGCCACAGAGTGGGTTGATGTGTTTCCTTTAACCTTTCCCATTTCCCCTTATTTTTTTTTAAATTAATTGTTGACTAAATAACTTGCGTTTGCTTCAAATTGTATGTAATAATCAGTGGGTCAGAGAAGTGCCCAGTGCAGAGAGAGTACCCCTCTCTGTCTGAGGGGTCTCTGTCTGAGGGGTTGGAGCAAATGTGGTTGTATCGCAGAGCTTGGCTGTAGACAAACACCTACAAGATCTCTATCAAGCATTCTTACAACTACAAAACCCAACTGCGGAAGTGAAGAAACAGATTGATAGAGCCAGAAGAGTTCCCAGAAGTCACCTACTACACGACAGGCCTAACGAAGAAAACAACAGAACACCACTAGCCATCACCTTCAGCCCCCAACTAAAACCTCTCCAACGCATTATTAAGGATCTACAACCTATCCTGAAGGATGACCCAACACTCTCACAAATCTTGAGAGACAGGCCAGTCCTTGCCTACAGACAGCCCCCCAACCTGAAGCAAATACTCACCAGCAACCACATACCACACCACAGAACCACTAACCCAGGAACCTATCCTTGCAACAAAGCCCGTTGCCAACTGTGCCCATGTATCTATTCAGGGGACACCATCACAGGGCCTAATAACATCAGCCACACTATCAGAAGCTCGTTCACCTGCACGTCCACCAATGTGATATATGCCATCATGTGCCAGCAATGCCCCTCTGCCATGTACATTGGTCAAATTGGACAGTCTCTACGTAAAAGAATAAATGGACACAAATCAGATGTCAAGAATTAGAACATTCATAAACCAGTTGGAGAACACTTCAATCTCTCTGGTCACGCGATTACAGACATGAAAGTTGCAATATTACAACAAAAAAACTTCAAATCCAGACTCCAGCGAGAGACTGCTGAATTGGAATTCATTTGCAAATTGGATATAATTAACTTAGGCTTGAATAGAAACTGGGAGTGGCTAAGTCATTATGCAAGGTAACCTATTTCCCCTTTCTTCCTGCCCCCCACCCCTTCCTCAGACGTTCTTGTTAAACCCTGGATTTGTGCTGGAAATGGCCCACCTTGATTATCATACACACTGTAAAGAGAGTGGTCACTTTAGATAAGCTATTACCAGCAGGAGAGTGGGGTGGGGGGAGGTATTTTTTCAAGCTTTGTGTGTATAAAAAGATCTTCTACACTTTCCACAGTATGCATCCGATGAAGTGAGCTGTAGCTCACGGAAGCTTATGCTCAAATTAGTTAGTCTCTAAGGTGCCACAAGTACTCCTTTTTCTTTTTGCGAATACAGACTAACACGGCTGTTACTCTGAAACCTGTCATATTTGACTAGTGTCATTTAGGACACATTCAGTGTTACCTTAATTATTGTTTGACCATGATACTATAGTGACAGGCACCTTAGAAAAACCTAAAATAACCTAGATGGGAGCTTCCAACGGTAATTTAAAATTTTTAAGACCTAACATTTGTTAAGTTGACAGTTTCAAGAGAAACTCTCAAGAGATGCAGAGTCTGGGAATGCTATATGTTGTCTGCCTGAACACTCCATAAATAAGGCTTGGCCTGTGGCTTAAAATGAGCAATCTTAGGAAACTTTCTGAAGAACAGGGTCTTCACTCAATGCTCTTGGAAGAACTTGAGGTCTCTGATATGTGAAGGTTTTGTGTCAATGTTTTATTGGGCACCAGAAAGAAAACAATTCAATCAATCCATTAAAATAATAGTAATAACTAATGCTACTGATTGTTTTTAAAGATACTGAAAAAAGCTTACATTTACAGAAATAAAATTTGTTCGGGATATTTAAACAGACTAATACTTCCTTCCCATATAGTAGCAGGTTGATATAAGACTCCTTAGTCTGGCATCACTAGCTAGATTAATTTTTACCTTCACTAAATAGTTCTGTATACTTATTGTCACAAAAGCATTTTCAGGAGGTTTTCTTTGGTGGTTTTTGAGATATATGCTATCTTTGTTAATCCTCAGTAATATGTACCATGATTAAATTTACTTATTCTTTGTCTAGATTTTTTACTATAACTTTATTACATGGAGCACTCTTCAATCCTAATGTAATCCTTCTGCCAGGTGGAGCCAGGAGCAACAAGGGCCAGGTTTAGTAATGTATTGGTGAAAAAGGAACCCCTAAACACAAAACCAGCTTGAGTGACCTGGGACAATTACACACCTTCCGCTGGGTGCCTCTAAGAGGCAATACTTCCCCTCTCACAAGCACAGAGTCTTAGTGTAGCAAAATTTTTAATAAAAGGCGGGAAGTAACTCCACATTAATTTGGGAAAATACCACAACTAAGGTTCATAAACCTAAACCATGAGCAAAAGACCCACCCCAAAGTAAGTTGGGCAGTGTCCTTTCCCCTCAAGTTTAAGTCCCTTTAAGGTACCCATCCCTTCTCTGCACCCCACTCACAGTTGCTATCCTTGGCCAGGGCAACCCCAAACTTCAGAGGCTCATCCACAGAGTTCACTTTCCACCCTGGGTGGAAGGAGGGGTACGGAGGCACCTTTACATGCTCCCCTGCTTGGGTACTTGTTAGCCAGCCACTTGCCACGCCTCTCTGTGGGGCTCTGCTCTGGCCCTCTCCACCAGCCACACTGCTGGCCGCTCACCAAGATGTCTTCAGGGCCCACCACTTGACACAGCTCTCAGTGATTTCAGCTCTTAGTGCGGGAGCCTCACTGTTGTTGCACAATGGGCAGTCTCTTGCAATAGAGACTGTCCCAAAGTAGGTCTAATACTTAGACCTAGGCATCAGTGATTTCAGCTCTGCAGCATGTAACAAGACTCTGAATTGAGTCTAAATAAGCTCTTTTATTATACTGTGGAGAGAGGAAAGGTAAGATGGTGTCTAAGACCCTTAAACAGGGCCCACACCACCAAGAACCAGTTCCCACCCTCTCTCAACTCATTGGGCCTAGCAAGTGCCATTCAGTTCAGAGTCCCTCCATCAAGGTAGGCCAGGTACAGTTCTGCTGCCCTCTGTTCACACAACAAGGATAACAGCCCTTTATTACTCCTGCCCCAATAACAAGGAGACTGGGGATCCAACAGCAGTCACAAGTGATCATTTGGGCAAGCAATTCCATCATGCTGAGCACCTAGGCAGGGTGGGTGTGCCCAGGAAAACGAGATCAGCTCCTGAAGTCCTTATCCACAGCTCTCCACTAGATGTCAGAGAGCTCATTCAGACTTTACTTACATCCTCCCCGAAGCTGAGAATTTGTCAGCCCGACAAATCACACTCCATATTATACCAAATTCATTAGTTCCCCCCAAAGGACCTCAGGAAACCAACCATGGCTTCCTCAAGCCTATGAACTAAGTGTATTGGTTCTTCACTTGCCACTCCAGGTGTATCATAAGTTAACCAGCTTACTGACCTTATAACCCTGTCCCTATTGAGAGGGGGTGATGCAGGGGCAGGGGGGGACAGCTTCTTGGGCAAGTGATAGTGAGGGTTCCTTTGAGGATCCCTCGGCTATGGGCATAGGCCCCTGCATCTCTGATTGTAATAGTGGAAGGTCCAAGGCATCCAGGACCCCTTCCACCTGTAGGTCTCCACTGTCCAAGATGTCATCGCAGGGTGATGTCATTGGCAGCACGGGTGTGCCAGCAATTGGCCTAAATACTTCCACCAGGGGGTTTGGGGCTGAAGAAGTGGTGCTCTCCCTTGTTTCTGCTGATCGAGAATGAAATCTTGTCTCCATTCTAGGATACACCATGGTAGTGTCTTCCTCCTCAGACTCACTCTCAGATGTGCTGAGTAGGGGTAGGTTTAAAGCTTACAAAACAGGATTCTGTATCAGGTGGATTTATTCAAGTGAAAATCAAATAGGTTACAGAAACTGAGTTTGACCTCACTACCTCCACCCCTTCAACTCAAACTGGGCAGAATCTACTGGAATGTACCCTCTGCTCCAGTTTCAGATTCATATAAAACAGCAATTACACAGCCCCAAAAGCTGCTCTTTTTTTTTTTAAATTAATCCCATTCTGAAATTGGATTAGCATAATGGCATTCTATGACCTATAGGTGGAGAGTAAAAGTGAAAATAAGATGCTGTTTTACATGTTGCTGTGTTTGAAAAACTTGCCCCATCAAACATATTTGGAGCACAGAAGCTGCCTACTTGTATGCCTATATATTAGGATGATGCAGTGACAGCCTACATGGTGATCGTATTCTTGTGGTTGGGAAGAGATTAATTGGCATAGCACTGCAACCTCTGCAAGTACCCAAGCAGATTGTGTTGGAACGTACATTTCTAAAACCTTAACACTGAACATAAAAAGTGCTGTATTTGAGTCCTCAAGGAGTGACTGTATCACAAATAGGGTATCATTTAACCAAAACAGTTAAACTGGAAGACAAAGCAACCAGTAGATGGAGTGACCAAATTAAAAATGCAATCAAACTAAATTAAGCTACTTTGTTGTGACGCATTACAGTTAAAATATTTCACAAAAACAAATTCAGTATGAATAATAGAACCGAATATCTTAACTAGGATCACATTTTACTTAACTTTGCGTAGATGAAATAGGCACAATCACATTTCCACACAACAGGGAAAGAAGTCATTTGAATAGCCAGTTCCACTCAAAATACAGTTTTATTAAAAACAAGGATTAAGAATTGTGTATTTTTCTTTCAGATGTTAACATGATATGATTGGCATAACTCAGTTTTATTGTATTTCACTGTAGTGTATGGTACATCACATCATATTGGTACTCTGCTAACTGCATTTGTTCCCCATTCAAATTCAGATCTTCAAAGCCCATGATAGGCATGAGCCTAAATATATGGAGGACCATTTCTCTTTCTGGACCATCCAGAGATTATTATGATGAGAGAGGCTGAGAACAAATGTAATCAGAGCTGGTGACAGAGACACATGGAGATAGGGTACCCATCTGTGGAACTCATTGCTACTATCAGGTTCAACTTTCATCCTTCCCTCAGTAATGGTGACTCTTACCTCTATCCCAATAGAAAAACACACACAACCTATGTATCTCTAAGCAGGATGATATTGAAGCTTAAAGACTCCTGTATTGATGCATCAAAATGTTAATTTGGTAGAAGTAGAATACTTATGCTTTGTGCATAGATTTACTTTGTTGTTAAAAAAATTTCTCAGGATATATTTTGAATCCCACGGGTCAAGATTTAGGTGTTGCATATCCTGTAAAATGGCATAGCATTCCAAAGCCTCACCACAGGACACTATGTCACTGCTGAAGGAGATGGAAGAGTATTAAAATCTGTTCTGTTTTTAATATGAAAACTGGCACATTCAAATTCTATTGAAGAATGTTGTTGGGAATTCAACAATAGGTGGTGCTGCTGGGATTGAAAACTGAAGAAAATAATATGAAATTACTCTGATGAAGAATTGCAGAGATGTAATTTAAATATGCTTATGAATCATTCTATAATTATCAAATTATTATTTCTTAATGCTATGGAATGCCAGAAGGCTAACTAGGAAATGAAAATAAATAAATGAAATAAAGCAGCCTTTTACCAAGTGTGCTGGCCCACTCTTAGAGACATAGGGGGAAGTTGCTGCTAGAGTGCAATTTAGGGCAGCTTAGAGGGTTGATCTATGCAGGGCAGGGGCTAAACCACCCCCCAGGATTGTAGAGATGCAAACTGCTTACCTTTTTTAGTCTCCGTAGTTCTCAGGGGTGTATTCCTGCATCAAGTTAATCAATACAGATTCCCAACTGTTCCGAATGATGTGAGGCATTGCCTTCCTCACAAGTTGGCTCAAACAGCAAATGAATGGATTCTACTGTAATGTACCTGTACCACCTCCTGCTACTTTAAGCAGCTCCCACAAGCACCAACCCAGAAACAGTAGAGAAGAAAAATGGCAGAGTAACATGTTTGCCTGCCATACTGAGCTGGGAACTGATAAGGACCACAAAGGTCTTCCATACCTGGAGGCAGGGCTGGTGTAACAACTAGGCGGCCGCCTAGGGTGCCAAGATTTGGGGACGCCAAAAAGCAGTGCCCCAAATTTTTTTTTTTACACTATTGCTGGAAAATGAATGAATAAAGAAAAGAGAAACGTCCTTGAACTTGCATTTTAACTTGTTCTCTCGTACATTACAGCTATAGCCTACTCCAGCTCTGCGTGCGGGCACAAGCGTACTGCTTCACTACGGTACAAAGTGGCAATGACGTCATTTTTCTCGTTGTGAGCAGCTGTTACCCATTCTGACAGGCTGTTTATCATGCTAAGTTTACTAGTTTTCGGAGGTTGTCGACCGAGGCTAACTATTTTTGTTGAGTTGTTTCAGATCTAAGACTCTGGCAGTTGCTGCTGCATCATTTCGCTAATATTTTGTGTCAATTGTGTGTGTATGTTAAGTATTTGAGTGTATACGTTTATCATGTGCAAATATGTGTTTGTAGGTTGTTCAAATTTATCATATTGATATTGTCAGTTGTTGTTGTTAGAGAATCCGCCATTCTAATTTTATAAATATTAATAACAATAATTGGATATTCTAAAGGTAGAATAAAATGTAGTAGATTTTGATATGAAAGAAGGAAGTATACATGACTGAAAAGGGTGTATTCCGATTACAATCAACATTGCTTAATTTTAAGGAAAAGTCATCTTGATCTCTTAATCAATGTTTACATCAAACGGTTGATGAAATTCAAATAGTGACTCATAGTAAGTGACATGCATTCTCTATCCTTTACTTTTAATAGTGAACAAGGAAAAAAAAACTGATAGGAATAAAATTTCATCTGTGTTGCAACAAAGATTTGTTGGGTTATCTACCTTGTCAATAGAACATGACATTGCTCTCAGCATTGACTTGGAGGAACTTGTTTCTAAATTTGCTAAACTGAAAGCGCGGAAAAATAAATTCTAAATTATAATGTGGTACTCTGTGACAATGTTATGTATGTGATTTTATTTTAAGATCCATGCTATGTTGTGCAAAGTGAAAACAATAACAATGTCAACACTGTCAGGTTATTCATTTATTTTCATTAAATATGTAGACTAAATAATGAACTTAATAAATTTTCAAGCCAAAGGTGTATTAATTCTAATGAATAATGCCACATTATGCAGTATTCATTTTTGAAAGTTTATAATAAGCGATGCTCCTGGGGGAGAGGTGGTGGAGGGGGGGCGCAAGGTGGAAGTTTTGCCTAGGATGCAAAATATCCTTGCACCAGCCCTGCCTGGAGGCTGTGATAACCAGGCAAAAGAGGAGAAGTAGTTACTGGTGTTGGAGCCTGACACATCAGGGTAACCAATTTCTAGCATGCCTGCATGTGGCTGGGACTGTCAAGATATGTATATGGAGTTTGGACAGTCTGATTGTTCAGCGGAAGGGACTTAGCTACAGGTGATTGGTTTCCACCTTCAGGAGCAGATGCAACTCCCCCTGCAGTGCTCTGTAACAGAAGAAGCAAAAAACTCAGGGCCCATTGGTCTGAGAAGGGTAGAATAAGTGGAATCTACCACTCCTGGGGATCAGGGATGCTCCTGAAAGGTATTACGTACCCATCTGTAGAAATAGGAATGACACACGCTTGCTTTCTTCACATGGGTACCGGCAGGATTAATAAGTATGAAACTTGACAGTGCAGTGTTACATTAAGTACTGACGGGTTTCAGAGTAGCAGCCGTGTTAGTTTGTATTCGCAAAAAGAAAAGGAGTACTTGTGACACCTTCGAGACTAACAAATTTATTTGAGCATAAGCCTTCGTTAGTCTCTAAGGTGCCACAAGTACCCCTTTTCATTAAGTGCTGAGTATTACTATGCATGACTTCAGTTGTTCCTACATGTGAAATCTATATTTAAAAAAACCCAAATCTATTGCTAATGTTGAAAATTAGAAAAATTACACCAAGACAAAAGTGAATGCTTGCCTTGTTACATATATTTGATGAAAAAGCAGAATCTTTGTCCACAAAATATTGATTTAAATGCACAGCTCTAGTAGTTGGAAAAATAGTTAGTATAGCTGGGTGTAAGCACTCCAGCATCAATTCTACATCTGGATCTACTCAAATCTATGTGTTTAGAAGTATTCAGCTTATCACAGATTCGACAGAGATGGCTTCTTTAATTTTGAAATTTAGACAATCATTGTTAGGGTTAGGGTTTTTTTAGGAGTCAGATTTAATATAAAACTCTACAGCTGATCCTTAGATATTGCATATATTCTCAGTTCTAAATAATAGACGATTGTATCTTACTTTAGAACGCTTTTTTACATTTAGAATGTAATTGTCCCCATCTATAAAAAAAAAATCAAATGTTCAGTTTTTTGTGTAATTGTTTGTTTCTTGGTTTCTTTTAAAATATAAACAGTTCTGAGAGTTCTCCAAGCTTTATGGTTTAAAAAAAAGTATAAATTTCCTCAGAAGTATTCTTAAAGATATTTGTTTCTGCAATAATTATGATAGAAGTCTACATGCTGTGTTCTTACAGATAGGAGGAAGCATACCCTTTGGCCCTATTACCAAGCTTCAGTCTCCTAAAAGCTAAATGTGTTTATTTTAAGTTACCATTCTGAAAATGGCCAGGTGTGGAAACCTAAGGGAGTGTAGAGGAATTATAGTAACTGCCTGAGAAAATATTTGGCAGGGAATTGAATCATATTAAAAAGCAGTAAGGTGTGTCAGAAAATATGTTCATCCCCTACTGTGTTACCATTGAAGGCTTACTTTGTTCATAACTTTTAAATACTTGTAAGAAAGTAGCCCTTTTTCAGGTGAACTTTAAAGTTTTATAAACTTTATAACCATAGCACACAGCTAACCAAAGACAGGCAATGTAATGTCTGGGGAAAATAAGAGATTTCTAAGTTTAGAAGACTGACTGAAGTGAACATTATTGGAGGACTACTTCATGGCAGGAGGTAGGTCTGGATCCAGTGTATGTATCAGACATTTTGTGGTATGGATAGAGAGAACTCATATGGTGAATGTTGGGGTTTTAACAACCATATTTTGGGCCTATAAAATAACCAACTATAAGTTAATTTTAACCCACACACCCAAATTGCTTGTTGGTAGTGCAACTTCAGTCCCCTAAACCCTTTATACAAACACACAGTGCCACCACCAAACAAGTAAAAAGAGGAGGATATTCTTGGGGGTAGCAATGGAAATAAAAACTAGCAGCAGATGACTGATTATGCCTTCCAGGATTACAGAGAGAAAATAGTTCACAGAAAGTACTGCCTGACCTCAACTATCTTTTACCTCCTTGCCCTTTTTTCTTTGTTTTTTCCAGTTCTCTGTTTATCTTCTCTCATATCCTGTTGCAGCCCAGAGTAGAACCAACAGAAATGAAGGGTATTGGCAACTAAAGTCATTGTAATCCTTTTCAAAACGGCTCATGTTTATAGGCAGGAAATATAGAAGATAGTTAATTATCACACCTTACTGAAGTATTAAAATATGTAATTTGCTATCTCGTGATCATCTAGTAGTAAGTAATTCATAACAATACAACAATGATAAATTAATAAGAAAAGAAAGGCAAATGTCTAGAGCAGCATAGAAACAATGCAATAACAAACTATATGAATTTATATCCAGTAGCTCATGTCATACAAATTAAATATCTCCTTTAATCTTTCCATTTAGTGGGAGTACATAACTGGGCTTATCTTTGATGGTATTTCTATTTCAAATTCCTAAATATGTAGGTTGAGGTTTTCAAAGCTGTGTAAAGGATTTGGATGCCCAATTAGAATTTAATGGGAATTGAGCAACCGCATCCCCTTATATGGCTTTGAAATCCTACTGTTAATTTCTAAAGTTTACTGAGACTTGCTCTCTGTTTGGTATGTATCTTGGCTACTGAAAATGAATGTAAGTTGTATGTCCATGTTGTATGGGTAGGTTTGTGTAAAACCTGAATTATGTAACATATTGAGAGGACATGAGAGTCTACATATATCTGAAGAACATTAACTCCAATGAGAGAAATTATTTGCTGTGTTACATGGACTCTTGTATATCCTGAAGTAAAATTTAAAAAAGGAAAATGTAGATCAAGTATCAGGAAACACTTCCTGAGCATGAGAGATTGGAGTGTGGAATAAGTCTCAAAAAGGAAATGCTCGGAGCCCTACTAAAGTGACTTCTAACTAGGCAAAGCACTAGAAATTTAAAAACTATACAGACAAATCTTGCATTTAATGATCTGAAATGTCTTTTCCATTACTTATGTTACCCCCATAAATTTAAAGCTCTCTCCTCCCCCCTCTGGGGCAATTACCTCTATAGGTTAACGGGACCTTTACACAGTGAATGTCCTTAATGTATGTTTAGCAATTAACAGAATATACACACCAAACACCTAATGCTCACCACTCCCAATAAAGCAGACTGAAATCTTCTGACAGCCAGTCAGGATTGGATTTTGTCTGGGGCTCCGGCTGCTGCCTGGTATGGTTGTGCTGGGTACAAGAGTTCTGGCAGCTTTGGTCTTGAGCTGTGTTCCAGAGTTAGGTTCCAATGGGCCTCTCTTTTTTTGACGCTCGTTATATAGTTAAAATGAGAGTCCTTATTTATACCTTAATCAATTATTTTACTTAAAGCATGACTATACAATAAATCTAATCCCCCAATAATAATCCCCCAAATAGGCTAAAACAATTTCTCTAGCAACAGAAAAACCTTATAATTTCTACTTATCAACAAAAGCAACTTTTAACAAAAATTCACACAGTCAACCAGTAAGAAAATTGCAGAAACTTAAGTTTAGCTTGTCCATATTCCTTTCTATTCCAATGAAGCTGTGATTTTACTGAATCTATCCCTGTTAGTAATGCTGCAACTAGCAGGCCGCAGCAGCCACGAGGCACATGGGTGTCCAGGGAGGCTCAGCGCACTGCCCCTGCACCCACAGGTGCTGCACCACAAGCTGCCATTGGTCATGGTTCCTGGCCAATGCAAGCTGCGGAGCCATCATTAGGGGCAGGGACAGTGTGTGGAGCCTCCCTGGCCACCCTTGTGCCTAGGGGCTGCAGGACCTGGTGGCCGCTTCCAGGAGCCTCGCAGAGCCAGGGCAGGCAGGAAGCCTGCCTTAGCCCCTGCTCCCCATCCTTCTCCCCCCACAAGCCCCCCCCCCCCCCCCCCCCCGCACCACTAACTGGACTTTTAATGGCCCAGTCAGCAGTGCCAACCTGAGCTGCCAGAGTCCCTTTTTGACCTGGCGTTCCAGTTGAAGACTGGATGCCTGGCGACCCTAATCTTTTGTCTACATCTAACACTGTACATAATTTTTAAAAAGCTGTTCTCGCAATTCAGTTCACATGCTGTATAATGACCTTCATCCTTCCAGCTAAATCAGTCTGGAACTCAATGTAAAGGCTACTAACAAAATTTCTTAATTGTCTGGAGGGGTTGCTTTTGAGCAATATCAGGCACTCCCCCAAATTGATTTCATAACATTATTCCAGTTTCTTCTGGCTTAAACAAGTCTAGTGTAATTTCAGCTCTGTTTCCTCATGGGCTACCTGGACCTTGGGTGTGAGCATGCATACCAACAATTCCCGTATCCCAGAGCAAGCAGGTATAGAGTAGGTGGGACCTTGGCTCCACACCCTCTACCTTCCAATGCACCAGCCAGCACAGCTGAATCCATACAGGGAAGTGATAATTTGCTACTAATAAAGTCTGGTAGCAATTTACTACCCCTCCCCCCGAGCAAGGAAAAAGAAGCCCATAGCGAGAACTAGGAATCCAATCAGTTTCTGCATGGCACTTGACTGAGCCACACTTTTCAGTGTTAAGAACAAGCTGATTTCTCATAGCAGCCTCCATATTTTGTACACTATTCCCAATTCATGCTATTGAAGTACATCTACTTCCAATCCAGGTAGTTCTCTTGTCTCCACTGAGAAGAAGAATTTAGGTTCAGTGTTGAAGTGCTGGGTAAACTGCAAAGCAACACTGGATTGCTCCAAGTATGATACGTTTCTCACTGCTAGCTCTTCTGTGTGATGGGCTGAAACAATGTAACTGGATATGGAACCTCTGGCAATCTTTTTATGTATGTGGCATCTTTAATACAAAATGTATCACAGGAGCTATTGCTGCTGTTGAATTAGGGTTTGAATGAGATTTACATGGAAATAAGTTTCCCTATTTTCTTCTCAATGTTGGCTTTGCTATGCCCATTTCTATTTCTAGGTACAAGTCATTTTGCCAGCAAAAACTGCTGCTCTACTACAGAAACTTCAAGAAATTACAACTAAGCTGCAAGTAACTCTACATGCCTTGTGAAACTGTCCCAACAGGCAACTTTCACTGGTTTCATAAATTCTGTTCTTTGGATGAGTGCGTGCAATTCCCGCTACAGTTAATGAGTAGAATGTGTGTGTTTCTAAATATATATGACCCATTTTTCACATAGTTCTGGTTTTAACATAAAGTTTATGGCCTACTTGGGATAAAAAAGAATACACTAAGTGGTATATTCATATCTTGGTATACGAAGGCTTGGTGCCACAAATGCCCATGGCACTTTACAAACGTACAGAAATCAACATTCCTCCCCCAGCCTATAATTTTGCACCTACATCAAATTGCTGAATCCAAATTGCATGCATAATTCAGAAGTGAGGCTGAAATCCTTTTTAAAATGTGAATCAGACCCTATAAAACAATGACTTAAGTGAGAATTGTGCTCTAACACCCAGCGCATGAAAATCTGAATGTACCCTACACTTATTACACAATATAATCTATTTGTGGTTTCTTTGGGGTTTGGGAGCTATGTCCAGCCACTTTAAGAACTGAAATATTATCATCTGAGGTTTAGAACTCTTCCCTTTTGAAATGTGATCTATAGCAGACTTGTTTTCTCTTTAAATATGCAACAGCACTCTTGAACTAACTGTTTACACCATTGTGGAAAATAGGCAATTTCTGCTGTTTAACTCTCAGCTTGAATCAATAGTTTTGCATTTCATAGTCTTGGTTTGGGGCTAGTTTTCTTGTGGCTTCACTTTTCAAAGATTTTATTTCTGATCAAAGCAACACACAAACAGCCACACTGAATTTATCCAGTATATCACCAATAAAACTAGTTTCCACATAACTCATTTTGTTTTTCCCCTTAAATCAAATTACAATGGTTAACCTTATTGTGTGGTTTGCATGGTTGCAGGAGGCCTAAAAGCAAACTTCATCACCCAATGAAATCAAGAAACTCCAATCACAAATGTACTGCACTAAAACCAGCTAGAGAATGTTGAGCACGGGAGGCTGGTTGTATTTTAACGGAACACAGCTGGCAGCCTTAGTTTAATGATTCATCTTAACAATTACCATGGAAAATTAAAAGATTTGGTTTGAATATAAAAGGAGCCTTCACAGCATTTGATGTTTCCTTCTAAAGCAATACCAATTAATACAGTGACGTGAAATTTCAACCACAGTGAGAACCACTAAAATACTGGCTCAGGTCAGGGACCGGTAATGTGAACTGAGCAAAATTAAAATCTGTGGTGTTTGTTAGGCCTAATGAGAAGGAAGCACTAGCTTCAGAGTTTTTGATAATGGTGTGTATTCTTCTTCTTCTAGTGATACACTTTCATCCCAAATGTGGGAAACTAATTTAGACTTCAAGAACTTATTTCTGCTGTTAGCTATGCTGGTGTAAATCCAATAAGTCATTTTGCAGATCAGTGCAACGTCACTAATATCAGCAGAGTTATTATGAGTAACAGAGCAGAATTTGGCATAAAATTGTCTTTTTTTTCTCTCTCTGTAAACTCTGATTTTTGTCTACAGAAATGACGTATGCAAATACCAATTTGCCCATCCTTTTACAGGCATAAAAACTTCCTCAAATATTGCCCTTAAAAATGTGTATTGATGTGATTTAAGGCAAGTTGAAAACTTGCCCCCCTTTTTTTAGAAATGGGGTTGGGGGGTTGTGGAACTAATTTGGACTGAAACAGGTCTCATTGTAAATTGCTTCCAATTTTAGAGATAATCTAGCAAGGAAGTTTTGATGGAGCCACTGAATCTGGCTTTTAGTTGCTGTTCTTTAAACAAATGTGGACAGATACTGTGATATCTTACCCAAAAAGTGATAACTAGGTATTCAGTATTTGAAATTGCTTCCGAATTAATGGCTCTAGGTGGTTCTGGAGGGTGAGCAAGTGTGGTATCCATTTTAATGTTGATAAATATATCCCTTTTATCAGTCTGTTCTGCAGCATGAAAGAAAACCCATTTCAGTGTAATGATACATCTTCCCATCTTTAACACAAGGCCTCAACTATCTGCTGCTAATTCCCCCAAAGCACTAAGGCATGTTTCTGAGCCAAAATCCCTAGGTTCTATGAGGAGTTATTAATAATCATGGGGGGGGGGTCAGAAAAATTGGCTAACATGGACAAAATTACTTGCTTTTTCAAACATCATTCTTGGAAATGGCTTCATTGGTTTTGCTAACACATTTTTCAAAAGGGAGAAAAAGGGTATAGCTGCCTGAAGCAAAGACCAGGTAAGGAAAATTTCAGTCAGAACCATAAAGATTGGCAAAGTTTCATAAGTAATTATAAACAAGGGGCTATAAAGGGAAGTGTTCGGCGACTTTTACTGGCTGAGCAAATTTGAGGCCCTGCAGTCAACTCAATGTGATTTATCTGTCTGTCCATTTGTAATATGTCAGCTTTTGAACACCACATCCAATCCACTCCAAAATGTCAGGGAATGTTCTAGGTATCAGTAGACAGAACCCTGTTAATTTTGGTGGAAATTGGAAAACCAGGAAAGCCTGATTTCCCCTAATAAGACCTACAGAGTGGCCATTTGGGACTGCAGGCAGAGGCATCTCTTGCATCCCCTGATGCTGCATACACATCAGAGGCAACAGCTTAATATGCTGTTCTCTCACTGGGTATACAGTTTGGCCTACATAAACACTGAAGTGTATGCATCCAACTCTCTAGGAAAGGAGCTGCTACCAGAGAGAGAGAGAGAGAGTGAGTGTGTGTGTGTGAGAGAGAGAGAGAGAGATGAGTGCAATAAAACGAACATTTTGGACTTTGCCCAATATCTAGACACTTCAGAACTTTCAAAACTAAAATCACTAAGGAAAAAAATTCCCTTTTTATAGCCTACAGTCTAGCTGAAAGTGATTTATATAATGTGTGCCCACCCAGTCACAGAGCAAATGCAGACTGTGTCTTGAAATAACTACAGTACTGTGCTATTTTCAATAATGTTTAGCTCAAGATGTAGTTAAGGAAGCCCACTAAGCACAGCAGGCAGATATAGAAAGAAATACTCTTTTTGCATTTTGTGTCTGTGTGGCTTTTTTACTCCTTTCTCTATTTGCACGACTGCCTGCCAAGGAAATAAATCCCCTGTTCTGGAAAGAACTTAAGCAAATGCTTAAGTCCAGCCCCATTCCCAACAACTATTCATCCGATGGATAACTTTAAGCCTGTGAGTACTTCCATTGCCTTAAATAGATATAAGCATGCACTTTAAGGTGAAATCAAGTTACTTTTATTTCGTGTAGCTAGTGGCTAAACTACTTTCTGAACTCACTGACTTCAGTCATAAAGAGAGAATTATTGTGGATCTTTTTTCAAATTGCATAATTTGATGGTTAGTTCATTATGAATACAGGAAATGTCCTTACTTTTTGGATGAATACAAGGAAGTGATTTTTGTCCTGACAGGATGATAATCCAGAAATTTATGGAGGAGATGGTATGATGGGATAACATGATTTTGGTAATTAACTGATCTTTAAATATTCATGATAAATAGGCCTAACGGCCTGTGATGGGATGTTAGATGGGGTGGGATCTGAGTTACCCAGGAAAGAATTTTCTGTAGTATCTGGCTGGTGAATCTTGCCCATATGCTCAGGGTTTAGCTGACTGCCATATTTGGGGTCGGGAAGGAATTTTCCTCCAGGGCAGATTGGAAGAGGCCCTGGAGGTTTTTCGCCTTCCTCTGTAGCATGGGGCACGGGTCACTTGCTGGAGGATTCTCTGCTCCTTGAAGTCTTTAAACTACGATTTGAGGACTTCAATAGCACAGATATAGGTGTGAGGGGTTTTTTGTAGGAGTGGTGGGTGAAATTCTGTGGCCTGCGTTGTGCAGGAGGTCAGACTAGATGATCATAATGGTCCCTTCTGACCTTAGTATCTATGAATCTATAAATGAGTATCGGAGTATAATTTGATAGTATCTTGACTTTTATTTTAAATGGGGTTTTTTGAGCTTCAATTTTTGATTGGGTTCACCCTGGCCTCCCCTAGCTGCAGATAGTGAGTGCTATTGCCTCCCCTTTGGGCAATGGCTCACCTATGTTAGGGTCCAGTTTTACACACCTTACTCATGCAGGAAGTGCATTACTCACGTGAATGATTCCATTGATGTCAATGGAACTTCTTGCATGAATAAATGTTACAGGATCGAGGGGAATGGCTATGTTTTTAGTTTAACTAGCAGTCTGATCAGGTAATTTGTTTGGATACTCAAACTATTTAGCAACGTTTTTACATACAGTATACATCTAGTTGCTCAGATGTTTATTCAGTGGGATTTTGGGGACACCTGTGTGTGACTGGCATTTCAACCTGCTATATCTTTTAAATACGACTCTCACAAATTCAAATACTATCTATTTATGCAAATTAAATTTAAAATCTTACTCACTTCCCTCAGACAAATTTGTTCAGTTTCACTCCTTTCTCCAATTTGCCTGTCATGTATTGCTTTTCTGTTAACCTGACTAAGCTGTGTGATCAAGTTAATACTAAAACTGATCTGTCCATGATGCAAGATGATCAAGAAACCTTATAATGTATCTCTTCTAGTTCAAAATGCCATAAGAATGGTTTCCCCTCTTGGTGTTCCCTAGCTGTAAACATGTGGTTTTCTTCTTGTGGTTTACTTCGCAGATTCAAACCATGTGGTTGTAGTGGGAAATGCCATGAGAAGTACTTTTCTCATAATATTCTATCAAAAAAGTGAGAGAGTAGGATCAGTATTAAGCAAGTGGATCTCAAACAGATTCTCTTTATGATTTGCTTACTTCACTGTTGCATCTGAGGAGAATGGGTCACTTTCAACAATAAATCAATTTTAAGGATTTGGGCCTCAATCCTTCATTTTCCTCCAAGCAAGCATATTGCTGTATCTGTGCACAATTTCATTGAAATCTGTCCAGGATGATGATACAGGATCAGGACTTTAGACTTTTTTTTTTTAAGGGAGATTTTTTTTTTCAATATGAAAGATGTATCATTTTCCTCAAGCGTGTGGTCTCTTCATTAGTCAAATTCTAATGTACACTAAATATATTGTTTATTTCCTGGGTATATATCTGTTGGCTAGAAACTGTGTGTGAATGTTTCATTTGCAACCGGGTACAATTTTCATAAATATCTAAACTGATTGAAGATAGGAATAAGAATCTTAAAAGACATGTAGGAGCTTAAGTCTCAGAGACTTTTTATGTCACTTGGGTGCTTAGTAGCCTATGCAACTCTTGAAAACTTTACACTGAGCCTCTTACAGCAACAAAAAAGAATGACAAGCGTGTGTTCCATCATGCCAGGGACAGACGCATAATCAGAAATAATGGTTCTTTATCGAAACCATTAAATATGAGTTTGCAGACTTTTTTTTGTGCAATGCTACTTTGTCAGTTACTCATGCTACATCTTCTGTATATTTATTTTTTCTTTCTTTTCCTATTGTCCCTCAGTAATTCAAGGGAGACTTCCACCCAGGATTTTTTTCATGGCTTGATAATCTTGGAATATGTTTACTTCAATATATACATACTATCTATGCACCACTCTGTGGCCCAGATATTTCAAGATATTTAGGCTTTGCTTGATCAGCATTGCAATGCCTAACTGATTTAGGAGAATACATCTCATTTTCAAATTGCGGCACTTAGGAGCCAAAATCCTTTGGGATTTTAGCTCCTAAATGCCTACATCCCTTTTGAAAATGAGCTTGAGGTTCCTAAATCAGTTAGGTGTTGCAATGCTGAGCACAGGCTGTGTCTAACACAAGTGATTTACAATATACCATGGGGGAAGAGTCATCAGTGTCTTTTGAGTGCTAGGCTTTTAACTCTTTGATCAAGAAAAGCCCACAAATGAATTAGCATAGAGATTGTTTGTTTTCCTTTTCTTACTCCTTGCATTTGTCAGTCTGCCACTTGATCTTTCAGATTGTTTGTTTGCTGCTTCTGAGTTGTAAATTGGTGGATACAAGGCAAAGAAAATAATGGGCTAGCATTGTCCAGCCTTAAGAGAATGAACACTCTCATAGCACAACTATGCTTCATTAATCCAACTAGGAAATGAGTTTTATTCACACTGATTGCAAAACAAAGGGTTGCTGCTACACTTTGAAGTTTGTGAGCATGGGAACTGTATCTGTCTTCATTGCTAGAGGGGGTAGTGTGTATCAGTTGTTCTCAACCAGGGGTACACATACCTCTTGGGGTACACCCAAGTCTTCCAGGGGGTACATCAACTCATCTAGATATTTGCCTAGTTTTACAACAGGATACATAAAAAGCACTAGTGAATTCAGTACAAACTAAATTTTCATACAGACAACAACTTGTTTATACTGCTCTATATACTATACACCAGGGGTTCTCAAACTGCGTGTCGGGACCCCTCAGGGGGGTCACGAGGTTATTACATTGGGGGTTGTGAGCTGTCAGCCTCCACCCCAAACCCCATTTTGCCTCCAGCATTTATAATGGTGTTAAATATGTAAAGAAGCCTTTTTAATTTAAAAGGGAAGGGGGGGTCACACACACAGAGGCTTGCTATGTGAAAGGGGTCACCAGCACAACCGTCTGAGAACCACTGCTATACACTGAAAGTACAATATTTATATTCCAATTGATTTATTTTACAATTACTTTCTCATTTTTACCATATAAGCAATTTTTCAGTAATAGTGTGCTCTGACACTTTTGTTTTTTATGTCTGATTTTGTAAGTAAGTAGTTTTTAAGTGAGGGGTAACTTGGGGGTATGCAAGACAAATCAGACTCCTGAAAAGGGGTACCATAGTTTGGAAAGGTTGAGAGCCACTGGTGTATACCATGAGATAATAATACAAACTATTGGTGAGGCAGCATGGGGAAACGTAAACAGCCTATATATGCATCCGATGAAGTGAGCTGTAGCTCTCGAAAGCTTACGCTCAAATAAATTGGTTAATCTCTAAGGTGCCACAAGTACTCCTTTTCTTTTTGCGAATACAGACTAACACTGCTGCTACTCTGAAGCCTATATATTTGTAACTCATGTGCCTAATATCTCTTTAAGAGACCCACTGGCGGGAGGTAGGAGTGAGTTGTGTCTGGTTCATTGTTGCTAGGCTGATTAAGCGCTACACCTCCAGAAGCTTCTGAAATTGGGTGTGGTAGTTTTGGATATGTTTCAATAGGTTCCCTGTTGCTGGGGTCAGCCTCCATAAGGGTAGCTGCTTTACAAAGGGCCATTTGCCCTGTGTGAGTTGGGAGAAGCTGAGCCCAGGAGCAGAAAGCCGGCTGTTGTCCTTAACTCTGAAGCATTTTGCAGCAGGGTTTTCTTTAAATCTATATGCTTAACTGAGTGATTGGTTAATCAGTTAGCTGACTGGCTAGCAGTGATGTCAGCAGAGGAAGAGTCTGCATGGATTCCAACTGCAGATTCCTACAAGCAAGTGGAGGGAAGACGTTGTTTTAGACTCAGCAGACTGTCTAGATTTGGTGACCAAAGACTGTAACTGAGACTTAGGTGAACAAAACCTAAGCTTTTGGGAACTGTTTCTGTGGGGACTGAACAGTTCAGATTTTATAAAGTTATTTAATTAAATTCATTTCTTTAGTTCCTTTTGGGACTTGAATGTGGGAAGGTTGACCCTGTGCAATCCTTGCCGAAAATCAACTCTGGGTCTTTCTATGGGAGTTGGGTTTTTTTTCAGGCACCGGAGAAGGGCAATGAAATGAACTCTAGCCCACCCAAATGTTACATGTAAAGCACAATCTTACCAGCATGACCCTATACTGATTTGCTTGCTTATTAGCAGGAAATCTGTAGAGTTTATGCTCTACTTTGTTCTTTCAAGGTAGTCCAGAAGAGAAACATTTTTCATCCTCACCATCATTCTCGGGTGTTTCTGTTGTATCTCTTGTCTGCCATTTTGTCTTAAATGGAAAGAACAGCTAAAGGGCCACTGTAAAACTGATTCCAATGGTGATCTGTCAATCCGCAACAGAAAGGCTCGACATGCTACAGGGCACACCAGAACACTTACTCATATGTTGAACACATTGCATTTAAAAAGACTCGGGGCCAGAGAATGCTTCTCTTGAATTTGGCAGGAATTTTACTCTTGACTTCAACAAAAGCAGGATTGAGCCCTTAGTTTTATTTAATGTGCCAGTTACTTTTTGCATAGTGTATCAGTGGCTCTCCTAGGATATACTACACATGTTTAATATAATGCTAATTGAACCCATCACATGACAGATAAAAGCACGGCTTTTTATTGTGCACAGTCTTTTATTGTCAAGTTAGTATTTGTATGTTTAAAAAAAAAGAATCTGCAGCCATAAAATTCAAGAACCTTTACATTGTAAGTGAGTGACCGGCACATTTGTTAATATTTATACTATTGCATGATCATTTCCGGATCATGACATCATCAGCAGGTTTTATGTATTATTTCCCCCTTTGTTCTTCGCAAGTTGAAATGCATTCACATCCCCAGACAGCAAGTTGTATTCTGAATATTTCAAGAGTTATGTGCAAAGTGACTTTCATATTGCCATTTTATATAATTTTGTCCTTTTACACAGAGTTTGGGTAGAGTTTTCAGAGTAGCAGCCGTGTTAGTCTGTATTCGCAAAAAGAAAAGGAGTACTTGTGGCACCTTAGAGACTAACCAATTTATTTGAGCATAAGCTTTCGTGAGCTACAGATGCATCTGATGAAGTGAGCTGTAGCTCATGAAAGCTTATGCTCAAATAGATTTGTTAGTCTCTAAGGTGCCACAAGTACTTCTTTTCTTTTTGGGTACAGTGAAAGCTAAAGGATAATTTTGCCCAGGAATCCATCCTTGCCAATATTTTATGCTACAGATTTGTAAATTCCAAATATAATATGTATTCTCTTTTCATATATTTAAATTCTGAAGCTTATTACAAAAGTATAAAATTGGTATTGTTGAAAGCACCAAGTAATATAATTATTTTAATTGGAACCTTTTATTAAGCTTCTTTTTATATTGTACCCTCAATGTTACTTGCCAGACATGGCCTCCACTTCTTGTTCTTTCTGCTCTATTCTTTATAAAGAGGGTTTTAAAATATATGTAGTTAATTATTACTATAACTACTTAAACCAAAAACAAATTAAGGATAAAAATGTACCGTACCTTAGATTCAGTATATTTCTTTTTAGGTTTATAAATTATTATATCATTTATATAGTTCCATAAGTCATCTTGGTGGTCTACAGTAGAGTTCAGTGCCAACTAGCTCTCACAGAAGTCAGTTTTATGAACTTCGGTGGGAGCAGCTTAAGTTCAGACCCTGAATGTACTGCCTTCATAGCGTCAGACTGTAGGAGCTGCAAGCCTATGTATGTAATCACAGAACCTTTTTGAGCAACAGATATCACTGAGGGGCATATACATGTCCCTTGAACGCCACATTCTACAGACTGAGTGTATAACTGATTTAACACCAGAAGCCTTATATGGCACTCAGCTCCAAAGTAGAGGGAAGGAGGATGGTTCAATACGGCCAGCTGTAAGGCTGCAGAGCCACGGGACGGTCACCCTAATCTAAGGGGATCCTGTGGCAGCATACTGTCAATATAGCACTTCATATGCCCACCTGTGACCAGCATAGAGGGTGTAGTTGGTGGGGGAAGGGTGTGGTTTGGGCTCCCTACCCCATGGATCCCTGCCTGCCATAATGGGACCATAGGGCCATAGGCAACTGGTCTAAATTAGAGCTTCAGGCTACTGTTACTTACACCAGGGAACTGACCTAATGCACAGAAGGATTCAAACCATATTTGTATCCCCATGTCCTATGATGCACTCTGTTGTCCTTGGCCATAGCCAGGTGTTGTGGCCAACAAATCTAAAAATGCATACATAGAAATGTGCTAAACAGGGAGAATTATTTTGAAATGCTAAAAGTTAAGTTACTGCTTCTAAGAACAGTAATTATACATGTGTTTCTGTTTTAAAGTGAAATACAAGAGTGATTCCAGAAATTCAGATTGCACATATGAAGCCATATTGTGAGGTCCGTTACACTGAGGTATATTCTTAGGGCTAAATTAACAAAGGCATTTAGGCATTGCAATGCCAAGAGGCACCAGTGCTAACTTTTAGGCATTTGGAAAATCACTGGAATTCACAACGTCTGGGGCTAGGTGATCAGGCTCCCTATACAATGAATGCTTGTGGCACCTTAGAGACTAACGAATTTATTTGAGCATGAGCTTTCGTGAGCTACAGCTCACTTTACTGAATGCATCCGATGAAATGAGCTGTAGCTCACAAAAGCTTATGCTCAAATAAATTGGTTGGTCTCTAAGGTGCCACAAGTACTCCTTTTCTTTTTGGGAGTACAGACTAACATGGCTGCTACTCTGAAACCTATACAATGAATGGTGAGAGATAGATGCCTAAGAATGGGATTCACAAAAGCCAGCCATGTGAGTGGGCAGCCACCTAAGCTAGCTAGTGGGAGATGCGCAGAAGAGGGGTGGGTCCTAAGGCCCACCCCATTCACGAAGTTTGGTGCCTATATCTGCATGGCATTCTGAGCTCTGAACCCTCTCTTAGAGTCAGGCTTCTAAGGCGCTCCTTGCAAGACACTGAGGGGGAAGGAGGAGGCCCTCCCTCAAAAGTTTTAGCCCAGTGGGTAGGCCACTCTCCTGGGATGTGGGAAACCCTCAGTTCAAATGCCCCCTCTGCTTAATAAGGAGAAGAGATTTGAATAGGGGTCTGTCACATGTCAGGTAAGTGCCCTAACCATTGGGATATGGGCTAGTCTGATGTGGGGATCCCTTGATCACTCTTGTTGAAGCTGTTCCCCTTTGGATAAATAACTAACACATCATTAGAGCAGAATACTGGACCTCCACATCCTGGGTTGGTGTGTTAACCACTGGGCTACAGAGTCATTCTCATGCATGCGTTCTCTCTTTGACTTATAATTTATCATAAGTGAAACAGCTTCAATAAAAGAGGATTGAGGGAGACCCAACTTGGAATATTGCACACCCCAGTGGTTAGGGTACTTTCCTGAGAGATGGTAGAGCCCTGTTCAAATCCCATCTACTCCTCAGAGCCCGCTTAGTGGATTGGGCCTGGCAGGCCAGTTAGGTAGAAGAATGCTTATCTTTCTCTGGTTTATGAACTGCACTGGGGCTTAAGCATCTGGATGCCTAGAGGCAGAAACATAGGTGCCTAAGGAACTTTACTGCGAAAGCTTAGGTGCCGTGTGAATTTAGATGCCTACAGAGTTAGGCAGCAGCTGAGGGGATGGGAGTTGTGAATACTAGTGATTCCTGATTCTGGGATTTAGGCACCTAAGTGGCGGAAAGTCACTGAAGTCCCTTTGTAAATCTAGGCCTTAATGACTCCATTGGTTACACTGAAGTTATGCCAGATTTATAGGAAACTGAGATCAGAATCTGGCTTGTTGCATTTTAATTATGAAGCATGGTGAACACTTCAGATTAAACACATGCCTCTATAATATAAATGAGTGTTAAAATTTTGTTTGTAATATGCAAATTAAATTAAAGAAATGCATAGATTTCATGACATCTGCAGGGAGCTGTCCGGGCATGTGTTTAATTATTTTATATCCTGCACACTTCACTTCCTTTTTCCTCAAGGCTGTCTCCTCCAGAGAATTGATAATTATAGTTCAGTAAATAATTCTATGGTAGTTACAGCAATTACAGGTATTATAGCTGCCATTAAGTTGCTTTAACATAAGCATGTGTCTTATAAGGGATACATAAATAGTACTTAATGTCAAAATTACATGTCATATTATGAAGCTAGTATGTTAAATGCATGTATATATTTTGAATGAGCAAAAAAGGAACCTTTAAAATCCTGTCTCTATAATTCATAAATTTTACAACCAAAGACATTGATAAGCTATCAGTTCATGTGCTAGCGATCTCTTCTTTATCTGTGTTTCACAGTGTCTGACCAATATAAGAATGTGAACTGGCTTAGGTTCAATGGAAGTGTCACTGAAAGACAGAAATTCCTCTGGATATTTTCGTTATCACCATGACACACCTTCTCTTAGAGGTTTCAGAGTAGCAGTCGTGTTAGTCTGTATTCGCAAAAAGAATAAATTGGTTAGTCTCTAAGGTGCCACAAGTACTCCTTTTCTCTTAGAGGTGTTTGTCCAAACCTTGCAAGTCTAATTTGTGGTCTTAGGCTCTTATTCAATCCAGTGCTGCTGCTGTATTTCCGGGTGGCAAAGCTGGCACCTAGTACTCTCTTTTCATCTTTCCCCTCTAATGCAGATCTTGACACAATCTCTGTTTTGAAATCTAAAGGCTATGTTACTGCAATGTGCTCTGCTTGGGGCTAGCTTTGAAAAGCACCTAAGAAGCTTCAGCTAATACAGAAAGTAATGGGTCACCACATGAATGAACGGCAAAAAGTCCTGTGGCACCTTATAGACTAACAGACGTATTGGAGCATAAGCTTTCATGGGTGAATACCCACTTCGTCGGATGCATGTAGTGAGCTCCTGTTTTCTACACTAGCTACCTGTCTGTTTCCAAATGCAGTTCAAGGTGCTGGCTACAACCTATAAAGTCCTAAGTGGTATGTGATCCAGCTATCAGAAGGTTCTCTCTCTCACATCCATCTCAGTGGTTAGGGTTCGCTAGATCATTCTTCTTCCTGTTAGTTCATGGGATGGAATATTCCAGGATCAGCTCCTGGGTATTTGCTTAGAGCATATTCTCTCTGGCTGGCTGTCCAGATGTGTTGTGCTTCCCAAGCAGAGTAAGATTCATCTGCTTCACTAGATCTTTACTTAGCTGGTGAGACCGCGACTGCAGAGGGCAAGGAAGATGTTATTAGTTTTTGTAAATGTTGTGTTTGATTTAATCACTGTAACATTCCCAGTTCCTGAGATTATGGGTGTCATCTGTAAATCTTTAAATGCATATAAAATGTAAACAATACACATTGTTTTTTAACTTTTTATCTGCTCCATATTTAACATTTGATTTGCAGTTGCATTGAATGCATTACAATTAGCAACTTCTTCCACTAAGAGAGAGCTGAAACAGAAGTGCTTCATGCCAGGACTGAAGTGTGTTCACATACAGCTCTGCCTTAACTTTCACAGCATCTGCTTGCGCTACATGTGGTTAGAACTATTAAAATGAGGTCTAAATTTCAGAAGCACAGAATTCACTCGTATCTTTTTAAATATGTAAAAAAATCAAGAATAAGATCAAATGAACTCTATCCTAGTGTATCACCTCAGCATCTCCTGCCCTTGAAAATCCTTCTTTTCTACTGGCTGTTAGTCTTATCTGCAGTTTGAATTAAGCATACCTTTCACAGAAGACTTCCTCCCCCACTCCCCTTCAAGATCTCTCCCCATGATAAGGGGATGTTCATATATGAGATTTGGAGAAAATGGCTATTGGAAAAAGTACTGATTAAGAAAGGAAGTGAGCTGTAGCTCATGAAAGCTCATGCTTTCATAAATTGGTTAGTCTCTAAGGTGCCACAAGTACTCCTTTTCTTTTTTCCAATATGTACTGTAACTACTGGTATATGTCTGGTTGTGAAGTTTTATTCCAAGTCCCCCATATTTATTTGTAAGAAGTGATGTCTCAGTTTGGAATGCTAGGCATTTTGTAGTTTTAGTGGTTAACGGATATGTAAACCTTTTGGATTTTTATCTGATAGCATCATGAGTTCATCAATACTTCCTTATGCCATATTACATTTATGTTACCTGTTACTTTTTTATCTTTATGAAAGAACTTGGCATGCATACTACATACTAGTTTAAAATGGCATAAAATTCATTCTTCCTGAATTCTTCAAAGGAAATATGAGAAACTGAACAGGGTAGCATAGAAGCAGCCTATGTTGTCAATTGCTCCTCAGATGGTGTGGTCCAGAAAGCAAAACAAGATTATCCCTTAAGATTACATAATTCCCTATGAAAGGCAAACATGTAAGATTAGCAGGCTTCAGTCATGACTGAAAGTATCATTGTACTACTGAGGTGAGGTAATCATTAGCGGTATTCATGGTTTTGTTTGTTCAAATGACTATTGCCAGGGCAATCTGTAAATCACAAAAGCATTTTTTTTCTTTTTTATGTAAGAAATAACCAGTATCTCGCATCCTTTCCTGAAACTAGCTGCTCAACAAGCAGACCCTTAGTCACATGAGCAGTCCTTACTTACCCAAATAGTCCAGTATTAATGGAAGGGCTCACATAAGTCAAGGTTTGCAGGATGTATGCTATCTCTGCCATTTTCACTAGAATTTTTTTCTAAACCTTGGGTCTGGGTCTGTGACCCAGTTTGTAAGAGCAAAAGCACCTAATAAAGCACCTTTCCCCATAATGTGTGTGAACAAGGAAGCTTGTTTTTTCAGAATAGAATATTTTGATTCTTTGGGATCACAGGACTTGCAAGTGGCAAGTTAAAATGTGTACATATTAACTACCAATTAGAGTTATGTGAATATCTGATTTTTCAGTTCAGTGGCAATTACAAAAATGTTTCAGGATGACTCGCAAATCTAAATTTAATGATTTTTTTTGGTGAATTGAAAAGTTGAAGAAAAATTGACACATACTGCTTTGTTTTGATTTTAAGCATTTTTTAACATTTAATTTAAAAAAATGAAGGAAACTTTGTACAAAGTCACTTTGAATTGAAATTAAAAATGTCAAAACAAAGCATTTTGACCTTTTTCAAAAAAAAATTGCTTTTTAAAAAAATATGATTAGTTTGGCAAAACTGACATGAATTTGTGAAATGTTTCAGTTGTAGCAAATCTTCATACTTTTGCCATAAATAAGTTTTGGCCAAAAAGTGTCACCTAGCTCTATTACCAATACAATAATGGCAATTTCTGGACTTGACATTTGCATACTGCGCTTGTATTCAGGTTTGGGCTTCCTAACAGGAATTCAAGAAACCTGTTTTTTGGGGGAAAAAAATGTCATCAGCATAAATAAAAGAAAACTTTAAATATCTCCAACAATCCATAAAGACAAAACAATGGTGAGGTCGACAGGTAAGTTTTCTTTTTCTCTTTGTGGTTTTATATATGTTCTTTAGAGGAACAAAATAAGGGCACATGGTTGTCATGGATTGCAAAGAACATGGCAACAAGCAGGTGATCACTTAAAAAAAAATGAACCACCACCTATTCCCCCAAGAGGATAAATGTTCATCCACCTCTTGCTCTCCTGATAATGTAAGGAGGGTTTTAGAAGCTGTCGTGTACTTCGTGTTGGCAGCAATACCATTCATACTTCAATTAGCATGGATCACTCAAATTTTTTGCTGAAGTGCATATGTATTCTATGTTGTTTTCTAAATATTTTTAAAAGACCAGTCCATCTTCCCCTCTAAGTCATTCTTGGTGATCTCAGAGGAACTCAGAGGCCATGTCCCCCAAAAGTCACTTTTCAACACAGTTGTGTTACTGTCATAAGACCAGAACAAAGCCCAAAACCCCAACGATCTCCACTTAGTATTCCCTAAGGATATTCATCTCAAGTTAGCAACAACTCCAGTGTGTCTTTGATTAAAGCATTGCAATTTGTTTCCCATATATCTTAACAGCAGCTTAGTGCAAAGATCAATCCACAGGTTTTGAACTAAACCCCTTGAACCTGGTGACTTTCTCTTTTTCAAAATTATATGATAGCCACAGGTGGAAAATATTCAGTGTGAGAGCTAAGCTAGAAAGCAATGTGTCTATAATAACATGTTAGAAGAACAGTGTTTCTCAAGGTATTTTACCAATAAGCAAAGTAGTATTTTTTTCAACTGACATTGAACACTTTGGGCATCGATAGGCATGAAAATATTCTTTACAGTTTTTAGTATCAGATATACAATTAGTGTTATTAAAATAATGAATGGAAAACTATTGGCATCTCAGTTCACTGATGATATAATTAAGAATATGGTCCAAATTCTTCATTCAGGAACACAGCTGTATTTCTGAAGTCATTTTGTTGGAGTCAGTAGAGTCACTCCAGATTTACACTGGAGAACAGAATTTGGCATATAGTGTAAAGTTAGGGAGGAGAGCCCTAGCCAAAATCTTTCTTATAATTGTTATTTAAGGGGTGTGTGTGTGTGTGTGTGTTAATTAACTGAATGCCAAATATTGCATGTTAGAAGACGATGATGGCTCTGGTTCTTTCCTGTATTAGAGCCACATTGTGCTCTCCTCTCGTACAAAGCAGCATAGCCAGCCATAGAAATATTACCCTTACCTGAGTGAATTCCCCTGCTTCTCCTTTTCCTGTGTACCCCAAAACTTACAAATGCCACAGTCGGGACTTAAATTATTTGCAGTCATATAACACATCACACATTTAGATCTGAATAAAACTGGTATATCTCCAATGATTTCAACAGAATTGTCCCCATTTGATCCATCTCTGAATTTAGCTCCTCATGCCTAAGGTATTAACATGTTTATACTGTGCTATAATTAGTTTAGGTTGCAAAGAAACCAATGCTTTGTCAAAAATGAGAATTGCCTTCCAGGAAATGATCTGAGCAACTGATTACACTGAGACTCCACAACTTAAAAGACGATGAGGTGATTAGTGGTGAACCCTGCAGAATGTTTTAATTCTATTTTGTGGCCTTTGCCTTTATGAACTTTCAGAGTTATCTTGAGGAACTTACTTGTCTTGCTGCTAGAATACTTATCATTTATTGATTGTGTCCCCTAGATTAAAGGAGTTTCTACTAAGCAGAAGAATGCATTCTTGCCCAGTTCCATATGGAATCACTTCTGCAGATTGTCCCATTTTCTGCATCTCTCCTCTGACTTTGGCAGGCGTAGGTTATTTGAGTTGCACCCACGGTGAATATCTTATCCACAGATAAGTACTTGGAACCAGGAAATAATGTTATGGATTATAGATCTCCACCAGGGTAGCCTTTAATAAGCTAATTTGTTGTCCTCAAACTGCTATTAAAAGTTAGTCTTTTTCTTTTTTTGATGACCAGAATTTTTTTTGGACCAGTTGCTTCAGTTAATAAAAGGGGAGAACTGATTAAATATTTAGACAATGGAGAGATCATAAATAAATATATTAACAATAGATTTTAAGCTCTATTACACTAATAAAGTTTTGCATGAATCTGTGTAGCACACCTTACTACATGTGAAGATATAAAAATACTATTAAAAGTTGAACCAGAAATAAGATCAAACAGTCGTGATATCATTTTAAATTCAAGCCTGTCACATTCATTGTCTTTTTCCCCTATATTAGTCTCCAAGTGCCATGGAGTATCAAATTCCCTTCCCATCTCTTTTGGACAGGAAAACATGTTATAATGTGTGTGGGCTAGAACAAATCCCTGTCATACTAGGGAAATTTTGGACTTGGATCCAAATTGTGTACTCTAGACTCATCTTATTACTATCAGCTTCAGTTGAAAAGCTTTGATCCTTGGCTGTGGCTGAGCAGCCCACAGAAAGTGCTTTGAATCACCTTTGATCTATTTCAAAATTATATGGTAAAAATGAGAAAGTAACCAATTTTTCAGTAGTAGTGTGCTGTGACACTCTTGTATTTTCGTGTCTGATTTTGTAAGCAAGTAGTTTTTAAGTGAGGTGAAACTTGGGGGTATGCAAGACAAATCAGACTCCTGAAAGGGCTACAGTAGCCTAAGGGGCCATTATAGCAGCCAGTGATTGCTGTGGTGGAAGAGAGACCTGGCCATGTCCTGTTTCCCCTTAACCCTGATCCCCTAAGTCTCTATTACGTTTAATGAATAGGAGCGTCATCCATTGAAATGTAGAAAATGAAAGATATGTACTCTGTCTTGCTGGGAGGAGTCCAGCTTGCTGCTGGTTGAAGACATAATGGGGAACTTATCCTGACTCTATAATTCTACCGTGTTTTAACTACCTAGTGTAAACTCAGTAAGGAAAAGTATTTGCTTCTTAATAAAAGTAATTTTCAAAGACTGTGGCCACAGACCTGGGCTCGGGATGAGCTGCACTTGGTGATTGTTACATAAGGGGGGAATATGGCTGTATGCCAGATTTGTCACTTTATATATAACTGCAATTTACACCCATTTTAAGGTCCCTTTATGAGAGGGGACAGGTAGATAGACACTTGCTAGCTCACTCTCTTAAGCTAGCCTGCTAAAAATAGCAGTGTGGACATTGTGGCATGTCCCCCACCCCGCCGGGTTGGAATTTGGTTGACTAGCCCAAGCCACCACATGTACCACAAGGTCCAGGCTGCTGCTGAGACTATCCACACTGAGCATCATGCCTCCCAGGGTAGATAAACCCTCTACACAGAGCTGCAGCGTGAACGAGAGGCGTGTGAATTGTAGAGTGCTCTAACATGTTGCACTGTAACTGAGCAGTGCACCCCCTGCTGGTGTGAACCAAAAAGTCTCTAGTGCACACAGCACACACTAGGTATCTTTTAGTTCATGCCAATGTGGGACAGGCAGAGCAGAACACATTAGAGTATGCCACTAGTTTGTAGATAAGCCCTTGTGTAAATGAGAACCAGGGCCTTAGTCTTTATCTAAGCAGCTATTGTATTGGGGTTCTTTCCTTTTTCAGGATGTCCAGGTCGTCATAGAGATGTGTCAGGAAAGGAGACCATATTTTCTTAGTCTTTTGTTTAGTTATTGTCACATATCCACAAGATCAGTGCTATGCCCCCAACGTTGGAAGTCTCTTGCAGGCACCATTCAATGTGCCAGACCCCTCAGTCGTGTCACTCTTCCTTCAGGGAAGGCACATGGCCACGCTGCCTCCTGTGACGGCACTCTGGGTTCAGCCCCGCTGCTTCACACTGTGATCTCTGTTCAGTGAATCAAGTTGAAAGAGACTTCTGGTAGAGACTTCTACGCTGGCATTTACTCGTCAATTGGAACAGAGCATCGGAAGTCCTTAAGGTAGCGTAGTGAACCATAAGTTAAAGCACAGTCCATTCTGATCATTCCAGAACAATCACCAGAGCAATCTGTAGTGAACTCCATTTCAGGCGCTCTCTCACTTCCTTCCTTAGTCAGTTCCCAGAAGAAATCCTAGACTCCTTCCAAAAGCCAACCATTTATTCCCCCACCTCACACCTCTTAACTATTCTCAAGCTGGGGTCTCTGCTCAGCTTCCCTGCTGAGAGGCAGGGACATCCATGAGTCATTGGAGCTTACATTGTCTCTCTGGCCCCCTTGTTGGGCTGGGTTGGTTTCAACTACTTCCTTATGGACTTTTTATTCCACTCAATAAAGATAGGTGACCTGCTCACCCATGTGTCTTAGTCTTTCCTGAGAGCAAAGTTAATCTTTCCCCCCACTGGGTAGCAATGTAACATATAGGGGAAACTGAGGCACACATAGGTCTCATAAAATACTACAGAAAAGTCTAATTTCACAGTTATTTAACCACTAAACAAAATGTGTACAGGTATAATGATGCACGGTAGCTTGTGGATGTTATTTGAGTTTCTGTGTTCACTAGTGCCATGCATCTCTGGATGTCATGTATCAAAAACAGATGTTCTTTGTATCAGTAAGGCTTGTAGCAATGTCTATTTAAAGTTAAACTGAGACCAACTGAAGCCAGAAAGGCATGCTTTGATTTAAATAAATCAAAGCACATCACAGCCGTAGTAATTAATAATCCAAGCCTAGAGAAAACATGAACAGTAGAAGTCTTTTCAGAAAAGATTTTTAAATACTGTATCAGGGCACACAGAATCTATTGGTATTAAGAGCCCAAGATCTGCCAGAGTGAGCAAACAGAATATATCAATGAAGAATGGGGATTTCGTGTATAATGAGTCTTATTTATGACAGCTATTGGAAAGCAATTCTTCACTTGAAGTATAGTGGGCATCAGATGCAAAAGCTCTGGCTAATGATATGAGACTAGGTCTTGAGATGTAATTATGTTACTTGCATCATGTATCAAGCAGAAGTATTAATGAACTTAGGCTCAAATAATTACAACTAGTAGAGGAAAGAACATTGGTTTAAAAGTCTGACTTAAAATTATACTGAAAAAGGAAAGACATTGCCTGATAGTTTTTCCGTTGAAGTTAATGGGAGCTTTACCTTTGCCTTCAGTTGAAGTAGATCTTACTCCCTTTCAGAGCTGCATCAGATCAGGGCACAGTTTTGACATAGATAAGACTAATAGTATGAGTAGAGTATTAATAATACACTAATAGTACATTAGTAGAGCACATTATCTTAACGCTATTGTTCCAAAGATGTAGTACCAGATTGCCAGTGGGGCTCGATTTTCATAGTTGTATCTTCTTGTGAAGATGATGAAAGTCTGTGTACCCTTATGAGATTCTGGTGACTAGTGAGGCACTGGTGAACAAAGTCAACAAGGAAATGGAAAACTGCCAAAAATATTCACCTTTAGATACCTGATTGCATGGGAAAGTCTTACTAAACTTTTCACCTCCTTCTATTTGGAAGTCTACACAGCAATATTGTAAAACATCAAATTTCCAATGAAAAGACAATGTGGCTTAAAAAAAATCATCCTGAAAGTGTGTCTTTTGTGGTAAACCTAAAATATTTAGTTTTACCTAAAACCTAAAAAGTATTTAGTTCTGTAAAATATTTCTGTGGGGATAATTATTAAACATTTTCATAGTTATATATGTACTGGGGAGGTGGAAGAACTACAGAGACACAATTGACATAAGAGTAACAGGAGAGTTGGATTCTAGGTTACAAAAGGCATTATCCACTTAAGGCAAAATGCTTGTCGCTGCTGTAGGAATACAAGAAAGAGAGAAGAGGGTGCCAGTAGCATCTTCTTTGAGCAGCAGGCAGGATTCCAAACCTAATACTCAGGAGCACTAGGGAAGGGTCAGTTACTGGCTACAGTTCCAATAACCCAGCCCTAGCCCTCTTGCATGTTGCAGTTTGCAGCAAGTGTTAAAAGAAAGAGGTGACATTCTGTTCCTACGCAGAGTAGCAGTGACGTCCACTCCAGCTGTCTTGAGCCATTTTGCCCTGTGACATAGATGAGAAAATAGATCTTGTAGCTCAGACAAGAAGAAAGTGAAATGCTTCCACATCATTTCAGTTTGAAAATGGAAATATGTAAATTACTTTTCCTAGTGAACATATGGTGTGCACATGCTCATTCTTTAATTGTCAAATTTCAGCGAGAATTTAGTCAGTTTAGCCAAATTCACATATGATCCCTTGCAATTTTGTAATTTTTATTGTTTTATGACCCTTGTTTTATCTCTCTCCTGCACTGTTTTTTTCTTTTTACCCTTGTTTTGTTAATTTATTACCCTCATCTCTGAATTTAAGCCCTCGCCCTGCAGTGAGCTCCAAGAGGGCAGGCCCTTGTGCCTAGATGGTAATCTCTTCTGCTAAGGGACCACTTCCATATTTATATCTATAAAACACCTTGACACTTTTAACCACTTAAAAATAACAAATGATAACGGCCAAATCATCCCTGCCTGCATGAAAAGCTGCAAGAGGGACCTTTCTAATATGGAACTCTCCGTGAGTTTAAGGAGTATTTGGCTTCTGTGGTAAAGGCCCGGGGCTCAGCCTCAAACCTGGTGGATCTGCTGCCTTCAGCTTTGAACCCCAGCAGCACTGCACTGCTTCATTCCTTGGCAGTGCCAGTCCCACTAGATCAGAGGAGGTAGTTTTGAAACAGTTACGTTCACTGCTTCATGCCCATTTTATATTCCATGGTATATTTTCATTTCTTTGTGTGCCTCTCTCAGTTCCCCCTGCCCCAGCCTAACAAACCGGGAATAGGGAAGTGTTTGTGTGGTTCAGTTATGAGGTCCCAGGTGCGCATTGTAGAGTGCTGGCACACAGCTGTGACATAGTCATAACCATAATATCAAAAGCTGTGTTACCATCACATAGCTGTGACAATATTGAACTAGCTAATAAAATTTGCAGTACCTACACATCTGTAAACAGTCTGCACATTGAATGGCAAAGTTGAGTTCACTTATACCTGACTGACTGAACTCCTCTAGTTGGTCCTTCGAGCTTTCTCAGAATTGCAGAGTACCTGCTGCTCCTATTGAATTCAATGAGAGCTGCAAGTTCTCAGCACTCTCAAAATCAGGCCGTAAGTGGCTGGAAATGCAAATGCTGGCAAGCAGTTATTGTTTACATAATTATAGAGCATTCTCAATAATGCAGTGGGAGCTGCTTGTCAAAAATATAATAAGCCAAATTCATTTTCAGCAGGAAAAATTACCTGTAGTTTACTGCCAAAATAGCCCAGTTTTTCAGCTAGCAGACAGCCATTTGCTTTCTGTGCAGAGAAGCAATGGTATGTTAGCTCACATGCAACTATTCTTGCCTGTGCTGTGATCCTGTCAGAGTCCATAAGGTAAGTGGGGTCCTACTAGTCTTGAGACCTCAAGAAATCTAGCTGTTCCTGGAAGTGAAGTTGGTGGCTTAGTAGGTGGTACTTTGCTCTTTGAGTCAGTATTCAACCAATATTCCAGTAGTGCTTGAATTGGGCAGAACCAGGAGTAGGGGTTATGCCATAGCTCCATTTCTTGCTGTTGCCTAAAAATAGTTCAACTTTTCCCTCCTATATTGTTACTTTTTCTGAGGCATGCAATCCCTTTTTCCTTCTCTACTGTTCTGCCGCATGGCATAGAGTGTGTGTGTGTGATTGTGTGTGTGTGTGTGTGTGAGAGAGAGAGAGAGAGAATGAATGTGCTGCTGGAGGTGACATCTTTTGGATGAGACATTAAACCAGAGACTTGAACACTTGTTCTCATAAAAAGTACCATCAGGTCTTTCATAAGTGTAGAGGGTCCTGTCCATATTCTTTCTCAAATAATTACATCATCGTATGTCTGCTTAAATCCCTGACACTTCAGTTAAACATGGTACCACAAAATCTCATGCCTTTGTAGTGTCTGCAGCCAAAACATCAGTCAGCTGCATGCTTAAAAGTGAAACTGACTGCATCGATTTTCATTGTCCATGGTGAGAGAAATACACCAAGTAAGGCCCTGATCTTCATGGAATCTGCTAGTGAGGACCCTACTGAGATCACTAATGCAGAGGATTGTGCTAGCACATCCCAGTACAGACCTGGGGCCAAATAGCATGATCCTGTTGACTGCAGTGGTGCGGATCAGGCCCAAAATGAGCAGAATAAAGCGTGAAAATTAAAATGAATGTATGAATACTTTCATTGTTTAATAATCTACGGTGTCAGTAAATGTGTTGTAGGCAAGGGATTTGCTTGTTTAAACTGTAATAAGTTGACACGTCCAAGGAATAAAGTAGAAAATAAAATATTCCATAGACACTTAAGTTTCAATATAAAATTTCAATACTTGTCTTCAGTATCTAGTATTTAATAGTCTTTGAATTTCGTTTTAATTAGGCTTAGGAAGGCACATTTGAAACATTTATATGGTACTTATTACTATCCAGAATGCAGCCTCAATTGAAGTAGCAATAACTACTAGTCTACACAACTTGTATGAATAGTTTCAGCCATACAGGAGCCATTGCTATGATGTTATGTCTCTTGTCACTAGCATGTGCCATTATAAGTCTCAACTGCTGCATATGGTCTGTCTGCTTCCCAACAATAGCAGAAGCACCCTAGGGAATGGGGAAGCAGACAGCAGTTTTTTCTCTTCTTTTCAACAAACACTTAGAGGTCTGTTACTTATTATCTTTTGAAGAAAGGGCACAGGTTTCCACAAGCAACTTGAGCTTGTATCAGCACTGAGATCGCAGCAGATGATGTAGCCACGTCAGTTCAGAAAGACAAATTGGTTAGAAGACGAAAACTAAGTTAATGCTCTGATATTTGGCTGAATTAGTTTCTGCCTCCATCAACAGAATCATTTCTAGTGTCAATATTTGGTTCACTAGACAATGTTTGGGATGTACAACGTGAAGAATAGTTTTAGTAACTTGAAAAAGAAAGGGGGAAGGCTTCCCCAGCTTTCACAGTCCCACCTATTACCAAAACATGATAAAACTATATGTAAAAACTAAATCCATCCAAATAAAACCTTGAGATTCATAAATGTCTCAAGGACATAAGAGCAAACTAGAGCTCGTTGGAAAATTTTCTGATGGAATAGTTTTTTCCATCTGAAAATGCTGATTTGACAGAATCTAAACATTCTGCAAGAATGCATTGATTCTGTCAAAACTTTCGAAGTCCAATTGGAAGGTTTCCTGCAAGCCTTCCAGGCTCCCCCCATACCCTGTTTTCTTGCAGCCTGCCTGGTGGGCTGCCAGGCTGGTTAGTTGGCTCCTCAGGCAGTCCAGTTCCACTGCCAACTTACTGGGCAGCATGGTGGCACGGGGAGTCTGTGAAGCTGGAAGAATATTTCATTCTGGTATTTCTGAAAGAAAAGATGACAATTTTCAGCCTTGCAAAAAAACCCCAGTTTTTTCCTTTTCCTTTTTTTTTATCTCGCTCTAGAGTCTTGACATTACACCATGATTTAGACATGGTTAGGTTTTTCTTATGGCTTCATGAAAACTTGCCACACATCTCATTGACAAGAGACCAAATTTGTTGGTAACCCAAAACTATTGCGAAAGGAGTCACTTTATGGAAAGTGACTTTACTTAAAAACAGTCCTGACAAATCTAAAAACTAAAATATGCCAGTTATTTAAAAGCTCATTAAAGCTACAATAATGCATGTCCAAACTGAAGGAATGGTTACCGAAGAAAAGCAGGTTCTGATTCAGTCCTTTGATTTTTCTGAAACAACTCACCATATATACAGATACAATTTTGCAAAGATGTTATATAGAATAATTTCACAGTATGTTTTAAATTCTTTCCGAATCATTATAGACCACTGACTCAAAAATCATAAGGATTTTCTCCAACATTAACATTTTTTAAAAAATTTACAATTAAAAAAAATACTTTATATGTTAGACAATAGGATGTAAACACAAGTCTCAATATGCACTGGAAAAGCCTGGCATCATCCCAGATGCTGTGCTGTTGTGTCCGTGTCACAAATCACACTTCTTCTTATCCTTTTAAAATTGCTACCTGTGTTTGGTTCCCATGGCTCTCATTAAAGTCAGTGGATCTCTAAGGCGGGACTCATGAGGCTGGAACACTCTGCCGTTTTTGTAAATGTACCCTAGGAAGTCTAACTCCAGTTATGCAAAACAGAATATACGTCCATCTAGTTAGGAGTAAGTCTTCAGAAATCTGGGAGATCATACACTATTCAGCGTGAGGTGATTGTGCACCATGGCAGTTGGTGGGAGCTTTACCACTGATTTCAAAGAGCAGGGGATCAAAAAATTGATCCTCAGCTGTGTCAGTGATCAGCTGAAGGAATGTGCAGTGGGGGTCGCGGGGGAGGAGGAAAACCGGCATTAGGAGACTGAACTCGGGCTCCGGCCACACTACGGCGCTTACAGGGGCTGCACTGCTGTAGTGCTGCTCGTGCAGACTCTAAGCCGACGGGAGAGAACTCTCCCATGACGCCAGCCCACGCAAGCGGCGGTAGCTGTGTCAGCGGGAGAAGCTCTCCCACCGACAGAGCACCATCCACGCCGGCACGTAGGTTGGTATAACTTACGTCGCTTAGGGGGGTGGCTTATTCATACCCCTCAGCAACCGAAGCTGCAGTGTGTACATAGCCCGCGTAAAAGGAATGTAAGAATCCTAGCAGCAAAGCTGGCTGAATGATGGCCCACGCTCTGTTAAATGTGGCCCATATACCAGAGGGGGAATAAGTGCAATATAATACTCCGATAGCTATTTCACTGCTGCAATAACATACAAAAAAATGTAGTCACATAAATTCATTTCCTTCCTCTTTTCTTGCACGTATACATCGATGACAAGACAATTTTGAATGGGTATGTCTCACCAATAGAGAAAATAAATATCCTCAGCTGAACATTTTGTATCACTGCCTCCAGTAGTGAAATACATATGTCAGTGATCTGAATTTGAAAGGTATGTGTCAGCAGCCAGAGCAAGGACATAAATATGTACAGTTAACTTTTGTCACTTATCACAGTACTGACCTACTCTTGTGATATTTCAAAGAATCCATGCCAGAGAACATGCACAGAACAATGTATGCATTAGAGAATCTGTACTAAATAGTTTACAAATTGGAATCTGCAGAAGACTGTTCATATGTTGGGTAATGTGCAGAGAACAAGTTACATCAGTGTCTCCGACAGTGAAACATTTATGACAGCTAATTGATGACCATTCTAAAATGTCAGTATGTGCAATGGACAATTAATTCTGCATCACTGACAAAACAACAAATAAGCTATCACTAGGATGATGCATTGAAAGTCTACTACTGATTTAATGACCAGTGCACTATGTGTGTGTTATACAGCAGTAAACATTAACTGAAATTATCCGTTTAGACTGAACTTCATTCTTCAAAATCCTTAAAAAATAAACACATTAACATTAATGTGTCCTGGTTTCATACAGCTGTAAAATGTTACAGTTAAAAATAGACTGGCAACAGTTTGATTGTTTATAAATATTAACTCTTATTTCTACCTAAAAAAATAAATAAATCTCCAAATGGAAATTTTACTTTTGAAAAAATTAAATAGAGTCAAATTCAGACTCATTGTAGTTGGACCCCAAATCTAGTGAAGCCAATGGTGTTTGACCTACTTATACTGTCTGAATTTGAAGCACTGGGCCCAGTTGTGCCTACTCTATTCAGCAGCATCTCCAATTGGTCTCAGTGGGAACTGCACCTGTGTTATGGGGGTAGGAATTGGCTTTAAGATTGTATTCTCCATCTTGTATCACATACAATATTATTTCACAGTAACAGAGGCTAAAAACATCTAAAGCACATGGGGGAAGGGAATTCAATTGAGGTTCTGATGCTGTTCCCTCTACCATGGTATCTGAGCACCTTCTTGAGTCAGAAAATTAAATAAGGAAATTTAATATCTGACGTTTAATGTTTGACTTATGGTCGGGAGGGGGAATGGAGAGGAAATAGAGGTTTCCTTCCCATCCCCTCCACCAGACTAGGAGGAAAAAATAATGTTCACAGAACACCTTTGTAGTTTGTGTGTCAAACAAGAGTTTGTGTTCTTTACATCCAGTTAGTCATACACAGAAAAGGCAACCTTATCACCTTGGATATGCATTGTGTGATGTCCGTTTGCTAAAGAAGAGCACAGCAAACATAAGGGTTGTAATACAAAATACTTAAGCATGGACACCAAAATAACAATCTATAAAACATTTTCGAAGAAAAAAATTCATTGGTTATTATGGGGAGAGTACACTTACCTAACTGGGTGTGTGAATTAGGGATAGGTACCTCCATTAGTCTGACACAGGATGCTCATCCTAGCATGTTGAGCTGATACTCTGTCCTACCCAACCCCATTTCAGCTACTTTGTTCTCTGGGTTGGAGAAAGGGTGAGTGCTTGCCATGCCCTCAAGAGTGCAGAGAGCCAGGGCCCTATGTTGTGTATGACATTGAGCGTCTGTGCTGTGAGGAAAGAGATCACTTCTGTAAAAACAGTACGTATTTTGCCCCATAAATATGAGTAATCCCACAAAATCTGAGGTTGAAACGCCAACCTTAACTCCCCTATTATGTTGTAATGTTATCTAATATCCCTTATTCTTTGAAGACACTGCCAGTACTTACAAACATTAAGGGTGGAAAACAGATGGTGTTTCATCCTGAACTCTGCATGTGTGTGTATGCTTGTCATGCTACTGATAGGATTGTAATATAGACCTTTAGGGCTAGATCCACAAAAAGACTTAGGCTGTGTCTACACTGCCAATTTCAGCGCTAAAACTTTAGTCATTCAGGGGTGTGAAAAAACACACCCCCGAGCAACAGAACTTTTAGCACTGAAATGCGCCAATATAGACAGGGCTTTATTCCTGGGAGCCGCACTCCTGGCAATAAAGCTACCACCCCTTGTTCGGGGCGGTTATTTTTTACCGCTGGAATAGCTCTCCCCTGGCAATAAACCATGACTACACTGCCCATGCCACTGCCCACCCCACATGGGCAGTGTAGACATACCCCACTGACTAGTGGGGGTTACTCACCTAAGGGTATGTCTCCTTCAGTCTCTCCTGTGGAAGCTGTCCCACTGTGTATAAATTAATTAAATATTCATTGGAGCCTGACTCTCCCACCTCTGATGTGAGTGCCCTCACCACGGGGCAACAGAGTCACTTTCACACTGTCTCTGACTCAATGAATTATTAATTATTTATACAAAGTGAAACAGTTGCAGCAGGCGAGCATGAGTGAGATATAGCCCAGTGGTTAGGGCACTCTCCTGGAAGGGGGAGATATAAATTCAAATACCTGCTCTACAGCAGGCAGGGGGAATTGAACTGGGGTCTCACACAATCCCAGATGAGTGCGCTAACCACTGGGCTAAAAGTTATGGGTGGGGGACCACCACCTCATGCAGTGGAAGCACTTCTTAGAGGAAAAAACCCCTGCCTAAAATGACTAATTCCAGGAGGGGATTCACAGCAGAGAGTCCCAAACACAGATAGGTGCCTCCCTCTGGCCTGAATTTAGGCACTTAAGCCCCACCCTTCAAAGGGAGTTAGGTCACACTCCTCTCCTTGTTATTTCCTATTGGCTAACTTAGGCACCTCCCCATTCAGTGTGCTGGCTTTTGTGGATCACAGTCTTAGGCACCTAACTCTTCCCATGCATTGTACAGGGAAACTGGGTGCTTAACTTGAAGCTGTGGATTCTGCTTGGAAGGCAGAAGGACCCTAAAAGTTAAGCATTGTAACACCTAAGTCTCTTTGTGATCTAGCCTTTCGTGATTTTAATATATCTACCAGCCTTAGGTAGTGTGGGGAGGGGTTTATATGTTATAGGTTTCCCTAGGAATATCCATAAATTTTGCAAGATTTTTAGGAAACTTAGCTAATGAAAGAAATTCCACTGCAGACAATAAGTCCATTATATCAACTAGTGTGATGGTTAAAGCTGCTTGGACAAAGGAAATGAAATTATGAAAGAAAAAATCCTTTTCCTTGAGCACATCTGTTTGTAGTCATATTATTTTATAGTATATGTCAGTGGTATTGCAAAATTACATATTATTCCAAGTGTTACAAGCTAAAAACAAACAAAAACCCCACACTGAATTGTCACATACAATTCCTTTCTTACTTAATTTCTATCTGGAGTTCTAGCTGGAGTGTACAGTACAAAATATGTGTTTAATTATGTATGCGCTCTTAAGCTGTATGGAATTTTTCCTTTACCAAACACATAAGGATCTATTGTGCTACTTAAGCAAGGGTTATTTTATCATTATTTACAATAATATCCCCATCTATTGCTAAAGAAATGGACTAGAGTAACAAGCTATTTACACATATTGTATGATCTGCATTGAACATGCCAGGAAATGGTATATATCATATCCTTCCCATAGCTTATTATTACAAGATTTTGGAACAGTTCCCACTCCCTTCTGATGCATATTAAGAAATAGCCAACAAAAATCCACTGATGTCTGAGTGTTGGGGAAATGGGACATTGTCCTTCCACACTCTTCATTTTAAAAAAGTACACTCAAATTCCTTTCTAATGGTTTTCAGCCTTCCAAACACTTTGCCTCCAGTATTTACAAAGCTTTTTATTAAATCATCGCCAAAGGAAGAAAACAACATTTTAAAAAATCTGTTGTTTTTTAAACAATTAGGCTTTAAAGTGCTGTTTTTCCACTTAAAATGGTCATTTTTCCCATCACCACCCACTCCATTCTAATGAAGCTGTCATGGTTTTCAAGTCTAAGACAGTTAAATCACTAAATTATAAAATGTAAGTTAACCTTACATCTAAGGGGTATTAGCTTTATGTTGCATCTAAAATTCAAGCTGGATGCATGTCTCTTTTTCACCTTGGGGATTTTATTCCATGTGTTGCATTTATTTTTTCCTTGCACTTGTCCCATCATTCTCTAAGCATCAGTGCTGCTTTAATGGTCAAAGATAAATGAGATTTACTTAGATTGTTTTATTTAGTTTGTTTTATGTTGTATCCAGAAAGCTTATTTTCTTGTAAACCACTGATAATTTCTCTTTCAACTCTCTTTCCTTACATTACTACATTACGCACACCGTAATACTTACCCTCCTCTGTGAAACATATCGTGATTTGTCTCCTCCTCCATCAGATGGTGAAGCACAGCAGTTTCAGGAGGACACTGAAGGACCAATTCCTTCCTTCGTCTACAATAAATCCTTTGCTCTGTAATAAAAATACCACATTGCACAACTGAATTCTTGAACTATCATTCAGTCTTAGGGCTGTGGCTCATTCAAGACCAATACAAGGGTTTATATTAATATAAAATCAATGTTGAGGTTATGGCACATTCTACAAAATCCTACATTTGTAGGTAAGGATGAGAACTTCTCTCTAACTTGATACCATTGTCTACACTATAATATTGCAGGTCATATACTGTTTGTGACATCACTCACTAATGTGAAATCATTGCACTATATATAAGCACAAGTGGAAAAGATAAACTTTAGCTTTTTGTTTTTTGTTTTTTGTTTTTTTTGGCTTGCATTGCAATCGTAAAGTTGCTTGCCATAATTTAAAAAGAGAACTAACCCTTAGAAATGTATGAGATTGGTGAATTACCTTGGGCATTATTGTGCAGCATATAAATGCACGTTTAAGAACCTTTCAGTGATTGGATTATGAATGGTTGCACTTAAGGATCTTTAAAAATTCCCATACTACAATGGAGTGTCTGCTCTATTAGGGTCTATTTACATATCTTGTACTCTGGGATTTTTATATGGAGATTAACTCAAATGTTTTAAGTAAATTCAAAGTTAATAGACTTTAAAACTGCATACTATTTGCAGTAACTTTTCCCTAAAAATCACTTGCTAAACATTAAACTGTTTGCCACATCCGCTAATAGCAGCATGCTCAATAATACATTTCAGTTAATCACTTTCACCATAAAATTCTGTGAAAGTTGTCCTCCTAACGCTGATTACTTGACTTCTAGATAAATTAAATGTATTAAAAATGGAGGGTGGGATTTTAAAAAAACTCAGCATCTGCTAACTCTGCTCCTACAGATGCCAGTGATAAAATTCCCATTGATTTCCATGGGAGCAGATTAGTTAAACCAACACTGAGTTTTTGAAAAATCCATTTACAGTTAAGAGAATTCCTGAATGGGAGCCTCTGGCACAAACACAAGAGGCATAAGGGTTGCACAGCACAAGGAAATGGAGATTCATTGTTAAAGGCAGGAGCAAGAGACATGCAGTGAAGCTGCATGAAACTGTCATAACGCAACCCAAAACTGGGTCAAAATCACCTAGTTTCAGCCTTTGCAAATTGTTCAAGTGAACCTGAATGAGAATTGCATTGATGTAGGCCAAATTTCAAGCAAGCTTCTTACTATCCACAGATGGGAGAGATTTATGGTTTAAGCTTAAACTCAACATTCTTTGAACCTGAAACTCAAAGGGGGCACTAACCCACTTGGACCAAAACAACACAAGTTCTCTGAACTCCTGGGAACTGAAACCACAGTTACATACAGCTCTTGCTGGCAGTGTTCCAAACAGAGGGAATGGCATATCAAAAGGATGAAACTTTCAGTGGCAATACACAATCCTAAAGAGACCCAGTCTCTGGCTGGAGGTAAGGTTGTAGGCTGGGTTACATCAGGCTTTTGAAAAGGCAATAAAAGACATTTAGGAAATGAAGTCCCAAGTGTGCTGACTGCTTACTGCAAGGTGAGAGGGATAATGGGAAGGAAGAGATCCTTCAGACTCCCAGCTGACTGACTGAACACTGCCTTTAAATCAATCATCCACCAAAATGCTTCCAACCGGATGTTCCTTGATACTGCTGCTTAATGAGACTGATGTGTATTTTTAATGTGACTCATCTTCTTGCTTTGGCAGTTGTACAGATACAAAGGGGAAGGCTGGGGGACTACAAAAGAATTAAATCAATACTGTGAAGTGCTAAAGCAGGCTTCATATTGAAAATTGCTCTCTGCCACATGGACCAAGACATTGTAAATAAACACTTCCAGGAAACTATCTTCTTAAATCACACCAACACAGTGTGTCCAACTGTGAATTTGGGATTTGTGGTAGAAAACCATAAATATGAAGGGCTGTATTATCTTTCTCTGATGAATATATTGTGTAAGACGTACAGGTAATATATGCATGCCTGCCAGAGTAATTATTAACTTACTCTACCCCTGTGTACAACACACTGGACAGATCCTCCAAGGACTAATGTAAAAGGGCACATTTATTAAAAGTGGAATGCATTATCTGCACAGCAATGAAAAACAGTTGTTCCTACCTTCCTGATAGGTCTATTGAGAACTGCGCTGATGGAATTAAGATGGAAATGAACTGAGCTAGGCTTTCCAAAGGCTTTCCAAATTAGTTGCAAGGAGCAGCAGAATCATCTCTTCCCCTCCCCCCGTCACCCTCCCGCCACACACACACACTTTAATGAGATACCAAAATTGTACTGAAACAATAAGGTTCTCAGGGAAACCCTAGAAATTTCAGGAATAGATCTTTATATGCCATCTTATTGGCTTTATTCTCTGAACCCCTGAACAGATACAACTGCTGCTGTACCCAGAATATGTAATAAAGGCTTTTCAGGAAAATGAAGTAACACGTAGAAAAGCATTTGTAAACCAGGGACAATATTATACGCTGCATGTTGGACAGAGCCTCTTTGCTGCTGGATCTCCCTGTAGGAAATCTGTCTGGCTCATCCAGAATTCCTCTTGTGGGGTATCTAGACCAGTGCTAGTTCCCGAGCCTTGAAGCGGATGCTGCATGTTCTCCTGATCTGAGTCCATGTCCCCTAATAAAGTTGTGACCTACAGGAATGCTGGTAAGAGATGAAACTGAATTGAAACATAACTTTTAAATAATTTAATCTACCCCCTTAAATCCCTGTGCAGACTACAGTAAGGATTGGCCCACTATTGTACAATTGCAATATGGATTTTTGTTTGTTTCCTTTCTCTGAGGCTGCTATCAGAGGAATATAATCAGAATGGAAGGATTGAAGGTCTGGTCTAATGTGACACCTCATATTCAAGACTAAAATAACTTTTTCAGACTTCTCAATAGTTTATTTTTCTTTCACATGTACGAAAAGTACAATATTAACTGCAAATGACTCCAACCCTTTCATTTAAGGTGCCGGTTCAAGTTTGTCCTCCTTGTTTTCAGCAACATCTGTGCATTTGCTTCTGCCTGTTCTGTGCTGAAACTGTTGTTTCAGTTGCTCCTCTTCACTTTCTGTGCTTACTCTCACAGTGGTTTTCTCTGTCCTCCACAATCTTGCCACTGGTAGTGCAAACTGCTCAGCTGGTGTCCCTGTAAGATGGAACTATTTCCATGTATCTCTGTCTCTCTGGCCTTCCATCTGAAATGTACTTATTTTGCCTGTCATGCCACAGACACTTTGGAAAAGGAGCCCTGGTTCTTTGCAATCCTCTCTCACTTGAGACCTAACAAATTTGCTCCACCAAACATCTCTTACAGGATATATAGCCAGAAAGAGTAACATGTAAGGTATCTACAGAAAGCTTGTAACTTGTCAAGATTCATAACCACTGCAAGATGTACATATATGTAATATTTAAGGAATAATGTATTTGAATTGAAAGTAAGCTTTATGAACCTGCAGTAAAATCAGTCACTGTGGGGGTTATGTATCTCCTTGATGATCCATTCAAGGAAGAGAGAGTTGTTACCCTCTCTCAGCTGGTGAGGTAAGGCAAAGTTCTGGTGTCTACCCTTCCCACATGCCATAAAAATCAATGGAAAACTATCAAAGACCATTGCAAAGTAGCAATACCCCTTGGAAGTAAAAGAAACACTAAAGCTGACAGGAGATCACCTTGGCTATGAATAAAGACTGTTTCAGTAACAGAGTATAGGGAAAGGTACTCTGGATTCACTTACTGAGGAACCCCCTTAATGAGTGGGGGGGGGGGAGACCCTTTCTTGTCCTTGAGAAACCTGTCAGCTCTGAAACAGACTGAACTTCAGAGAGTGTGGGGGCAACCTAATATAGGAAAGGTAACTACTGATAAGTGTAGACCCAAGTTCACGGTTTATGGTTTTGTTCTGTGCTGTAACCATTTGCTTCCATCACTTTCTCCCATCTTTAGTTAAACCTTTATTCTTTCCTAAAAAAAACCCCTACTTTTGTTTTATCAGAAGTGCTCACAAGTGCTGTCAGATTTACAGGAGGGGTGGTTTCAGGTAAAACTAGTAAAATGGGTTACACTGCACTTTGGGTGCAGAGGATCTGGAATTTCTGTGAGCTGTCAGGGGCTGGATCTCACAGGGGAACAATTCAGAGGGACTCATGGATTGGGGTGCATCTATTGTTAACCAGCAAGGCAAAGTTAGGGCAGGCACAGACCGGAGGAGAGTGCGTAAGTGGCTGTAAGGCTGGTGGTGGTACGGAGATGACACCCAGCTAACCCAAGAAAGACAATCTCTCGCTGGTTGCAGCAGGTAACAAGATGACTTTCAGTGCTGGGTGCCCTGGGAACTGTCATACCTATATCTCATAATTACTCGCCTCCAGTGCTACTGTTTGTTGTTTAATCATTCAATTGTATAATTTACAGCAGTTCTGGAAAGCATAGGAAAGGTAATGTTAAAAATAAGGGTATGTTTTAATGGATGTAAATTAAGTACTTAGGTAATACAGTATATGTCTTTCTTCGATCCAAATAAATACTCTCGCATGCTAATCATTTGTTTTTATGGCTCTCAGCACAAAGGGGTCTAACCTGGTTACAGGTTTATGTGCTGCTCTAATATAAATGTTAAATATTTGAAATATTACACAGGTACTGGCGGACTCAGATGTCAGTGGCATTACATGTTTCTGAAAGATTAAAAAAAAGTTTGAGACTGATACCTTCCCTGAAGGCAAAGGGCAGTATGTACAGTCAAAGGACTTATTTGTATTTTCATCGTTAGCTTTGTGGGGCAGGGGCTGTCTTTGTTCTTTCTTTGTACAATGCCTACCACAATGGGAGTCCATGACTGTGCCTCCAAGGCACTGTGGTAATACTATTAATAATATCTTTGCATTTTTATTGATCTGTTTTGCGTTTTGGACTATAGACTTTCTCTCCCATTATCAGGAACACTATCCATTGGAGAGAAATCAAGGTCTGAGGTTTATCAGATGGGACGTGGGATAAGCTTCTTAGCGGTAGGTTCTGAGTGTCCCAGCAATAGAATCCTTTGAGGGGTGGACTGAGCCCCCTCTCTCCCGCACTGGATAAAAGTGGTATTTAAGGGTTCAGGAGATTTCAGTTTATGGGGTCTTTCCTCCCCCTTCCTCATCAATATGTAGTCTACAGGTGAAAGGGCCATACACCTGAGGTGAAATTCTGGCCCCATTGAAGTAAATGACAAAATTCCGATTCATTTTAGTGGGATCATGACTTCCCCTCCAAGTTGTTTCCTCCTGTCTTAGCAGCAGACACTGTGTCCCTCTGGCTTCTGTCCCAGTGGGAGATGTCAGCCAGCTCTGCTTCCAAGCTGCAGACATAAAGGCTAGCTGGCTCCTCTCTCAGCAGCAGACATGAGGACCGGCTCCAAGCCCCAGAGCCCCTTAAGGTCACAGACTCCATCCTTGTGTTATGAGATTTGCTGGGGAATTTTTTTGAAGGTTCATAAATGTGATTCCAGTCTTGTATACAGCTACATATTCTATTGCAGTAACAACCACGTGGAGAAACTGAAGAAAAAGTTATACAAATTGAGCTGCTTTTCTTCCTGAGGCATCTGACTCTCTACTGAAATGTTTTCCAGTACCCTGTACTGACTATTATATTTTCATCGCTTTAGTTGAAATATATTTAACCATTTTTAGAGGAGAAGCTTTCTTAAAACAAGCTGCCTCCCACTCCCACGCATTCCAGGGAGTTTATTTCCTTGATTATTTTTATTGTTGTTTTTTCCCTGCCATTTACAAATGTGGATTTTTCTTTTCCTTTGTGTACCCACTGCCACTCCTAGCCTATTCAGATAGCATCTTTTCTTCTCTCATACACTCCATGCCAAGAATATTCATTATCCTCAATACCGAATGCCTTGCAATCCACTTCAGCGAAGAACAACCATTCATTCATCCATCCTCCTGCCCGTTGTAGCTTATTTTGTTCCTCAGTCTTTTCTTTCCCATTCTTTAGTTGTCTAATGTGCTTACCGATATTTTGTAGCCTCACAGCATTTACAGCTGCACTGGTCCTGGCCGGTGCTTCTTAGCTGCCTGACTAAATCTGCTCCCTGTTGTTCCCATATTATGACTTATCTGTTTCCATTATTGCTAATTTGTGGGTATGCACAGTTAGCTGGAAACCATTCTTGAGCATTAATTTATTTTCTTGAGCAGTATTAGAACTTCCATAGCACTAGCTGAACAAATTCCCTCACTGATTTCCCCTTCCCAATTCGTTTCATGCTCTGCTTTCTAATTTCTAGTTTGACTCAATCTTCATTTCTTTCCTGCTCATTATAGCTCCTCACAGCTAGCATTTTATATTCCTGACTTTAAAAGTTTCTTTCCTTTCCTTTCCTTTGCTTTCCTTTCCTTTCCTGAGCTCACTAAATCTCCTTGTGTCCATTTTCTTTTCCATTTATTCAACTGCTTGCCCCACTGAGAGCTTAGTTGTCCTAATAAGGTTTGTGTTTTCTCATTTTTTTCAGACTTTGAAATTTTTAAGTGATGCTCCTGTTCCTGACTTTATTTGATTATTGAATGAAATAATTGCTATTGTCAAGACCATATTCTGCTCCACACTGCTTGATCTGAATTCCTCTGATATTTCAGTTCCAAAAGGTAAATGAGAATAGCGAGGAAATAATCCCAGCCCAGACTCTAAGGGATTTATTCAGGGAAAACATATCTGAATTATTCCCACCAGATAATGTACCAATAGAATATCGTGGTTTCCTATACAAAGGTTAGCATGCATTTGCAACATCTGTGATGGCACACAGCTCAGTGGAATTAGGAGCACTCTGTTGAGCCATCACTTAAAAATCAATTCATGGTGGTCTCGGGCTATGTTTTTGTTCTGGCACATTAAACAGAATGAAGACATATGTCTGAATTTAAGACATCCTTTTGGTTCCCTATACATATGAGCCAGCCGAGAAATTTGAACTATTTCAAAGCACTAAAAAAGAAATTGTAGGCACATCCTTTGTTTAGGCATATATTTTTAATTATCCTGCCTTTTAATACTCTTCTCCATTTGAGTATAATCAGACAAAATAGATCCTGCTGGGCATTGTCATGCTTAATATAAGTAAGACTGAACATCTGCAAATTTGGCGACACTGTGGCGCATATGATGCACCCGTGGCTGAGCTACATTCTTATAGAATTATAACACCACATGCAGCTGTAATAATGTAATTCTCTGTTTACATTAGTTCTACCACTTATGCTAAACTTGCCTGGGCTGAGGGCTAAGCATTTACCTTGTCTGTAGTGAAGAAAACTAAGAGAAAACAGGAGGGACAGAAAATATCCAGCCAATATTATATTTTGTTTTACTGTACATCCAGACATTTCAAGCATATACTGTAGGGCGTGATTTTGATCACACTTACTCCATTTCAAATCAGGAGTAGCACTGTTGAAGTCAGTGGCATTATACGAGTGTGAAACAAGAGCGAATGAGATTAAAAATTAGGCTCATAATCTCTTTCCCTTCTGTTCTTTTGGTACTACAGACGCCCCAAACAATGTCAGCCTCCAATCCTGGAATGATTTGTGCATGTGCTTAACCTTACGCCCTGTGAGTAGCTCCATTGACTTCCATGGAACAAGTCACCGTGCGTAAAGTTAAACATGCGCCTCATCCTTTGCAAGATTGGAGCAAACTGGATTCTCCCTTATCCCACATAAACCTGACCAGGACATATATCAAAGGCAAGGACTAAAAGTGTGATCTGAAATGTGTGTGTAATGGGGAAAGGTCTTTTTCTTCTGGCCTACCGTTTTCCCCTTTAATTCCAGTCACTATCAACCAAGCAATCTCTCACTGGGTCAAATCTTGCATCATCAGCCAAGCCTCAGAGGCTTGTCAGAGGTACAGAATAAGAAAGAGCTAAATGTAGCTCTATTAGGCAAATAAACTGCCATGTGGCTTTTAAAATTCATTCTCTTTTACCTCCAGAAACTTGGTTCATATCAGGTTGTTTTAAATCCAAGTGATTTTGGCATCTGAATAATTTTTATGTCCAAATTCCATAGTTTTCTCGTGCAGCATGGAAGCTGGCTCCTTTATCTTGACAGCAATTCACTTGACAAAAGACAAGTTGTGTATTACACAGTCTACTTAAGACACAGGAAACATGCATTTACCTCTGACTCAGCAAGTGTGCAATAAATGAAGAAAAAGATTTTGACATTATGAAACCCTAATGTTCTTGTTCACACATGGTGATATAGGAAAAATGGAATTGCCATATTAGATACACATGAGCAATATCAACTATAAAAATCCCTAAAGTTAGCCCCAAGTCATTGTGGTTTGTAAAAAAGTTAAACTGTTGGCTTTGATAAAAGTTCCTTTAACTTTATTTTCCATTTATAAATAAGAAATGACTAGGACGGGTACATTTTTTCTAGTGTTAAACAGCTATTTTCTATGCTGTTTGGGGACTATGGTTTTTCTCTGTTTGCAAAGTACCCAGCACACTTTGGGCACTACCGAAATATAAATACATAATTGAATTAATCATAAATAGCGAGGGTAAAGGAAGTTGCACTCCGATCTTCAAATCCGTTTATGATAAAAAAAATCCATTGTATCATTACAAATATATTTTAAAAAATATTAGAAACAATGTACAACCCCCACCATCCCAAAACAAGATTTGGAGCCTGCTTTCTGTTTGGATAAGCATCCCAAAATGTATACCTTAATCCAAAGCTTATCTAAACTAGCCAGTTTGCAAAATGTAAGTAGAAATTTCATGACGATAGTTGTGATTGTGTGATTACATTAATCCTTTGTTCTCAAACCTGCTCTGGAGGGGGTTGATTTTAGGTGTCGAGTGGTGGGTTTTTTGTGGGTTTTTTTGTTTGTTTTTTGTATTGGGGAACAGAAAATCAATGTGTTTGACCCATACTGTAAGTGACTTGATGCCCCACTTTCCCAGGACAGTTCTGAGTTTCAGTGGTCCATTACAGAAATTTGGAGCATGAAAATGACACCTGAATGACCCATTTTACTCTCCGAATCTCCCCTCACGCCTCCTCTGCAGCAAGAGGGCCTAGGCTGTGGTCTCGGGGAAACCTTTCTCCCCAGCCTACTGGGACAGTGGCAAGAGTGAGCAGCCGGCCGCAGCAATACCACGGGAACTCAAGCAGCTATGCCAGCACTAGTGCAACAGCAATACAAGGCCTGCATGTGTAAGGCTCAGCGAGCAGAGAGAGCAGCATTAGCCGCCCTAGGAGGCAAGTGGAGGGAATAAGTCTGAGGAATGGATTCCCCGCTGGGGTGGAGAACGCTATTAGGCTCCCCACAAGAGGAGGAGGTGAAAATGACCCACACTGACTGAAGACGGGGGAGAGGAGAGGCTCCAGGGCCCCACTGGAGAACCTGCCCCCCAACTAGGAAAGAGGTGTTGAATCTGATTTGTTGTCATGCATGCATTATTCCAAGACAAATTTAAGTGGATCCTAATATAACTCTTTACTTGACATAGAAATAAAATTCCTTGCCACCTAGTAGTCCCATCTTCTTAAAGATGAAGCAATACATTTTGAGTACTTATTAATCTTAACAGATGGTTAATATCTATTCCATTTGATGCTGGTATGAGCTGGGTGAAACCTTGTGATGGGTTTAGTTAAAATCTCATTGAGATTGACAGCTATGAATTCACACTTCAGTTAACACAACTGGAAGGTTAAGCCCCCCCACCTAAGACAAAAGGAGTATGTGAACTTTTGCTGAGTCTTGTTTTTGGATGTGGAGGATGGGGGGCGCGGACAATGGAATAGACAAAGTGGAGGAAACGGTGAGAGAGAGCATGAAGGAGCAGCTGAAAGTATGGTGGCTAACCCTGGAAAAAGCGTTTGGGTGAGGGGTGCCAGCTGAAAAGAGTTCTTGGTGCTATAAGCAAAAGAAGCTGTTTCCTGCTATTTATTTGATTCCGTCTGTGTTCAGGGATATATTACTTTATACGTTCTTTGTCAATAAACAAAACTGCATCAAAGAAATACCTGACTGTGCCAATTTCTCCTTCTAACTGGAACAACCAACTAGACTCTACATTTTTGGCTAGCTTCTCAATTCAAAGGCAGTATCATGCTTAGGAGTATTTGACAGCTACAGTACAATTATCTTGATTGCCCAAAACTTAAAAAGAAGAATGTTGTTGGGATTTGTATGCCTCTGTGCCAAGAAATATCCAAATACAGGGAAGGGTCTTTGATGTTATGCTTGGTATAGTTACTGAGATTATTTCAAACATTGTAGGAGTTCATAATTCATTGTATTCATTACCTAGATTTATGGTGGGGTGAAAAAATTAGAACAGTGGAATTGTTTACTTTTGTATTTGTTAGGAATAGATGTGAAGTTTTATACTTGTATGATAATATAAATATAGGAAAATATTAACAATTTAACTTTTCCATGCAGCAATTCAAGGGCTAGATCCAAATCTGTAATGAGCAGAATTTGAGGCTGCTCTAAATTACACCTGGCTGCAACAACCCCACAAAGGACTGTTCTGCAGGCAGGAATTGCCAGAGGAACTTTATCCTGCCCACTTTGCAAGCCTCTCCCATTGTACCCCTTATGCTAGGGATGACATAGCGATTATATTAGACACAGCCCCGTACTACCTGGAAATTCCATATCCTAGGAGAATCCCCCCAAACTGGGTTAAGATGGCATTCTTCCACTGCCTTTATGCTGAATAAATGTGAGGCATATAGGGGCTGCTCCAGCTATAGGCAAACTAGGCAGCTGCCTTGGGCGGCAGAAGCAGCCAATCTAAACTTTAGTGACACTGTGACCCTGCAAACCAGGACACAACACCACTCACTCAAATTTGGCCCACTTGCCCCACAGCATGCCGGAGGGGGTGGCATGGCCAAACCAGTTAGTCATGCTTTGACCTGGTGCTTGGCTTCCCGACTTCTACCAAACCACAAAACTATCAGAAGGCTCAATTGTTCCACCCCAGAAGGATGCATTCCCGGCTGACAACCTCTGTCCTAGGAGTTAGTTGCGGGGCAGCACACTGAAGTTTTGCCTAGGAGGGCAGACTGTCTAGAGTGGTCTCTGGCCTCATGTGGGATGGACGGGGGGGGGAGGGCAGTATCAAGGCTTACAAATGTTGCTCTGTTGCATGATATTTTAATATAATCTTTTTATGTTAGGATGCAATAAATGAATGCCCTTCACATACAGTATTGCCCAGGTGGGTATGGAGAAACAGTAGCCTCTCTCTAAGGATGTGATTAATTTTCTATTATAAAGCCATTGTTGGTCTCACTCTAATATCCATAAGAAATCAAGTATGGGCTTCACGTTGTCTGTGTCCAAGTTAGTATTTTCCTATCAGATTTGAAGTAAATTGGACTGGGGTTTATAAATTATGTGATACTAAATACAGATGTGAAAACCTGATCTATATTGTGCCATTGACTTCATTGTATCAGGATTTCACCCCTGGTCTTCATCAGAGTCCAACACCTTCTAGCATTTTCCCTCTCTCTGTGTAGGTGCGGAGATGGCTGGAGATATAAAATTGCTTACTGGGCTCATCTAGTTGAAATCTAGTGCTCAGAACTAACGTCAAGTTGATTAAATTCTAATTTTAAAAGTTAATGTTTTAAATATTAATGTAAAATGTCCCATCGGCTTTAATGGGCCTAAAATAGGCCACGAAATGACTAACAAAGATCCAGGCTTTTGCTTAGAATAAAAAGTATGTCTACCCCCCTTTTCCTTGCAGAGACTAACCTCAAGACCTCTTTATATAACTGATTTATTAGGTTGGTTGTTGATGAAGATAGAGGTTTGTTTGTTTTTGTTTTTTACAAAAACTGAAGCAAATCAGGCAAACTGCTTGTCTGTAAAATAAGTCAGGTAAAAAAAGAAGTGTACATCACAAAATATTTTTCTGATGTTTTATGCCAAATCGTAGCTTGAGAATAGGAAGTCGGGAACAATTAAAGTTATTTGATTCAGCTAGTACAGATGTGCTTCACAGAACAAAATTTCTGCAATGTTACTCACATTTTAAGTTACTTAATACTGAATTAGGAACTTCAGATTCATGCACTGAGCTATGACCTCTTTTGTAAGACATCCAGGGGCTCTGATGAACCAAGGGGCTCTGATGAACCAAGTTCAGTAAGATGCTAATGGGCGGGGTCGGATTAACCTTTTGTGGGCCCGGCACCAAACATATCTGTGGGTCCCCATGAAGTCAATGGAGCATGGCATGGCATGGCATGGCAGTTCCCAGAGTGAGCGGCCAGCCAGGGGCAATGGGGCATGGCATGGCATGGCAGGGGTGGCCCCACTCCATCCAGCCCAGTGCAAGAGCACTATTTACAAACCAGCTGTTGCCAGATGCAGTGGTCTGCCTGGCCCTCTGCTGTCAGCATGCTCCTTCGCCTCAGGGATGGACCCATCCCACGCCACACAGCCCCCCCTACCCAACACGAACACCACTCCCACCCCCGACTCCCTATGGCCAGAGCCCCTCCCCCCACCCCGGACCGCTATGCCCAGCGCCCCCCACCAGACCCCCTCCACAAATGCACAGCATCCTGCACAGTCCCACCACAACTGCCCTGCAGCCCACACAGAACCCCCACTCTCTAGTGCCCCAACACACACACACATCTTCCCTGCCCTCTCACAGCCCAGCACCCCCCAGAACCCCCAGAGACCCATTCCCCCACGCCTAATGGGTTTTACAAAGTTTGTTCAACCATTGGCTCAGCTACAGTGCTCCACTTGCTATCACACACAAGAAGGCAGATAGGTGCAGGGCTCTCCTCTTGTGGACCTCGCAAGGCAATGGACATGATGAGCCTCATAAGGCACTGCGGGACTTCCCCAGCACTGGTTGGGCTGATGAGCCTACTAAGGTACTCCATGCACCAGTGCATTTACCCAGGCACTTGAGGTACCAATGTGGCTCTGGTTACTTATGGGGCTGATAGGGCACCCATTGCATGAGGCACTAATTCATCTTTAGGCGACTGGAGTACTTATCTGAGGTGGGATACAGGAATTTAACTTTGAACTTTTAAAAACCACCTAAGTTCACAACATGAAAACATAGCATTTACATGAAAAGAACAAAATCTAGTGTGGTGACCAAGCATTGCAATCAGTAGCAGAGACTTGTACATATATAATAAACTAAAGCTCCATGTTGTCCCTTTTTTGATACTCCACCCATGAAGAAGGAGGGATTGGACGCTGAAGACCCAACATTTTCAAATTTTCGAGTTCCTTGTTAGTGTAACAAACTTTGAAAGTCTTGGCTTTTTAATAAGTGCATTTTTGTAAGGGTTAAAACTCCTAAATTACTGATATGTATTCTCAACCTGCACCTCAGTTTAATAGTTTGGTACATGCTATATATTGCATTGAGATCACATAGAAAATTATAACTCCAGTTAGGCTCTAAATGCCCAGAGTACAATAGTGCTGTACAGAGTGAATGGTCTTGTTATAGGGTAGCTTTAAATAATATGCAGAACTTTCCCTTTGCATAAATGTTCTGCATCTGTGTGATAACTTTCTGGTAGGAAAACTACATGGTACAAAAGCAGATGCTACAGATTCAAGGGAAGCTGATACTATGGACTAAATTCTGTCCTGTTCTTGGCTTCTGCATAAGACAGGAAGAAAAGCACAGAGAATATCTTACTACCCGTGACTAGCAGGCCAGGATTTCTCTGCATCACTTAACAGGCTGATAAGAATGAGAGATGGCTAAGGTATTGATCCAATCATTACATCCCCCTGGGGACATGGGTCTTTTAATCTGTTCTGACTTCATTTACACTAGTGTGAATCTAGAATAACTCTACTGAAGTCATTGGAGCCAAACCAACATAAAACTGGTGTGAGCTCAGAATCATACTCATTATTTCCAGTTGGCCTTAGTGTTCACTGATAGCAACAAGCACTAGTAGGGAGCATCATGCACCATTCTTGTTTACATGATTAGCATTTTCTCTTCTCTGAGTCACTGCCACAGTCAGGAAAGGATTTTGCCACGTATTTCAGAGGAAAGCTAAGGGAGGAAGGGGCGTTATGAAAAATATATACCGGTATCCTGTGCTGTACAGAATGAAATACTTTCATGTCACTACAAAAAACTGGTTTTATTTATTAAACTGCCACCGGACGCCTCGTTGTTTTTGTGGATACAGAGGCTACCTTTCTGATACTTGGTTTTATTTTACAGATCTTGATCTGTTGTGCTTTAGTGTTTGAATTTCTGCTCAATCCACTATTTGGGTTTAAGATCCTTTTCTCTTTAACAAGATTTCTGTTCCAATAGAACAATAATTCAACATTTTTGTTATGAATTACAATTACGGGTCTATAACTTTAAATTGTAATATCAAAAGTAACAGTAAGGAGCTCAATTTTATGTGGTATACACATGGTTTACTTGTATCCAGAATACACAACTAGGCCTTTTTTATGGTGAAATCAATGGGTAATCAATGTGAAAAGGGGCACTCATGTAGAACTTGTTAAAGACCCAATCCTGCTTCTGCTAATATCAATGGGAACAAGATTAAACCTTAAGTGTATATTTTTCTTGACACAGTTACATATTAAAATGAAGCACAATTCTGTAGAAGGTGACTAACTTATCCACCAATATAATGCAGAAAACAATGTGATACAGATCATATCTATAACCCACCTTTTTTTAAAAAAAAGAAGTGGCTCAACCCTAAAACCCTTACATGCACTTGTGGCCACTTAATCAGATGCATAGTCTGATTTAAAGTCAATGGAGCAAATGCTCACCTGAGCACATGCTCATGAACATATGAGTTCTATAATCAGGCTGTAATAATGTGATTTAAACAGCAATCTCAGAACAGATGTATGCACAGGAAAGTGCAAAATGTTACAAAAGGAAAGTTGGAAAACAGGTGCTGTCAGTAGAAAAGGTGAGCTGGGGATGGAGGCTTGGCATCTTGAGACTTACTACATTACCTTTAAAGCATTTGCACTTCACCAGAAACAATAAATCATCTAGGAATTTTATGATTTTCCAACTCAGTCAGATATGACTACTCCTACCAGAACTAATGTTGTTTCAAATTGTAGTGTCAACTCTAAATTCTACCACCTTTAGCACCTTTATGGTTTATCTTAAAAAAGGGAAAAAAAAACTATTCACTTTTAATTCACAAGAAATTAAACAATTATGAATGCACTGAGGAATAGCCTTTCCTAGGTCCCAAACCTGCAACTATTCATAGGCTTAATTTTTATGGGATATCAATGGGAATGTTCCTTGATTAAAATTAAGCATGTGTGCAAAGTATTTGTAGGATTAGGGCCTTAGATTTTAAGAGTATTGCCAACCCCAAGTGTTCAAAAGTTGAGTCAGGCCCCCGATATCATGAGATTCGTTTAAAATCAGGATTTTCTAAAAAAAAAAATATAATTATTCAATTTGGTTTCTCATTATTTGCCATCTGGCTTTTGAGTGGATTTCAAAGGGAACCTGAAAGAACTGGAATCTTCAGATATTAATCAAGAACAAATTAGGGAAAAAACAGAACTGCTTTTCAGGCAACAGCTAGGTGCCACTACAACCTCACTTCATCCGATGAAGTGAGCTGTAGCTCACGACAGCTTATGCTCAAAAAAGCTGGTTAGTCTCTAAGGTGCCACAAGTACTCCTTTTCTTTTTGCGAATACAGACTAACACGGCTGTTACTCTGAAACCTACAACCTCACTGTCTGTCTATCACCTAACTGTGTTAATGCTTGTCATTCAGATCGAGCACACAAGAACTGGAGAAAATGCACAATCTCTGTCACATTGCATTGCCCAAGTAGTGTATATTGGCAATTTCTGGGTTTAAAGGGTTTAGGTACAGTAAAAACTATTTTTTTTTAAAGCCCACTAAAAAGTAAGGGTGAGTGCAAAAATATACAAAAATGGAAATGGATACCAAATATATACACTAAATAGGCTTGGAAAGATGAAATAGATCAAAGGTTCCAGATAGTAAGTGCTGAAAAGCACTCCTGTGCAGAGGGCCAGAACATGGCCTGTGCGTCAGTTAAATCCCACTTAAGCTCTCAAACGAGGGATTCCAGCAAACAGAACCTGCTCTTGCCTGTTTTTCCTGTTATGGTACATAATGAAAGATTCATAAATATTTCAGCCCTTTGACCGCAGTAAAGGAAAGCCAGCACTGCTTCTCAATCCTATGATGGCAAAGGCGAGGATTTGGAAAGCATGCAAATTAGAGGAATATTGAATATGTGATGCAGAGTGTTCACCAGAAATTATTTTTCCTCTCTCTTAGCTCTTGCACTCTCTGTGAGGACAAATGAGAAGTGCACCCAGACAGCTCACAGATCCACTGGCTCATCCCATTCCTAGTTTTGTGTCAGATTATTCTCCATAAAAGCAAAAAATAAAAATGAAATATTTCAGCTCTGTCCAGTCTCACTTACTAAATAAGGGAGCGTCATGGGACTTCCAGATCTTGGAGTGTAGTGATTTATGAGTTGTTTAAACAACAACCACCATCATTGTCATTCTCCCCACTCCAGATCTGCTTTGGATAACAAATAATTATTGTGTAATTCTTTCTCCAGACTATTCATTGCCTCCCAGACTCTGCATAACAAAACAATTATATTTGTCAAGTGCCCAATATATTATTTTCAAAAGCTGACTCTTGCTTAGAGTCCTACCAGGATATTCAAATTCTCAATGAATGTTGTAAATTCCATTACGTCCTGATTCTCTAACATTTTTGTGGTGGCAGAGAATAGCTTCTGTGAAGGGGGCTGCTCCCTGCAGGCCCACAACTAGTGGTTAGTGAATGGCCATAAATTAAAGGCAGCAAAAGCTCAAGAACCACAAGTACTTCACTTTTTATTTATTTATTTATTTGGGTCTCTTACATCACTGTTTTTTTTTCTGCCAGGAGTGGAAGAGAACTAGGCATTTGATTTATGACTTCCAAATTACAATGGGCCAGCTCCTTGAATTTATTGTCAGGGAAGTCCCCTGTTCGGGGGGAGGGGGGGGGAGGAGGGGGGAATCCCAGCAGGCATTGACCCTGGGATGCTCCTGAAGGTGAGGTTCTACTGCAGTTTCTTCTCAGGAGTTGCAACAGACTGCATAAAACCAGTACCAAGGGCAGGAAGTGAGTGCTGCTCACCCCTTTCCAAGGGAAAGAAGAAAACTCAGTACCGTTTTCTTTCTGGAGTTTTCTTTGACATATATTTTGAGGGGTGGTGATTGCCCGCTGAAGAAGTGGGGTCTGACATCCTAGCTGCATGAATTTGCCTCTGCGCTACCTCTGTGGCTCCCAACTTTCCCTGAGTCCTGTCAGGCTCTGGTAGAGCAGCACTGACAGGGCTTCCCTGCAGGCATTGACCTCTGCCCCTGCCACGCTGCCGAAACGTGAGGTTCCATTGCAAAGGGAAGTTCTTCTCAGGAGTTACACGCTCAGGCCATATGAGCTTCTGAGAACATTCCACATGGGTTGGAATGAAAACAATGTATAACTCCTGAACCGTATACCCACCCCTCCCTCTGTGCTTATCCCAAACCACACGTTACTTACCATTAGGAAATCAAATGCTGGGCCAGAATTTTAAAAGGCTTGCTTTTATTTGCAAATGTTTCCAGTGACTTTACAAGAGTATTAATTATTCATACCTACTAGCACTTTATTTCTCACATTGGAAAGATTGTCAGGTCACCTCTTTCTCTAATGACGAAGCTCTTTATAGTTATGTAATAAGGAGAACACTCAGGCTCCAAGAAGTATTATTTAGAGGTAGAAATTAGAGACATTGGCATCATCAGTGCCTATTGAAATCATTTGACACTATGATAGTGGGGTTGGGGGGGAAATAAAGGCACTCCGTGGATGGCACTCTCTGTGCTTACCTCTTAAATCGGGATAAGGTACTATAACAAATAGAAGTGGGTAAAGTATGAATTTTAATTTATTTTTTTAAACAGCTCAATTTAAAAGTTTGAAGAAAAGGAGTACTTGTGGCACCTTAGAGACTAACCAATTTATTTGAGCATCAGCTTTCGTGAGCTACAGCTCACTTCATCGGATGCATCCGATGAAGTGAGCTGTAGCTCACGAAAGCTCATGCTCAAATAAATTGGTTAGTCTCTAAGGTGCCACAAGTACTCCTTTTCTTTTTGCGAATACAGACTAACACGGCTGTTACTCTGAAACCTTAAAAGTTTGAGAAACCATTAATTGCTCTTCTATAGACTAAGTAAATATCAAGGATTAACTGGAAATGCAAGGTATTGTACAAAAAAATCCTAATTCAGGGACTGGGGGGGTCTCTTAAAAGTACAATTATCATTTCTGTGTTTTAAAATTCACAATATTGAAAGCTAATGAGAAGTTTTCAGATATTCTGGATTTAATCAGTGAGAAACCAGTTCAAATCCCTTCGATGTCCAATGTGTATTCTGATCTAGTCTTTGTATTTGTTCCCTTCTTTGAAAACTAAAAGCCTTTCCAAAATGTCTCTGTCATACGTTCGAGTAATAAATTAGCCAGGCCATGCATCAGCCTTACTTTGTCTACAACCTATATTAATCTACATCAAAATATTGTACTCGGCAAGCCTCAATGCATGTTAGTTAAAGAATAAAGTGCTCAGTTGGGGATAGATTGGACCACTTTTACTTACGCAGAGTACCTTAGCTCCTGGACTAGAGCCTTACTCATATTGACTAATACCTCCACAAGAGTGAGGATGGCAGAACCTATCCCTTCATTAGCACTCCACTGCCTAATCTAGCCTAGACATTTTACTATGTAAGATTTTAGACTTCAGCAAATGTGCACTGTTTTAAGTACTCCTTTTCTGTTTTCAAAGTGAATTTAATATACGTTACCTCTACACGACAATATAAAGTTTATATGAGGGAGGGGGAGACAGATTAGAGGGAAAGTTTGCCTGTGGAAGCCCAAACTATAACAGTAGATATTTTTTTTCCCTGTAAAACAATCCTCGATCCTTTATCTCCTACCCAATGCTGTGTTTGTATAAACAGCAGGTAACAAAGCGTCAAACTTTTTGTAGTTTTAAATCCACACATTTCTTTCTATTGCCTTCTAAAATATTGTTCCTTTTAAAATGTCCAAGATGAAAGTTACAAATCATTAAAAAAAACCAACAACCCCACACAACTGAATTAAATCCAGTTAAAAAATAGTGGATGTGAAAGCTTTGTGTTTGCTAAGTGGACTAGCCTTTCATCTTCCAGCTGCAGTCTTGCTACTCATTGTTTGTTGCTACCAGAGCAGTAAATGTTGTTTGTCCTCAGTGGAAAACCTAGGGCTGTGAATCTTTGAAGTGTTTTCTGTTACTTATTGTCACCTACTGTTCCTGTCAGCAAACTGAGATAAACCTGATTGACTCAAGGTGTCTGGTCTAATTCCTTTATTGACACATAGTCTTGTCTTCAAACACTTGTGTAAATGAATAAGTGTCGAGATAGTAATGTGTCAGTAATAGCCTGCCAGATAAGTGCCATTGTTTATGTACTGATCTTTGCTTCCTAAGTTCCTAACAACCCCAAAATCTTACAAATTAGCACCTCACTGAGATCAAAGATTTTTTCTTTCTGCAATTACTTACTTGTACGGCTGAGCAAATGAGACTCCTTTAAACTGTGTCTTCCCAGCTCAAATCTTACTGTTGCATAGAACAAATGGTGAAATTATGTCTACTATTTAGGAAGAAGTGATACCAAAGGATAACTTTTTTTTTCTGTAATTAGCTATGCAAGTTGGGTTCAAAACAAAAGGGACCTCTCAAATGTCAGTTTTCCTCCCCTCCTTCTATTTTAAGCAAGGCGGAAAGAAAAGTTCTGTAATTGCTCTTAATAATGAACCTCTGTGATCCTTGAAAATAACAGTGGTATTGCTATATATGGAGACAGACTTCCAAACCCTTCAATTTCCTATAGTATTCCTAGCTCAACAGATTTAGTCGATAAACACTCTTATCTAAGGTTTCAGAGTAGCAGCCATGTTAGTCTGTATTCACAAAAAGAAAAGGAGTACTTGTGGCACCTTAGAGACTAAGGTCTCTAAGGTGCCACAAGTACTCCTTTTCTTTTTACTATTATCTAACTTCAGCTTGTCCTGCCCAAAATTCTTTATTCTTGCACACATCCCCTCTTTTTTTTTTCCTGTGTGTTCCAAAAGCCCTATGAGACCATAAACTATCAGAATTCCTAAATATTTGGTGGGGGGGGGGGAAGTTTTGTCCTAAGGATGGATCTAACATACTATCATGCAATACTGTTCAATTTGCTCCTTGCCCACATAAGCTTATGATGAAAGAGGTAAATAACTGCTCGAGCCTTAAGACTACAAATATATTAGTCAATTACAATTTTAAAAGCTCATAGTCACTAAAGTGCATTATTAGCACGAATGAGGGAATTTGCTTAGCATTCCCATAGGTTTCAGAGTAACAGCCGTGTTAGTCTGTATTCGCAAAAAGAAATGGAGTACTTGTGGCACCTTAGAGACTAACCAATTTATTTGAGCATGAGCTTTCGTGAGCTACAGCTCACTTCATCAGATGCATACTGTGGAAACTGCAGCAGACTTTATATATACACAGAGAATATGAAACAATACCTCCTCCCACCCCACATTATCATGCACATTGTGTAAAGAGTTGTCACTTTGGATGGGCTATCACCAGCAGGAGAGTGAATTTGTGTGGGGGGGTGGAGGGTGAGAAAACCTGGATTTGTGCTGGAAATGGCCTAACCTGACGATTACTTTAGATAAGCTATTACCAGCAGGACAGTGGGGTGGGAGGAGGTATTGTTTTATATTCTCTGTGTATATATAAAGTCTGCTGCAGTTTCCACAGTATGCATCTGATGAAGTGAGCTGTAGCTCACGAAAGCTCATGCTCAAATAAATTGGTTAGTCTCTAAGGTGCCACAAGTACTCCATTCCCATAGGGACATTCTGAAATGCTAATGACTGATTGTGTGCAAGACAACGTGCCAAAACCGAAATAGGAACAGTTAAAGTAACTATTACCATTCCCCCGTAAAACGTGACTTGTCTGGAATGGTATACACATACGTAAAAGCATCTTTCAACTTGTCAGTATCTCTTTGCTTGATCCATATATTTTACACATTAGAGGATATTTATGATCTTTCTTCTATCTTTTGGGTTCAGTTGTGTGCAAAACAAATTTAGTCAACCCAATAAAATTGAAGGAAAAATCAATTCACTACATTGGAAGTGTGTGTGATATGCAAAGGATATGTGCTAGAACTGAAATATCCAATTCACTCACTGAATTCACTACCTGAATACCATTGGGCCCTGTGGTGCAATCCAAACTACTAGTACTTGAAAAAAATCTCAAATTTGGTATTTTATTGCCTGAAGAAAAGAGCTGAAAAATACATCATCTTGAGCTGCAACATTCACACCTCTGTCATAGTAGCACATACACATACACACCCACACCCACACACCAGGGCAATGAGAAGAATGTCTTTATTTTGTGGAGCAGAAGGAATTAAAAACAGTGATGATAACCTATTCCTTTATTATTCAAAATTTCTTTATATCTGTTTTCGGTAATACTGTAATAGTGCTAATAATTTTTCAGTATATTAGTTTGTAGGAGTTACAATGGAGCATGGATAAGCCAGCAAGTTAAAGAAGTATGGGCTGGATGAATGGATTATAAGGTGGATAGAAAGCTGGCTAGATTGTCGGGCTCAACGGGTAGTGATCCATGGCTCCATGTCTAGTTGGCAGCTGGTATCAAGCGGAGTGCCCCAAGGGTCAGTCCTGGGGCCAGTTTTGTTCAATGTCTTCATTAATGATCTGGAGGATGGCATGGATTGCACCCTCAGCAAGTTTGCAGATGACACTAAACTGGGAAGAGAGGTAGATACGCTGGAGGGTAGGGATAGGATCAGAGAGACCTAGACAAATTCGAGGTTTGGGCCAAAAGAAATCTGATGAGGTTCAACAAGGACAAGTGCAGAGTCCAGCACTTAGGACAGAAGAATCCCATGCACCGCTACAGACTAGGGACCGACTGGCTAGGCAGCAGTTCTGCAGAAAAGGATCTAGGGGTTACAGTGGACGAGACGCTGGATATGAGTCAACAGTGTGCCCTTGTTGCCAAGAAGGCCAATGGCATTTTGGGATGTATAAGCAGGGACATTGACAGCAGATCAAGGGAACGTGATCCTTCCCCTCTATTCGACATTGGTGAGGCCTCACCTGGAGTACTGTGTCCAGTTTTGGGCCCCACACTAAAAGAAGGATGTGAAAAAATTGGAAAGCGTCCAGTGGAGGGCAACAAAAACGATTAGGTGACTGGAACATATGACTTATGAGGAGAGGCTGAGGGAACTGGGATTGTTTAGTCTGCAGAAGAGAAGAATGAGGGGGGATTTGATAGCTGTTTTCGACTACCTGAAAGGGGGTTCCAAAGAGGATGGATCTGGACTGTTCTCAGTGGCAACAGATGACAGAATGAGGAGTAATGGTCTCAAGTTGCAGTGGGGGAGGTTTAGGTTGGATATTAGGAAAAACCTTTTCACTAAGAGGGTGGTGAAGCACTGGAATGCGTTACCTAGGGAGGTGGTGGAATCTCCTTCCTTTGACGTTTTTAAGATCAGGCTTGACAAAGCCCTGGCTGGGATGATTTAGTTGGGGATTGGTCCTGCTTTGAGCAGGGGGTTGGACTAGATGACCTCGTGAGGTCCCTTCCAACCCTGATATTCTATGATTCTATAAGTATGCAGAATGTGTTATGTGACTATATACTGTTGTAGCTATGTTGGTCCCAGGATGTTAGAAAACAAGGTGGGTGAGTTAATATCTTTGATTGGACCAACTTCTGTTGGTGAGAGAGACAGGCTTTCATGCTTACACAGAGTTCTTCTTCAGGTCACTTATGTGACTATAAGCATTGCTAATATACAAAGCATTATGGCCAAACTGAAGTTAGCATAATTTCCTTGGGAGCTGTTCTTGAAAGTGCTGTGAACATTTGCATTCTAAATAATTCCTTTCATATCCTACTATAGCTAAGGAAACTGGCATACAGCATAGCTGTAGTGTATAAATAGCACATGTACAGTTCTATTGGCACAAGTGTTTCAATGTCAGTACCTTCTTATTAGTTGGTCAGCTAGAAACCCACATCCACGTTTCTTTAGAAAAATCACTCCGCTATTTCACGGACAAAGAGAGAAAGTGACAGAGGCTTTATCCACGAGCACTAATGATAATCTCTTCCACCATAGGTATTCCCATTTTTTCACTCCTTCCCCACTCTGGCTTTTAATCACGTCTTGCCTTCAAAGTATGCAATATAAGCTATAGCACAAGCTCTGACGTATCTTTCTGTCTATGTACCTACCTGGTTCCATTACCTAGAAAACTGTCCTGATAGCTAAAGATGAAATTGGAAAGATTTGTCATCACCAAATACACATGGCTTTCCATAAGCACTGGATTATTTTTGTGTGATTTTTTTCCCCCAATGTATTTACTTTCCCCTTTCAGAAGATCATACAATATATTTTTTCTCAGCCTATTTTCCTGTTCAGATTTTAGGATTCATCAGCAGGAAGTAACAGGGTCAGTAGAGTAAGATCTTGCAAATCCCAAGTAAGAGAAAGATCTTGCAAATCTCATCACTTTAGTAGAAAATCCCATAAGACTCACAAGATCTTGTTCTGGCATCTACGGCATCTTGCTGGATTTTGAGTGGCCAGCATAAGCTATACTAGTAGTGTGGCTCTGTAGGACTCTGTTAACAGGTATAGCAAACACAGCAACACTTTTTCTGAGACTAAACATAATTTTTTTTCTAAAACCTGCTTTTATTTATTGTGTGCTTAAGATGTCTCTATGATAACTTTGCTCTCATTGCAAATTGTGCAGTAGCCATGAAACAGAATTATTGCCAAATGTGGCTACAATATCTCAAATATATCCTGCATTCTTCTTTCACTATGAATATGTAAACTGCAGTCAATGTGGTTTGTGTTGTTGTAAAATGATTAAAATGAAATCTGTGTCCAATGTGCCTAACTTCCAAAGCAACACCACCAAATATTTCTTCTTTTTTTCATTTTAAGGTTATGAAATTACTTCAGGGAATCACTGTAGCAAATTGTGAATGATGATGCATGAAATGAAAACCTCCTGCCCAGTGGAAATAGACTATTGTAAAGATTGTGTTGTACTCCTTTCTGCATGTTATATAAACAAACATACTTAAAAGATTAAGCTCAGGTCTAGTAGACAGCTATACATCTCAGGACCAAAATGCAAAGAAAATATTTTTGGGGATTTGCACTATTTTCCCTCATGTTCCTTTTTAGGTGCAAATAAATAGGTGGCCTATGGGGAAAAGAGTAATTTACCTCATCTCTCTCTCCCCCCCCCCTTCTATTATTGTTAAAAATAACACTTAGATCTTGATAAATGTCTTAAACGATGTTTTCATTTCTTTTAAATAAGAAGATCTTTTCCCCTTGATCCATAGAAGCAGTATTGTCTGCCTCACTTTCTCATACCCATTGAAATGGCTGCTTACCATATAAGGAAATCAGATTTAGCTGGAGAGGATCTGAAAAAAGGGGATGCCTTTAACTAAGGGCTTGTCTACATGGTAATGCACACTACCAGGCTGGGATGTCTGTAGCACACTAACGGATTATGCATTGATTGAGTCAAGTAGGTCAGACTATTGTGCACTAAAGGTTAAAGCACACTACTAGGGAATCTTTAGTGTGCACCATCAGGGCCTACATAAATTAACTATTCTACAGCATGTTAGTGAGCTTTAGACATCACACCCCACATAGCATGAATGCATTACCCCACCAAGCACTAAGTTAATTGCCATCAAGATTAATACAGATAACTGCAGGCAAGTCATGGTTATTTTTTTTGAACATGCACCTGATGCTTATGCCAATCTCTATTAGTGATTAGCATGAGACATTCAGTGGGAGGAGATTATCCCATGTCTACCTTTTCTGGCCTTTTGCAACTTCCTCTAAAGCATTTGGTACTGGTTGCGGTAGGACACAGAATATTGGACTAGATGAACCCTGGGTCTGATCCCATATGGCAATTCCTGTGTTGTATGTACCCTATTTTTCTACCTGGAATATAAGAACAGAGGCCCTGATCTCCAAAAATATTTAGGTGCCTAATTCCCACTGATTTCAATGGGAGTTAGGCATTTAAATACCTTTGAAGATCTAGGCTATAGTCTCCCACCATGATTTCCTCTGAGAACTTTTCTCAACGTGATACGCTCCTAAAATTAATTATGGACATCTTTTTACTCAGATACATATCCTTTCACCCCAACAGTGAAAACCTTAGCACTGATGAACTAGCTAGTATATCATCTGTCCATTTCTGATATACAAATCACCATGCTATCTAGAAATTATATAGCTAGTTAAGGAAAACAACATTTACCATTAATTGATATTTATACAGTACCATGAGTGTGGATGGTACTAAAAAAAAAAAAAAAGTAAAGACAGTTTCTGTGAGAGCATCATATTGCTCCACCCATCCTTTGTTTGCCCCACTTTCTTAAATGGGAATATTTGTCTGTCTCATAAATATATTTCTGGGTAACATTCTGCAGCCACCTTTATTAAGAGAAGGCTCTTGCAAAGAGACAGGTCACATATTAAACTCTACATGACAAGGTTCAGGCACACTAATCTTTGTTGTCAGGCAGTTTCACAATGGAGTGTCTTCCATTGAATACACACTGTCCCCAGCTGCTGAGAGCTCATCACTGAGCCATAGATTTCTCAGTAAATGCAATTTTTATGGTGGCCTCTGGAAGAGCTGGGATCTAATTAAAGATTAGAACCAGGACTATGGCGTTCTAGGGCACTGTGCTTTTGTCAATTTGTCTTATCGAAGTGGAGGGCTGCTGCATGTTGAACGCACTGGAGCTTCCATGTGGCATTAACCTCAGAGACCCAGTGTAAATGGGCTGAAAATTTTTATATAGTACCAAACAGTAAGACTGCATTTGTGGAGCTTCACCGGTTAATGTTTCATAAATAGACAAAAGTTAGCAAACTTTTCTATACTACATACATTAGCCCCACTTTTAAAGTGAAATCCATGAGAATGCACTTTTGTATGAAAAACTGAAAATCAGTTCAGGGCAAATTCTGCTTCATTGGATGCAAGACAAAAGAGTGATTTCTCCTTTGAACTTAGTCCCTAAGAAACAATTGATTGAAAATGGTTTAAATGATTAAGTAAAATGATTAAGTATTCATATTTTGTCACTGTTGCATTCTGCAGTGTCTAGCATGTATAGATGATCTCAGAACAATCCATTATCTGATTTCAGGCCACAGTAATCAGCAAGTAGAACACCAGATGTGAGATTTTTCTATTTAATGTCCTGCTTCTTTTGAAGTGTGAGATTAATGACCATCTCAGATTGTTGACTTTACAGAGGCTTTCGTCAGAGCTAATGTCATTGTGAGATACTTTGATACCAGGAGGACGATACTCATGTCTGATAAAATCTACCAATACACAAAGATAGATTGAACATACTTCTGTGTTATTAATCTGTACAAACAATAAGAAAATGTTTACTCAGCAGGTTATAGTTTTACTTTAGCTTACAGCTTGTTGGAGTAACTGAATTAACCTACTTAACACAGTTACAGATATCTCAGAAGAACACTGCAAGGGCAAATAAGAAATGTTTGGTGTATTGAACTGTTAGCAAAAAAATCAGCTATGAAATTTGTTTTCTCTCATATATGCAAACAATGGTACAAAGGTAGAATAGGCTCTTTTTCTAAAGTGAATTTAATGCCCCTGAAAGTTGCTCCATTAGAAAATAAAGTGTTCTGTTTATCCATCGAACAGGCACGACATGTATTAGTACTTCTGTAGTGTTTTTCATCTTCAAAGCACTTTACAAACAGTAACTCATTAATACTCAAGTGAGAAAGGTAAGCAACTGGCACATGAATACTGACAGGTGAGCTTATCCACACTGCCCTGACAGTGAGCTGTAGCTCACAAAAGCTTATGCTTTAATAAATTTGTTAGTCTCTAAGGTGACACAAGTACTCCTTTTCTTTTTACGGATACAGACTAACACGGCTGCTACTCTGAAACCTGCCCTGACAATGTTTCTTAACCATGATCTGGAGAGGGGTAAAGGTGGTATTTTTATGTTTTATTCCAAATGGGTTAATAAGCAGGTGTGGGGAAAAGGAACAGAAAACAAAAACCAAAGTTTGAGAGTTGTTGAAACTGCCAGTCTTAGTGATTGGACTTTTCTGTTATCCTAATATAACTTTAATTGCATGTATTGCATTTCTCCTTATGAGACTGGTAACCTGGATTTTAAATGGGGAGGAAAACAAACTTTTAACTGATCAAGTAATAGTTCGACACCTTGCATATGAACTACTAGTAAGAGAGAGCTCTGGCCACTGTGGAGTCCTTACCCCCCAGCCTCTATGCCAAGATTGCTCACAAAGGGCCTTAATCTAGCAAAACACTTGACAACATGCTTAACTTTATGGTCATGATTATTCCCTGTGACTTTGATGGGACTATTTACCTGCTGAAAACTAAGAACACTCTTAAGCACTTTGTTGGATGGGCCCCTTCATCTGCTACCAGAGTCCCTAAGCACCACTGAATATGTCAAGGATATTCCCAGGGGTGTGGAGAATAAAGTCACCACTCTGTCCCCAGTGTGCCTGGTGCCGCTGCCAAATCTCTGACATCCGTGGGATGACTTAAAACTTTTCCCTCATATTTATATTTTCTTCATAGTGAAGGCCTTCGCTCATATGGGCTTATTAAGTCCTTTGTGGAGCTATAATTGTATGCGCTGGACTTTCATCAACATAAGGGTTTTATTTTGTTTGTTTGGTACAGAGTATTTACATTTGTTCAGTTAACTGCTTCATGCTTTTATATCAAAACTGATGTCTGTATAAATGTGCATGGGGCATATACACAGACACATCGGTAATGATATAAGTGTGTGTGTGTCACACACACACAGACACACAGATAACTTAATAGTTTTGTAAATTAGATTCCAGTGGTTTAGCAGGCCACCTTGTGGTTCATAATGTGGGTGGATTTGGGGGAGGGGGGGTTGGTCTTGAAAATATATTCGACGTTATTTTCTTACTGGCTTAAGGAGATACTTTCCTCATTTTTAGAAATCTCTATTATGCTTTCAAAGCACAGGCAAAAATGACAATTTTAAGAATACTTTTTTGCTGGAAATTCCCATGGAAAAATGGTACAAGAAGAGCAACCTCTGTACTTCAGTCTTACCATTATACTCTGTCTACTATGGCTCTACAAGTAGTTTGAATAACAGATGAGATTCCAGTGACTATGGAGCCAGTCTTATCAGAAATTATGGCCAGATCCTGGACTGTGCTTGCTGCAGCTTGGGGCACGAAGGTGAAATGAGGGGCAAAACCACCTTTGCACACCCAGATATAGGGGTGACCAGCACTGATCTAGTCCCTAAGAATGACTCAGCTTTACATTGGTAGCCAAGTAATCATTGTTCCTGTAAGAGCTAAAGTATGGAATCCATAGCACTATGGACTTCATCCTACTCCTTCTGACCTAGTAGCAAAACTCCCAGGTGAAATCCTGGACACACTGAAGTCAGTGCCAAAATTACCATTGATTTTCAATCTGTCCAGGATTTCACCCCCAGGAGCTGAACCCACATACTGAATTTTACCTGAATACTGTGGTTTACAGCAGAATGTACAGACTGTCTTTCCCTCTTCAATATTGCTTTTAGAAGATATCAGAACATTTTCTGGTCTAATACAATTCCAGTGGAATAAAGCCAAAGCATAATATGAAAAAATTAGGAGTTCTGTGACAACCTGAGGTTAGACTAGCCAATTTTTCTAAGACTCCCTCATAACATAATTTAAAAAAATATTAGTATCAGTATTTGGTACATGATATTAAAAAAAAATATCTAACCCCCACCCCCCTCCAGTGAGGTTGCATAGAGGTAAATGAGAACAATTTGGCCAATTATTTAATTTTATTTCATAAATAAGAAAGTTTTTTACAAATGTATCTGTGGCTCAAAAAAATACTTTCATTCCTCATTCCAAGGGGATTAGTATTATCCCCAAAATTCTTAAAAGGAACTTACAATAAGAAGATGGGAAAGGGGAACAGATAAAAGATAAGAGGGCACAGAGAGTTGTTGGGAAGGCAGGTTTCTAAATGGATAAAAGTAATACACCATGTAAAAGGCATATGATTACTTATCTCTGTACCACAGTCTTCAGCTTTATAAAAACTGGAGGTCATAGGTGCCGACGCTGTGGGTACTCCGGAGCTGGAGCACCCACGGGGCAAAAAATAGGGTGTGCTCAGCACCCAATGGTAGCCCTGCAGATCAGTGCCTCTCCTTCCAGCCCCATCACCTCCCGTCAGTGGCCCTGCTGATCAGCTCCTCCCCTTCCCTCCCAGCGCCTCCCACCCACCGTGATCAGCTGTTCAGCAGCCTGCAGAAGGCACTGGGAAGAGGAGGAGGAGCGGGGGTGGGAAGAGGTGGGGCAAAGCTGGGGGAGAAGAGGCAAGGCTGGGGTGGGGGTTTGGGGGAAAGGTGAAGTGGGAGCAGGGATCAAGCTGAGGAAGTTGGTGCCTATGGAGCTGATCCTCATTTACACTAAGGCCATTCTATCACTCTAACAGGTGAAGTGGCCTTCAAGTGGGTGTAAATTGCATTTCAAATACCATGTCAAAAAAGCATCATATTGACAATGTACAGCATTAAAACCATTCCAATTTTGCCTTTGTAATTGGATAACATTACTTCAATATTACCCACACTTTTCTTTTTACATTTATATCCACTTCAAGGTCCCATTACATTGCCAGATCAGCCTAAAGGGAACTTAATGTGGTGTATCCAGCCCTGTATGTGCACCATTGTGGTGTACTAAGAAGAAAGAAGTGTATATAATATAAGTGCTACATTTTGACATGTCATTTTCACTTCTTTAAATTATAGCTTCATAGTAATCAATCACCTGCTAAGGGGCACTCTCTTTCACACTCCTGCATCTTCCTGTCTGTTGGTCATGTCAGAAGGTCACAACGCAGGAGCATGGAGATTTCTGAGGTTTTATGTAGCACACGAAAACTCTGAATAAGTTTGAACAGTCCAGCTGGGACATTTCATTCCATGGACAGTATGAGGGAGAGGATGCAAGCATGTGATTCAGTTGCCTTTATAGCAATTGCTGAACTGAAAAACACTGTAGGCTACATAATTGTGATCTCTGTGATGGATGATAAATTAAAGTTCTGTGTGGGGCAGTAACTTAGGGATATTTGTTTAAAGAAACCCTAGGAAAAAATCAGCCTATTCATATGCTAGGTAAATTTCATGTGCCAGATAACTAACTGCCTTTCATTTAAAGGGAGAGTGTGTGAGCTAATGCCTTTATAGAAAAATGTGCCTAATGGATATACTTCTGAGATGACAGCCTGAGAAACTATATACTTCATAACATGCCATTAGGCTTTCACTTTGAGTATTGCCTTTGCAGTTACTTGTGTCCTTATCCTATTCCACCTGTAATCATTGGGAGTTTAGCCACTAGTTCAGTGGAAATGGTGTTGGGCTCACAGCCCTATAGATTCAACTCTGCTATCTTTACTCATATGGATAGCCCTCACTCAAATGAGATATCCCATTTAAATCAATTAATGTGACTTACAAGTGTGCGAAAGGGTTATTGGAGTAGGCCTTATGATTTTAGACCTCATCTTCCCAGTTTACTGGGGCTGCATGAGGTCTCATTGAAATAATGCAGTGACTTGCAAAATCAGGGCCTCTAAGACAAGTCAAATAAAGGTAAATAAAAACACTGCAGCTTTTATTTTCATACAGTTTGAATGTAAATTCACTCTTTAAAGGCAGGCTTAGATTCAATTAGAAAATATACTGTAATATTTCCTATTAAAAATTTGGATGGAATGCCAAGTTAAAAAGTGCCAAATACTTCACTTTGCTACTGCTCTGTATTTATATATCTGTTGATCTTCTATGGTTTACAGAGACTAAACTATCTAAACTACTACATGCCACAAGGGGCCACAACAGTGGTTCCCTTAACCCACCCACCAATATTGTTAATCTATCCAGCTATACTCTTAGGACAGATTCTTCTGCTGGGCTATCTCGGGGCCTCTCCTTCTGCCCCTCCGCTCCCACGAACATGATACAGGTCTGTGGTGACCTAGAATCCTATTTTCGACGTCTCCAACTCAAGGAATATTTCCAACACACCTCTGAACAACATACTAATCCACAGAGACCTTGCTACCAAGACGACAAACAGAGGATGCTGGGTGGACTCCTCCTGAAGGTCGAAACAACAGACTGGTGCTTCCACCGACGTGCACGGGCTGAAATTGTGAAAAAGCAGCACCACTTGCCCCATAACCTCAGCCGTGCAGAACACAATGCCATCCACAGCCTCAGAAACAACTCTGACATCATAATCAAAAAGGCTGACAAAGGAGGTGCTGTCGTCATCATGAATAGGTCAGAATATGAACAAGAGGCTGCTAGGCAGCTCTTCAACACCTCTTTCTACAAGCCATTACCCTCTGATCCCACTGAGGGTTACCAAAAGAAACTACAGCATTTGCTCAAGAAACTCCCTGAAAAAGAACAAGAACAAATCCGCACACACACACACCCCTGGAACCCCGACCAGGGGTATTCTATCTGCTACCCAAGATCCATAAACCTGGAACTCCTGGACACCCCATCATCTCAGGCATTGGCACCCTGACAGCAGGATTGTCTGGCTATGTAGACTCCCTCCTCAGGCCCTACACTCCCAGCACTCCCAGCTACCTTCGAGACACCACTGACTTCCTGAGGAAACTACAGTCCATTGGTGATCTTCCTGAAAACACCATCCTAGCCACTATGGATGTAGAAGCCCTCTACACCAACATTCCACACAAAGATGGACTACAAGCCGTCAAGAACACTATCCCTGATAATGTCACGGCTAACCTGGTGGCTGAACTTTGTGACTTTGTCCTTACCCATAACTATTTTACATTTGGGGACAATGTATACCTTCAGATCAGCGGCACTGCTATGGGTACCCGCATGGCCCCACAGTATGCCAACATTTTTATGGCTGATTTAGAACAACGCTTCCTCAGCTCTCATCCCCTAATGCCCCTACTCTACTTGCGCTACACTGATGACATCTTCATCATCTGGACCCATGGAAAAGAAGCCCTTGAGGAATTCCACCATGTTTTCAACAATTTCCATCCCATCATCAACCTCAGCCTGGTCCAGTCCACACAAGAGATCCACTTCCTGGACACTACAGTGCTAATAAACGATGGTCACATAAACACCACCCTATACCGGAAACCTACTGACCGCTATTCCTACCTACATGCCTCCAGCTTTCACCCTGACCACACCACACGATCCATTGTCTACAGCCAAGCTCTACGATATAACCACTTTTGCTCCAACCCCTCAGACAGAGATAAACACCTACAAAATCTCTATCAAGCATTCTTACAACTACAATACCCACCTGCAGAAATGAAGAAACAGATTGACGGAGCCAGAAGAGTACCCAGAAGTCACCTACTACAGGATAGGCCCAACAAAGAAAATAACAGAACGCCACTAGCTGTCACCTTCAGCCCCCAACTAAAACCTCTCCAACGCATCGTCAAGGATCTACAACCTATCCTGAAGGACGACCCATCACTCTCACAGATCTTGGGAGACAGGCCAGTCCTTGCTTACAGACAGCCCCACAACCTGAAGCAAATACTCACCAGCAACCACACACCATACAACAGAACCACTAACCCAGGAAGTTATCCTTGCAACAAAGCCCGTTCCCAACTGTGTCCACATATCTATTCAGGGGACACCATCCTAGGGCCTAATCACATCAGCCATACTATCAGAGGCTCGTTCACCGCTACATCTACCAATGTGATATATGCCATCATGTGCCAGCAATGCCCCTCTGCCATGTACATTGGTCAAACTGGACAGTCTCTATGTAAAGGAATCAATGGACACAAATTAGACGTCAAGGAATTATAACATTCAAAAACCAGTCGGAGAACACTTCAATCTCTTTGGTCACTCGATTACAGACCTAAAAGTTGCAATTCTTCAATAAAAAAACTTCAAAAACAGACTCCAACAAGAGACTGCTGAATTGGAATTAATTTGCAAACTGGATACAATTAACCTAGGCTTCAATGAAGACTGGGAGTGGATGGGTCATTTACACAAAGTAAAACTATTTCCCCATGTTTGTTCCTCGCCTCCCCCACCCCCCACTGTTCCTCAGACATTCTTGTCAACTGCTGGAAATGGCCCACCTTGATTTATCACTACAAAAGGTCCCCCGCCTCCCTGCTGGTAATAGCTCACCTTACCTGATCGCTCTCGTTACAGTGTATATGGTAACACCCATTGTTTCATGTTCTCTTGTGTATATGAATCTCCCTACTGTATTTTCCACTGAATGCATCTGATGAAGAGAGCTGTAGCTCACAAAAGCTTATGCTCAAATAAATTTGTTAGTCTGTAAGGTGCCACAAGTCCTCCTGTTCTTTTTGCAGAGACTGCCTTAGTATCACACTACGCAGGCATGTTCATGCTAAGTGTCTGATAACCAGGCTGGGCTATTTAAAGAAGAGCATGCCTATACTTTTCTAACTGTCACTTTTTCTTAAGTAGTAAAGAGCGAAGAATTTTGGAGAAAGGCTTTCTCCCTGGAATGTGGTCTGTTGAAGGGGATTAAATGTTACTTTCTCCAGGTTTCAATTAAAAGATTTTAGGCTTTTTTATTTTGTTTGTATTTGCATATTCTTATGATGTATAGTTTGTAAAGTTCCATTCTTAGATAATGATTTTTCTCAAGATTGTTTGAAGCACAAAATCTTCTACTGCAGGAAGTGTCAAAAAGACTTTTTTGGTGCACAGTTAAAATTATTTGTATTATACAAAGCATAAGTGTGCAGTAAATTCCATAAACCTACATTCAAATGATACATTGTTCAGCATCCAATACAGTGGAACCCTGACCGTGTCAGCTTCCAGACACTACCACAATGCAAATGTTAAATAATAATAATAATTAATAATTTGGTACTGTGAACAAGGAAATAGCTGGAGCCAGGCTGTCCCCTGATGAAGCAAAGTCAATTCAGAAGAATATGAACTTTTATATTAGTACCTTATATGAAGTCCTTAGTAATGGATGAATGACTGACTATCATTTTAAGAGGTCGACTTTTCCTAACAATCGGATAGTGCCTCAGTTGTTAAAGTGGCTGATGTGTAAGGTGTCCGTGGCTACTCACCTCATTTCCCTTCTTCCTCTCCTGGGCCCTAGAAGATGACTTTGGAGAAACAGTGCTCAAACCTATTTTCTCCCCGAGGTGGGGCAATTTTCACCTAGCTCACTAACAAGCAACCAGGGGCAATATTAAAGGGCTAATGCAACATATAAAACAAAATCCTGGTGAAAACCCTGAAATAGAATTGTCAGCCAGGAGAGGAGCTATTAAACTGAAAACTCTCCCTGCAGGGCAGTTGCACTGGTATCTTTTCAATGTTTCATGGAATGAAACATTCCCATTGACTTCAGTGGCATTGGATCAAGTCCTTATTGAACAGTGACCACATGAAGGGGGAGTGTGGAATTGGGAGTTTCTTTCACAGTCAGAAACATCACATGCAGAACCAGATAGCAGACAGAAAAGGAATTGGCTGCCCATCTACGTAAGAGATTCACAGACAATTACAAAAGCTGGCCACAAATCTACTTGACAGGAGGATTTTATTCTTTTTAGCATGGACCCATGGGATTTTCAGGGCTTCAGACAGCTTGCAGAATGCAGAAACAGACATTCTTTTTTCTGAATTGAGTAACCTAGTAAATTAGAACATCTGAGCTGTTATGGGACTGAGAGTTCAATAAAGGCTTTAAAAAAACACCATTCCTTGGGGAATGAGGGAAAAACAAGCCCTATGGTCTTGAAATTCAAAGTGTCGTCCTATATTAAAACAGGAAGTATGATAACAGTAGCCATTCTTGCACTAGTTCATAGCAGTGTTTGGATACAGTTAAAGGAAAAGTTTGCGAGAGCCTTCCACGGCAAATCAAAATGTTCCAAAGAAATGAAAAGCTTTGAAGGGACCACCTACCATAAACACTATTCCCAAAGACTGCACCATCCAAAGAGTAAATGATAAACAGATGAATTTGCAAACTGATATTTTTACAGCACAGTGCTGTAACTTTAACTTTCTTCATGTGTTGAAGAAATATGCTTTCTAAAATATCTTTGGAGCTGTTTAGGACTAACAATCAGTACATTTGTTTATATAAAACCCAATGCAATTTTGATCCTATGATCAGATACTTAGTGGTCATTAATTTGCTGCTAACCCAATCTTCTGTTTACCACATTATAACTGGTTTTATGTTTACTGACCACTGGTTTTTGCTTATATTAACATTGCCAGAGTACACACACGATTTTTCACAACTTTTGAAGATCTGTACAACATAGACTGAAAAATGAGCTTTCGAGTCATATTAAAAAAATTAGTAGAGAAATAAAAACATCAATAATATAAGTTTCAGTATAACTGAAATTCAGGCTCAAAGTTCATACTATGCTTTAAGGAAAGGAAGCATATTGAGAAACATTTCATCAGTCTTGTATAAACCATTTCTACCTCCTTTCCCTGCATCTTTCTTCCCCCAGGAGCCCCACTCACCATTGCTGGCTTCTGGTATGAAGGTCTCATAGGTAGCAAGCACACTGTGGTTTCTGGGATTTGTAGTTCTGTTGAGCATGAGATATCACAGGTCAGGGAGCTTCATCTTAAAGAGCAGTGACTGGACGTAGTCATAGGAAAAGCAATAGTATTTAAGAGAGAGAGAGTTGTTGTGATGTTGCACTCTCTATGATTTTCTGAAAATATGCTAATGAGTGAATATAATGTAACTGGAATATGCTTCATTCAAAAGGTCTCTTGTAAAGTATCATTACAAAGCTTATAATCTACTGAATGTGGTCATCCTATTTGTATAAATATATAACTCTTGTAGCTGAAACTAGAAATACAAAATATAACTCTGAGGTCCTATTGTAGTTATGCAAAGTATGGGCCATTAATAGTGGTTTGGAATCTTGATGGCTCCAATTAACTGGGACAACTGTCTGTAGATGGCTCTGTTTTACTTGTAAGTCTTCCTGTTTACATGTATGCTGGCAAGTGGGTAATGAAGTCTTATAGTGACATGTCATCATGTCACCTGAACTGGAATCCATCTTTATTTAACCTGGTGCTTCCCCATTTTTAGAAGGAGGGTTGGGAACCCAGAGAGGGACAAAGGATTCTCCCGCCTTATGCAAAAGCTATATAAGTGAGTGGAGCAGAAGAGGGGGCAATCATGAGAAATCCCCTTGCTACCACCTGAGCTGGAAAAAGGGCTGTACCAGAGGAAAGGATTGTGCCCAGACTAGGAAGGCGTCCAGTCTGTGAAAGAAATTTATTGAAACATCTCTGAGGGTGAGGTTTTATCTGTATTCAGTTTTCTTACTGTATTAGGCATAGACTTGCATGTTCTATTTTATTTTGTGTGGTAAGTCACTTTCTTCTGTCTGTTACTATTTGGAACTACTTAAATCCTACTTTCTGTATTTAATATAATCACTTTTTACTTATTAATTAACCTAGAGTATGTATTAATACCTGGGGAGGGGGGCAAACAGCCGTGCATATCTCTCATCAGTGTTACAGAGGGCGAACAATTTATGAGTTTACCCTGCATAAGCTTTATACAGGGTAAAACAGATTTATTTGGGGTTTGGACCCCATTGGGAGTTGAGCATCTGAGTGTTAAAGAAAGGAACACTTCTTAAGCTGTTATCAATTAAGCCTATAGCTGTTAGGGGACGTGGTTCAGACCTCGGTCTGGGTTTGCAGCAGGCTAGTGGGTCTGGCTCAAACCAGGCAGGGCACTGAAGTCCCAAGCTGCCAGGGCAGGAAAGCAGGGGCAGTAGTAGTCTTGGCATATCAGTTGGCAGCCCCAAGCGGGTTTCTGTGATCCAACCCGTCACAGTTGTAATTTAGGCTTACCAGAAACAAACATGGGCAAAACACCCAGTTACAGATTTAAATAAGAAACACAAGGAAGCTGTGCAAGCTGGAGCTTGTCTGCTCTTAGGCCAAACTCCGGCTTTACATGCACATGAAGTACACATTTATTATGGAACTCGCATACTAAAGTGATATGTAGTATCTGAGTTTGTGTTCCATATACACAATACTTAGGGATTTTATTACATTAGGTGTGTGCACAGAGGGACCCACTATTCACCGTTTAATGCGATAACTATAAAAATAATGACAGGTTTCAGAGTAGCAGCCATGTTAGTCTGTATCCGCAAAAAGAAAAGGAGTACTTGTGACACCTTAGAGACTAACAAATTTATTTGAGCATAAGCTTTTGTGAGCTACAGCTCACTTCACTGGATGCATCGGAAGGTTGAGGACGTGGATCACTGCATAAGGTGATCCTGGTTTGGGATCCAATTAGATCTAAATCCTGGAAAACAGCCTTCTAGGTTTTGGAGGTGCAAGTGCAGCCTACTTTGCATGCATCCGATGAAGTGAGCTGTAGCTCACGAAAGCTTATGCTCAAATAAATTTGTTAGTCTCTAAGGTGCCACAAGTACTCCTTTTCTTTTTATAAAAATAATGTTTATTAGAGGGTTGATTAAACAAACCCAGTTAACTTAGTCCTCATTTGTAAATTTAGAGCTGCCTACCACATATTATGTTCAGCACTAGTGGGGGAAGGCAAAACTAGTGGCTCCCCCTTCTCTCTGTGTGAGCATGACGTGGGGAGAAGGTCAGTGTTCCTGAAAAGGCCCCTGTTGAGGATGAAGCCTGAGGTGGCAGCCCACTGAAAAAGCAGTGGGGAGAGGAGTCAGCAGTTGTGCTCCCCCTCCTTAACAAAAAAGGGGCCGGGGAGGAAGGTGAGACCTGTATTCGCAGAATACAGAAACTGTTTGTGGGGGACCTGGGGAATAAGGAGAAGGGTACGTGTATTGAACTCTTGGCAAAGTAGGCTGCATTTGCACCTCCAAAACCTAGAAGGCTGTTTTCCAGGATTTAGATCTAATTGGATCCCAAACCATGACCACCTTATACAGTGATCCACATCCTCAACCTTCTCTCCTCTGCTGCTCCCTCTTCTTCTCCCCCCTACACCACATAAAAAGGTTAGTTGGTAGCTGCAATTCAAGAGCAGGCCTAATTCTAACTCCCATCTATCGCATCTATCTATACAAGGTCAAATTTAATGAGGAATCTGGAGAGCTGCTTTGAAAATGCCAGCAATAAAACTTTGCACACTAATCATTTCAATATCCCATTAAAATATCAAAGTAATATACAGAGAAATGTTATAGCTAAACTGGAAAACAAATACAATTTGAATGAATTTTACAAGCTCTCAGATCTTTGCATGAATGCTAGAGCCAGCTAAAAAAACAAGATATGGATCATGTCACAGCCCAAAAAAAGACACCCCAAGACCATTTTGAGAAATAACAAGCTTAGCAAGAAAACTACTTGTAATGCACAAGAGACTGATGTGCCGAAGGGCTGAAATGAAGGAAAGTTGGGGCTGAGTTCCCTGCCTTTGCTGGAGTTCACGCCCTTTCTGGATACTGCTAAATCATCCCTTGGGATCATAAATATGCTTCTGAAGAGTAAACATTTGCCTTTGATTGCACAGAGTGCCACATTATTTGGAAAAAAAAAAAAGGCTCAGAGAAGCGTCCCCCAAGACACACCCAACCAGGATCAAATTACACAAGGTCAGTATCGTCACTGGCAAAAAGCATTTTTTGTTTAAATGGGAATATAAATTAGTAGAAACTGCAGTCTCTCACTTCTTCAACCTGCAGAACACATAGTTCTGGAACTGGACTTATTCTATGTAGCCTTGGTTTAGCACAAGCTAAGGCAAAAAATTTGGTGTGAACCTTTATTAAAACAATGGCAGCACATCACTAGAAATTTAAATAAAATCATCCCATCAAGCTAGAATCATGCTGTACTATAGCTAGAAGATGTTTGCCTGTCACTTTGCCATAGGGTGTTATTGATCCTTCCTGCATGTAGGTGGGCTTTGTTCAGGGCACTAAGAACCAGAATCTTCAAAGGTATTTAGGTGGCCAATTTCAGTGGAAGTTAGGAACCTTAATATCTTTGATGATCTGGACTTAAAACCCAGTGTATGGGCAGGCTACAGGACTATAATGCAGATCCTCTGCAGCTCTTACTTAGCCCATTTGCTGAGACAGGGCCACTGTCATTCCAGACTCCATAGCATGAGTGAGTGTGAGTGTATGTGTGTGTGTGGGGGGGGGGGGGGGAGGGGTTGGGCCACAAGATTCCAGTGTCTCTCTTTTGGGCCACCTGCAACCTCAGTGAGCCTCTTCTGGGCTTCCATAGATTTCCAGAGCAAAGCTTCCTCTGATCTGACATACAGTCCCACAATTGCTCTTAAATGCTGCAGAGGGCTTTGTACTGGATCTCTCTACTTTGGTTGAAGCTCAGATACTGAATCAATAATATCTGCGTACATACCTATCTTATAACAACTCTTCATCCAAATACACCTGTACCTACTTGTATATCAAAATGCCACAGCTACTTGTGGAGTAACCCTGAATAACAATACTGTCCCCCAAAATCTCTATATTTGTCTCTATTAGTCTTGCGTCAACATTCATACAAAAAGTGCCCATAGGTCTTACTTATGAATATCCAAACCACACCTAAAACCTGCATGCCTACCTGTGTATTTTACATGTGTATATACTTATACTTGCCTATAAAAATCCCTGTACAAACCAAAGATGATAAAAGCTTTTCAAAATATATATTAATTCTTTTCCAGCAATACATTTATAACGCGATTAGTTTTACCAGTTTTCTAAAGCTGGCATCTGAGAACACATTTCACATAGCCAAGTTAGGAAAAAGAACAAGTTCAGCCATATCATGTGGGATTGCATCTATACCATTAACTATATTTGGAATTGGTTACTTGTTTAAATAATCAAATTAAGTTATGACACAATTAGTGCTAACTTGATCTGTTCTTCACCAATCAACTAGAGTTCATAAAACCATTCATGGCAGCTCTAAATTGACTGATGAGGACCAGATTAACTGGGTTTGTATAACTTGACCATTTAAACAAGCTACCCTTTAGTAAACATTATTATAGTTATCACATTAAACAGTGAACCTCTATGCACACACCTATTGTAATAAAAACCATAAATAAAAAAGTATTATGTGTATGGAATACACTGCTAAACTGTTCTTTAATTTATGAAAGGTCTTAGATCCAGCTACAGATTAAAAAATAAACCTGTAAACCTTATAACATGGCAAGGAAATAACATTTTTTTTTTCTGCTGTGAGACCACACCTGTGCAGTTACCTAATCCCAAAGGCCTATATCAGAGGTTCCCAACTTTTCTTACTGTGTACCCCCTTCCAGATCTACCAGCTGCTTGCATACCCTACCTTTCTCATCACTGATATTCTGTGTGGTGTACTTAACACTACCTGTCATTAGCCATCTATCCAAATTTCACCATTATGTACAGATATAGTTATGATGTGATGTATACAACTGGAAAGCAAACCTGACTAAGGTCTGAGCTCAGCTAGACTGGACATTTGCTGGGCAGTGTTACATTGAACTTGTGTTATACAGTGATTGGAGGCGAGGGCTCTGTACATCAGTGTATCTGGATTCTCACTGATACATCTTGAAGTAAATTAACTACTGTATTTTATATAACAAATTCCCACAGAGTTTTAAAGGTCTGAGTCACCTATTATGAAAATTCAATACCAATAAAATAAAATAAAATAAAATAAAAAAACCCACAATTTCTCCCACATACCCACCCCAAAGATGTCTCGTGCGTCCCCCAGGTATGCATGCTACAGTTTGGGAACCCCTGGCCTATACCATGGTGAATTCTGAGGATTTGAGCAAATGATAGTATTGCTTTAACTGATATCTGACATACAATCTAATATTGTATATCTATATACTTTGTGAGGCTACAAATACAAGACAGGTGCACTTCATTATACTAAGAAAATGGGTTGTACACAATGTGTCTCTGTCTTGTAAGTTTACAGGTCATCATAACCCTTTCTATCATGTTAGCGTTTAAAATAAATACAGTATGATGCTTTTATTATTTTTAGTAACCTAGAAGCCTCTAGAGAACCCACTCAGGAATGAGGGCCCCTTTGTGCTAGGCACTGTAAACACATATCATGAAAAGACAGCTCTTTGGGGGCAGGGACTAACAATCTCAGGTTTGATCCTACAACACAGAGCACCCAGGCAGCCTGCTGAAGTCAGCAGGGCTCCATGTGGGAGTAGCATGCTGCCTAAACACTGCAGGATCAGCACCTCTGAATGCTGACTGTTCTGAGATGGTTTTCAGGTCTTGCTGCTGACTTGCAGAACTCACTTTTTCTAGACTAAGTCCATTACTGTTCCTACTATAAATCATACAGAAAGTTCTGAAAGTCATTGTAGGCTGTAACTCTGGTATTGAAGCATCAATCTTATGTGTAGCCCTTGACCTGCTTTTATACAGAACCAGTTGGTATTCTGCAAAGAAATCCCCAACTTTAATAGTTAGGGTTGTCTGAGTCCTTTTGAAAAAAAAGGCATGTAGTGCATGAACCTGCCCAGTGAAGTAGTCTTCATGACGGTTTTCTTTCTTTCCCAGCAGATGTTACGTGGCGTGGTACCAATTTTGTGCTGTATCACATCATAGGCATAATATATATATTTTAAGGGTGTTGCATAGTATATTTTCCCCCTTTGATCCCTGCAGATTAGCCACTTTGATCTCAGAACAGGATATGCAAGGTTAACTAATCAATGCTTTCTCTTTTGTTGTTTTTTTAGAGTGTTATTCTTCAGATACACCCATAGTTCTACTCCTCTTTTGTGTTTATATTAAATGCATCCATTTTAAGAATTTTTTGTTTTTCTATTAATTAAGAATATCTGTGGGTGTCACTTTTACATAGTGTATACACTTGGTTATGGAGGGTGGGGGGAATGGACTTTAATTCAAGCCCTGTCCACACAAGGGCTTTTACAATGTTGGCTACCACTGTGTTCACATACAAATGTCAAGAACTGTTTTGCCAGAACCTTATTTGTTTTGAAGGTGAGAAAAGAAAGCAATACTGTCACTTTTCTGTTTTTACACCATATCACTGAATCCCTTCCTACTGCTAGACAACTGAACCGTCTCATGAATTAACTATACTTCAGAGAGCTTGAGAAAAGTGCCAGTTTTTGAAATTGAAGTCCACTATTGCAGAATAGGAACAAGCAAATAATAAGCAAAAGCAATGGCAATACACCTTTATCTTGCTCAGTGTGATATTCAGTCAACATAGACAGTCACATCTCAGTCCTATACAGGAACATGGTACCTCCCATGCTGGGTCAGAACAATGGGCCAGCTCCTAACAGTGATCACTGACTGTGGCCTATGCCTGATACTTTAAAAAGAAGGCATTAAAACTTTCATAAGCAATGATTATCAACAAGATGCCCATTTGTAAACCTTTCTTCCAGGCCCTACACAGCTATAATTGCTGTTTATCTGACCTTAGAAATAAGAGGTAAAAAAGCACAGTCATCTACACTGCTCTCACTGACCCAAAGCAAGTTTTTATGGTTCACATACTGTTATATTGCATACATACAATATAGTTTCTTCCCGTTATGAAGCTTTTTTTTGGAGATTCCAAAACAACATCACCGCTGGAGGATAAAAGTGCAACCTGTATATTCAGGAAATTATTCTGTGCTATCTTCCTTCATTAGCTTCTAGTTTTCTGTGCCAAATGTAAATAGTCAGTTTCTTTTATTATGGGAATTTATGCTGCTTTAAATGGTCAGATAAATATATATTTTGCCTATTCCATTCCTTTTTTTCCTTTCTCTTTGAAAACCAGCTGCTTTTTGAGAAGTTTAAATATCCCTTCAAGCCAGCAGGATGCAGAAGAGGCTAAGAGGAAAGAATGACATGGTTAAGTACTTATTTTTGTAACTAAAAGAAAATGATCTTTTTTCTAATCATCTTAATTTTAGAACTGTCAGCTATAGGTGACAGCCTGACTTGTTTAGTTCAGCGTTTTCTTTTTTTACCAGAAGAGACTGATAATCCTCATGAAGGGGTTCATTAAACACAAGACAGATTTTTTATTTTTTTTTAATTTTACAAACCGAGCTTCATGTTCAAACAGCAGATGTAACATCCCAGGCTTTCATCCTTGGAGACAGTCTAGGAGACAGATGGAAAAGTTGTAAGTAGGCTTGTAAAATGCTTAGAAGGAGGCAAAATTGCTTTGAAGATTTCAATGCTTCATAATGGCTAGCGTAGCAGGTATAGCAAGTTAGTGGCATACAATCATTTACTTCAGAGAAAAATGACTTTACCAAAGAAACCTCAGTCGTGACCCATGAATCTGAAGAAGATGAAGCATTTGGTTTTGATAAAACCTCCAAAAATTCAGATTTCCCCCCCCAAACTTACTCAAATGCATAGAATTCTTCTGCCTCTACCCACATCCCATTGTCTCTCTTCCTTGCTTTCCATGCTCAGTCTGATCCTTTTCAGTTCACACAACTGCATTTCTAAATTCTTCTAGCTTCCATAAATCTTACCTTACACTGCATCTGCCTCTCGAGCTGATCTTCCCACTCACCCGACCCTTCAGCCACTCCCTTTCTCTTCTTCTCATCCTTTGACCTCCCAGCTCCTACTGCACTTGTGGCAGGACCTCAGCAAGCCTGGCAGTTTATGCTAGGCTGGCTATTTTGTCAAGAATTCTTGCTTCCCTGGTCCAGAAGTATACACAGGCATATGTAGAATATAAAATAATGACCCCCCCCAATTATGCCATGAAATAAAAAAGCTACTTAACTGTACTTCTATAGGTCAGTTCCGTAATTCAGCAAATTTCCTGGTATCTGTGACATCACAGAATAATGCATTCTGGGCAACACAGCACTAGCTATTGAGCTAGCTATTGTGACATTCAGGAACTTAAATAAAAAATAATGCTAACTGTAGAGTACACGCTCCCTGTTGGAACTGAATTAAGCCAAGATCTTCACAGGTATTGAGGCATCAAACTACCATGGATTTCAATGGGAGTAAGGTGCCTAAATACCTTTGAGGTTTGGGTTCTATTAGAATCTTTCAATTAGTCTTTGTTGATGTCCATTGGAGGCCCAGTTGACCAGGAAGCTAATAGATGTGCTGAGCCAAAAACTATTTGCCAAGTGGAACAGTTAACCGGTGGGAATCAGTTAGAATTTCCAGTTGGGGAATTTGGCAAATATCAACTTCTAAGGCTTTGTCTACAGTAGCACTTTTATCAGTAAAACTTTTGCAGGTCAGGGGTGTGAAAAAGCACACCCCGACCGTGAAAAGTCCCAGTATGGACAGTGCTGTGGTGGTGGGAGACACTCTCCCGTCAACTTAGCTACCACCACTTGTTAGGGGTGGTTTAATTACCCCAGCCGGAGAGCTCTTTCCCGCCAGCATAGTGCGGCTACGAGGGAGACCTGACAGCGGCACAGCTGCCATGATACAGCTGTGCCACTGTAAGGTGTGTCATGTAGACTCTGTGTGTGTGTGTGTGGGTGTGTGTGTGCACGCGCAGAGGACAGAAGCTTTGGTGGTCAGTTCTGATTATTTTCATCTTGTTTTGTGCTGGTGATCCTCAACGTTCAGTGGTCAGTTGAGCTAAGTCCCTCAACATTTGTGTGTGTCTCTAAATCATCTCATTTCCTCCCTCCCTTCGTCACTTCCCAACCTTCTTCCGAGCTAACCAGATCCGTCTCTCTGTCCCTATCCTTCACTTCCCCTGTTCCCAACATCACATGAGACACAACTTTTTCTTTTTGATTTTCATAAAGTTATCTGCCTTTAGCAATATTGCAGTATTTAACCAGGAGCTCTCATGAGTGTTGCCCTCTGCTTTGATCTGTCTACTCCAGGGATGGGCAAACTTTTTGGCCTAAGGGCCAAATCGGGGAACAGAAATTGTATGGCAGGCCATGAATGCTCACAAAATTGGGGTTGGGGTGTAGGAGGGGATGCAGGCTCTGGAGGCACAGCCAGGCAGTTCTGGACATTGCCTGTTCACAGGCACCGTCCCTGCAGCTCCCACTGGAGCATGTAGGAGCAGAAGCGGGGCCATGCTGCGGCTTCCAGGAGCCGCGTGGTGCGGCCCACGACCCAGCGCCCTGGCCAGAGTGGGGCTGAGCCGCATGGTGCGGCTCACGGGCCGGCTTAAAATGGCTCACAGACTGGTTGCGGCCCGCTAGCCGTAGTTTCCCCTCCCCGGTCTACTCTGTTCAAATTTCATGGTTTAGGGCTATCCTGGGTCAGATTGACCTGATATTTCTCCTTGAAAGAACAGGGATTTAGAAACAGCAGCCAGTTCAGATTATCATACCTTCAGAGGGGGAATTCAACAAAAGTAGGATGCCTGTGAAGGATTGGGGAGATGAATAATGTGGATTCAATATAGCTTAACCCAAGACACAAGAATGGCCATACTGGGTCAGACCAAAGGCCCATCTAACCCAGTATCCTGGCTTCCGACAGTAGCCAATGCTAGGGGCCTGTAATCATCAAGTGATCCATCCCCTGTCGCCCATTCCCAGTTCCTGGCAAAAAGAGGCTAGGGACACCATCCCTGCCCATCCTGGCTACTAGCCATTGATGGGCCTATTGTCCATTAATTTATCTAGTTCTTTTTTGAACCCTGTTATAGTCTTGGCCTTTAGAGTTCCACAGGTTGACTGTGTGTTGTGTGAAGAAATATTTCCTTTTGTTTGTTTTAAACCTGCTTCCTTTAATTTCATTTGGTGACGCCTAGTTCTTGTGTTATAAGAAGTAAATAACACTTCCTTATTTACTTTCTCCACACCAGTCATGATTTTATAGACCTCAATCATATCCCCCCTTAGTCGACTCTTTTCCAAGCTGAAAAGTCCCAGTCTTTTTAATCTCTCCTCATACAGAAGCTATTCCATACCCATAATCATTTTTGTAGCCCTTTTCTGAACCTTTTCCAATTCCAATGTAAATTTTTTTGAGATGGGGCGACCACATCTGCATGCAGTATTCAAGATGTGGGCGTATCATGTATTTATATAGCAGCAATATGATATTTTCTGTCTTATTAGTTATCGTTTTCTTAATGATTCCCAACATTCTGCTCGCTTTTTTGACTGCCGCTGCAGTTGAGTGGATGTTTTCAGAGACCTATCCATAATGACTCCAAGATCTTGCTCTTGAATGAAACGAATAGGCAGCAGGTTTAAAACAAAAGGAAGTACTTCTTCACACGACACACAGTCAACCTGTGGAACTCTTTGCCAGAGGATGTTGTGAAGACCAAGACTATAACAGAGTTCAAAAAAGAACTAGATAAATTCATGGAGGATAGGTCCATCAATGGCTATTAGCCAGGATAGTCAGGGATGGTATCCCTAGCTTCTGTTTGCCAGAAGCTGGGAATGAGCAACAGGGAATGAATCACTTGATGATTACCTGTTCTGTTCATTCCCTCTGGGGCACCTGGCATTGGCCACTGTCGGAAGACAGGATACTGGGCTAGATGAACTTTTGGTCTGACTCAGTATGGTCGTTCTTATGTTGCGTGGTAACAGCTAATTTAGACACCATGATTTTATATGTATAGTTGGGATTATGTTTTCCAATGTGCATCACTTTGCATTTAGCAACATTGAATTTCATCTGCCATTTTGTTGCCCAGTTTTGTGTGATCCCTTTGTAGCTCTTTACAGTTTGCTTTAGCCTTAACTATCTTGAGTAGTTAAGTATTGGACAGTGTATTGTTTCTTGCCCAAGTTCATATTTCTCTGACTTTTGCTGAGCAAAAGTGACGCAAACAATTCTTGAGGCTTTTTGTTTCTAATGTGGAAAAAACGAGGGTCCCTTTGTTGAGAATTTAGCCTAAAAATGATCTCCTATCATAACTGCTCAGCTGTGTGAGAGTTAATGAACTCTCTAGCTGGATTTCTAAAGACAATGAGACTGTTAATACCTCAACTAACATTATTATCTGTGACCAAAATACAAAGATAGTGACTACTAAGAACAGAGAAAATAAAAGTTAAGTTTCTGCATTGCATTTGAAGGGTCCAAGAGACCATACTGGATACTCTGACACACTGTCACAGTAGTAGCCCGAAGGTCACCTTACATTTTGGGAGCCCTGCTGAAGTAGTTTGGGAACCATTTACTTGATGTCCCCAAGGAGCTGTTGATGGAGCCTAGTTCAAATGTGTTCATCTCTAGAGTTTATGAAAGGATACCAAGTACTTAATTGGCTTGCTCACATGTATTAATCTCTACTGTCTCATTTAAATGTATTCTCAAATATTCTGTGTGTGCTTTGGGGAACCAGTAATCTCCTATCAAGGGACTGATACTGCAAGTCTTATGAGGTGCTGAACATCTTTAATTTGTACAGAGTCATGGGTGCTTATAAACTCACAGGAGATGCTCAGCACAATGCTTTATCAGGGAGAGTTATGTTGTTATTCCAAGTTCCATAAACTTCCCAAACCAACTTTTACCCTATGTTGTTTTCATTATGCTATGTTTAACTCCAGATCAGTTTTTAGTAAACTGGACCAGAAAATTATTCAAGTAGGTTAGAATTTTGCTGACAGCTGGCAAACCTTGGGTAGCTATTTCCTGTTCCTGTTGTTTAGTTACTTTTCCATTTGTCATAGCTAATCTGGTAGGTTTCCAGCAGCTGGCATCTCATGTTCTATTTAAGTTAGGAGATCCATAAGAGAGAATAATGCTACCCTTCTCTGAATTGTGGCCATCAGACCTTTTGCTAATTGAAACCATGAAAGGAGGGATGGTTTTGTGATTAAGGATTCAGCTGGGACTTAGGAGCTCTGGGTTTAATTCCTGTCTCTGCCACGGTCCTCTTATGTGACCTTGGGCAAGTCACTTAAACTTTGTATCAGTTCCCCATGTATAAAATGCAGATAATTAGCACCTTTTCTTGGTCCTGTCTATTTAGATTATAAACTTCTTGAGGCAGGAATGGCATCATACTATGAATTTGTGCAAAACTAGCACAATGGGGCTCTGACACTGGGTGACACCTCTCAATTGTACTGTAATATAATAATATCACTGAGACATTATTTAAGAAGATTAGAACGGCCATACTAGGTAAGACCAAAGGTCCATCTAGCCCAGTATCCTGTCTTCCAACAATATATTGTAATATAATACCCATATTTATAAACTAGCTCAAAGATAGTGACAACTAAGAACAGAGAAAATGAAAGTTAGGTTTCTGTAACGTTTCGAGTCCCTCGTACTCATTAGAGAAAACAGGTAAAAATTGTTTGTTCTTGCTGTTTTTGAAAAGCTAGCCTAATTTCTATGCCAGTGAGTTGAACGGTATGGTCTACATGCCCTTGCCCTGTCAGTTGAACAACACAGATAAATCATACTGTACGAAGACAGAACTTTCACTGGAGATTAAATTCATAGTAACAGCTTGAATTACTTAAATGTCTACTTTTGTCATGCAGAGCTATCACCTGGTGTTATCTGTACTATGTACAAATATCCAAGGACCATTGTCTCACAATTGTGACTTGTACCTTACAATAGCTTAGTCATTACTTAATGTGTGAATTATTAGCAATTGAGACACTTGCCTTCACCTTTTGTTAACCACTATGACTCATTGCATACTTTTTACTTTCAGTATAAGAATATGGGCCCAAGAAACAAAGATCACATCATTATTTTTCTACTGTGTATGACATGATTGGTTGTCCATACAGCTTTAGAAATGAGTCAGATAATTATAGGATTAATATATATTGAATAATGAAACATTCAGAATACAATGGCTTTTGTGGGACTTCTTATTTGAGTAAGCACTCCTTACATAAGTAAGGCTTGGCTCTAAGATCTTGCCCTTACGTGGTTTCAAGCAGAGGGCTTGAACTGAATTTCATCCAACCTAGACCAAGTCTTGTTCTATTGTGTTTTTTCCCTTAACATGAGGGAATAAACATTTTCATGTCATTGCACCCAGTGCCACCTTTATCTTTGTGAAAGTGCTCAGATTTTCAGGACCACACTTTTTGAAGTATGTTGGACACTTAAGCAGTGCAGTTTACAAGCAAGTGATTTAATTGTATGCAGAGGCTGGTTGAAAATAAAGCCAGAACTCTGTGTGGGTAAAGTCTGGGTGTGTACACTGATTTCAGTCTCACACACAAGGGGCTTCTTTGTGCTATCCAGCTTTAAAGTCCACTGCTTCCCTACACCTCAGAAATGCCACAGATCAGAATGGTACTTTATCATTTTTGCTTCCACTGCAAGGATTACTGGAATGGGATTCAGGCAATATAACCTAGACACTGGTGGAAGAAAACCATATTCTGTTAAAGGCAATTTAGGTTATATGATGGGGTGTCCACCCCACAAGATTTGAAGGGGTTAAGAATGCCGGGAGGAGGGGAGGGATAATAACTACCTGGGCTGCACCTGGAGAAGGAGCCAGGGATTATTTAGATGAGGCTCAGCTGGATGGGAACAGGAGGGGCCTGTAGAAAGCCCAGAAGCTGAGAGCAGCTAGGGGCTGCAGAGAAGTGGTCTGCAGTCATTCCTTTGGATAAGGGAGGTTGTCTGGGACTATAGAGGGAAGTAGCCTACAGTCACTCCTTGGGAGGAAGAAGTTGGGATGTCAAACCAGGGTTGGGGGAGAGCTGGAAAGGTAGGAAAGGCTCAGGGGAAAAGCAGAAAGGTATGGGATAGACCTGGGCTGCTGATGAGAGGGCCCCTGAGCTGGAATCCAAAGTAGAGGGTGAGTCCAGGTTCCCACACCAGCCACAGAGGAAGTGGCACAGCAGTGAAGAGTGGACTGCCTGGGACAGATTACTCCGGAAGCGGAAAACATGCATAGTGACCTGGCTGGAGGGCCAAGTTGTGAGGAAGAAGCACCTGAAGTTGCAGAGATACTTTGGGAGACTGCCAGAGGATGGCGCAGCATCTGGAAGTTGCTAATCCCCCGAGCAGCCAGAAGGAAGCACCCGAGTGGTGAGTGGACCCTGTGACAACTGGGTAATGAGAAGGAGTTATATCGGCTAGCTGGGCCATTCTCCTCCCTCAATTTTTCCTGAATTCTTAAAATTTCCTCTGGATAAGACTCCTCATTGGTAAACAATGTGGCAAAGTCACAGCACAAGGGAGCCTGTCAAAATACAGCAAATAGGATTTTTGGTTATTTTAATAGGATTGTTGTGGGCATGGGGAGGCTGGTATGGAGATCAGTCCCAGGAAAGGTCTTACATGGACTATTCCTCATTCCACGCAAATGATGAAACCATTCTGGAGGCCAGCTGCCAAATGTTGTAGGGCTGAATGTTCTGTGCTTGGCACATGAGCTGCCCTGCAATACCTCCAGGTGTCCAGAAAATTCAGACTGGCATGCTTTTCTTTTTTAAACAAATAGTACCTGTGATTACAGATATAGAACAGATGCTTCAGTTACAATGGCCACGGCACAGTTCCGTTACTTTCTACTCCTAGCACAGCGTGAGAGTCCACTGGGGAGTGCTCTGCCATCCTGACAAAATCCAATCACAGCAAAATGAAAGCTAAAATAAACCTTTGCATGTGCTAGAAGCACCACTGTCATAAATATAAAGGGAAGGGTAAACTCTTTTGAAATCTCTCCTGGCCAGGGGAAAGCTCCTCTCACCTGTAAAGGGTTAAGAAGCTAAAGGTAACCTCGCTGGCACCTGACCAAAATGACCAATGAGGAGACAAGATACTTTCAAAAGCTGGGAGGAGGGAGAGAAACAAAGGGTCTGTGGGTCTGTCTATATTCTGTCTTTGTCGGGGATAGACCAGGAATGGAGTCTTAGAACTTTTAGTAAGTAATCTAGCTAGGTACGTGTTAGATTATGATTTCTTTAAATGGCTGAGAAAAGAACTGTGCTGAATAGAATAACTATTTCTGTCTGTGCATCTTTTTTGTAACTTAAGGTTTTGCCTAGAGGGGTTCTCTATGTTTTTGAATCTAATTACCCTGTAAGATATCTACCATCCTGATTTTACAGGGGGGATTTCTTTTTTTCTATTTACTTCTATTTTTATTAAAAGTCTTCTTGTAAGAAAACTGAATGCTTTTTCATTGTTCTCAGATCCAAGGGTTTGGGTCTGTGGTCACCTATGCAAATTGGTGAGGCTTTTTATCCAACATTTCCCAGGAAAGGGGGGTGCAAGTGTTGGGAGGATTGTTCATTGTTCTTAAGATCCAAGGGTCTGGGTCTGTAGTCACCTAGGCAAATTGGTGAGGCTTTTTACCAAACCTTGTCCAGGAAGTGGGGTGCAAGGTTTTGGGAAGTATTTTGGGGGGAAAGACGCGTCCAAACAGCTCTTCCCCAGTAACCAGTATTAGTTTGGTGGTGGTAGCGGCCAATCCAAGGACAACGGGTGGAATATTTTGTACCTTGGGGAAGTTTTGACCTAAGCTGGTAAAGATAAGCTTAGGAGGTTTTTCATGCAGGTCCCCACATCTGTACCCGAGAGTTCAGAGTGGGGGAGGAACCTTGACATAAGCCTTTTTAAATATTGTGTCAGTTGACCTCTAAGCTAGTTGCAGATAAGAAAAATCCACTGGATGGTTTGTTATAAGGAATCCTAATTGAGTATGGCCAATTGAAAGAAAGCTGAAACAAGGTAGGGACATGCCAGTAGTTCCTAGAATGCCATTCTAGAACTATATCTCTGCAGAATTATATCTGAGGAACCACATTACTGCATTTTAGTTATACCTTGGCTTTCTATTTTGCAGAGACATCCGGATGTGACCATTTCAATATGGAAAATTTTAAAAAAGAATTTATAAACATCTCTTCCAAACACTCAGTTACATCCTTTATGACAAGAGGGAGACACTTGAAAATAATTGGAAATAAGAGCTAAACAACCACTGGAACAATTTACGAAGAGTCATGGTAGATTCTCCAAAACTCACAATTTTTAAATCAAGATTGGATGTTTTCCTAAAATACATGCTCTATCAGTTATTTTGGGAATGCTCTGTGGCTTGTGTTATACAAGAAGTGAGACTAGATGATCACCATGGTCCCTTTTAGTCTTAGTATCTATGAAAAATGTCCTAAACAGTATTCCAAATAAGGTTATCTTTCTCCAAATGAGACTTCATACACTTGTACAGTATGTGATGAACACATTTAAAATCATCTGAGATAAACAGGAAGGAGCAGGTTTGATTTTGCTAAGATGTGTGGAACATCATGTTGAATTTTGCTGATTTTCAGGTTCTTAGGTTTTTTTAAGGATGTCAAGGTTCCTCCCCCACTCTGAACTCTAGGGTACAGATGTGGGGACCTGCATGAAAAACCTCCTAAGCTTATCTTTACCAGCTTAGGTCAAAACTTCCCCAAGGTACAAAGTATTCCACCCGTGGTCCTTGGAATGGCCGCTACCACCACCAAATACTGGTTACTGGGGAAGAGCTGTTTGGACGCGTCTTTCCCCCCAAAATACTTCCCAAAACCCTGCACCCCACTTCCTGGACAAGGTTTGGTAAAAAGCCTCACCAATTTGCCTAGGTGACTACAGACCCAGACCCTTGGATCTTAAGAACAATGAACAATCCTCCCAACACTTGCACCCCCCCCCTTTCCTGGGAAATGTTGGATAAAAAGCCTCACCAATTTGCATAGGTGACCACAGACCCAAACCCTTGGATCTGAGAACAATGAAAAAACATTCAGTTTTTTACAAGAAGACTTTTAATAGAAAATAGAAGTAAATAGAAATGAAGAAATCCCCCCTGTAAAATCAGGATGGTAGATATCTTACAGGGTAATTAGATTCAAAAACATAGAGAACCCCTCTAGGCAAAACCTTAAGTTACAAAAAAGATACACAGACAGAAATAGTTATTCTATTCAGCACAATTCTTTTCTCAGCCATTTAAAGAAATCATAGTCTAACACATACCTAGCTAGATTACTTACTAAAAGTTCTAAGACTCCATTCCTGGTCTATCCCTGGCCAAGCACAGCATACAGACAGACACAGACCCTTTGTTTCTCTCCCTCCTCCCAGCTTTTGAAAGTATCTTGTCCCCTCATTGGTCATTTTGGTCAGGTGCCAGCGAGGTTACCTTTAGCTTCTTAACCCTTTACAGGTGAGAGGAGCTTTCCCCTGGCCAGGAGGGATTTCAAAGGGGTTTACCCTTCCCTTTATATTTATGACATGTGTGGAACATCATGTTGAATTTTGCTGATTTTCAGGTTCTTAGGTTTTTTTAAGGAAACAGATGCTCACTCAGAACGTGACCATAACAAACCTTCTAAAGAAGTGACTCTCTCATTCCATCTTGAAGATTTTTTAATATACAAACATTATCCTTTACCATCTTCATCCTTATCATTCCTCGAATGAAGACGATTGATGTGGTATTTGAGTAGATCTGCAGCTATGACTGTAACCTCTGTCTAGAAAGCTTCTTAAATCTCTTAAACTATCTCCTTCGTCATTAGGTCTGCTTTTTATCTCGAGGAATGTACTAAAAATCATACAAAGTCATCAGGCAATTTGTCTTTGGGTTTTTTTGTTTTTATTATTATTACAATACAAAACTAAAATTGTTGTTGAACCATATCAAAATGAGCTTGCGACAGCATGATCTCTTTCTAAAGTGGAAATTTTTTCTTGGTGTATGGACAACAAGCCTAATAGTGGATGGCGTGACTGCACTAGAGTCACAAACAGCAAGGGAGAGAGATGCATATTTCAGTGACATTCAGAGGGCAGATATTGGATTGGAGAGGGTCTGGTAAAAAAGTGAAGGAGAGGAACTCCAGATAGTTGTTCTCAGCAAAGTCACTAATGACAGTTCCAAAGCTCAGAATTGGTATTCCATCTTCCTTGACCGGTCGCTGCCTTCAACATGGTAAGCCATGCTCTTAGTCTCAAAATCGTGTCCTCCCTCAGCTTTCGTGACTTTCCTTTCCTGGTTGTCTTTCTATCACATTGTCACCATTTCCTCATCCCTACACCAACTTTCTGTGAGGGTCCCTCATGGCTTTGTCCATGTCCCCCTGCTCTTCTCCCTATACGGCCTGTTTCTGAGTGATCTCATTCATAAAAAACTTCAACTATCACCTGCATGCTGATGATTCTCAGATCTCTCTCCACTCTTGACATGTTTCCTTCTGTCCAAACTAAAATCTCAGCCTGTCTGATGTCTTCTTGTGGATGTCCAGTTATCAGATTAATCGTGATGTGGCTAAAACAGAGTTCTTAATCTCATCCCCTAGACCTCCTTATCGTTGTGAACATCACCAGCCTTCCTGTCACTCAGGACCTGTGACTTGCATATTGTTTTTTAACTAGCCCTCTCTTGACTCATTCCTTTGTTCAGGCTATATCTAAATCTTCCTGCTTTTTTGCACATCATGTCTTAAGATCTGGCTTTTCCTCTCTGTCCACATAGTTAATCCTTTCATAAACACATTTCTTGACTACTGCAACCTTCTCTCTGGCCTTGACATATCCCACTTACATCTATTCAAAATGCTGCTGCAAATATCATTTTTCTGACTTGTCCTTTTGTCAACATCGCCCTCCTCTTTGCATTCCTTCACTAACTCCCCTTTTTCCACCATATCAAACACAAACAATTCATCTTCACTTGAAGAGCCATCATGGCCTACCCATATTCTCTCTCTGCCACCTGAGATGATCTCCACCTCTACTCCTCTAATGATGCCACTCAACTGCCTAGTTTTCAAGTTTTCAAAGATGCATCTTGGTGCTTTCTCCCATACAGCATTTTATACATAGAAGGAACTTCCCATTAAAATCCACTTCATTGTCTTCCTTTATATTTTTCCTTAAAACACTCCTCTAACATGAATGCATTACAAAACAAACAGACAAACAAAAATACCTTGACAATGGTTAGGCAACTGGTGTGCTGTGACTGCTGCTTAGTATGCTGACCAGTATCTTCTCATCTATTGTTCTGTGCTCCCCTTACCCCATCTGTTTGGTGCAGCCACCTGTTGTCTCTCTTACCCTTAAATGGTAAGCTCTTCAGGGCAGGAACCATCTATTTGTTATACGTTTGTACATTGCTTAATGCAGTCGGGCTGGGCTCTCTAGTTACCAACACAATGGAAATAAATAATGATGCAAATGTTTTGTGTTTCTAAAAAGTTTCAGAGAAAGGGGGAAGTCCAAAAGCAACTTGTTAAAGCATGCACTTAAATGATTAAGATGGGAAGGACGCATGCTTATTACAACTTAAATCATTTGCATAAACCAGAGATAACCAGACTTCTAGAGCTGAACCAAAACACTCAGTGTTCCAGCCATCTATGTATATTTGTTAAAAGCAACCTTGCCCGTTAGCTTTTGTTTCACTGAAGCACATGTTGCTCCTTAATAAACAATACCCTATGTGGAACTGCAGTTTGGTTCAAACACTAAAAATAAAAACAGTTAACATGTAGATATTTAATCAGATGCATGCTGCTCAAAAATTTAACTTCTAATTGGCTTGCAGCTATTCTATAACAAAGAACTGACCCTGTTGAGTTTAAAAGAGATTGACCATCTATGAAAACGGGCATCTGAAACTATTTTTTTGTGACAACATTCTGATCTTTAGTCAAATGACAAAAAAATGTGTATTTTACATAAAAATCTCACACGGACTCTATGTTTGCCTGCTATTTACCTTTCTCTTGGTGCTGTTTCATGGCTATTTTGAGCACGTTGATATTTGTGGGTAAGATTCAGCTCTGTAACTCTTATTCATCAAGGCCAGTTTCTATGGTCTCTCTTTGCTTTCCTCATTTAATTTGGGGTCTGGATGAACTGAACTGGTTGAGGCTCAGTCCATGCAACACTAAAGTGGTGCTAACTGGCTGGCAAAAGCATCTAGCTCTCTGTTGAAGAAGAGTGTCCATCCTGCTATGGTTTGAAGTCTCAGGCTCTCTTCTCAGCGATCAGCAGTGGATTCCTTTCCCAGCTATCATTTATTTAGTTTGACTTTATTTTAATACACTGCTTCTTCCTTGCTGGATGCACAATATAAACACTTTAAAATGTTCCAAATAAACTAGTAACAAATTAGTAGTTTACGCTGTGTCCTCCAGCTGCAGATAAGGGCGGGGCTAAAAGGGTACAGGGTTGGACTTGGGTGGAGCATGAGGGCTGGGATTCCTGGTTGCTGCAATAACTGTCACTGTGTAAGGGGAACTGTAGGCCATAGAAGCCTTCTCTTATTTGCTACAGCATCAGACTTAGTGTTGCCAACAAAATGGGGCTTATGGCCATACAAGTTAGGTCATGTATCATAAGAGAGAAAAGGACATTTAAGTCAAAACCAAATTTGTTTATTGTGTAGCAGTAGCTGTCTTTCAAGCCCCACTGACCATTGCCACATTGCTTCTTGGCAGAATTAGCTAGATACAACCATTGGAGGGGACGAATAAGAAGGGGCAGTGGACAGTGGTTGTCAAGGTTCCTCCCCCACTCTGAACTCTAGGGTACAGATGTGGGGACCTGCATGAAAAACCTCCTAAGCTTATCTTTACCAGCTTAGGTCAAAATTTCCCCAAGGTACAAAATATTCCATCCGTTGTCCTTGGATTGGCCGCTACCACCACCAAACTAATACTGGTTACTGGGAAAGAGCTGTTTGGACGCGTCTTTCCCCCCAAAATACTTCCCAAAACCTTGCACCCCACTTCCTGGACAAGGTTTGGTAAAAAGCCTCACCAATTTGCCTAGGTGACTACAGACCCAGACCCTTGGATCTTAAGAACAATGAACAATCCTCCCAACACTTGCACCCCCCCTTTCCTGGGAAATGTTGGATAAAAAGCCTCACCAATTTGCATAGGTGACCACAGACCCAAACCCTTGGATCTGAGAACAATGAAAAAGCATTCAGTTTTCTTACAAGAAGACTTTTAATAAAAATAGAAGTAAATAGAAATGAAGAAATCCCCCCTGTAAAATCAGGATGGTAGATATCTTACAGGGTAATTAGATTCAAAAACATAGAGAACCCCTCTAGGCAAAACCTTAAGTTACAAAAAAGATGCACAGACAGAAATAGTTATTCTATTCAGCACAATTCTTTTCTCAGCCATTTAAAGAAATCATAATCTAACACATACCTAGCTAGATTACTTACTAAAAGTTCTAAGACTCCATTCCTGGTCTATCCCCGACAAAGACAGACTATAGACAGACCCACAGACCCTTTGTTTCTCTCCCTCCTCCCAGCTTTTGAAAGTATCTTGTCTCCTCATTGGTCATTTTGGTCAGGTGCCAGCGAGGTTACCTTTAGCTTCTTAACCCTTTACAGGTGAGAGGAGCTTTCCCCTGTCCAGGAGGGATTTCAAAGGGGTTTACCCTTCCCTTTATATTTATGACAGCTTAACAAACCCAAATAAGTACACTAGTATTTAAGATAAAAAATATTACATGGAATAAAAATGACACATACTGGAGAACAACAATATTGAAAAAATATATTCTCCTTCACTCCCCTGCTGAGACACTAGTTTAGAGATGTATTGGTTCTCTTTTAGCCAATGACCTGACAACCCTATTCCAGCTGCCAAATTCTCCTCCATCATGACATTTTTTACTCCCACAACCCGGAGTGACAAGCATCCAACTGACTCTACCAGCCATTTAACGATCCCACAAAACCCCTTACGAGAAGCACTCACCCAATCCCCTTTGTAATTGCCAAATGTACTCAGCCTTCTTCCACAAATCCCTATACCCTCCCTGCCCCAGTGACATATAACACACTAGTAGGCTGTGTGATCCCATCCTCTAGTTGCAAACGCCAGCAAAGATAAGAGTTAACAGCTAATGGGGCTGGCTCCAACAATTTAGAAACCTGGGATGAAGGCTTGCTAACAATTTGTGATGAAGGTCATGACACTTGTGGTGCTTTCATTCCTGGGAGTTCTGTGGATTCCATCAGCACCTATGTCTTTTAGTGAATTGGAACAGAGTAGAGAATATCTTTAATAGTAAAATGGTGTATGACTCAGTGGGGCCCACTGCAAAGTGACGCAAAAGAAACACAATGGCTGAGTAGAAAAAATGAATGAGAAAAAAACAGCAGCTTAAGAAAGTCATTTGGCCAATATGAAATTAGGTTTCAAAAGATGCTAAAAATAGAATGGACTAAGTTAGCAAAATGTTTGCCAGATGTTTTAGCTTCTTTTCACTCTATGGCTCCTGCAAGTATCCCAGCTGTCCCTACTATTCATCAGTGTTTTTTCTGCCTCCCACCACTAGTCCCCTTATCCCTGGCAATGTGCCATCTACGCCATTAGCTTCCTACCCCTGCCATTCCTGCCAATGCACTGTCTGTCCCTGCCAACTCTTCCTCCAGTACTTCTGTCTTGTACCATCTGCCTCTGACTTTCTCTGCCTTTAAACAATGTTTTAGAAGGGGAGTGGGAGCTGCCACTGATAGAAGGTTTATTCCTCCCAGCCCTGGTTCCTCTCCCTCTTTGGCATTTTTAATTTTGTGAGCTCCTCACAGCCTCCTTTTCTAACTCATTTCCAAAATGTAAAAGTTAAAATGGAAAAATTAAAAAAAAAAATCAATCCTTTCAATATACAAATCTAGGGGAAACAATTAAACTGGGCAGAATTAGTTTTGATGGTGACTACTAAAATAAGCAGAAGTGTGCAAAGACCCTGTTCCTGCACAGCAATTGGGATTAACACTTCTATACTATAGACATGGGTATGGTGTAAAGAGAAACGTATCTCACTGTGTAAAGTGAATTGTGCTCAGTTTGGGCACAGCGACACAAGAAGAGTGAAGAGGGCACCAAGAGTTTTCTCCATTCACTTTGTGCAGGAGTCAGACACAATCCCCCTCCTTGTGTTTGTGGAGCTAAGGGGTCTGGGCACTTCAGTAAAACGGACAGCACCAGAAAACCCGAATGGGAGGGGTGAGCCATGACCCCACTAACATCTGCACTCTTGCATCAAAAAGCAGAATTAAACTGGCCCCTAATGGAAGGGGAACTCTAAAATGAAGGGAGCAGTGTAGAGGGCATGCTGGATGTAGGGAGGGGAAGGAGGCCTGGCCACAGCATCGTTGTGCTTAAAGCATTGCAATGGGCACCTGAGATAGGGGAGAGGTAGCTGAATGGCTTTTTTTTCCCACCTGAGGGCCTGTGCTAAGCACAGTGTGCAGAACCTGAGGGTTGGGCCCTGTGTCCTTTACAGTCACCTACAAAAATTTACAAGCACACAAATGTGCCTTTCCCTAGATTTAGTACCACTATTTAATTAAACAGATGGAGTTTTAAAAGGTAGAGAACAAGGTTCAAGACAATAACAGTTATACCACAGAAGTGAAATATGTACAGTTGCTCTTTTGCAGAATATTCAGGAACTAGCAAGCAACTTTAAAATGTTTGAAGCATTTTATACCAATTTTAGAAACATTTAGTTTCTGAATTTTAATAAAGAAATTCAAATACCTATCAAGACTGCGGCATACAATCAAAAGTTCAAAGTTATCACTAAATACATTTAAACCATTGGGATGTAGAACATTTGCAACACAGAAAGTCAGTGTTTTTCTGATAGACTTGCTGATGCATTTACAAAACAGTTGTCTTGTAAACAGTTGTACAGTACTAACACCTGTTTGGTAACAGGCAATCATAATACAACTGAGAGCAATAAACTTGCCTTGCTGAAAGACAAGATTTGATTAGATAATAAAGACCACAGTTGACTGGCAGTTTCTTTTACAAGCATTTTATGCCACAACACTCCTTTATCTCACGTTGTCTAGAAAAATCTGCCAGCCTAAAAACAAGATCCAAACAAGGTTTAGCAGGTTAGACAATATCTAAGCTTCTTTTTTAAATTTCATATAGCACTTCAGGAATTACTAATGATGGAATCATATTTTAGGAACCTACCATATAGCTAAGAACAACTGATTCAAGTGGTATCAGCTATTTGCACTCTGGAAAGAGAATCTCATATCAAAGCAAATTCACTAGATACAGAGAGACTTTTTAAACTGACAACTCATTGGGTACTTAAATACTGTAAAGGAACGCTTACTAGCTAGCATCGGAACTAGCGCAGCTTGGTACTGTACAGGGTTCTCCACACATCTCTGCTAATGCACCTGTTCTGGACTTCTGGAAATTCATACTTCATTATTTGGGGATGTATGTGTGTGTGTGAGGCAGAAGGAAGGCTGGCAAAATTAAATTACTGCTATTGCTTTCTCAAGAAGCCTACTCTTGACCCCAACATGTTTAACAACTTCTGTCCTACAACCAACTCTTGCACAATGATCTTCAATAATTAACCTCCTAGACTTCAGTGAAAGAGTTGATATTACTGAAAACAAAAACCTTGAAAACGATGCTGGTGTGTATATTATAGCTCTCTCCTCACCTATTATTACTCTTGTAATATAAATAAATTTATTCTAAAAGAGTAATTAAAATCTCTTTAACTGCTCTTTCTTGGTCTCTAAGGATGGAGTAAAGCTAGCTGAGGCCTTAATCCGTTCTGATGCTGCAACACTTGCAAACCGCCCTTGCAGACTTTTCCTTCCCAGCCCAGCAGCTTCCCTGACCACATTCCTCCTGCCTCCCTAACTTGGCTTCCCACCTTCAGAAAGTGTACCCCCCTGAATAGCTCAGCAGGTTAACCCTCAACACCAATCACAGCAGGTTCTTAATCCATTTTTCCTGAAAACTGTCTTTTTGAATTGAGTATCCAACTCCTCCTGAGTGCCCCTACTCCTCTCCAGCATTGGGGCCTGTCCAATGATGGAATAATATTCAACTAATAAAAATTATGTTTTATAGCAGCCCTCCTATACAGCTAGCGAACACACTCCCTTTCTTTCCTCCCCCGTCCCAAGTATCAGGCTTCTCCATGACCATGTCTTGGATTGACTACTCATCAGCCTTACCCTCATTAGAGCATTTCCCTGCAGCCCCATCCTTCCCTTCCGTCAGGTCACTCTTAGTTAGGACAGCGTCATGATGTGACCTGGGAAAATATCTCTGGGTCTCCTCTGGCAACCCTTCATGCTTCTGCTTGCCAACTGTCCCTACCTTAGTGCAATATTTTCATCGTAACTTGTAACTGCTGTGCATTCTGAGATACTTGCATGTAGAAAACATTATCACGTGAAACTGTACTCTGTTTTCATTTAGACAGGTTTCAGAGTAACAGACGTGTTAGTCTGTATTCGCAAAAAGAAAAGGAGTACTTGTGGCACCTTAGAGACTAACCAATTTATTTGAGCATTAGCTTTCGTGAGCTACAGCTCACTTCATCGGATGCATACTGTGGAAAGCGTAGATGATCTTTTTATACACACAAAGCATGAAAAAATACCTCCCCGCACCACACTCTCCTGCTGGTAATAGCTTATCTAAAGTGATCACTCTCCTTACAGTGTGTATGATAATCAAGGTGGGCCATTTCCAGCACAAATCCAGGGTTTAACAAGAACGTCTGGGGCGGGAAGGGGGAGAAAACAAGGGGAAATAGGTTACCTTGCATAATGACTTAGGCTTGAATAGAGACTGGGAGTGGCTAAGTTAATTGTATCCAATTTGTAAATGAATTCCAATTCAACAGTCTCTCGCTGGAGTCTGGATTTGAAGTTTTTTTGTTGTAATATCGCAACTTTCATGTCTGTAATCGTGTGACCAGAGAGATTGAAGTGTTCTTCGACTGGTTTATGAATGTTCTAATTCTTGACATCTGATTTGTGTCCATTTATTCTTTTACGTAGAGACTGTCCAGTATGACCAATGTACATGGCAGAGGGGCATTGCTGGCACATGATGGCATATATCACATCGGTGGATGTGCAGGTGAACGAGCCTCTGATAGTGTGGCTGATGTGATTAGGCCCTGTGATGGTGTCCCCTGAATAGATATGTGGGCACAGTTGGCAACGGGCTTTGTTGCAAGGATAGGTTCCTGGGTTAGTGGTTCTGTTGTGTGGTATGTGGTTGCTGGTGAGTATTTGCTTCAGGTTGGGGGGCTGTCTGTAGGCAAGGACTGGCCTGTCTCTCAAGATTTGTGAGAGTGTTGGGTCATCCTTCAGGATAGGTTGTAGATCCTTAATAATGCGTTGGAGGGGTTTTAGTTGGGGGCTGAAGGTGACGGCTAGTGGCGTTCTGTTATTTTCTTTGTTAGGCCTGTCCTGTAGTAGGTGACTTCTGGGAACTCTTCTGGCTTTGTCAATCTGTTTCTTCACTTCAGCAGGTGGGTACTGTAGTTGTAAGAATGCTTGATAGAGATCTTGTAGGTGTTTGTCTCTGTCTGAGGGGTTGGAGCAAATGCGGTTGTATCTCAGAGCTTGGCTGTAGACAATGGATCGTGTGGTGTGGTCAGGGTGAAAGCTGGAGGCATGTAGGTAGGAATAGCGGTCAGTAGGTTTCCGGTATAGGGTGGTGTTTATGTGACCATTGTTTATTAGCACTGTAGTGTCCAGGAAGTGGATCTCTTGTGTGGACTGGACCAGGCTGAGGTTGATGATGGGTTGGAAATTGTTGAAAACATGGTGGAATTCCTCAAGGGCTTCTTTTCCATGGGTCCAGATGATGAAGATGTCATCAATGTAGCGCAAGTAGAGTAGGGGCGTTAGGGGACGAGAGCTGAGGAAGCGTTGTTCTAAGTCAGCCATAAAAATGTTGGCATACTGTGGGGCCATGCGGGTAACCATAGGAGTGCCGCTGATTTGAAGGTATACGTTGTCCCCAAATGTAAAATAGTTATGGGTAAGGACAAAGTCACAAAGTTCAGCCACCAGGTTAGCCTTGACATTATCGGGGATAGTGTTTTTGACGGCTTGTAGTCCATCTTTGTGTGGAATGTTGGTGTAGAGGGCTTCTACATCCACAGTGGCCAGGATGGTGTTATCAGGAAGATCACCGATGGATTGTAGTTTCCTCAGGAAGTCAGTGGTGTCTCGAAGGTAGCTGGGAGTGCTGGTAGCGTAGGGCCTGAGGAGGGAATCTACATAGCCAGACAATCCTGCTGTCAGGGTGCCAATGCCTGAGATGATGGGGCATCCAGGATTTCCAGGTTTATGGATCTTGGGTAGTAGATAGAATATCCCAGGTCGGGGTTCCAGGGGTGTGTCTGTGCGGATTTGATCTTGTGCTTTTTCAGGGAGTTTCTTGAGCAAATGTTGTAGTTTCTTTTGGTAACTCTCAGTGGGATCAGAGGGTAATGGCTTGTAGAAAGTGGTGTTGGAGAGTTGCCGAGCAGCCTCTTGTTCATATTCCGACCTATTCATGATGACAACAGCACCTCCTTTGTCAGCCTTTTCAATTATGATGTCAGAGTTGTTTCTGAGGCTGTGGATGGCATTGTGTTCTGCATGGCTGAGGTTATGGGGCAAGTGATGCTGCTTTTCCACAATTTCAGCCCGTGCACGTCGGCGGAAGCACTCTATGTAGAAGTCCAGTCTGCTGTCTCGACCTTCAGGAGGAGCCACCTAGAATCCTTCTTTTTGTAGTGTTGGTAGGGAGGTCTCTGTGGATTAGTATGTTGTTCAGAGGTATGTTGGAAATAGAATTATAACATTCATAAACCAGTCGGAGAACACTTCAATCTCTCTGGTCACGCGATTACAGACATGAAAGTTGAGCTATTACAACAAAAAAACTTCAAATCCAGACTCCAGTGAGAGACTGTTGAATTGGAATTCATTTACAAATTGGATACAATTAACTTAAGTTACCTTGCATAATGACTTAGCCACTCCCAGTCTCTATTCAAGCCTATTTCCCCTTGTTTTTTCCTCCTCCCCCAGACGTTCTTGTTAAACCCTGGATCTGTGCTGCAAATGGCCCACCTTGATTATCATACACATTGTAAGGAGAGTGATCACTTTAGATAAGCTATTACCAGCAGGAGAGTGGGGTAGGGGGAGGTATTTTTTCATTCTTTGTGTGTATAAAAAGATCTTCTACAGTTTCCACAGATGAAGTGAACTGTAGTTCACGAAAGCTTATGCTCAAATAAATTGGTTAGTCTCTAAGGTGCCACAAGTACTCCTTTTCTGTTTTCATTTATGCGCTACATAAAGCCATAGCCCAAACCCATGTTTCCAGAGATGAAAGACCAACTAACCCACTATGCCACCACAGTCCCACTGGAGCTATGAGAAAATCCATATTTTTACTACTCACAGATACTGTGTTTTATTTCCATGGAAGCTTGTAGAAACAAAAATATTTTCTTTTGCTGTTGCCGTCACCGAGGATTTTTTTCACAGTACCTTACTAGTGCCACAACAGTGTTAACCTGTGTTTATTATAGAATATGTACAATACAAAATTCATGACACTCCCCTTCCACTTGGCAATCAACCACAGAATGTTCTCCAGGCCCATCATCCTCATTATTGTATTTTTTACTAATAATGTTGATTTAATTTTCCTTCTATTTATCCAATAACATTAAAGCAAAAGGCAAAGAGACAGATGTGTTTCACTGAGAAAAAGAATGGCTTTACCATTTATTGTGTTGGATTGTTATCAGTTTAAAATGCAGTCCAGGCACCAGCAGAGTGATTGTAAAGTTACATAACAGAAAGATTGCCATATCTGTACTAATAGTGTATTAATATCAGTGAAATATAAAATACTTAAAAAACCTACACAGCACACGCTTCTTATTGATAGTGAAACACTTGCTTTTTTCTGATGCGTTGTTGTTCCTGTTGCTTGTTCACTAATTCTTACCATTTCTAACCTCTTCTCCTCCAATGTAACTCCTTAGATGATAGCACATACTTGAGTTACATAACATATAAAGACTCTTACATTCCATAATTAATTTTCCATGGAGTTGGCATCTTTTAACTAATTGTCGGTCTGGAGTATTAAACACTGCACACTGAACAATGAAAAATGTAAAAATGCAGCTGCCATGAAGGTAAACTGGGTCAAATAAACTGCCCTGCCATAAGAATTCCTGCAGGGGTGTGATGTTGTAGGATAGATTAACATTTCAGATTTCATAATTCAATTACTAATAAAACAAACAACAATGAAACACATATTTAATATGGACTGAGGATTCCAATCCAGATCAGATATAAGTTTCAGGTTTTCATTTCAAATTTGAATCAGGGTGAAGGTTTGAAATAGGATTCAAAAGCACCATTATATTTCAAGAGTTCTGCTGTAGTGAATGGTGGAAATCTTGCACAATCCATTTTTCTTGTGAGATTTCCACCATCTTGAGGTCTTGTGATTTTTTTTTTAAAAAACAAGATCCAACTCAAAACTGAAAAATAGGTCTTTTCCCCTTTTGGATCTGACTTGAGTTGTTCAGATCCTGGACTTGAAACTGGTACACTTATCACCCCCAAAATTTACAGAGTTTTAAATTTTCAGATTCTGGTTTTGTTCATATTTCACTGATGGCTCTTTCATAGTTTATGCCAGACTGTGCGGCATGCTGATGGATGTATTATTTACTTGAACTGCCTGCTAATGGATTCACAACACACAAGGATTTACTAACCTCAGTGATGGACTGGTACATCTTAATATTTTTTCATACCAGTGTCCTTAGCATTCAAACATTAACATGTGTACACCTTCTTTCCCTGCTTTTGACATTCATTTTCTTCCACTTTTATGTCTAGTCAGGAGGCCACATGATAATTAGGCATGCTGCAATTCTCCAGAAAGGGCCATATTTTTGGAGTTTGATGTATCCACTCAACTCAAACATGGTGGGTATCGTTTGAAGGATTATTTTATGTATATTTATATGAGGTATGATATGAAGCTGTCGAGTGGTGCCATATAGATGTAGGCAAGGTCAAACAATGGAACTCAAAATAAGTGCGTATCAGTTTTTGCACAGTTCCAGAAACACTGTAAATATGAAACAGAACTATGACTACAGCTTTTACTGTTTTAAATGAATTTCAACACCTTAATGTGGTCTTTATTGGTCAAAACTACTAAATGACAATGTATTATAAGATTTTCGTTGGTTTTACATGGTCAAGTATCTTTTTTTCCCCAGAAAAAAATGAAGCTGTTTAGCATGTGGCAAAAATTATGAATATCAACATTTTGCAATATACTAACATGAAATATTCCCCATCGCATATTCTTAATTATCAGAGTATCTCACAGGTGATTATAGTAGTCTTCTATATTTTCAGATGAAGTTTGCTGACCAGATCAGTCTCACACTGAAGGCTGTGCACTAGTAGCAGTAGACTGCATGCCCACAGTTTGTACTACATAGTGGGTAGATATAAATATATGTGAATTCCCAAATAATGCTTTTCCATTTGTAGGCTTTTGTACCTACAACGTAGCATCTAGTTTGCCTGGTAGAAGGTTTTTATTTGTAATTGTCTGTGCATGTATTATTAGCCTTTAACATATTCTAGAAACTAGCTTTTTATTTCAGACACACTTATCCACAGAAGCGGCAAAGAGTCCTGCGGCACCTTATAGACTAACAGACGTATAGGAGCATAACCTTTCGTGGGTGAATACCCACTTCGTCAGATGCATGTAGTGGAAATTTCCAGAGGTAGGGATAAATATGCAAGCACGAATCCGGCTAGGGATAATGAGGTTAGTTCAATCAGGGAGGATGAGGCCCTCTTCTAGCAGTTGAGGTGTGAACACCAAGGGAGGAGAAACTGCTTTTGTAGTTGGCTAGCCATTCACAGTCTTTGTTTAATCCTGAGCTGATGGTGTCAAATTTGCAAATGAACTGAAGCTTAGCAGTTTCTCTTTGAAGTCCGCTCCTGAAGTTTTTTTGCTGCAGGATGGTTACCTTTAAATCTGCTAAAGTCTGTGACTTTATCCTCACGCACAATTATTTCAAATTTGGTGACAATATATACCTCCAGACCAGTGGCACCGCTATGGGCACCCACATGGCCCCACAATATGCCAACATTGTCTGTGGGCGAGGACTGGCCTGCCTCCCAAGGCCTGTGAAAGTGAGGGATCATTGTCCAAGATGGGTTGTAGATCACTGATGATGCATTGGAGAGGTTTTAGCTGAGGACTGTATGTGATGGCCACTGGAGTTCTGTTGGTTTCTTTCTTGGGTTTGTCTCACAGCAGGAGGCTTCTGGGTACACATCTGGCTCTGTTGATCTGTTTCCTTATTTCCTCATGCGGGTATCGTAGTTTTGAGAATGCTTGGTGAAGATCTTGTAGGGGTTGGTCTCTATCTGAGGGGTTGGAGCAAATGAAGTTGTACCTCAGCGCTTGGCTGTAGACAATGGATCGTGTGGTGTGTCTGGAATGGAAGCTGGAGGCATGAAGGTAGGCATAGCAGTCGGTGGGTTTTCGGTATAGGGTGGTGTTAACGTGACCGTCACTTATTTGCACCGTGGTGTCTAGGAAGTGGACTTCCCATGTAGACTGGTCCAGGCTGAGGTTGATGGAGGGGTGGAAGCTGTTGAAATCATGGTGGAATTCTTCCAGGATGTCCTTCCCATGGGTCCAGAAGAAGAAGATGTCATCAATATAGGTTGCGTAGGTAGAGAAAGGGCGTAAGTGGACGAGAGCTGAGGAAGCGTTGTTCCAGGTCAGCCATAAAAATGTTGGCATATTGTGGGGCCATGCAGGTGCCCATAGTGGTGCCACTGGTCTGGAGGTATATATTGTCACCAAATTTGAAATAATTGTGCATGAGGATAAAGTCACAGACTTTAGCAGATTTAAAGGTAACCATCCTGCAGCAAAAAAAACTTCAGGACCAGACTTCAAAGAGAGACTGCTGAGCTTCAGTTCATTTGCAAATTTGACACCATCAGCTCAGGATTAAACAAAGACTGTGAATGGCTAGCCAACTACAAAAGCAGTTTCTCCTCCCTTGGTGTTCACACCTCAACTGCTAGAAGAGGGCCTCATCCTCCCTGATACTTGCTTGAATATTTATACCTGCCTCTGGAAATTTCCACTACATGCATCTGACGAAATGGGTATTCACCCACGAAAGCTTAGGCTCCTATACGTCTGTTAGTCTATAAGGTGCCACAGGACTCTTGGCCGCTTTTACAGATCCAGACTAACACGGCTACCCCTCTGATACTTGACTTATCCACAGGTCACTATTAATGTTAGAGATGAGACTACACTGGCTCATATTGGGCTTCAATCAAAGTGCTCATTAAACAAATATGGCTCTCTTAACACTCAAATATATATCTAATTTAGCACATCTGTATACTTGTACAGATGAAAAGTGGTGGTATGCTAACAATATACTTTGGAAATTTTATCTCTACAGGAAAGTTACAGTATATGAAGACATGGACAATACACACCCCTTAAAACTTACATCAGAGAGAAAAAGACTCTTCACAAACTTTGAAAAATGTGTTTTGTCAAGAAAATAAAAAAATACAAAACTGTCAAGTCACCAGTGCGGTACAGAATTCCGTGATGCTAGCAGGAGAATCCAGGAGAGATGAATTATACTGGCAGCTACTGGATCAGTTTTCTAGTTTAGGTGTTGTGCCACCAGTACTCTCAGAAATAAACAACAAAGTCAAATTTGACATATGTCTGAGCTGTATTGAGCCCAGAACAGAAAAAAAACTGAGTCTGATCAGATAACATAATGTTCACCTGCTTCCATAGCCACCAGAGCAATTGGTCCTGTAGCATTAGTTGCTTGAGAAAATACACAAAGACAAAAAACTTCATAAAATAGAAATATTTGAGGGAGGAACCAACCTAAGGAGGCAGCTCCAAGGATGAGATGATGACATGTTGTGCAGAATATCTGTATAAAGCGTGACAGGGTCGGGCCAGATGGCAATAGGAGAGTAATTTTTCTGAAGCAGAAAAAAATTTTATTTGTGTAACACTTACAAAAAATCACCAAAGAGGATAAAGCAAAACTATGCAACAAAACAAGAGCAAACAGAAGGTATAACACAGCAGCCTTCAGGAGGGAGAAGTGTTCAGGCTAGCCTGGGCCCAGAGCCGGGGGGCTTCCTCGATACTCGTGGTCTTCCACCCTCCTGAGTTACCTGGTGGCCTAGAGCAGGGGGGCTTCCTCGACACTCGTGGTCTTCCACCCCCTCGAGTTACCTAGTGCCACGCCCCGTGTCACCGATTATTCCTCTCCTGAGAGTGCCCAACAAGATGGGTACGGCTGCGGGGTGGGCGGTTTGGGGGTGGGGGTGGGTTGTACACCTGCATGTTATAGGACCCGTCCTAGGTGACAGTGATGATGGTATCTACAGCGGCAACGGCTGGGGCTGGGGTCTCTCGCTCTTCCCCTCAATCAAAGGGTCAGACGGAGGGAACCGGACGGGGTCACCGAGCAGAGAACCTCGGACCGCACCCACCGCTCCTCGAAGGCGTCAAGGGAGTCAGTGGACGCTGCCCAGAGGAACTCCATCCAGATACGTGAATGTACTGAGGATCGGAAAACGGCCCTACAATCGCAGGACGCTTCATTAGCCACCTCCCCTCTCTGGTTTTTATAAATGTCTGTTTTAGCTAGGGCTAGGAGGAGGTTAACCAGGATATCTCGCAATTTTGTGGGGCCATGGATGGGGAGTGTGTAAATAAAAAGGTGAGAGGAAAAGTGGAGCCAAAAGCGTAATAAAGTATTCGTGAGGAGCCGAAAAAGGGGCTGCAGCCTGGCACACTCTAAATATACATGTGCCAGGGTTTCCCTCACGTTGCAAAAAGGGCAAGTATCCGGGATGGGGGTGAACTGTGTCAAAAACACGCCCGTGCTCACAGCTCCGTGAAGGAGCCGCCAACTAATGTCCCCGACGGGCCTCGGGACCAAGGTGGAATACAGGCTGGCCCACCAGGGTTGCTCACCCTCCAAAGGTGGCAGGAGGTCCCGCCACTTTGTATCGGGGTGGGACACCAGGGTGTGGGCGTGAAGGGTGTGAAGCGTGAGTGTGTATAAATATTTCCGTGGCGCGATTTGGAAGCTGACCGGCTGCAGTTCATGCAGCCGGCTCGCAGTGAAAGGGTGAGGGGTTTGTTGGGATCTACAGGGTAGGGGCCCAATTGAAAGGTCCGGCGGGCCTACGGTAGAGGGTGGGCGAGGCGCGCCCTCGAGCAGGACCCGGTTGAGATAAGCCCGAGCAGCGGGCGTCAAGGTGGCCTGCACCTCCTGAAGTACGCGCCGGGGGGTACGAGGGCTGGAGAGCCCCATGCGCCGAGCGAGCGTCAGGGGATCCAGCCAGTCTCCCCGGTCGTAGTCCAGGAGGTCTCCAACTCTCGTGACTTCCGCCAGGACCAACTCTGGCGCACTAAGCGGGACTCCGCCACCTGCACATGGAGCTGGGGGTTGTGTAGCAGCGGCTCCGCGAGGAGATCTGCTCCCACGGTGACCACCACGGACCTGGTTGTTGAAAACAGTTTCCAGGTCCGGAGGAGGTCTTGCGGAAAACCTCTTGGACAGAGATAAAAGAGCTGCCGGTCGTATCGGAGCCCTTGGAGGCGGCGCAGGAAGGCGTGCACCAGTATGCTCCAGGGGGCACCCCTGCCGCACTCCTCGCCCGAAGCTGACCGGTTCGGTCAGGATCCAGTTGAGCTTGACCAGACACTCCACGGAGGCGTACAGCACCTGGAGAAAACTCACAAACTGAGGTCCGAATCCAAACGCCTGCAGAGTGCTCAGGAGGTACCCATGGTCCACTCTATCGAATGCCTTCTCCTGATCAAGTGACAGGAGGGCGAACGACAGGCCGTCTCTAAGCCCGAGTTCCAAAAGGTATTGGACTAGAAATAAGTTGTCAAAAATGCTGCGACCCGGGACAGTATAGGTCTGGTCTGGGTGGATCATGTCTGCCATCTCGGACCCTAGCCGCAGCGAGATTGCTTTTGCTACGATTTTGTAGTCTGTGCTAAGGAGCGAGACGGGACGCCAATTTTGTAAATCGCGGAGGTCCCCCTTCTTCGGCAACAAAGTGAGCACCGCTCGCCTGCACGAAAGAGGGAGGACCCCGCCCTGCAAAGACTCGGCCCAGACAGTGGCTAGGTCTGAGTCAAGGATGTCCCAGAACGCGCGGTAAAACTCCACGGTCAGCCCGTCCATGCCTGGAGATTTATTGGTGGGCGTGCAACGGAGGGCTTCCGAGAACTCGGCCAGGGTGAGAGGCAGCTCTAGTCGGTCTTGGTCGCCCACGTTGACCGTGGGGAGTTCCACCCAGAGCACCCTGCAAGCGCCAGGATCGGTCGGATCCGGGGAGAAAAGGCTTGTGTAGAAGTCACGGGCCCTCCCACACATCTCCACCGGATCCGTGAGGGGGGTGCCGTCTTCTGCTAGAAGGCAGGTGACGTGTTTCTTGGCCCCCCTCGTTTTCTCCAGGGCATAGAAGAAACGGGAGCCGCGGTCCATCTCCCGAAGGAGGCGGATGCGGGATCGAACAAAGGCACCTTGGGCCCGATGGTCCTCGAGGGCCTGGAGCCCCTCCCGCTTCTCCCGGCACGCTCCGCAGAGGAGCGGGTCCTCGGGGCTAGCGGCCAGACGCCTCTCCATCTCTATGACCTCCCGTTCCAAATGCTCTATTGCCACATTTCTCCGTCGGCTGGTGCCCCGAGTGTAGTCACGGCAGAAGAGCTTGGCGCGCACCTTCCCTAGATCCCACCATCGTCGTGCCGAGGGAAAGGCACGCCACTGCTCTCGCCAGGCCAGCCAAAACTCCCGGAAGGACGTCACGAAGCCCTCATCCTCCAACAGGCTGTTGTTAATATGCCAGTAGGCCGGCCCCGGCCTCGCTGCACGGAAGGAGGCTGTTATGGTGGCTAGATGATGGTCAGAGAATGGGGCCGGCCGAATGTTGGAGGAGTAGGCTTGTGAAAGATGGAAACGGGATAAGTAAATACGGTCCAACCAAGAGTGGTGTGACCAATGGGCCTCCACCCGGACAAAAGTGAACGTGGAAATGTCATCTGGATGATGGTCATGCCAGACGTCCACTAGGGAGTGATGTTTGACTATTCCTCAGAGAATGTTTGCGGCGGCCGGGTTCAGCTCGGCCCCTGAGCGGTCCTGTTCCTCGAGGGTGGTGTTAAAGTCCCCACCCAGGACTAGGCACTCGTGAGAATCTAGGGTGCTGAGGAAGTCGGACACCCGCTGATAGAATTGTGGCCGCTTCGGGTTCGTTGTCGGGGCATAGATATTAACAAAGTTGACCATGAGCCCCTCCACACAGACTCGGAGATGCAGCAGGTGGCCCGGCATGGCCTCAGTGACCCCTAGCACCTCGGGCCATAGGTTGGGGGAGAACAGGGTCGCCACTCCAGCTTGCCGAATCGTGAAGTGGCTAAAGTAGACCCCGTCCCACACTCCAGCCGCCAGCTGTCCTCGGCGGTCGGATCCGTATGGGTCTCCTGCAGGAAAACTACAGAGTACCCCCCCTTCCCGAAGGTAAGAGAGCACCTGGGACCTGCGAAGAGCCATCCTACAGCCCCTGGTGTTCAAAGTTGCGATAATGAGAGGCGTCATGCGGAGGGCTGGGGGGGTGGGGGTTCCTTATTGGCGGGGGTGTTCGCGGCCCCCGGCGGGTCGTGCAGCAATCCGTGACCCATCCCGTAAGTGAGTAAATCATTACAGAAGCCGCGGGCCTGCCCGTAGGCCGCAGCACGGTGCCTTCCTTGCCCTCTACCCGCCTTTATAAGGGCCCTTATGGCCTGGAGGATTTGATCAAAGTCCCCCCATAGCTGGAGAGCCAGCTGTACCCTGTTGCGGGAGCCACAGATGTTTTCTAAAAACTTCTACAATGCATTTCGCAGCTCATGGGGGGGTGGGGTTGCGATTTCTGGGTTATTCCCTGGTGGGGCTCTTGGTGCAGCCTTGTGGTCCGCTGAGGTGGGCAGGCAGGGTGCGGACCACCGACGGGGCGTCTGACAGGCTAAAGTTATTAGGTCCATCTTACACCTTGGGGTAGAAGGGGATGGCAGAGGGACAATTGTAGCTCCTAATGGGTCGTGGCAGGAAAATGCAAAGGCTGCTCCCTGGGGGGAATCCGCAAAAAACGGGAAAGAAATAACCCCAGGGGTGGCAATAGCATTGCAGGAGGAGGTGAATTGGGCAGGGACAGGGGTGGGGGCGGGGGCAGAGGCAAGGCTCTGGGCTTCGGGAGGCAAGCAGCTAAGATGTGGTGCCTCCTGAGCACCAGGAGGGTTCGAGGGTTGAGGGGTGAGGGAGCGGGCTCCCACTGATGCTAGGCACAGGCTCTGTGGTGGATTTGGCGGCCATGGCATCAGGTGGTGGACCACCTTCTGTAGGGTGCCCACCCGGGAAGGCGGTTAGGGGGAGGGAGCATGGGGAAAGGGGGACTGGGGTGAGGTTGCCCAGATCAAGGCCAGCCGGCAGTAGATCATCCTCTCCCTGGGTGACCGGGGTCAAACCTAGGGCCTCAATCTCCTCATACATGGAGGAGAGGTCGTCTTCTGCTACCCCGGGGGCCTCTCCTCTGGGGCCCGCCTCGATGGTCGCTTCGGGGTTCGCGGGGTGGGGTTCGGGTGGTATCCGGGTAGAAGGGGCTTCCTCAGGGGTCTCGGAGGGGAGGGTCTCCCGTGGAGGGGAGATTCTACCTTCCAATGCCATTCTGTCTTCCCCTCCCGACACCGGCGGATGGATCTCACTTGTGGGCATAGTGGAAGGCTCAGTATCAGTGCCTCCCTTCCTGGTCTTCTGGGTGGCCTCCGCATCGGATGGGTGCAGCAGAGCTCAAGCCTTCCGCTTGCCTCGCTTCCCCTGGACTAGGGTCCAACCCTCCATAGCGTCGTCTGGGGGTTGGTTAGCAGGGGTCGTGTCGGGGGGCGGAGGCGATGGTTCAGTGGTTCGGGGGGGGGGTAACGGTGAGGCAGCATGAGAGGCGGGGGGTTCTCCTTGGGGCGGGCCCCTCCTATACCCGGTAATATCTTTGCTGCACCCTCCTCCATAGGCTCTGCTGGATTGTTAATAGCAAGGGTGGGACTCCCTTGCTCATCTGGGCGTTGCGGGGGAGGTGTCTCTTGGGCCTGGACGGGAGCAGCAGTGGATCGAGCAGGAGGGGAGGTGGTTTCAGGTGCCGGGTAGCCAGGGGCGTCGGCAACGACGGAGCCGATGTCCTGCCAGGTCTTGGGGGTCTCGGGTGCCCCTCCCCGCTGGGTCAAAGGGCAGTCTCTTCGGACATGCCCCGCTGAGCGGCAGAGGTAGCACCGGGCCTCTCCCGTGGAGTAAAAGACCCGATAGTGGGCTCCCTGGTAGGGGACTAGGAAGGACCCCTCGAGCGCCTCTCCGTCACGCAGCGGCGGTAGAAGCTGCACTTGCTGGCGGAACGAGAGGACGTGACGGAAGGTGGGGTCCTTGCAGCCCAATGGGAGAGGGCTGATGACAGAAACAAGTTTCCCCAGGGTGGAGAGAGCGGGTAACAGGGCGGCATTGGGTAGAAAGGGAGGGACGGAGGTGAGGACTAGGCGAATGCGCAGGTCCTCTAGCGGCTCCAGGGGGACAAACACCCCCCCACCGTCAGGCCCTTCTCCACTGCTTCCTGGGTGGCAGCCTCCGATGCTAAGAAAAAGACGACCTTCCTGTACATTTTGGAGGCCACCACAATAGCCATGGGTCCTACCACCCTCGCCAACGCCTGCACGTATGTCTCCACGTGGGACGAGGCGGACACCAGGAGGCAACGGACGCCATGCTTCCTGGTCATGGTGGGAAAGGGGCCCCGGCCACTATTGATTGTAGCGGAGGCGGTGGGTGGGCGAGATGACAAGGCAGCAGGCGTGCGGGGGGCTGCCACCGCCCGGGCATACGTCCTGGGGGCCGGGGAAAGGACACTCGCAGAGCAGGTGGAGGGAACAGCGGGGAGGGACGCCATGGTCGATGACGAGGCCACAGCGGCGGGGGCAACCCCTGCCATGGAGGGCCTGCGGGTTTTAGCGGGGCCCTTTCCTTTCTTCACACCCTGGCCTTTCCGGCCAACTGGGGGGGGGGTTTCCTAGAATCTGGGGGGGGGCGGTGGGCGTAGCAGCGACAGTAATCGCCCCGGTGCCTCCTGCTGCCGATGCCCCAGCGGGGGCGGTGGCAGGTGTTTAGGCAGCAGTGGGTGGGGGCTTGGGCAGGGGGGTAGGTGGGGGAGGGGCAACTGAGGTTGTTAGAGGGGTCTCACCCCTCTCATTCCCCACCATTGTGAGCAGAGAGAGACGGGGAGATACCAGAAGGAGGAGGGCGAAGCAGATTAACCACTCCTCCCTGCTGGGCTGCAGGCGGGGAAAGAGGGGGGTGCCAAATGGGTCAGACTGGACGGGGGAGGAAAACAGGAATTGGGGTCCGGTAATAGGGGCAAACTGTGGGGTAAACAGTCCGGGGGGGGCGGGGACGTGGACCCACGCGCTTTTGTCCAAAGAGTCTTGTTTGGTCGGCTGTTGTGTCTGGTCCGAAATGGCAAAATTCAAAGCAAACAGCTGAATCCAAAGGCAGATGGCAAGTTGCCAGCAGGGATGGACGGCGGGGGGGGCCGTGATGGTTGTAATTGTGTTGGGGGGGGGCACCGATGGATCGGGGAGGGCAGCTCCGTGCTACACCCCCTGTGCCCCTACAAATGCAATTAGGACACAGTCAAACGCCCCCCACACGAGAGTATAGTTCAAAAATTACTCAGTCTTACGGCCCCCTCCACGATGGTTAGTAGCTTCCCTTGGTGATTTTTCCTGTCGGCTGTGTCATAAATATAAAGGGAAGGGTAAACCCCTTTGAAATCCCTCCTGGACAGGGTTAAGAAGCTAAAGGTAACCTCACTGGCACCTGACCAAAATGACCAATGAGGAGACAAGATACTTTCAAAAGCTGGGAGGAGGGAGAGAAACAAAGGGTCTGTGGGTCTGTCTTATACTGGTTTCTGCCGGGGATAGACCAGAAATGGAGTCTTAGAACTTTTAGTAAGTAATCTAGCTAGGCATGTGTTAGATTATGATTTCTTTAAATGGCTGAGAAAAGAATTGTGCTGAATAGAATAACTATTTCTGTCTGTGTATCTCTTTTGTAACTTAAGGTTTTGCCTAGAGGGGTTCTCTATGTTTTTGAATCTAATTACCCTGTAAGATATCTACCATCCTGATTTTACAGGGGGGACTTCTTTATTTCTATTTACTTCTATTTTTATTAAAAGTCTTCTTGTAAGAAAACTGAATGCTTTTTCATTGTTCTTAAGATCCAAGGGTCTGGGTCTGTAGTCACCTAGGCAAATTGGTGAGGCTTTTTACCAAACCTTGTCCAGGAAGTGGGGTGCAAGGTTCTGGGAAGTATTTTGGGGGGAAAGACGCGTCCAAACAGCTCTTCCCCAGTAACCAGTATTAGTTTGGTGGTGGTAGCGGCCAATCCAAGGACAAGGGGTGGAATATTTTGTACCTTGGGGAAGTTTTGACCTAAGCTGGTAAAGATAAGCTTAGGAGGTTTTTCATGCAGGTCCCCACATCTGTACCCTAGAGTTCAGAGTGGGGGAGGAACCTTGACAGGCTGTCTTCTCTTCCAGCTTTATAATAAGGCTTTCAGCAGGCCAAAAATGTTGCAGAGATAAGAAGATTCCTCTCGCCCATAAACATACAGCAGAACGGCTGGGTCTGGGGGCTTCCACTCCCCTCCTCTGGGTAGCGGGTTGGCAGTCCTCCCCCCCCCACGGGGGGTTTCAGCTGGAGCAAATAGCAGTGTCCGAGAGCAGGCGTTGGGGGGGGGGCTGGCAGCAAGCTGGCAACCGACCAGCACTCGAACGGCAGCAAAAAAAAACAGCAAAACAAAAACAAAAACAAAAACAAAAAAAGCGTCTGGCCCGGTTGGCGGGGGAACTAAAGCAGGGTCAAAAAGTAAGAAAAATCCAGGCCTGGGGGCTTTAGGAGAGTAATAGAAGGCAGATATATTAGCCCCAGGCTAAGTAGGTCCCTTTTCCCTGGGTAAGGTAACAGGGAAGGTTCCAGAACAATCAGGAACCTTCTGGAGACAATTAAGACAGGCTGATTAGAACACCTGCAGTCAATCAAAAAGCTGCTAGAATCAATTAAGGCAGGCTAATCAGGGCACCTGGGTTTTAAAAAGGAGCTCACTTCAGTTTGTGGTGTGTGTGATGAGGAGCTGGGAGCAAGAGGCACTAGGAGCTGAGAGTGAGCATGCGGACTGTTGGAGGACTGAGGTGTACAAGCATTATCAGACACCAGGAGGAAGGTCCTATGGTGAGGATAAAGAAGGTGTTGGGAGGAGGCCATGGGAAAGTAGCCCAGGGAGTTGTAGCTGTCGCACAGCTGTTCCAGGAGGCACTCTAGACAGCTGCATTCCACAGGGCCCTGGGCTGGAACCCGGAGTAGAGGGCAGGCCCGGGTTCCCCCCAAATCCTCCCAACTCCTGGTCAGACACAGGAGGAGTCGACCAGGACTGTGAGTTCAGAAAAACGGCCAAGCTGAGGGCTGCCATGAAGCTCCAAGGCGAGCAAATCTGCCAATAAGCGCCAGACCCACCAAGGTAGAGCAGGAGCTTTGTCACAAAAGCTTGATTGCAAAGGATGCGGTTTCACTCAATATGCCTTTATTCCTACTTGAGTAAAACTAATATTAAAGCAAAACCATCTAGTTACACTGCAACAATTAGTCACCTTATGACACTACATATTATCAACTGATTGAAGAGACAGATCTTATGTAGAACAAGAATGCTGCTGCAGAGATCTAAAGCTCTATTTCCTCCTGATGTAGAAATGACAAGCAATTCCAGTAGACAACCAAAGGCAAATACTATAGTTGTGCAATTTCATTCCATGCATGGCATGGACAAGGCAATTCTACCATTTTTCCATGCAGTGCAATAATGTTAGGTGATGTTGCACAAGCTGCTAGTAATCTGAAGCAAGAACTTACCGGTAAGTCATCCAAATGTTTTGTGGATGTTTTTCCGGCAAGTGAGCCTGATGAACAGCTTTCAAATAAACAAGTGATTTTATATGAAGGAGCTTAAATCTTTTGGTCTGAAATTGCCAAAATAAAAGCCTCAGAACATTATTCAAACCCAGGTGATTGTAGTTTAGAGAGGTCAGCTACTTTTGTGCCTGTTGGTGCAGCAGTTTGATAGATAAAGAAGCCTATAACTCAGCCAACAAGAAGTTTCAAAAAGAAGACATTTAAAGAAGGCGTTTTTCAATTATGGAGTGTATGGTATTTAATAGTTCCGAAATTATCACACCACTACACATTAGCCTTGGTGCACATTTACATCATGAGTTTGGGTCAACAATGATGCTGACATACTACAGCTTCATGGATTCTGTATCAATTATGAGCTGAGGTGGTTCATCACTAATGCTGCAAACACTGAAGTGGAAAGACTCCAGGAAGGTTTGTTCAATCCAAATGGAATTGTTCCACTTCCTGCAGGTGGAAATCACATCCGTGAAGGAGATGATAATATAGACATCAGTGTAGAGCCCACTGATGGAAAGAATACCTTCCATTCAATGACTAGAGTCATATTTCAAGAACAGTCTGCATATACTCCAGCTTCACATGAAATAAGTTTGGGAAAGAAAAGTCTCTTATTTTCCCTGGGCAATCAGTCTCTCATGCTGTGTACAGCATTTGAAAAACCTAGAACACATCCAGAATCAAGTTGCCATGAAAAATACTTGAGAAAATAAATTCTTGTCACCTACAAATGAATGCTCTTTGGGTCTCTCCTGGTATCGGAAGACTACTACACCATGCTGTCCTACCATTGCCAAATGACATTGATATTGTTCACACAAAGGAAGCTTCTGATATCTTGACAAATTGGGAGAGTATGACAGACAAGCCACAATTTCTGCAGCAAGGAAGTTGGCACAGAGACTGGAATTACTTGTGCCTCCATCTACTCATCAAAAAAAGACAAGTTACTAGCCAACTACCACCATTTACATAGGTAAACCAGATATTAGATCATTATTGCAACATGAATGGAAAAATGTGGATGATGAACTACTTCCTGTATTCAAGGGATTTTTTGCTGCATTTCTCAGGACACTAACACCTAGTGTTACATCTTTACCATTTTGGAGACGCTCTTTTTGGTGATAAAAACATAAAGGTCATTGTTCTGACTACAGACAATTGATTGCACAATCTTCCCTGTACAAAACTGTGTGTGTGCCAAGGCAATGAAGACAGAAATCATAAATGAACAAGACAATGATAATGTTGACTAGAAATATCACCAGCACTATTATATTTAAATAATACCTGCACAAATCTATTAGGTTTTGTTTAACCCTTTCAATTGTTTTTGTGATGCTTGGAGGTCATAAAGAAACAAGTCATTAAACGAACAGAAAAAAATGCAAATACTTCAAAATGGTCATTTGTAATCTGTTGACTGACAGTGACATATCAGTTTCTATGGTAAAAGCACCGCTTAAAAGCTCCACATCAGACATCTTAAAGTAGTCATAAGCTTTCAAATGATGTATGTGTAGAGAGGTCAAATTCAGGTGACAAATTGGTAGTGTCCACCACTTGCCTAAATGTAGTGGAGTCCTGTCAGCATAGGTCCCCATGTAAGGCATTTTTTTGAGACTCAAGGCCACTGCCAGCCTAAAACCCGGACCCAAACTTATCCTCAAATGCAGGTATAGCCCACACAGTAAGCCACACAGCTCAACTAACAGAAGTATGAATAGATGAACTAGCTGAGGAAAGAGAAACCGATAAAGGATTGATGTAAACTTTTATAAAAACAATAGGCCTGATACTCCTTTCTGGTTCACGAATTGTGCGCTATTAAAGTGGCAGGTGTGTACTTAGTGGAGCACAACCTATACTGTCACAACTCTGTTGTATTCCCTAATTTTGTATAACTTTTAATACTTAAGGAAACAACTTGTACTCTCAACAATTGCTTATCTTTAATAAAATGTTAGTAACTAAAAGAGAAACAAATCACAAAGTCTGTGAAACAGAAGATCAAAGATCAGAAGAGCTGCTGCCTAGAACTGCCTTCCATTTCAGTTTCTCAGTTACCCTCAAGCACAATTAAAAGCTTTAATTAGGGACACAAATCAGACACAGATAAAGAACAAGTACAAGAAACAGTACAAGGTAAAAGGAACCATAAACATCACTTTGGATTACCAGAGATGTAGCTATTTTGTTTAAAGAAGAAATGTGACTTACTGCAAAACATAAAGAAAACAACATTTATACTTTTACACCTGTGCCTTTCATTATGAATGAAATAATTAGATGTTAAGCCACCTGTATGGATTTTTCCCAACTCAAATGACATCAGGGCTCAATTATAGAGAGACCTGAATCCAACAAATTAGAAGAGAGTAAAAACAGCTTAAGCAGGTGGTTTAGGGTAAATGTTTTTGTAGTTAACAGCTTTTCTATATAGCCTTACTTCCATTAAGCTTTTCACCTGCTCTCTGAGTGCAGTGCTTTCATGTTTTTGAAATACTTGCATGCTGCGATCTCTGTTGGATCAACAAATGATTTCTATAAAAATAAAAAACTTTTCTCAATATTGTTTTCTGAAATCTCTGAGGGTGGGTCTGCATCAGAAGCAAAAGTATACAACACGTATTACTGTTTCTTGCACCACAGAAGTATAGTGGAAGTTTTATTCATTATGTTGGACAATTGTGTTTTTTTAATTGCATGCCACACTGCTTGTGATACTAATAGACATTACTATTGATGCTAGTGCTCCTGATACACTGCCCTCAAGCAAAATAAATTTATCTATTAAAGGAGTCACTGGTGTCTAGTGACTAGACTTGTAGATTGGGAGCCTGAACTTGAGGAGGCCTGGCCTAATTAATCACTTTATGTTCGATGCAGTCCCAAATCAGGATACACCTAAGCACCTTCTTAAACTCACACTTAAAGTTAAGTCCCACTGAAGTCAATGGAAATTAAGCACATACTTAAATGTTTTCTTGAGCAAGGATGCATCTCTATATTGGGCCTACGATAAATCAGAAATAATGTTTAGAAGTATAAAAATGGGAGTTGAATCTAAAGAATAAGATGTTTACCCTGAGGATGAACCAATCAATAATCAGACATAGGGAAAACTGCAGTAGTACAGTCCTCTTCATTTCACCATATGCCAGTAAGATTGGCATAACTTTGTGTAAATAATGATATCATCATCTCAAATGTAAGAACATGTTACTGAACAAAGAATGTCTCTTTTATGAAGGGATTTTATTACTGACCTATTTGAAACATTTGCTTATACAAGCAGAGATTTGTCTGGAAAGTAAACGATTATAACATTTCAAAAATACATTCCAGCAGGAAACAAAAGGGTAAAAAAAAGCATCAGAAAAATGTTTAGGAGAATGTTATTAAAATTATAACAACTTTTCATTTTATAACTTCTACTTTGTCATGAATAGTGGAGGCAGTCTGTGTAGCTGTTAAACCACAAGACTGGGAATCAGGAATCTTGGGGTTTGAGTGTTGGCCCCTGCAAATGATGCAGTAGCAGTGAAATTCTCTTCTGTGCTAAGAATTGCGATTTGAAGTGGGCCTTAAATGGCTCATGGAGCTTCTGATAGCCCTCTGGACAGGGGAGAATTTCACCCTGTGTGACTTCAGGACAATTGTGTGTATCTGTTTACATAAGTAATTAATGTCTGGAAAGTGCTTTTCATTTATATAGCATATTTTTTCAGATCTCAAAGTTATTATTATAGCTTTCTTTAATGTTTCTTCATTATTTTGTCAGAGTACTCTTTGAAAGATAAAAGGTAAACAAAAGTAAACTAGGGTTGAAAACACAGACACGCACAATATCCCTTCCCCTTCCCCGAAAGCACTGTGTTTTTAGCACCCCCCTCAAAAATCTCCAACATGGAAAAGAAAAAACACTAGGTGTTAGTATCCTGAGAAATGGAGCAAACAAAAACCCTGAATGAAAAAAATGGCCCAAATTCATCACTGGCATAAGTCAGCAATGACCCTGCTTTGGAATTAGGCATCTAAGGAGTTTTTTTGTAAGAAGCCAGGGTTGTGGAGAGGGAGGAGGAGGAGGACCTCCCTCATAACTTTTTGTCAGGGATCTGCCACTCCCACATAAAGAGTCACTGGGTGCAGAGAGAGAGAGGGAAAACATGTTAGCATCAGAATGACTCTATAGCCTAGTGGTAAGAGTATTGTCTCAGGATATTGGAGATGCAAGAGTCCAGCCCCTCTGCTCCAATGTGGAACAGCTTCCACAGGAGCAACTGAGGGTGCCCTACGTCAGACTATCCAATAACCCAGAGGTTAGGGTTTCACCTGAGAGTTGACAGATCCCTTCCCCTCTTGTGGACAGGTAATGTGACACACTGAATAACCTAATCACTGGGATAAAAGTTGTGGGAGGGTCTCCTCTTCCTCATTCCCCAGCTGTTCTGTGTGAACCTCTGAGCATGCTGATTAGATAGGATCCCAAACACATATTAGGCAGCCAAAGCCTATCTTCCTGAGTTTGTGAATTGCTCTGGGGCTCAGGCAGGAGACAGGCATCTGGATACCTAGCGTAAGGCACCACTGTGCATACCCTGAGGCAGAAACATAGGCACCCAGGAAACTTTTTACTACAAAAACGTAGGTGCTGAGTGAGTTCAGGTGCCTTCAGGCTTCAGCAGGATTTTCATGAATTGGAGCCTAAAACTGGGATTTAAATGCCTAACCCCAGAGTTTGGTACCTAAGTACCTTTGTGAATCTAGACCTCTGATACTATAATGATCGGTGCCCCTATAAAACAATAGCATCAAACAGATGCCAAAACCAGGGGATACCTTGGAAGGAGGACTATAGAAGAAAGGTACAAGAGTATGCATGGTAAAGTATGCGGTCCCACTGCAAATCCACACCCAATTAGTTTACACTTGTGCTTTCCTCAAAGTTATTCATTTTTTAACACCAACCAAATGCCAAAAACCACTGAGTTACTTTACCACTTTCTGAACATACTGTCTGAACATGCAATTTACACTACAATTACCATCACTGCTCAACTGAGCCCAATATGCATTGACTTTTGTACTCTCACCAAGTTATCTTGAGGGCTCAGATGCCACTTATGTGCATTAAAAAAAACTAGCAACATAGTCCAATTATGTTAAGTTCTTGACCAGAAAAGCTGAGTTGCTTATTGAGGCGTTTCAGATACTTGGCTCACTGCAACAAAAGTAAAAACTTATTTTGCACTGGTATCTTGCATGCTTTTGGTGCTAATAAAAATAAGATATAAAATGAAATGCTGCCAGCATGATGCTGCAGAAATGTGTTTCCCTGGGTTATGATTTAATCCATAACTGTAGTAACGTAGATCACAATTGGCTCATTTCTCATCATAAAGAACCCTGGATTATTCAGAGGCTGCTATGAATGGCCTTAATGGGGGGAGGGATAGCTCAGTGGTTTGAGCATTGGCCTGCTACACCCAGGGTTGTGACTTCAATCCTTGAGGGGGCCATTTAGGGATCTGGGGCAAAAATTGGGGATTGGCCCTGCTTTGAGCAGGGGGTTGGACTAGATGACCTCCTGAGGTCCCTTCCAACCCTGATATTCTATTCTATGATTCTATAAAACCAAGTGGGTGGAAACAGTTCCATTTATTACTTGGTAAAACATCAAGATCCTTGCCCTCCTATGTGAAAACCCCCTTACCATTTTCCAGGTGAAACTGAAATCCAGTCCTAAGGGTGAAGTGGTTTGAAGAAGGATAACTTAAGTGCACTTCCCCCTTCAAGACTTGGCTGCTGCTTCCTCTGAGTCAGAAGGATCCTCTTTCTTCACTTTGCAGCAAGTGGTTTCCTGTTTCCTCCCCTCTAGTGTGTCTTCCTGAGACCTGACCTTAGATCAGTGGGAACTGTATCTTCCTGATGCTTAAATCTCTGCAAGGGGAAAGAGCGTTTCAATCTCAGAGGTGAAATTTACCACTAAAAGGCAGTGTCACAACATGCCAATTTCCTGTGCTTTGATATGGCCCCATTGGTCACTGAATTAAGCAAGCCCCAATGCTACAGACATTATTGGCTGAAGCCCCTTGAGATGAAATTGAACTCACTTCAGTAACATTAAAGCAATGTAGGGAAAAGGCTGCATTTCTATGTGAGTGCATTTCACAGGACGTTAAAGCTGCCTTCACATTTAATAAAGTGCTGCTTCCACACATCCTAGGAGAGGCAATCACAGTGATTTGGGTTCAGCAGGCAAACAAAGTAAAACAGTGATTTGGAGGGGAAAAAGATTTCTCCTGCAACACTTGCAGGCAGCCCAGACTCCAACTCTAGGCCAGCCTGTGAGAGGGGCTCAGAAGTTCACAAAGACAAGACACTGGAAGAAAAGTGACTTGTCACAACAATTGTGTGCATGTTTGGAGGGATTAAAAAGTACCAGTGGAGCCAATGGCAACTCACACCAGCTGAAGCTCTACCACTTGGATACATGAGTCTAGGAGATGCATCCAGTTTCTTTGGTTTAATGGCTGAGATGCAAGCTCCTGAAAAAGACACTGGGAGCTAAAGCTAGCCAGCAGAAACAACTTTCACACATTAAACCTCTAATGAATGGAGAGAGTGATAGCAACCACCTTCGTCTCTCAGGAAGGAGTAGGGGTTAGCCTTCTCCTACTCAGGCCGTCCTGAATGCTCTCTTCAAGTAGTGTGATGATATCTGATCCCCACATATGCTTCCCCTCTATCAAATGCATTTTGTCTGTGGCAAGAGGACTCGTTTATGGTTATTTATACATAGAACACACACACAGGTAGTGAAAGCAAATGCACACATTTGGGGATAAGATGATTCTTTCCTCCCCATTAAGAGCATCCACAATTTAGGATTTATGGTTTCCAGGGCAATTGACCTATTCTGAGGGAAAGGAAACAGACCACCTCCATTTACCAAGCCTCCCCCCTCATATTTAACCAACTATGCACCTCTTCCTATGCAGATCCTTAAGAAAAGGAGACATATCAGTTTATATGCATATAATTTTTTTATGACAAGTGTACATCCGTTTGGGACATCACATTGTAGAGTTAACAAGTTGTGTTATTTAAGCTCAACTTCAGATGGTTCTTCATTTAGAGCAGAGGTAGGGAGAAATTTATCAGTAAATGCCAGGTGTATTTTTTTTTTTAAGTTATTTATTTCACTTCCAGATGGACAATTCATAGACTTAGGAAGATATAAAACCAGTGTGTACAAAATGTGTCACAATAGCAGACTAGAGATCATGCAGCACCTTTAGAAAAATTAAAATTCTGGAATATGTACAGTTAAGTGCCACACTGAATATTTACAACACAGTAATTTACTGCAATTAGTCACTGAAAGTTTCTTAAAAGAAACAAACTTCATATTCCAGCTGTAGGAAGGGGAAATAGCAGAGTACTTAGTGTAACTTCCAAATCTGTACATCCTTAGAGATGAACTGCCAAAAAAACAAACAAAACAATGCACTGCCCAGAAGCCTCCTCCAAAGTCCATCATATGTAGTGAGGAGTGGTGTTCAATGTCTTTGACAAGTATGCAGTCTGGAAGAGTTGGTGGTTGCATAATCTCTTTGTAGCCGACAGGACAGACCTTCTCCACAGTAGCATCGCTGGAAAATCTCCAGGCCATGAGAGCCTTTCCTTCGGTGTTTGGTGCATACTTGGCCTTCCTTAAGGACAGGTTTACAGATCTTGGACCAGAAGTGACGTGCACAGCACAATCCAGTAGCACAGTCGGAAGAGCGGAGGCAGGTGGTACTTTCCTGACCTTTGAAAGGAGAAAGTGATTAAAAGCCTGTGGTAAATTGGCTGGATTGCAGGAGAGTCTAACAGCAAAGCCTTGAACAAGCAATTGCAGTATAGGAGGCAGACTTTGTCTAGGGCTTGTCAGAAAGCAGTTGAGGGGGAGGGAGCCAGGGAGAAGCAGCTGGATGGCTGCATTTAGCCTCACTGCTTCCTCAGGTGGTATTTCTGGCAGAAACCCCAGTTGCGCTGTGCCTCAGTTAAAATGCCTTTTACACAAGGCTTTAGTATACTGCAGGAATAAGGGGAAGCCTAAGCAAGGTTTGCAGCTAACCCACCCCCACCTAGTTACACTTGCTAGTGGAAGAGCCACCAGGCCCCCTTACCTTTCAGGTGGTGCAGCTGGGATGGGGATGTGGTCCTTTTGGGATGCAAGTCTGGGATTCCATGGTCAGGACTGAAGCTCTCGATGATAGTCTCCTCCATCTCCCCGGGGAGAAAGTGACCTTGCTCAGATGGCACACACATCCCTGAGCGGGGAAACAGGGCAGGAGTCAGCACAGCCTGGGTAACACACCGAGGCTGCCACGCCAGCAGGGTACCCCGCAGGTGCGCAGCTATCGGGTAGGCGGGCGCTCCCCGCAGTAGCGCAGACACACGGCCCTTGGGACCCATCCGAGTCTAGCTATTGCACCTGCAGCCGGGCCAGGGCCAGGGCCAGCCTCCCCGCCCCTTCAACAGCGCGGCAGCGCCGCGCACCCCACCCCGCCGCTCACCGTTATTGCAGTAGTTGCCAGGGCAGCACATGGCATGGCGCAGGCAGCGCTTCCGGCGTTTCCTGCAGGCGAGGCAGAGCGGGACTGCGGAGCCGGCCCCACGCGGGGCGCCGGAGCAGAACTCGTCCGGGGCGCAGTCCTCGTCCTCTGAGCACGTGAAAGGCTGCAAGGGAGACACAGCGCCAGTGAGCGGGCTCACCGCGCGGGGGGGCAGAGGAGCCCCTGGCGCCCCGCTCACCGGCCGCTCACGTACCTGGTGGGTCTCGACGGCCTGGTGCTTGTTGCCCGCCTCGAGCAGGACCGAGTCTGCGGGCGCGGCGCTGGCGAAGGAGCCCCCCTGCCCGGCGGCGCCGCCTGGGAGCAGGTTCTTGATGGCGTTGGAGTTGAGGAGGCTGGAGCCGAACCCGGCACTCGACGCCGACGCTGCCCAGGGGTAGCGGCAGCACAAAGCGGCCGCCAGCGCCACACATAGGCGGGCCGCGCCCTCCGCGCACAGCAGCATCTTCCAAGCGGCAGCGAGCTGAAGCCTGGGGGGCGGGGGGTCAGATCCGGCCCGCACGAGGTAAGGGACCCGCGCGGTAGCTGTACGCTGGGTGGGCTGGGGCGCCGCTGCCGAGCGCAAGCCCGCGGTGGCGCAGAGAGATGTTCCGCACAGCTGCCCGCCACTGGCAGTTACCTGCCTGCCGGTTGCTGCCTTTATACTCCCGGGGGCTGGCTCGTGGTCCCGCCCCTACGGGGTGAAGGGGGAGGGCGCCACAGGCAAAGATGAGATTTCAAAGCGAGCCTGGGGGTTGCGCTGCTGCCACCCCCCAAAGGCTTCCTCATTGGCCGAGTCCCAAGAGGGGAATTTCGCAATCGCCGCCGTGAAAATTATCAGCGACTTCCCAGGCAGCTGGTGCTGCCACAAGGCTCTTCGCGGCCGGGAGCCCCGACCTGAGCTGCGGGCACCGGGGGCTGCCTGTTTTGTGGGAATCGCGTACACTTTGTGACCTAAATCCCTCCTTTTAAAACATGTTGTCACACGGCGCCGAACCCCCACCCTCCGTCGGGGCCGCTGGGTGTCGCCTGTGCTCAGGATCAGCTGCCCAACCACGTTACCAGTCCCCCCAGTGTGGACTTTTGTGTATTCAGGGGGGAAGCCGAACATTACTCGCCTCTGTTACGTGTGAGGGGAGCATTTAACGAGGCGCAATCGTTTTCCCGGAGGGTGCTGTTTGAGCTGGCGTTTTTCACTGTATATAATCTTCTTTGAACAAAACAAAACACACCTAATTTCCACATCAAACGCTGCGTAAGAATGGAGGCCACGCTTTCTAATTATCCTTTGATGGGATATTTAGAGGGAGCCTGGCATCTGTTAGTTGCAAATTAGTTCAAGGATGGTTTGTCCTGTACAAATGTAGGAAGGCGAGGTAGAGTCCGAAGCTGTCAAGTCAAGTCCCCATTTCAAGAGGTGTGTTTTAACTTTATTCAAATGCTTTCCTCAACTGGCAGCATTTGCCCCCTCAGTGTAATGGGAGACGCTGGTTAAACATACAACGGAGATCAAAGGCTGGTGCAGCGCCAAGCTGCCGAAAACAGTGTGCCAAATTAATTATCTGGTCGAAGCCTCCTAAAACAAACCTAGGTTGATTAGCACGTAGGGATAAGGCGCCGCTGCCGGTCCTTTTAACTGTCTTTTAGGCACTGGGAAGCACTAATAGTTCATAACTTTGTGACACATAAGTTAAAGGGGTATTCTGACTCGGGAGTGCAAAGGGACCAAGTTACAAAATAAGCCTTTGCTGTAAAGAGGCGACTTAGCATCCCGGCCTGGGGACGGGGCGACTTGACTATTCGCGCTCCCCACGCTCTAGCCGGATGTCAAACAGCCGCAGCAGCAAGTGGTTGTATATTGTTCCTACGGTTTGGCCAGGATTTCATAACAATGGCTCTTGAGCGAGCCTGCCTCGCCCCCTCTGGTTTTGGGGGGGCGTTGCGCATTTTAGAGGCCTGGATTGTGAGGTTTTCACCTGCCAGACAGGTTTTGAGCTACCAAAGCAGCCCCTTTCTGCTCTTAATGGATAGTAGCGCTGTTTGGTGCTTTAAAAACACATTGCATCATCCCACTGCGGCATATGCAAGCGGTGGTCTGGATTTGTAGCCTTTACTCGCACATTGACTTCAAAGGGACTGTTCAGTGATCTAGGGTTACTACTGTAATTAGAGGCAGGATCGGGCCTTTTAGTGTGAGGTTAAACTTTCCAGGCAAGCTTATCTCGGCTAATAGGAAATAAACAAAGGCTTGGCATAGCTCATTAGGGCTTTGCCATGAGGAATAAAATCTGTTTGAACAGGAGGGCCATGTCTGACGACCACTTTTTTGCAAATGTTGTTGTAGCTGTGTGGGTCCCTGGCTATGAGCGAGACAAGGTGGGTGAGGGAGTATCTTCTATTGGACCAAGAAGGTAGGTGCAAGAGACAAGTTTTGGCGTATACACACATATTACACAGAGCCCGTCTTCAGCTCTGGGTTTTGGTGTCTAACTGCCTGTGCTGCAGGTTATGTATTGTTTTAGAATGGCGCACCTAGGGAAACCATGGTGCTGAGGTCTGGAAAGATGTGACTCACCTCTGTACGGGTTAGGTGGGCTCCCACTGCAGGACGCAGTTAATGTGGACTATTAGCTGCTGTATTAGTCAACATAGTTAGCTGAGCCCTTTAGGAACCTTTAAGGCCTCAAACAGTAAAATCAGTTCCCAAGAAAACACAGAGTTATCACTTTATTCCCAGCATCATTTATGCCCGGCCCTGGCTGCGCGCTCTCACCCATTAAAAGGCGGGTATTCCCGCCTCTCTGCTCTCATTTAGCGCAGTATTTCCCTGGGGCAGCCTGCCGCACTTCCCATAAGACTCCCAGCCCTGTGCCTCCGCAGGGCTGTAACAGCTGGCTCCAAATCAAGCCAGTCAGCCCCTCGGTTACCTAAAAGCAGAGCGAGCCGCTCGGGCTGCCCAGCACGTGCTCCAGAAGAGGCGCGCTGGGTACCTCGGAGCGCTGGAAGCGAGCGGGCTGCGCTGCACAGGCTCCGGCCATGGGCTTGAACGTCAGTAACGTGCCCGGCTAATCCTCCCCCACTCGCGCGTCCTTAATACGGAACTGTGCCAGCCTCCACGTTGCGCAGCGCTGCAGGGTCGGCGCCGTGCCAGCCTGCACGTTACACACAGCCTAGAGCAGCCCCCCCACCCTCCGCATGGCGCCGTGTCCGCTGCGATTGGGCACGGGCCAGTGCCCCTCCGCCCCCAGGCCCCGTGTGTCTCCTCCCGCCCTGAGGGTGGGGCTGGTTCGCAGCCCTCTGGGCCCCGCGGGCTGGGGCTGCGGGGGGACCCGGCTTGCCGGGCTCCCCGCACCACGCCGCGTCCGGCTCACTGGCTCGGCAGCTGACAGGGCTCAGCGCCGTCCCTGGGGCCGGGGCTGTGTTTGCTCAGCGTGTCAAGCGAAGCTTGCTGAGCGCTCGCTTTGATAAGCGGAGATCAAAGGCGCCGGGGATCCCAGGTCTTAATCAGCCGTGAGCCTCGATGGCGAGGCCCCAAACAGTCCGTTCGCTGGGGTTTTGCGCAGCCACTGTGCTCAGCAGCACAGCCTGGGGCAGCGTCTGCCTGGCCGCAAATCCATTCCCACGACAGTGCGCGCTGGTGGCTTGCAGTGCGAGTCTCCGGCCGGCCGGCCGGCCAAAGAGCCCCACGGCCCTCTGCCTGCATGAGACGGGAAGAGGAGGATTGGCTTGAAGCGTTTCCTGGGGACTTGCGGGGCCTTGTCTGGCAGGGGACAGTGAAAAGTAACGCGCTCAGCGCCCTCCTGTGGTCGCTCAGGGTCAGTTTGCAAAGCACCTACAAAAGGCTGGGCCGGGCCGGATTAACCTTTTGGGGGCCCGGCGCCAAACATCCTTGTGGGCTCCCATATAGTGAGCCCGACGGCACCACTGGTGTCATAGGACTGCTGGGGTGGGGATGAAAACATTTATTCGAAAACAAAGTAAGATATTTGAAGCTATGGTTGATTGAAACCTCCACCCAGCCCACAGAGAACAAAGTGGGCAATTATCAGTGTACCCAGAATATTCTTGATTTTGGTTTACTTGTGTCAGCGGGCTTTTGTCTTTTTAGTTTAACTGCTCAGGGCCTGCTTGGGGACCTGAACACAAGTCTTCACTTAGCACAGTTATGAGCCATATAAAGCCTGGATGTAGCAGTCAGTGGAGTTGCACCTGCATCTCCCCACCACTTCCTCTACCTACAGTTATGTTTCGCAAATACATTTTTTGAAAGCTGGATTTTCTACTTTGATGCAGTAATGTTTAAATATTAAAAAAAATAGTTTCTTTAGTCTATTTCTCCCTTTGCCTCACCATCCCTCATGACTTTAAACAGAAAAGTTACTGTGCTGGAGTGTGAGGAGGAAAATTGTTGGTGCCTGTCTTTTGCAGGGAGAAAGGGTCAGACAGACAGACAGGTACACACACACTTACAATTTACCAACACAATCCAGCCTTAAGCCCCTACCCCAACTTTCACACCTGGGCTCTCCCCATGCCTCCTACTGTCCTCCCACACACAATTAACCCCCACCTTCAAACAAGGGCTCTCCTTAATCACCCTGCTATTGTCAACCCCCCACTTTCACCCCAGGGCTGTCTCCCTCTCTTCTACTGCCTCCCATGCCCTGAGCCAACCCCACCTTCAACCCAGACTCCCCTCCCTCCCTCTGCTCCCACATACAGCCCCAACCCCCACCTTCATCTCAGACTCCTCTCCCTCTGCCCCTCCACACCCAACCCTGATCTTCACACCCTGCTTCTCCTACCCCCTTCCCAAGGAGTCACCGCTGGCTCTCCCGTCGCACTTGGACTTGCCCCACAACTGCCCCTTGCCCCCAAACTGCGCTCTATCCCTCCCCGGAGTGCAGGGGAGAAGTTTCTGGGCCTTCTCAGTGGCAGGGGGTGGTGGCAGCCAGCCCCACTGTCACCATCCCTTGGCTCTGAGGGACACAGAGAACCAGCCTCCCCCACACTGCCCCCCAATGGCAGCTGAGGAGACACACACACCTGGGCTGAAGCTGCAGGGTCAAGACGGTGCCCAGGAGCCCACAGCTGGGCATCAGGGTTGCTGGGGGCCACATGCTGGGAGTCACAGCACTGCTGCTGCTACCCCGGAGAGCAGGGGAGACTCGGAGGTGGGGGGGGGGTGAGGCGCTCGTGCCCCATGGGGAGGGCGGTGTGGTAGGATCAGCACCCCAGCACCGGGAACCCTCTCCCTGCACTATTTCTTTTTTTGGTCCATTCCTGCCACTCACTTCAACTGGGGCAGCTCACAGGATGGTGCTGGGCTTTATGGGACTACTAGTGTTGCTGGCAGAGCAGGTCCAAGGGCCCCGGTGGAAGGCAGCTTCACGCGAACTACAGCTCCGAGCACACCTTGCAGCACATTGCTTGGCTTGGCCAGGGCTGGATTAACCCTTTGTGGGCCTCCAAATAGTCATTATGGGCCCCTTCCAAATGTGGGCCTGGTGCCATTGTAAACCCGGTACAGACACTGGGGGCATCTCCACTCTAAAATTTGAGTATTACCTCACTAAACAACAATACACCTTGAAAGCATTTGAAACAATAGGAGGAATGATTTTAAATTGTTAATCAGGCATTTCCACCCAATAGAGGGAGGAATGAGGAAAAAATAATGTAGCTAAATCTGATAATTTTGTAGGGGAAGCCTGGCAGACAGTTATAACAAACTAGTCAGCTGAAACTATCATCAGCATGACAATGGTTTTGAAAGTAAAATGAGGCCAAAAAATACTGCAGCTGGTTACCTGGGACCCTCTTTGTGTGGCTCTTGTCCAGTTGCTGGAGGTTAGGCATTCTCTAATGAGTTGGGATTGAGAGTTCCTAAGTAACAAGGAGACTTTATTACCATAATTCATTCCATTGGCAGAGAAGGAGAAAGAATCCAATATAGAACTTGAGAACCACAAGGGCTGGGGAAATTAGGGATTTAAATACTTACTGTTTTATGCTATAATCCATAAACTCTGTCTTGAAGATAGCAGCAATAATGTTATGGATCTAGTAATTGTGGGTTCCATTCCTCAGAACAGTACTGCACATGGTTTCTCCTGACACTAATGTACAGTGATTTGGGGATAGTACCTAACTTTCCAGAGTATCTCCAGAGATGTGAAGGCTCTGAACCTTTGGTGCACAGGAGGTTTTTCATAAGCTTCATATAATGACAACTTTCCTAAGGGGGAAAAAAGAGGAGCTAGGTAGTGAAAAACCACTTTCTATAACTATTCCTCATGGGATAGTTGTCTCCTCTATCCAGAGTGAATTTCGATCTGAGATCCCTTTTCCCCCCTATCAGTGGGCAGATTGTAGAAGAGTAGAAAAGTGCTTGCATTTGGGTGATTAACTGATGGCATTTAATTTGTGTGAATATAAGAGAATAGATTTTTTTACTGAGAATTTATTTTGCTTCTGAAACTTGAACTTGGAAAACCATGCAATAACATTGCTCAAGAGTGGCATTGTTGCTATAATGTAAGTCTCTTAGGGCCTGACTCCACTCCTATTCAAGTCAACTGCAAAATTCCTCTTGATTTCATCTGAAGCTGGATGGGGCTTTATTATGGGAATTACTCCAAGCTATAAAGAGGAGCGACATCTTTAATGTGATGCAGGCAGATGTTTGTTAAAACAGAATGATATATCACAATGGTGGTGGCATAAAATGCATTAGTGGCTGTGGGTGGGAGGCTCCAGCAGGTATTTATTTTCCTTCCACCTGGCCAATTTACTTAATTCATTCTCATTCCTTTGAACAGACTTTCTCTATTTACAGGGAGTGCAGTTTTATTCATTTTATTCATTTCCTTTACTAAGGTTAGATAAAAATATCATTAAACTATCATCAGCATGAAAATGGTATTAAAAGATTGTTTTGAAAGTAAAATGAGGTTAAAAAATACTGCAACTATACCATCTTCATCAAAGCTTTGCAGATCATAAATGCTAATTCCCTTAAGGCTTGGGTGTTTACTTCAGAAGATACAACCCTTTAATTAGAACTACAGTATTGACCACCCACATACAGTGTTATTGATACTCTTGTTACCTTGTGCTAGGGTATTGTCAGATCTTGTAAGCAAAGTAGGATCAGGCCAGGTCAGTAATTGGATGGGCATCCTTCAAAGAACACATCAGGTGTTGCAGGAAGTGGTGTAGGCAAGACACTTCTCTTTGAATCAGTGATGAAACATTGTTGGAGCATGGTGTTTTAGGTATTGTGCCGCTGTTTCTCAGATGAGATGTGAAACCATGATCTTTACATTTGTATAGTCATTAGAGAACCCATGACTTCATGTTATTTTTAGCATAGAATAGCTAACATCACCTCTGGCCAAAATCTGATTCTGGTAATTATGTGATGACACTAAATTATCTTTGTAATTTTCAACTGAATTCATCTTTACATTTCCTAAACTGTTGCTGTAAAGCAGCTGTTGCATTCTATGTCAGATGTGGCTGCATGTCAGTAGTGCATGAAGTGATCCCTGTGTACAGTATCTCTTTTCTAGCCTATAGGACTGTTGGGGTACTTCATTAATTTTGTAAATTACTTGAGCTATTTAGATCCATTCAAATAGGGCCATTTTTATCTGTCTACAAACTGCAACATTTGCAATAACCAGATCCTGAAAACAGTTATGATATTTTCTCAGTATCTCCCCATATATCAAGTTTCAAGGGGGGCTTTCCTTACTGGGGGGCTGAAGGATAGTTTCTCTTACTTGGATCTTTATTTCACTTCCTTCAGTATTTGCTGCAAAGCATTTAAGCATCTGCTTGACTTCCATTTCAGTGGGATTTACACAGATGCTTAAATGAGTTGCTCAATAGGGAAGGGCAGCTATTGTACACATTGAGCTTTTAGCACACAAACTCAGGCCCTAATCTTGCTATTTTGCAAGATCCACATTTACTACTGAGATGATGAGATCAGGCAGTAACTCCTCATATCCTGAGCACGGTGGCATTGGAACAGTTTATATAGTGAGGGTGCTGAAAGCCATTGAACAAAACTGTAAATCCTGTATAAGATGGAAACAACTTCAAGACAGGGGGTGCTGCTGTTCAAGCACCCCTGACTCAGCATTGCAGAACTCATGTGGCTTTCTAATTACAAAGCTGAGACCTACATTACAGCGTTGTCTGTGGGTAGGCTTGAAGTAATCCACATTTTCCTGGCATATTGTCCACGGTTGGTCAGTCACTATCTCTAGACATGACAGGGATAAGGGACAGCCATGACAGACTACTTTTTGTTTTATCGCCATCCATCTGTTTTCATTTTCGTAGCACATGTACTATTTATGGTCAAACAGTATTCTTCGGGATTCAGTTTACTTTTTTTGGAAGTATATTTGTTTTCAGTACGCATGTTACATATATATTTATGTAAACAGAGAAACACAGATATAACAGTAGAGGTACATAATTCTTTTACAACCTCTAATAATTGTACACACACATAAATAGATGGTACCATAAATACATTCAAGTATGCCATCTAACATATCTGTGATATTCAAATGAAACATCACACTTCAGTCACCATGGAAATCTCGCCTCTTCAGTATGGTCACCTTGTGTCTGTTTTAGATAAGGACATGACTGCATTAATGCTTTAAGAGTACTCAGTCTAGAAGTACTTTCTAACAATTGTTAGATCATGTGTCAGCATGTATCATCATAAAATATAATAAAATATGATTAGATTCTGATTTGAAGTACAACTTGTACAAAACTAGAAATCTGACATCGCAGAGCACATCAAAACAATGTTCAAAAGTAATTATTTTTATTTCAACTCTATAAAGTATACAACAGGCACTCAGCAATTACAGCTGCAGGGAAAATACAGAGCAAAACAAAAGCAGTTAAGTTTACAAAAAAAAAGTTCTTAAATCTACATCAAAAGAGTGCAACTGGTCAATGACCATTTGATGACAGACATTGTATTTTGACAAACAAAAAACTCTTTCATGTAGAATCCATTGTAAGAAGAAAACCAAAGAATTATAGCCATAAGAATACAAAAGAAACAACCAGTGTAAAAACAGCATACATTGGAATAAGTATGGTAGGCAACTCTGAATGAAATTTCCCTTTGCTAGTAAAGCCTGAAACATTTGAGAAATTGTCAAAGTCTCAGTACTATGTCTGTTTATGTAGTAGACAGTTATGGAAGAAGAGAACTAATAACATACTTTCAATATTTAGCTTTCTAGGTGTGTTGAGAGCTTGCCTCAGAAATGATTTGCATATACAAGAGCTCATATAAAGCACTGATCCTGTTTTGTTGAGTGGTGCAACAAGATATTTCTTTTGTAGTCATTGGTTTCACGTTGAGATGTGATTTTGTTTGGTGTAAATTACAGTTAATTGCTAATCATTTGTCTGTGTGGAACATTTGTAATGGAGTGTATAAAATACGATATGTTAGAACTTTACTGCACTATAGTTTTTTAAATCTGCACAGCTTAGCAAAACAGGAATACCTGTATACAGACTGATAGTATGTCATATATTAATTTGACCTGCACGTACATTTATACATTTCACAGAAATGACGCTGTATCTCATTAACAGATTCACAGCTCTGGTACATTTAACAGAAATAAGAGAACAACTTCATCATTTCTGTAATTCTTCAATATTATATAATAAAGGCTTATAAATTGTTAGCAGAAAGAACTGTAAAACGCAGCAAGCTAAGAAAGGACAACATTTTGAGGTGTGTTTGTCTTTGTCATGCAGCATAACACCAAATTTGTATTTTTATAGGATGCCATGAATTTAAGGCACTTGCAACAATGCCAAATAGCTAGGTCATGTTCTAAACTATGGAACAGATGAATAAGAGTACAGTTGACAAAGTTCAATAATACTGACAATTATGACATTAATTCAAGTTTACTTTGATCTAAAACATTACATTACAAATAAGAAAAATGAAGTAATAATGCCATGGAACTCCAAATAAAAAGTTATATGAGTACCACAAAATATCAACACGAAGAATATCTATTTACATAAATATTTGCTTATGGTCCTATTGTTAAATAAGAGGGGTTTTTTTATGAATAATGCAGCAGTGTAATGAGCTACAGATCATCTGTATCTTATGAACCCAGTGCTAACACACTTGTTTTAAATATGGTAGCTGATTTCTCCTTATGTAAATACATCATCTTTCCATACATGATAAAGGAGGCAAAAAGAAAAAAGGCAAGTGGAAATACTGAGGCCATCAATTTATGTGAATGTATATATGTAAATCAAATATATTAATTATAAATGAAGGGGTTATTCATATACATATGATAATTTAAGTTATTTAAAATATACTTGGTAAAGAAGATGAAAGTTGAGTGAAGATTTATATCAAAATAAATTTGTATTAATACACAGCATGCCATAGGATTTGGATATTATTGTATGTGGCACAAGGACAAAACTGATAGGAACAAACAAAAGTAATTGATAACAAGCTCATTTTGAAACATTCTTCCTGTATTGTTTTCAGTTCACCCAAAAAATATTGTGACACTCTTTTCTCTTGGCAATTCTTCAGTTCATTGTAACTGATAGTTGAATCCCAAGTACTCATACCATAATGACTATTTAGAATTGAGAGAGATGATAAACTCTTGTTCTTCATGTCCTTATGTATAACAAGAAAGTCAATTAACAAATTAAACAAGTTTCACTGTCCAATATGGCCACATCACTCCATGTCAGACAATGGGGGTGAAGGGATCCAGTTTTAATGCAGAAATAAGGTGAATACACTTTTTTTTTTTTTACTAAGATGACTATGAGACTGTTTTAGCCCTAGTATCTGCTTTCGGACAGTATTTTAAATCCCTAAGTTAAATGTTTAAAATTAAGTATATGGTATACTTGTTGTATACAAGTAGTTCCTCGTAGATGTAATTATTATTATTTTTATGATTGCTTCAGAGTGTACAAACCTTAATGCAATGCCACACATGATTAATGAATAGCAGAAGTAATTTGCAGTTATGTTGTGCTGCTGATATTGCCTCATCCTACTATATGTAACTGTAAAAATAAATTAAATAGGTTAGTTAAAGGAAACTGCGGTAAGTGAGGCTTTCTAGTCTGCTGGCAAATTGTAGACATGATGTTGGTATATTCATTATTCTACTTTGACAATGTTATCCTTAAAATGCTTTATTAAGCCAATGTATGTCCTTATGAATATGAAAACCTGCTAAAATGTATTCATGGTAGGCATTCTATTATTGATAAATCCCCTACTATTTGCTTCTCCTGTATTTAAAGGTAAAGACAAAAATGCCACAAAATCTTCACAGGGGCCTGCTCCTGTTGAAGTCAGTAGTGAAACTTCTATTGATTTCAGTGGGATAAGATCAGATCCTAAATTTCCATGCTTTGAAAAATCATGTATGCTATTAATATGCTGATGTATTAAGACACGTACAGTGGTCACCACAAAAAACTAACATCTGCTAACTGTTACCGCACAGTGTTATTTGGGATTACCATAGTCTTCCCATAAATTTAGAACAGGAGATATCCATAATAACTGTGTGGTACCAAATGTGGGAAATGTTGATCTTTTAACGGCTTCAATACATATATAATGTGTTGGAGCACAATAAATTAAGTCACATATTTTGACTCTATAACATGGTATAATCAGATGTGGCATCATATGCTGCTCCAATGAATATAATGGGGCCCTGGTAAAATCTATTGCAAATTCTGAAAACTAATGCCTCTTATAAATGTGAGGGGGTAAACTTACATTCAATCTAACACATCTCTGATTAGTTGGCAAATAAGGTTTGATTTTTTTCTCATATCATTGTAGATCAGGATTGACTCCACTGATGTCCTGGAGTTACAGTGATGTAAAAGCAGTTGAAGTGAGAAAAGAATTCAGGCCTGTAGTATCCTTTTCCCTTGTCTTTTTTATAGCAGTTTGTGGTGGCTTAATTCTATAGCCATTGCAGCATCTCAGTATAATCAATGAAGTGTCTGTGTACTGCAGATATACATGCCAGCAGATCTCTCACAAATACAGTAGACCTGTGTTGCTCTCACATTAGTTTTCCACTTATGTGGTCTGCCATCAGAATGCCATCCATTACTCCAGGCAGAGTATTAGGATTCATTGTTATAATACTATGTTGTAACTGAAAACGTTGGTTTAGTTACATTTTGAAATATAGTGCTAAAAATATAGCGCTAAAAATATAGCCAGGTCATCTGCAAACTGCCCTCGGTATTGATATATTGTTAAAGAAGCAGGAAAAGTAAGAATACTATGATGGCTCCCAAATACTGCAGAGTAAAAGCAGAGAAGATGCAAATGTGGAGACTTAAAGGATTCTCTGTTTTTAGAGCATCACTAAAGATGATGTCTCTTGCTACATATCTCTGAAATGCTTATTGACTGTTGAACATTTATATTCACAGATGAAAGACGTACATAGCACCTATACAGTATGTTACGGGTCTTAGATTTTCTTCCTTGGGCTCTAAAAGCTAAGGGTTATTTTAAGATCAGTCTTTATTTCTAATAATTAATAAGACCAGTCGGTTGTTGTCATTCTATTTCTAGGACCGTTATTTAAGCACAGTTTTTTAATATGTAGAATGAATAATAATGATTTTTTCATGCAAATATTTATTGTACCAAAAGGAAAAAAAAAGTTTGTTACATCATGTTCTCAGTTGTATGCGAAAACCGACCCATACCTGCCTTAACAGTTCTCAACAGAATCTGTAGCAGTTGTGCTTTTGTTGTATCAGTTTAAAAAATCTGTCAGAAAGAGAAAGGAAAGGTAACATTCAGTCTTGTCATGAACACTGCTTGAAAAAAGGACAACTTTTAGCACTGCTTTGACATGAACTCATTGACCAATTGTTTTGTGGTCCTCCTTTGTATTCACAGTGGCCTGCAGTAAAAGACCCTACAAACTCACTCTGAAGTGTGGGAGTACCCCACATTCTGTACCATAGATAACTATAGTACATAATAAGTTACTATTTGATCCTACTGATAATTCTAGCTGTAAAATACTGGCTTTAAGTGTATCTTACACTATTATCTTTCAAATTATAATTAGAGCATAGCAAGATAATTGCAGTGATAGAAAACATATTTCTTTACTGGTGAAAAGGCTTGCTTCAGGACCACCATGTCAACTGCTATTTTAAGTTCAAACATAAAACATGTGAAGAGCACTATTGTCATCTAAGCAATAAGTCCTAATGCCACTGTAGTTACTGTAGCAGCATCAATCAAGGCATCATGGTGACCCCGAGCACTAATCCTCCCCAATTCCTTCAGTTTTGCTGGCAGCCGTGTCTCAGGAAGCTGTCTTCAGCAAGGCAGAAGCAGGTAAGAGAAATACATTAAAAGTCTATATCCCATCCTGAGTTGTCATCAGGTGGCGGTTCATCATTGTCCTCAGGGAAACTGTCGAAATTGCTTGTGTCCGTCGGAGATGCAACCTATCAAATGAACAGTTAATGTGTTTACATCAGTTGCTTTTGATTTTAACAAAATCTTTGTTTAGGGACCTTTAGGAAGACCATTTTCCTATCTCAAAACAATGCTCTTTCAACATCATTCACTAAACTAACACATTTTATCTGTGGAAAAGCTCACTAGTTAAATATGACTAGTAAAAGCTCTCAAAGAAAAGGGAGAGCAAATACATTTGTACCTTGGCAATATTGTCATCTAAAAGCTACCACTGCTAGGGTATTTATTTAGGTTTTTTTAGAAATGTATAACAAAAATTAAAAAGTGACTATGCTGGTATCTGGTTTCAGAGTAACAGCCGTGTTAGTCTGTGTTCGCAAAAAGAAAAGGAGGACTTGTGGCACCTTAGAGACTAACCAATTTATTTGAGCATAAGCTTTCGTGAGCTACAACTCACTTCATCGGATGCTTATGCTCAAATAAATTGGTTAGTCTCTAAGGTGCCACAAGTACTCCTTTTCTTTATGCTGATGTCTATGTGCATTTGATGTAATTAAAAAACTATGGTGGTGCAAAAAAATCCAGTGGTTTCCTCAGATGAAGAAAATAACCAAAGATGTAAGATCAAATAAGACCCCCAGAGTACTCCACACCCATAAAAACAAAGCATATCAACAGTGTCCAACCACTCCCACAAATACCAGTTATTATCATTCTCCTCCCATACAAAAAATCTAGTGTAAAAAGATGGACCTTGCAGCATGCTCTGTATGCCAACAGACAGGCCAATTTTAAACCACAGAGGGGGTGAATTATAAAGGTCAGGGCCCACCAAAGAAGTTCACAATGACAGCTCCCCTTCTTTTATAGGAAAGGAGAGCCATTTTAACTAGCTCAACTGATGCAGTTGAGGTGGTATGGCATAGGGAGAGGGGTTGTCTCTCAATAGGGCAGGTTCCAAGCTATTTCTAAAGCAAAGCCAATACTTGTACGCTGCTTGGAAAATAAGAGGTAGCCAATACAGATCCCAAGGCACTGTGCTCCCAAAAGATTGCGTGCTAAGCAGACTACCACATTTTGCACCAACATCAATTTCCAGGTTGATTTAAAGTTAGGGTTGCCAGCCCTCCAGGATTGGCCTGGAGTTTCCAGGAATTAAAGATTAATTTTTAATTAAAGATTATCTCATGCGAAGAAATCTCCAGGAATACGTAGCATCTGGAGGGTGCATTGCCACAATCTAACGGCTACAACATAAGGGATATAATTGAGTTCTGGATGGCATAATGTCCTCTTGAAGGAGGCTGTTATTGGATGGCACACAGACATCTTAACTGGATGAAAGGGTTCAACCCAAAATTAATAAGTGCCCCTCATTTGCATCAATACTTATTAGCTCCTTAATATATTTTGGAAGGAATTATGATCCTTAAAAAATATATGTCTGACTCTTCTGAAAAATATGTGAACAGTTTAATTGAAGACTGTGGAATGCATTGTTTTACAGTACGGTAAAATTTTTTGTTAGCAACAATCTTTCATAGGGGACTGCCTGCAATAAGTGATGAACGCAACAAGCCCCGTCATCGAGCATCATATCGACAGTGAGCTCCCTTGCAGTGCAACTAGTAACTGTTAAAGACACATTGTCAAGTCAGATTTAGCACAAATATATATGTACATTTTATATAAGCAAATATTTACAAAACTGTAGAAATGTTTCTATTAAATTAAAAATCCAATAGAAACATTTTTAAACACAAACACTTCCTGGTGTTTCCACCTAAACTTTGCAGCATTCTGCTAGTAGTGCACATAAGCCCAAATATGAAATAAATAGATATTGACAAACAAGTGAAATTGACCAGTTTGTTTTCATTGGCCATACTGAGAGAAAGTTAACAAACAGAATGAACAGCAGATTTTTTAAAAAAGAAGAATCAGTTTTAATATCTGTTACTGTCTTTAAGAAGTAAATAAATAGAATACAGGCTTTAACAGAGCTCAAAAAAGAACTAGATAAATTCATGGAGGATAGGTCCATCAGTGGCTGTTAGCCAGGATGGGCAGGGATGGTGTCCCTAGCCTCTGTTTGCCAGAAGCTGGGAATGGGCAACAGGACATGGATCTCTTGATGATTACCTGTTCTGTTCATTCCCTCTGGGCACCTGGCATTGGCCATGTCGGAAGACAGGATACTGGGCGAGATGGACCTTTGGTCTGACCCAGTATGGCCGTTCTTATGTTCACAAATATTATTTTAAACATTACTGGCAGTGCCCCTTACTCTGAACCTTTTTTGGGGGGTACAGACTCCTTTCAGTCACTGAGTGACTGCATCTTCCCCATCTCATGCAGAGAGGGGAGGGCACAGGATTCTTCTGCTCTGTCACAGTTAAGAGAAGGAACAACTTGGCACTGAAGTAGGGTCATACAGCCTTGTACAATGATCATGACATCTGCTGATGTATCTGTGCTGCCCATCTCTGTGGGTGAAGTGAGTAGCAAAGTGCAATTAAATAAGATTGTTAAATTTCACTCTGATGCTGATGTTGCTGAAGATGGAGAATGGGAAAAGGATTAAATTGACTATTCAGTTTCCCTTCAGGCTCTGTGGATAAAGAGCTCCCAGAAAGACATCAGCCTAAGAGCTCTGCTGTAAAACAAAACTAACTTGTATTGTAGCCTGTTTTCTCTCGAGTCCTTTCCCAGTTAACTGTAACTGACTTGTCTACAAGTTCTTTACATAGTATATGATGGCTGAAAAAAGGAGAAGAGGCACAAAGAGGGATGGAAGGGGAAATAGTGCATAGAGGAAAGCCCAAAAGAAGAGAAGAGCAAAAAGAAAGAAAAAAAGACAGAACAGAGAGAAAAAAGATAGGAAATACTGAGAGATCAAAAACCCTGTGGTGCAGAAGGAGAAGAGGCAAAGAGAAAGAAGAACTCATTTAGTGACAGGCTCACCCCACTTCAGCTGCTGGAAAGAACATTTAATCACAGGGCCTCCCGATGAAGACTCAGCCACAAGACAAAATGTATTTGACATTAATAAAAGAAAACCTGTCATAAGTGATCTATTTTTTACTGGTCTTTGGTAAGTATCTTCAGACAAGTTTCGCTGCGTGCTACTATTACCTTTACTAAGGTATAGGTATACTGGAACTTTACACAAATGACACAGAGGAAACCACTCCTGATTGACTGGCAAGGACAAAAGTAAGAAGTGTACTTACACTTGGTACTATAGGAGGTGTCAATGTACCTTTTCTTAACCCTTCCCAGTTAAAGCCCTCAAACCATCTAGAAAGGGGATAATGTTAGGACAAATCAAGATGTTAGATATACAGCTCAAATATCACTGTAACACACATAACATGATTCAAATAGCTTAAAACAGATTTTTAATTCCGACATGCAGTTTCTTCAGATCATCTGATTTATAGTCATCATAATTTTTCTGTTGATTTTATGAAATACATTTTTGAAGTTTTTCTTTATGCAAACCAAAATATGCACAGAAATCTCATGGTGATGTAAAGGGTGGCGTAAGTTACACATGATTTGAAAAGTGCACTAGGTGACATCCTCCTGACTGCTAAGGGTGTGACCTAGCCATTCTTCACTACAGGTGTCCTGACAGCTTCTTCTTACCTCCTGCAGGGTCTTTGTGGGTCCCACACTCCCAAAGTTCTTTATTCAGATCCTCTGAGCCAGACTGTAGCTCAGGCTGCAGGCCTGCACAGATTATAAGGGAAAGTAGCACAGCACTGTCCCCATGCCTTTGTGTTCCCTCCACAGACCTTAGATCAGGTTGCATAGGAGTAAGGGGTTGCTCAAACAGTTAAGCAGAGAGTGGGTAGAGTCATGGCTCCACCACCCAAAATAGTGGCCAGCACAGCTAAACTGATTGGGGATGAGGTGGGGGAGAACTGTCTACGGGGCTACCCTCTTGGAGCAAGGAGGAAGCAGTGAAGGACTCATACCACTTTCACAGGGCAGAGTGGAAAGGCAAATTTTTTCCTTCCAATAGATGCTGGCACTCCATGCTCTGTTTTACCTGCTATTGATATGTCAAGCAGAGTGGAGACTGCGCCCATGACTGAACTACTGAGACCAAGAAGAGCAAGTGAAATATCAGTCAGAGGCTCTATACTATCAGTGCCAATGGAATAGGATCAACAGGAACTATAGGCTTAACCACAGGGGCATAGGCACAGTTTAAAAGCAAAAGATGACTTTGGAAACTGGTGGCATATACAAGGGGGTTAAAAATAAATTGATGGTGACTTAATTTTCCATATTGCAAAATGCCATTTGGATGCAAATTTAAGGAAAAAAGCTCATTCACTTAACATACTACCCTATTTGCCATGTAAGGAAGGCTAGAATAGACTCCAAAATATGAAAAGACTGCTGACATAATGTAAAATAACCTAACATCCAAAGAACCAGTTAGAAGAGAAATGTTTTCAGAAGTGTTTTGTGTCAATTTTTCCATATGAAAGCAATTAATTGATAGTTGTGAAACACACTTACTTGTGCTTTTGGATATCTTTTACTCCATTTTTCAAGTTCCCTAACCTTTCTGATGGATTGTCCCTATAAAGAGAGTGACAAAGTTGTTTAATAATGTTTTTTCAGAAAGACATATTTCTTTACTCATAAGATAAAGGTTATTGTATTTAAAATATTTACCTGCATAGTTTTTTAATTAAATTAGCAGCATTTTTGGCAATCTTCTTTGGAAATTCAATCATGTCAATCCCCCTTAATATGATGTTATAGGTCTTCATGGGATCTGGGCCTGAGAAAGGTGGACTTTAGGAAGTGGGAGGAGGGTGGAAAGTGAAAGTTAAAGGTCTGTCTTTAAATCTCATACCATCCTATTATACAACAAATCAGAGGAGATAAATTACAAAAGTAATAATATTTCTTATCCTGTGCTCTCAGGAATATTGAAAGGCTGGACCATTAACATTTTATTTTATATCCTTTAGGAAGTTCTCCAGGATGTTCCCTTTCATCTCCAAAGTCCATGCCATGGTAATCCCTTCTACGGCCAAAGAGTTCTGGGTGTGGTTTTGTCTGGACTTCATCAACGTTGCTCCAAGGGTTGGCGGGAGAGGGAATTAAAGAGCAATTAAAGGCAGTCCTTCTTCCATATGGGCTAAACATCCTGTTTCAGCCGTGATCCCATGTCCTGCCAGCCTAAGAAGCAAGGGGCTGGACTCAGTCCTGATCTCAGGTCCCCTGTTTCCTGACTTACTTTTGTACTACACTTATTATATAATCGCTTTTCAAATGGCACTGGATAGAGGATGGAATAAATACTCTCATTTAAAAGCACAAAGACATGTCAGAGTACAGTGATAGGTGAACAAAATGCCCTTAAATATGGATGGTATAGGTTGTTCACTTTGGGCTAGATTGTGACTTGGACTACAAACCCATAAAAGAGAGTAAGAAATCCCCTCTTACACCTTAAGGCAGGTTACCCAGGTCTTGGGGTCAGATGCATAGGAGTAAGTGGGATTAACTCACTTGCTTTCTCCCTACCAGAAGCAAGTGGAGAAGGGGTGAGAAAAAGTTAGACGCCTTGCTCAATGGCCAGAATAGCTGAGCCAGAACAGAGTGAGGAGTAATTTACTGCTGGCTTATTACCCCCAAGAACAAGAAAGAGGCAAGGAAAGAGCTGTGACTCCATGCTGTGTTTCTCTGAGTGACAATATTTTCCAAGGTTAGTGTAGTTTACGTACCACGTAGGGCTATGCCTAAAGTCACAATCTAGCCCTGTCTCATGGGGGAAATTCATCCAACACCAGTGGCAGATTCAGACCCATCTTGACAGTTAAATTTTCACTATCCTACAGAAAAAAAGCATTTTGTAGAGCTAGCAAACTGAAGTGTTGTACAATCTAAATTCTCAAAGAGTCTTTTCTAACTTATTTGCACATCTTTAGACCATGAGGTCCTCTATGCACGATAAATTTGGACAAGTAGCAATATAACAAACAATATCCATCCTCTTTGGGAACGTTATGAAGAAAAGGGCATAATGAAGCTGTTGTGTATTTTTGATAAATGTAACAAAGCTATGCTGGGGACAGTCCAGGGCCCTATGATCCTTGGTGTCTTTCTCTGTAGCTGGGGAGGCTGGGTGTACGGCCAGTGTGTTTGTCACTGTGTGGATCCACTGGATAAAATCATTGCATAGGAGGTGCACCTGGGCAGCAGATAGTACTACAGCTCCTGAGGATGAGAAGATGCTGCTCCTTCCAGTTAATTTTGAAGTTACATTAAACAGCCTTCAAAGAAATATATGGGACTAGTATTTTCAGTAGCAAGACCTTGAATAATGAGACATTGTACAGAAGTTTCTGTACCTTCAGCAAGAGTATTTTATAAGACTAAATGCATGTATTCCTCTGATGCACAGTCATCTAGGGATATTTAAAATACTTAAAATATTTAAAAATTGTTTGTAAACATGTAATACTGTGAAATACTATGTTGTTCTGCATAGATTTTTAAGTTATTGTATATTTAAGATGTAAGTATTTTTTATAAGATATGTGTAATGTAAGAAAATATCAATTTAAAAATGCATATGTTCTGTACAGAAGTTCAATGGCCAAAAGTAAGATTCAAATTTGTTATATTTCTTTGAATTTAAAGTTTTACAAGAGTATTGAAAAAAGAAACGTGGATAGTCTCAATTTGGAGTGAGGAGGAATAAGGGTAGACCTGATAGATATATTCCCAATAACGGATGGTCTAGTTAAGATGAAACAGTCACTAGCTGCTTCTTGTCTGTAATGCTACATCTAGAGCATTGAAAAATGACAGGTAACAAAATTTAGAACTGACACAGAAATATATGTTTACATAAAGTATATGTGAAATTCAGTTTCAAAATTGGTTCAAATTTTAAAGGGATCTACACTGGTGGACAAATAACGGGAACATTGTTATCCTTTAGCATAGTTATCTGTGTTAAAGGGTACCCTTAATGTGTGTGTAAGAACACTATATAGGCTAGTGGGGATTTAACACACAGGCTGAGGGTGGTATGTCTTTCTAAGATACTATATTAGTTCAAAACTGGTGCCATGGGAAAGTGATCTTCATGCTTCCTGCGTATCAGGAGTATTTTCCAACCCCATTGGCCATGTATAAGGCTAAAATTTTGTCACGGAAGTCACAGAATCTGTGACTTCCAAAGATCTCCATAACTTCAGCCTGCGGCAGCTGGGAACTGCAGGGTCCTGGTGCCCTCTCTGACTTCAGCCAGAGGCAGCGGAGGCTCCCCGAGCTGCCGCGGGCAATGGGAGAACCCCACAGCTCCCAGCCACCACAGGCGACGGGGACCCCATAATTTCCAGCTGTCGTGGGCAGCAGGAGGACCCCCCGCAGCTCCCGGCTGCCACGGGCGGTAAAGGGTACCCTGCAGCTCCCAGCTGTCTTGGGTGGCGGGGGCGCTCCGAGCCGCTGCGGGGGGATTCTGCAGCTCCTGGCTTGGCCCCCTTGCAGGTCCCAGCCACTGCAAGTGGTGCTCTGAGCCCCCATGGGTGGGGGCCCGAGAAGAGCTCCCAGCCAGCCCCACAGCTACCCAGCAGCTCCCCATTTTGTCATGGATATTTTTAGTAAAAGTCAGGAACAGGTCAAGGGCAATCAAGAAAAATTTACGGAAGCCCATGACCTGTCCCTGACTTTTACTAAAAATATCCATGACAAAATCTTAGCCTTAGCCATGTACAACTTTGTTTTTACCTCCTGCTGAAGCCAAATGATATAAGCCACTACCAGGAAATCAGAGTTAATGGATCATTATGACAAATGCTATGTGCCTGCAGTATGTGCATTAAATGAATTTAAACATACAGATGATGCCGTTTTTATACTATGATAATAAAATCCACATGATATTTGTGGGTTTTTGACAAAATCTATGTATAATTATTAACAGCATATACAACATTTAACAGAGAATTTGATTAAATTATAAATAGGCTTGGAAGGATTCAAATTTTATTGATAAATACAGGTAAACTTCGATTTCACTATGCACACATAAGACAATGAAAAATATTTCCATTGATAATCTAAATGTGTAGATAGGCAAAGCAAGAAAAATGCTGCTTGAGAACTTAGTTTGAGTTAAGAAATTTACTGTTGTCTATTTTGACATTTGATGTTGACCATTTGTATTTTAACTGTTATAAAGCTTTAACTTTTTGAATCTCAAAATCAATTGTCATTTAATAATTACTGCTGATTCTCCTATTATCTGACCCCCATTACTTCCCGCAACTGTGAAAATTTAAATGGATAAAAATAGAAAACATTCTTAAAATAAATATTGATATTATCAATGGAAATTTTTAAAAAAGAACTGAATTATAGGTAACTGGACTATGTTTTATGGTAACATTGAAAAATAAATTATTCAATAGGATGTTTGCTCTGCAGAGTTTGTTCTGATTGTATAATTTATTTCCGACATCCATTCACAGATCTCTGAAAAGATGCAGGGTTTTTTTTTAGCAACAAGTGCTGATGGGGTGTATTTTCACTTCTGAGTGCCCATAGGGATTAGAAATTGAACTGTTTAAAGTGGAGTCTGGGTATGCCTTTTTAATTATTTATAGCTTTTAATGAAAACTTAAATTTGACCTTTTGTCATAGTTCAGGGACTTTACTATGCAGAATCTGTGATAGTAATACTGACTTTGTACCTAGCTTGTTGAGTCTGTTCTGCATCTTCTATCCCAAATGTGATTCATTGCTGGTGTTTTTAATAAGTTCCTTTAGGGAACTCTATGTAAATGGAAACATTCTAATAAATTTCTGAATCATGGAAATAGTAGTAAACTTTTATGTATAAAACAGATACTAAAGTAAACATTTTAAAAATTGTTCAAACGATTCTGTAGAATACACTAGATAACTATAACTGGGCTACTTACCTGCTTGAGACTCTCATTTGAAAAAGCTGCATTATTTCAATGTTAATGGCTCAACTCTCCCCTTATTCAATATGTGTAACTCCTATTGACAGTGGTAGGCAAAGGAGGAGGAGTTTATGACCCCACACAATATGAAATATTATAGCTTGTGTATTATAACTTTTCTGGACGTTGCTGTCCTTCATGCCACCAATGAGCTGTTCTCAGCGAGGAATGGAAGTAACATTAGCTGTTGACTTAGAATAGCTAAGAAACACAAATTGATGGGCATGCCTGTGTCCTGGCCCACAGGAGGAAGTTAACTTTAAGGGATGGGATGAGACAGGGTCATGTTCCTGTTCCCCTTCTGCAGAGCTGGCAGGATGCCTATTGGAGAGCTTGGTGTATTCTCCCTTGTCTGCCACTGGCATATATCTCGAACCTCATCCTGAACAACTAAGGAGCATCGCTGAACCATAGATTGCTCTTGATGATTTGATGCCTCAGTGCGAACACACTCAGTTCCCTTGACATTGCTGCCTTGTGTGCTGGAGAGCTGAGAGCTGAGGCAGCAGTGCCAGGGAAGCCCTTCAAGCACTGATGCCTTGAGAAATGCTTAATGAGTACAGGCAAGAGCAGCGTCTAAGGGTCATGAGGTGATAGCATTCATGTGTCATTTTGTTGTAAATTTTTGGCTATAATAGGAAAAAACTGAAGATGCTGTACCACATTATGTTTGCCTACTCTTTCAGATGCTGCTAGCTTCCACTGCCCTAATGTCTCACTGGCTGAATTGCAAACCTCTCTCCTCAGTCCCCCACCCACCAGCAAATTCAGCTCCACCTTTTTCATTAGGAATTCTCAGGGAAAATGAGGGTAGAGTATAGCCATGATTTTGGTATCATTTTACATGTGTTTCATAATAAAGTTGTAAACTGCCTAGTGACAAAATTCCTTGTAATTTGAGAGCTCTTAATAATGATTAGGTTTAACAGTATAGTTTTCAGATTGTTGTAGGTCATCATCACAGATGCCAGCTCTGAGTCTTCCACTGTCCTAATCAAAGTGACAAAGGCAGAAATATTCTGTAATTTGCTGATCTATTTTTATCAGCAGTTCCAGTTCCAATGCCCATACCTGCCAGTCAAGAGTTCATACATTAAAATTCCCAGTGACCAGTAGTCTGCTGAAATGTCATGACCTTTGTTCAGGATGATCTCTGGGGCTACATACTCTGGAGTTCCACAAAAAGTCCATGTTTTTTTTCCAAATCCTATTTTCTTTGCAAAGCCAAAATCAACCTGTGAAAGGAAAGGAATTCCATCAATGCAGAAAAATAAAGGACGTTTCAGTGATGTGTTCTGTTCTTCTTAGAGTGAAGCAAAGCAGAAATAAAGGTTTCCTCATGGGAATATTATCATAAACCAGAGCTTGCTAGGTTGTTAAAAAATAAAATACAACCACCGTGTGACATTTTTCCTGAGTTAGCATTCATAGTGTAAACTCAAGTGCTTTTTTTGAGGTAAGAAGAGAGAGTGACAATGAACCAAACATCTCTTGGTAGTTAGTGGTTACTAGATCTGTTCTAATAAATTCATGCATCAATGTCTGCCCTGTTCAAGTGATGTTGGACATTTGCACATGGCTCACATTTTTTTCCTCTTTTAATACCAAACTCCTGTCTGAGTAATGAACTATTCATGTCAGTTTATTAGGGCCAGATCAAAGGATAGACACCAGTTCAGAGCAGCATGAACAGGCCTGGACCTGCAGGCTGTGCTTGCTCTCCTCTTCCTATGGTAACTCATGCCATCTGAACAGTTCCCAAGAACTACAATTTAGGCAGAGCAAACAATGACAAAAAATAATCTCAGTTGGCCACATTTTTTCCCCTTGATTAGCACATGGAACCACATCAATTGGGATTTGATCAGGGGCTGCCAGTGGAACAAAGTTCTATGCTTTGAAAATGACAGTATCCGGGGAGACCCTCAGGTTTCACTTTCACTTAATAGAAAGAGTGGTACAGTAAAACAATTTGTCACCCAGCTAAGGAGATGGCACTGTACTTCAGTTATTCTGGGTTTTTAATAACAACCCACAGAGTGTCACTGCAGCAGAGCATAAATGCTAGAGAGCAGCCCCAGCAACTGTTATAATTTAGACCAGGGACCAAAATGGCATACAGCCACCTGTTGCATCCCAAATTCTGCCAAGCTAAACTCAGAATTGGGCCTTTGTGCTTTTAACTGCTTCTCAGCACCTAGAGAATTTTGATAGGTACAGCTGGAGATAAATCTAAATAAATTAACAAATAGAAGCAGACTAGAATCCATCCTTTCGTATTACTGGGTTGAATGATGGGTGCTAAGCAACAACTGCCTATGGAGAGCTCCATTTATAGCTATGAGGTTTTCTCTGTAAATCTGTCTTTTGTGAGCATCTTTCTGTACACATCTATTCCACCCCCTGACACAACCCATTTAACTCTTAGCTACACCTCTGGCACGCTATCTGTGGCATGGAGATACAGCATTGGGAGAATGGCTCTGCACCACTGGGGAATATCCCTAATTTATGCTGGAATCCTCAGAAGGGAATTTTCCAGCTTAATGCCAGAGCTGGTTTATGGAGGCCATGGTGAAACTCAGAATCAGGGCCACAACATTTAACCGAAAACACACCAAAAGACAGTAAAAACAATCCCATAACACCATAGCTCTTAAATTTTCTGGTACACTCAGAACAAGCTCCACTTAATAAATCCCCTTCCCTGGAAAAAGCCCAGGAAAATAGGTGAGACTTGCAGTGTATTAAGAAGATCACCAAGTCCAGACACAGTTGGATGAAGGACATTAATTTCTAATTTAAGGACCCCATCTGAGGGTCTGCCATCTGTCCCTTCCTATTTACACGAGGGTGTTCAAGCAACTCCAGTGATTGCTACTGCCACGGTATCAGATTGGGAGTCAGATGCTCTCTCAGGTTGTCAGGACAAAATTATTTATGGTTCTAGCTGAAAACTAACATGTTAAATTTCACCAGAAAAATCATTCTGTAGCCCATGTGGATGGTGAAGTGTAAGTACAATGTACTCTTACAAAGTAGGTTGCTGCTTTCTGCCCTGACTGCAATGTCTGAATATTTTGAAGCTATAGCTCCATGTTGAGAGCTCTGGATAATCCAGTAATGTAGTGACAAAGGCATGGATGGTAAAGAAATAAAAGAATGCCACCTTCTTATTGACCATATATAGAAATATAGACATATTTTCTGGAGATTTCTAGTGGAAAGTGTTTGCTTCACAATTTGAAAAAGTGGCTGACAATATGATATAAAGCTTGAAACCACAAACGGAGGGCATGACTGCAAGCTAGAGATCACTTTTCAATAAACTAAAAGCTCCATTTATACTGCATTTTAAAATCGTTGTCAAAAGATGTGGAACTTTAGCTGCCAACTACTGAAACTTCTCTGTTTGAACTCATGAGGTCCTATGACTCGCTGAGCCAACAGGAGAGCTCTAGCAGTAATTCAACAAATATCTTGGATAAACAAGTGAAAAATCTCCTCCTCCCCAGTTGCCTTCCCTCAAAGTCACTTTAAAATTTAGCGTTCACAAAATGTTTCTGGACAAGAGTGTGGGGATGGAAAGCCCAAGGTTAAGTGAATTGCCTATGTCTAGTTTTGCAAACATTTTGTGTTCCTGGATGATGTTTGCTTGGTTGGCCTACAACCTGAACCTACCCTTATTTTAATAGATTCAGGGTGAATATTTTAGTCATGCTACTATGCAGGTGTTTGCATATTGTGTTTTTGCTTCAAATCAATAATTTCTGACTACAAGAAAAGACTTTTAAAGTACCGTACATATAAATACTCTCTGCAGCATTTTATTCTTACACTTTGCCTGGGTAGGGATTAAGGTGTGTGTGTGTGTGTGGTGGGGTGGAGAAGCATAAATGAGGAAGGAAAGGTTTTCTGGACCCTCATTCTTCTAGCAAGTTGTCCATGAAGGGACATAATTCAGTCCTTAATATTTAGTAGTCATGTGCACATGTCTAATGGCAGATACTTTTCAGAGAGCCAGTCAGACCTTTACAGCCCCAGCTTCCGCTTTTGCAGGGGCAAATAATGATATTTGACTATTTAATTTCCTGGTTTGCAGGTGAAATCAGGTAATTAAAATGTCTAAATGGCTATTATTTATGCCCACTAACTAAAAAGTGAGCACAAATCTGGGTTACCTTTCCCCTGCCTGTTAGTTGCCCAACATTGTTAAGAAAATCTAAATGAAACCTAATATACATTGCTACATTTTGACTACCTAGAATTTCTCTAATGTCCAATATAAAGATTTCAAAAAGGGAGTAACAAGATCAGGTAACACAGATATGTAAAAACTCTGGCAGCAGTGATCTTGTTTTACCTGTCTCTCAGATTACTTAGGGCCTGATCCTGCAATCACTTTTAAACATGCTTAACATTAGGCATGTGAGTGGCTATACGAAATTCAAAACAACAGTCGAAGGGTATTACTTGAAATCAAGTGAATACTCCTGTGCCTCAAGCTAAGCGCATGCATAAGTGCTTGTAGGATTGAGGCCTTCATCTAGAAGTTTAGGCTTAAAAAATAACTAAATAGAAAAAGCCTCTTAATACAGCAACATTCTGTATTAGCTACACTTTAGCAGGACAAGCCTGAGGATTTAAAACAATTAATGAGAGTAATCATTTCTTGAAATAACAAAATGTGATTAATATGTCCATAAAACAAATAATTATTTTTTTTAAACAAGCAAAGCAACTGGTTCACATCAGGATTTGGCACCAGTAGGCTGTAAAGCGATTCATGAGTGTCAGCCAAATAAAATATTGAAACATCTATTGTAAACTTCTATTTTTGCCCCTGTATGCATCAAAATGGTTAGAAGGATTTTTCCTAGTTCTCTTCTCTAAATAATTTGCTCTGGGACTGCAACTCTGAATGCTAAGTTTCAGCCAGAAGTACTATTTTGTGGGTGAGTTATAAACTCCTTAGAGTAGGAGTTTCTGATGGAAAAGGCGATGGAGACTTAACTCTAGTGTAGTAAACATGGCACTGTAGTATTTTTTTGCTGCACAGAAAAAAAGACATTGTAAGCACTCACCAGTTTGGCATAACCTCGGTGATCTAGAATAAGGTTTTCTGGCTTGAGGTCCCTATAAATTATTCCTTTGGAATGCAGATAGGCAAAAGCTTCCACCACACATGCTGTATAAAATCTGGTCGTAGAATCTTCAAATGAACCTCTATATAAAAGACAATGGGAAAAGATCTGGTGGCCATTCAAAATATTTGCATTTAATGTTGCATATTTGGTTGTACCATTACTGCATGTCACTATGATTACAGCAATGAAATAAAGTTTAACAAGAATTAATCTCTGCTATGCATGTAGGGAAGCAAGACCACGTAGATTTACTACTCTAGATTTTAAGGCCTCGACCTTGCAAGATGCTAAGTGTTCTGGCCCATTCCAACAAAGTTCTTAAACAGATGCATAGTCCCACTTACTTCACCTTGAAGGATCAAGCCCTAAAACATAATTATAGTTCAAAACAATTTCGCTATGAAACCATATTTTTCAAAAAGTTTTGTCTGTAACTACGTCAAGGATTTGTGGCATCAAGACAGTACGTTTCACATATTTTATGATCTTAGTCTAGCCACTCCTTAGCTGCCAGAAGGAAACATACTGTGAAATAGCTGTATAGATATGATACAATCATGTTTCTCTGTTTGTCTATCTAATTTGTTGAAAGGCAAGTTTATAGCTTTGAGATTAATAAGGAAAGCTTCTTAGTTCAAGTTGCGCTTATGTTTTATTCAGGTGGGAAAGAGAAGATACTGGTATCTCAAATTGATCAGAGGAATAGCTACTATCCAGTTATAGGTTAGCTATTTACTATTTAGCTGCCAAACTAGTCTTCTATATTTATAATTAGGGAGACTAGGGTTGCCAACCCTCCAGGATTGGCCTGCAGTCTCCCGGAAGTGGCATTGATCTCCCGGTGACTATTGAAAGCAACCCAGGAGATTTTAATAGGATATTTTAAGAAAATGACATTATGTCACCTTGGGGAAAAAAAATCTCCCAGAATAACTTAAGTCAGAGTTAGCAACCCTAAGGGAGACCCACTTACTTCCTCCTACTAATGGACTCTTCAATAGCCAGTCCGATCTACTCACTTTCCTTGATGTAATCAATACAATATATACACAGTTTGGAAGCCCTCTGTTAATTGGAAAATAGCCATTAGCAAACTCATTTCTGTTTGGTTTCCACTCATGAGGTTAGCATTTTACTCACTAGTTGAATTCACATGAAGCATTGTTTTAAACCAAAGTTCCAAACTTAACAAAATATTAAGTTACATTAGACACAATTATGAAATAAATATGAAGTCATAACAAAAAAGAAGAATATGTAATTCAAAGAAAAATTTGTATCATACATCTTTCATATGTACATAATATATAAGTTTTGAACTAGAACTATTAAAATGGATCAAAGAGTAATGTTAGATACTGTTCATGACTGAGACAAAAATAAAAAGCTATTACTTGGAATTTGAAGTGTTAATTTCAAATTTAGCATAAAATGCATTAGCAGTCTTATTTTATTACCAGTTTGGAAACTATTTAAAGAAGTGAATCACTTCCCAATCTTTCGGAATTAATTTATAGTTACTTGAAATCATAATTAGTTTTTGACAGCAGAATTGTTTGAGTTCTACTAACTGAAACTAAAATAAATGTGCTTCTAAGCTAGATGGCAGTAGAAACCACAATTCAAAGAGCAAAAGAATGAAAGAATGTATCAGACTTTTGAAAAAAATTAAAAAAGAATAAATCCAGACACCTTTTAGCTTTGGAGTTGTAATGCTTTTTAAATATATTGAAGGCAAGCAGATTTTTAAAAGAAGAAGAATATATAAAAAAATAAAAGTAACGTCTTAGAGATAATTAAAATATCACTTTTATATTTGTTTTCAGCTCCATTTTCCTTTAATGTTTGAATTGCCTGTTTACTCTGAGAACAACATTCAATTTACAAATGTAATCATATCTATTACATTTCTAATTGTGTACATATATTTATAGAGTGTTTGTGTTCAGTTTATCACATGGTTATCTCCCCTCATATGAACGTAATATATATATTACACCCAAAAAGCTAAGATAAAAGAATGTTATTAAGGTTACAAAGTCAAGCAACCAAAAGTTGGGAAATGCCAGAATTAAAGTTGCCTGAGCACCTTGTGTTCTCCTCATTGTTCATTGGCCCATGTCTTACTGGCTACACAGTATTCAAATTCTGATCTGATGACAGAATTATTAATTCCCCCATGGGCTTTTCAATGGCACTCATCACTATGTGTCTGAGGTGCTTCAAAAATATTTAGGAATTTATCTTTTTAAAACCCCTGTGGAGTAAGGGGCTATTATCCCCATTCTATTTAATATCCCCATATTATCCCCAGATGAGGAACTGAGACACAGACGGAGGGAGCCACAAAGGCTATATCTACACGTCAGTTAAACTCCTGCAGCTGGCCCTTGTAAGCTGACTTGGGCTCGCGGGGCTTTGACCACGGAGCTGTAAAATTGTGGTGTAGATGTTCGCTTGAGCTGGAGTCTGGGCTCTGGGACCCTCTGACAGGGTCCCAGAGCTCAGGCTCCAGCCCAATCCCAAACACCTACACTTCAGTTAAATAGCCCTTTAGCCCAAACCCCATGAGCCCGAGTCAGCTGGCACAGGCCAGCCACAAGTTTTTAATTGCAGTGTACACATATCCCTAAAGGGAGGCAGCAACACACGTCATCAGAGGCTGAAATACAGGCGGCACATAGGGAACTTTTACTCTGAAAACTTAGGTGCTGAGTGAGTTTAGGTGACTATGGGGTTCAGCAGGAGTTTTGTGAATCACGGTGGAGCCAAAACTGGGACTTAGGTACCTCAACCCGACTAAGTCTCAGGTTTAGGTGCCTAAGTAGCTTTGTGAATTTGGGCCAGACACACTAATGTTAAAAGTATCCAATAACTTTGATTAGGGAAGTCATCTGTAAGGTGAGAGATCCAATTTCAAATTCCAGCTTCACATCAGGGAAGGGAAATTGAACCCAGGTCTCCCCTAGGTAAGTGCGCTCACTGTTGGGCTAGTCTAAAGTTTATAAGGGAGGCTACTGCCTCCTCTTGCTTGCTTCTTCCCTCTGTCTCCCTTACTCACTCCCCCTCCCAAAATATTTTGGGTGAAAGTTCTGCATACACTCTTTGCAATTTAGGACACTATAAATCAGATCCTCTCCCCTGGCTCTGTTTCCTTTTTATGGTTCCTAAGAGACTCAGGCTAAGTGGAAGGGTCTGGAGGGGGGCATGGTAAGGTGGTAGAGGACAATCCTCAGCTGGTGGAGTGATCACTGTCCTAGTTAGTGTAATTTAGAGCAACCCTTAGGTTACTCCAAGTTATGACAGGCCACTTTAGTCACTGGTCATATCAAGGATGGGGTGGAGAGGGAAACAAGACTTTCTCCACGTTTTGTGTCCTGTGCCAAGCACAGCTTGGTGAGATTTAGCGATCTTGCCTTTAATGTATGTTAGAGATTGTCTGCTAGGAATAAAGATATACAATATTACAGTTCATACTGACATATAATTTTCCTTTCCAGATAGGTTTCTAAAATTTCTTACCTGTCCCTGAGAATTGTCCAAAGCTCTCCACCTAGACAGGCTTCCATCAACATATATAAATACTTGCTGTCCTTGAATGTCCTGTATAGCCTATTATTTGCAAACAAGAAAATGCGATAAAAGTTAAAAGTCTTTTTGTTAAAATATATTCCTGTGATACTTCACACTCCTTATTAACCATGATTATCATTTACTGTCTTAATTCTGTTGTATCATACTTGAAATGTTTCAGCAGAACAGATACAGTATTTTAGTGTTGAAGTGTATTATAAGAGGATGATGTTGCTACCCTGGGAACTAAATTTAGGGCATGATATTTCTAACTACTTAGCCTGATGTTGCTGCTTTCCAAGATCACTTGAAAGAGAAGCAAGACAATATGTACACCATTTCTTATAACGAGTATATCATTTATCCTTCAAAGTAAGGAGTCAATCTATAGATCTGAAGCCTTCCTTTCATTTAATAATTTCAAAAGAATGTCTCTTAATTTTGGTTCATGTAAGAATTTAACACAATTTGCTAATACATTTCATAGACCTTATAAAAATATCAAAAGATGCTTGTTTCATCATCCAGGATGATTGAATATGTGGGAAAATCTGCCTAATGAGATAGTTGGGGCAAGTAACATGTATTCAGCATGTACTGTATGTCAGGCTTGACCAAAATTCTATGGGAAAACATTCCCTACTACACATTTCTGCAACGTTCTTGTGAAGCAGACTGGAAGTTGTGTACCAGCTTCAGATAAATTAAATACATTGAGTTTGTTTATTTAATTAAAGATGAAAATAATACAAAGAATTCTACATTGTTACATTATCTCATTTGATATTAAACTCAATTAATTTTACTCTGCCCATATATTTTTCATTTTAAAGGTGCTGAAGATCTTCGTACTGACAACATGAAGCTGCATTGCAGAAACTTTCTGGGAGGAAGCTGTACATTTTGGCAGATGGGTAGAGGACCGTTGGAGTTTTTGGCTCCTTGGAAGTTAAGGTCTGGGAGACAGTTTGGGTTTGTTGTATAAGTACGTTAGCTCCCAGTGTTGACATTTAAATCACTATCATTAGATTTCAGAGTTACCACAGCACTGAGGCGAACTATTCTCAGAGCTATTGTTATGTCTGTGAGAGTTATCATTTCAGGCTCTCTGAAAAAAGACGCATACTATGCTATGTCTGTTTAGACTCAGATCTCACATTTGGAAGGTTTTCTTTGCAACCACATCATATAGAACATTATTTTAAAAAATCTCAAAAGGTTAGATTCTGGAGCAAAATTCTTCAGCAATGAGTGGATTCTGTAGTATATTCTGTAATTGTGCAATTACACCTGTCAGGGTTCCCTCTCCACTGTCAGGGTTCCCTCCCCATTCTGAATTCTAGGGTATAGACGTGGGGACCCACATGAGAGACCCCCTAAGCTTATTTCTACCAGCTTAGGTTAAAAACCCCCCAAGGCACAAATTCTCCCTTGTACCTTGGATTAGGTAATGCTGCCACCACCAAGTGATGTAGACAAACTCAGGGAAAGGACCACTTGGAGTTCCTACTCCCCCCTAATATCCCCCCAAGCCCCCCCACCCCCTTTCCTGGGGAGGCTTGAGAATAAACAAGATGAGCACAGACCAACCTTGGCGTTTTTTAGGACACTAAAAAAACCCAATCAGATTCTAAAAGAAACAGAACTTTATTATAAAGAAAAAAGGTAAAAGAAGCACCTCTAAAATTAGAATGGAAGATAATCTTACAGGGCAATCAGATTCAAAAACAGAGGATTTCCCTCTGGGCCAAACTTTAACGTTACAAAAAGAAAACCAGGAATACACCTTCCTCTCAGCACAGAGAAAATCACAAGCCAAAACAAAAATAAGCTAATGCATTCCCTTGCTAGTACTTACTAATTCTAATGGAGCTGGATTGCTTGCTTCCTTGATCTGTGTCTGGCAAGCACACAGAACAGACAGACCAACCCCTCCCTCCCCCCGATTTGAAAGTATCTTGTCCCCTTATTGGTCCTTTTGGTCAGGTGCCAGCCAGGTTACCTGAACTTCTTAACCCTTTACAGGTAAAAGGATTTTGTGCTCTGGCCAGGAGGGATTTTATAGTATTGTATACAGGAAGGTTGTTACCCTTCCCTTTATATTTATGACAACACCCATGCACAGGGCTCTGTTTGTGTTAAGCATTATGGGCCTGATAATCTCAAGTGACTATGGGGCCAAAGCAATGGTTCCCTCAACCCACCTAGCAATATTGTTAACCTATCCAACTATACTCTCTGCCCAGCAGAAGCAGCTGTTCTATCTCGGGGCCTCTCCTTCTGCCCCTCCACCCCCACGAACATGATACAGTTCTGTGGTGACCTAGAATCCTATTTTCGATGTCTCCGACTCAAGGAATATTTCCAAAATTCCTCTGAACAACATACTAATCCACAGAGGTCTCCCTACCAACACTACAGAAAGAGGGATTCTAGGTGGACTTCTCCTGAAGGTCGAAACAGCAGACTGGACTTCTACATAGAGTGCTTCCGCCGACGTGCACGGGCTGAAATTGTGGAAAAGCAGCATCACTTGCCCCATAACCTCAGCCATGCGGAACGCAATGCCATCCACAGCCTCAGAAACAACTCTGACATCATAATCAAAAAGGCTGACAAAGGAGGTGCTGTTGTCATCATGAATAGGTCGGAATATGAACAAGAGGCTGCTCGGCAGCTCTCCAACATGAGTTTCTACAAGCCATTACCCTATGATCCCACTGAGAGTTACCAAAAGCAACTACAGCATTTGCTCAAGAAACTTCCTGAAAAAGCACAAGATCAAATCCGCACAGACACACCCCTGGAACCCCGACCTGGGATATTCTATCTACTACCCAAGATCCATAAACCTGGAAATCCTGGGCGCCCCATCATCTCAGGCATTGGCACCCTGACAGCAGGATTGTCTGGCTATGTAGACTCCCTCCTCAGGCCCTACGCTACCAGCACTCCCAGCTACCTTCGAGACACCACTGACTTCCTGAGGAAACTTCAATCCATCGGTGATCTTCCTGATAACACCATCCTGGCCACTATGGATGTAGAAGCCCTCTACACCAACATTCCACACAAAGATGGACTACAAGCCGTCAAGAACACTATCCCCGATAATGTCACGGCTAACCTGGTGGCTGAACTTTGTGACTTTGTCCTTACCCATAACTATTTTACATTTGGGGACAATGTATACCTTCAGATCAGCGGCACTGCTATGGGTACCCGCATGGCCCCACAGTATGCCAACATTTTTATGGCTGATTTAGAACAACGCTTCCTCAGCTCTCGTCCCCTAAAGCCCCTACTCTACTTGCGCTATATTGATGACATCTTCATCATCTGGACCCATGGAAAAGAAGCCCTTGAGGAATTCCACCATGATTTCAACAATTTCCATCCCACCATCAACCTCAGCCTGGTCCAGTCCACACAAGAGATCCACTTCCTGGACACTACAGTGCTAATAAGCGATGGTCACATAAACACCACCCTATACCGGAAACCTACTGACCGCTATTCCTACCTGCATGCCTCCAGCTTTCACCCTGACCGCACCACACGATCCATCGTCTACAGCCAAGCTCTGCGATACAACCGCATTTACTCCAACCCCTCAGACAGAGACAAACACCTACAAGATCTCTGTCAAGCTTTCTTATAACTACAATACCCACCTGCGGAAGTAAAGAAACAGATTGATACAGCCAGAAGAGTTCCCAGAAGTTACCTACTACAGGACAGGCCTAACAAAGAAAATAACAGAACGCCACTAGCCATCACCTTCAGCCCCCAACTAAAACCCCTCCAACGCATTATTAAGGATCTACAACCTATCCTAAAGGATGACCCAACACTCTCACAAATCTTGGGAGATAGGCCAGTCCTTGCCTACAGACAGCCCCGCAACCTGAAGCAAATACTCACCAACAACCACATACCACACAACAGAACCACTAACCCAGGAACTTATCCTTGCAACAAAGCCCGTTGCCAACTGTGTCCACATATCTATTCAGGGGACACCATCACAGGGCCTAATAACATCAGCCACACTATCAGAGGCTCGTTCACCTGCACATCCACCAATGTGATATATGCCATCATGTGCCAGCAATGCCCCTCTGCCATTTACATTGGTCAAACTGGACAGTCTCTACGTAAAAGAATAAATGGACACAAATCAGATGTCAAGAATTAGAACATTCATAAACCAGTCGGAGAACACTTCAATCTCTCTGGTCACGCAATCACAGACATGAAGGTCGCTATCTTAAAACAAAAAAACTTCAAATCCAGACTCCAGCGAGAAACTGCTGAATTGGAATTCATTTGCAAATTGGATACTATTAATTTAGGCTTAAATAGAGACTGGGAGTGGCTAAGTCATTATGCAAGGTAACCTATTTCCCCTTGTTTTTTCCTACCCCCCCCCTCCCAGATGTTCTGGTTTAACTTGGATTTAAACTTGGAGTGTGGTCAGTTTGCATGAGCTATTACCAGCAGGAGAGTGAGTTTGTGTGTGTATGGGGGTGTGGGGGGGGGTGAGAAAACCTGGATTTGTGCTGGAAATGGCCCACCTTGATTATCATGCACATTGTAGGGAGAGTGGTCACTTTGGATGAGCTATTACCAGCAGGATAGTGAGTTTGTGTGTGTGGTTTTTGGGAGGGGGGTGAGGGGGGTGAGGGGGGTGAGGGGGTGAGAGAACCTGGATTTGTGCAGGAAATGGCCCAACTTGATTATCATGCACATTGTGTAGAGAGTTGTCACTTTGGATGGGCTATCACCAGCAGGAGAGTGAATTTGTGTGGGGGGGTGGAGGGTGAGAAAACCTGGATTTGTGCTGGAAATGGCCCAACTTGATGATCACTTTAGATAAGCTATTACCAGCAGGACAGTGGGGTGGGAGGAGGTATTGTTTCATATTCTCTGTGTGTATATAAAGTCTGTTGCAGTTTCCACGGTATGCATCCGATGAAGTGAGCTGTAGCTCACGAAAGCTCATGCTCAAATAAATTGGTTAGTCTCTAAGGTGCCACAAGTACTCCTTTTCTTTTTATAATGAAAACAGAAGGTGTTGCAAAATCGAGCTGTTCAAAGTAAAAAGCATACTTTGTTATACCTCTCAAGGAGCTGTTGTTTGACATATGCCATGAGGCAAGGACAGACTAGCGGGATGCTTGATTGATCAAGATGCAGTTGTTTAATGCATTAATCTTTTATTTTTGGAGGTATTTGGTTAAATACTAGCTGAGGTAACATGAAACACATAGTCCCTATTGGACATTACATTACAAAATTGGGCAGAGTTTGTCTTTGGTCTCTGTTTGTAGAGCACACCGCACATGGTCACTTAGGGTAATAATGATAACAACAATAGTAATAAAAAAACTATCACACATTTTGGCATAACTATTCATCTTTTCACCTCTACTGGAAAAGTCTAAGGCTTAGGATCCAGGTCAGGACTGAGGAGCACTTGCTGACCTGTGTTAGGAAGCTGGCAAAGTTTGAGTCAATGTTACTTGTCTCTTGCTTTCAAGAGTGTCAATAGCCACAGAAAAAAACAGTTAAAAACAGTAAATGCTCCTCTACTTGTGAAACATTAGTCTTGATTCACCGTAGCTAAAAAGTACCATATGTGGTCACAAAAGATTAAAGGAAAGAAAAATGAACCCATCTTTTAGATCCTCACTTAAATACTGGTAAATTTTGCACCTTATTTTGACACTTATTAGGCTTCAGTACAAACTTGTATAGTTAGTCAAAATTAGAGTAATTTAATTAACTACTTATTATGGTTAAGATCTTGGAAAGGATCCAGCAACAGGACAATATATTGCTAAAAATAGCAATGTAGATGGGAGGCATGACTTGGGGAAGTAGAAAGCCATGGAGGGCATGTACTTGGGCATCTCTTTACTCTTCTCACCAGCTACTCTGATATTTATACCCATGCTGGGGAAGTGGGGCTACTGAGTATATACTCTACATGCCACCATAAGTATGTAGCATAAACCTATCTAAACAGTTTCTGATCAATTTTAACATCTTTAGGTTTATCCATCCTTATAGCAGTCTTGCAAATGGTTCATTACATGAGCAACCTTATTTTAGTGCTTTCTTTTCCAGTATTCTTCATAGACCTTAAGATAAGATACTGGAAAGTATTTCTGTTTATCTTACATAAGCATTACTTACACACAAAAAGAAGGGAAAAAGTTGATTAGTATATATTTCATCAGCTATTGAGGTCAATGGTACTAGTCATGTAAAAGTTTGCAGGATCAGGCTCCTCATCTTAAGAATATGTTCTCTTTCAATTATGTTAAAATATCCTTTATGTTTTTAGTGGACATATTCTGTAGCTCTGTTATATAATGGCACCTTTCATTACATTAGTATATTGATTCAGACAGTGGCACATTAAAAACTTTAGAAAATAATTTGTATGCTGTAATAGTCTATAAGGAGTACTTGCAATTTCAGTGCTATCTCAAATCTAGATAACTATGGCATTTTTATGGATCAGATATAAAAGAAAAGCAAAGTGTAAGATAATTGAAGCATTACATAGTGCCACTCTGTTTACTTAATACAGCAATTGTTGTGGCAAATGAATCAGGCATGAGGTTGAAATAAACATATTACAAAGGCTATAACAGATGGTGCTTTAATCCCTAATAAAATATATATATATACAATTTTCATTTCAAGCCTGTGTAATTTAATGCTCATGTAAGATAAGACACTAGAAAACATTTCTCTTTGTCTGATGTCTAATGTAGAGTACAGGAAAATAAACCACTACTCATCAGAAATATACAGGTAACTCCCTGGCAAAGTTATTGTTCCATTTCATCTCAATACTAGGAGACAGTATTTGTTACTTTTATAGGTCTAGATCCAGGCACAGAGAAATCTTTTGTGTGGAGCTCTCCTTCCTCCAGAGTGAAAGTAAGACTTAGCAGCCTCCTGTTCCCTCTTCTTTTAAACCTCACAGAGGCCCCTCTGCCATCCAAGGTCTGCACAGAGGTAGAAAATGAGATTAGACAACCAGGGGAGAAGTGAGTATGTTAGGGACACATCATCTCTGCTCCAGCTCTGTGGAGTTTACCTGGGTAAACAATAAAGCCCCATGCTATATTATCTTTTCTGCTGAGCCCCCATCTCCAGTGGAATTCAGCTGCAAAGGAGTGAGGGTTCTGCCAAAGGCCAGAGCTGGTGCAAAGGCACATGAATCAGGGTATCTGCCAGGTTTCGGTAGGGTGTTGTGGCATGTGTGTGTGTGTGGGGGGGGGATCTCTGTAAGGGTGTCCTCCTGGAGAGTTCATCCCCCACAGACCTGTGTATGGATTTTACCACAGAGAGAATGATTTGGGTGATAGTTTTATTAATTTACCTAATTTGTTAAAGAATATTGCCAATACTTTGGCAATATTTATTGAATGTCAGATTTTTCAACTGTCCAAGGCTCTTACAATAATCTTGAATACATAAGGGAGCATCTCACCATCCTGTTTTCCCCCCAAATATTCACAATTTTAAGGGATACTCCGTGTCAGATAACATAAGTGTGATTATGGTCAGAAAAGTGACTATGGCCTCTTATTACATATTCAGAGTCACATCTGCTTATCTTTCTGATCAACATTTGGTGTTACTGCTTTTTGCTCTTGGAGAGCCAATAAGGCTAAGGGATAATTTTCTGTTACAGCTAGATTCTGTTTTGGCACGTGCATAATCAAAAGACTTGCTGAATATTGTTGACTCTCTACTACTGCTGTTGCTGCATGATCCAGAAAGAGTACAGCTTGACTTCCAGAATCTAGGTTGAGTTTGCAGGGCTGAGAGTTAAAAATACCGAGCAGACTTGTCAACTCATTGAGAGACAATAAACATGGAACACTATGGTGCCATATTTGCAGAGTTCCTTGACAGAGACAAACTACAATCAAAAGGTGTTTTACCTATAGTGCTGGTGGGACAATTCAAGACCAATTCCATAACACACTACAATTTTATAAGAAACAATAGCAAGATTGGAACATTCTCAACGTGAAATGAGTTTATAAGGTATAGTGACAGTACCTCACAATGAAGTCTGAGTGAGCCCCCTGCATTATCTGCTTCTCTGAGCGTATGTGCTCCTGCTGTCTTGTGTCCACTATGTGACGTTTCTTCAGTATCTTCATTGCAAATGTTTTGGATTCTTCACTTTTCAACTGGACCTTAAATAAAAGTGGCAAATATATTAGTTAGAAGCAGTGCCCGTAACTCCCTAATGATCTGGACTCCCTAACAATCTGGAATTTTAGATGGGCTCCTTCCAAAAATATTAGATCTTCTGGAGAATAGAAAGTTTGTTTCATAGGGGGATATAAACATAATTAAACAAACTGAAATAAAAATGAACCTAATTCTTAGAGCACTAAAGATGTACTAAAGATTTTTTTTCTTGTCTTCAGTATTCTGCAATCTCAGAGGGACTGACAAATTGACTTTCCTTCAGTTCCTCCACCCACCACAAATATGCTGTCTCCTTCTCCTACCTTTTTAACAATTTCCAACCTCATGACTGCACACTAGAACACCCCTTCTTCAATGGAACAGCAGTCTCATACTCCTGGAATGCTTACTCTCCTCAACTGACCCATCCTCCCCGCACAGAGCAACTCTGAATTTCATGATCGATTTTTCCTGTTCCTAGCATGACACCCCAGTGCAACCTATCTCCCACTCCTGATTTCTAGGCCAAGAGAAGGATTTGGCAGAATGGGTAGATGGGTCACATTAAGAGGCCAGGCCAGGCCAGAGGAAGGACAGGAGGAGACTTTGTAGCAGCAATAATTTATTCCGGCATAAGTTATGATCCATTTCAGCTCCCAAGAGCTAGGAACCCTCCCTTCTTTCTAGCACAGTGTTCCTAGCTTCTCTCTTCGGAAATTAACTGCCCCTCCAGGGAATAACCATTTGGAAATTACCCAGTTTCTTATGCCTTAATAAAACACAAGTTTCAACTCACTGGATTTGTTCACTGGAAACCAGATTTCTAAACATGTGGCATATTGCTACACCCTGTCCACTGATACATTTGCTAGTACTGTATGCCATTGAATTGAAAAGCCACTTACAACAACTTTCTGTGTTGTGGGGAAAAACAGCCACACCAGCATTATATATTTCTTTCAGTTATACTCACAGCATAAAGGTGCTGGTTCTAATAAGTGTACAACTTTAATAAAAATCTTTTCTATAACTATCACATTTCCACTGACTCTGACAAGGAACTGTAGTCCTTGAAAGATTTAAATGGATTAGCAAAGCTAGCTTTCCAATGGTGCTGCTCTGGCATGTCTTTACTTTTAACCTTGACCGTCAACTAATCTATTTTTCTTGTTAAGAAAACAGATTTCTGTAAAGTTTAAGCTTTTTTTTTCTTTTTTTTTTTTTGCTTAGCCTAAGCACAGGAATCACTTAAGATCCCTCACAAGTCAGAATATCTCCCTATGTGCAGTGGGCCAAATTCTGCATTGACTTACATCCTGTGAATTGACATCAGTATCCATTTGCAGATAATGGAGTTGAACAGTGTTTAAGTCAACAGAGAATTTGGCCTGATATATTAATCTGCTTTCACAGACAAGAATTTACTGGTATGGCATCTGAGGGGCTTTCAAGAATGCAGAACTAACAGAAGAGATCTGTCCTGTCTCCTCCCTTCTCCACAAATTAGTAAAATTTCTTAGAGTTGGCTAAGTGATATCTTATAGTCTAGCCACCCAAGACCACAAACAAACAAAAACCTCCCATGCTGAACAAATGGAATATAATTGCAAATTGGTAGACAAGCGGACATGCACTTAATAATCTTAGGATTATTGGGAGTGATTCACATGATCTTTTATGCAGTAGAAAAGGAAAATTGACCTCCAACCAGTCTCCTTGTAGCTATCACCAAATGACAGAATAAATTGATAATTCGCCCAACTGACCTACTACTTTGCTAAATTCCTCCTCTTGTTACAGTAAACCAGTCATATCACATCATGTTGTCACATTGTGAAGAGTGCACATAGCTAATTCAATTTTTTCCATATAGCGCAGTGTATTATACAAATGCTATTTGGCAATTTTTAAAAAAACGCAGAGACGAAGTCAGCTTTCCTTTTCAGGTTACATTTTACAACCTCTCTATTAATGTACCCAGGATTTTGAAATGCAGGCCAGATCAGAACTCTAGTTTGTTTCTGAGGAAGGGACAATGTGGATGCAACATAGCCTAATTTAAAAAAAAATCATTTTTATTAAAAAAATGACAACCATATTTTCTTAAGAGAAAAGAAAAAAAAATCTAGGTTGGTCGAAGAAAAGTCACCTTCACAAATTTTCCTAGCCTGTCTTTGAAAACTATAATCTTTAAATCCTTCCACTTTCCCATCAATCCTTGCTGAGTGGCTATGAAGACACTTCAAATGATTCAGTTCATGCCAACTGTGTAACAACAGAGTGGAAAGATCTGTAGATTGATTTGCTCAGAATCAGAGCTTTTACTGGAAATTAAACTGACATAACAGCTGTCCTCTCTAAACCCAGGGTAACACATATGGATATACTAAATTTAAACCAAGGGGTAGATCCTCAGCTGGTATAAATGTACACCAGATAGCACTACATAAAGAGCAACACTTGCCCATGTGATTCAGCAACAATGTTTAATAAATGTCAATCCATTTTTACACATATAACATTTTTATCATAAACTCTTTGATTTTTTAATTCTACTTCAGAAGTTTTATCTATAATGTCCATTTTTCTGGCATGGTTGACTGCTTTAGGTAAATTGTGAAGACCAAGGGCATGCTCGGACTCTGGTTTGGACTCACAGCCAATCTGTTCAAGATTGTCCCATACTATAGTGTTATGTTTAGCACCTGTGATTTCTGCAAGCGGGTCTGTCTCTACAGAAATGGTTATATTATAGTTCTTCACATTTGTCATAGACATATCACATTTGCTTGCTGCCTCATGGAAAAAGGCTACAGAATCTCATGACAAGTAGTTTGTCTGACACAGTGTGAGACTGATGAATTCTAATAAGATTAAGTTTCAGAGTAACAGCCGTGTTAGTCTGTATTCACAAAAAGAAAAGGAGGACTTGTGGCACCTTAGAGACTAACCAATTTATTTGAGCATAAGCTTTCGTGAGCTACAGCTCACTTCATCGGATGCATACTGTGGAAAATACAGAAGATGTTTGTAGGTTTATCACTACAAAAAAGGTTTTGTAGTGATAAACACCCATTTTTTCATGATTTGTGTGTATAAAAACAAACGTCTTCTGTATTTTCCACAGTATGCATCTGATGAAGTGAGCTGTAGCTCACGAAAGCTTATGCTCAAATAAATTGGTTAGTCTCTAAGGTGCCACAAGTACTCCTTTTCTTTTTGCGAATACAGACTAACACGGCTGTTACTCTAAAACAATTGAGCCTGTTGGGTTAACACAGTTGGGAAACTGGGGGTCTGTAGCACAGAGATTCAATCTAAGAGAGGTAGGATTGCAGGGTTGTACCCAGAAAGGGGTAAAGGTAGTAAAACCTGTCCCCCCAAGAGTGCACTGAAGAGAGACTAAACATAGTTTTCTTTGTAACAGTGACATTGCAAAATCTAGTTTGCTCTGTCAGGTACCCAAATTTCTCAGTCTTCTATCAGAATTATGCATTCAATAAAGAGAAAACAGCTGCCAACATTAATAATTTCAAACAAAAGCCTGTACACCATCCATGGTAGTACTGCGGGCATTACAAACAGGACTTGTTTTCTTTTGTCATTTATTTTTTATAGATAAATAGTTCAGAGAAAAACAACGAATATATAAACAATGGAATCAACAGAAAATCATTAGAAGATTGAACATAAAAGCTAAAGTACTAGCAACCAGTCTCAGCCTAATCTGTATCACAGAATTTTTTAAATTATATTTAGTGTTCCATTTTTTATATGTGAATTTTATTTATAGGGCATTACTACTGCCTACCTTTATTTTTAACGTTGACATATAATAAACATTTGTAATGATCTGAGTGATTTTCAGATCAATAACTTTTAAAATTTTATGATGACTGGTAATAACAATAAATCATACTTCCTCTTCCCTTTCTAGTAGGTCATTCTAAGAGCATGGATTTTTGCTAAGGGTTATGTCATTTATATCAAAGACCTTTTTTTTTTTAATGACTGGCTTTAGTGATGCAAGTAACTTACTGAAGGTTCCAAGGAAGCTTCAAATAAATAAATAGTGCAAAAGTAGTTACTTTTTGGACAGAAAAAAACTCAGCAGTTTTCTTATTATCTAATAACAGTTCTACCCTCAGCTCCATACAGAACAGACAAAAAGCAACAACTAACCAATGCAAGGCATTGACCTACAGCCACAAGAAAATTCAGTCAAATTTTCCACTCACATTCCTAACTTACTTTACATCACATAGGTATTACAAGAGTTGGAGATCAGTGTGGGATTAATTTGTATTGTATCTTCTTGAGACACCAAACAAACCCAGGGAGTTTCAGACCCAGAGGCTTAAATTTGGATCTCCTTCCTTCCTATGGGTTTTGCCAGACCTTTTGGAAGTGAACTTAATGCTGATTTTACAGCCTGGAAATGGAAATCCTGCATTTGATTACAGGTAAAGTACAGGTGTTGCCACTGTAAACTTCCCCACCCTCTTCAGGGAGCCTCAAATCTCGTAAGTCTCCATGCCCAATCCATCTTTGGTGTTTCTGCTGAGATTGCCAAATAGTGCTAATTGTGCTGGTTGAGGTTATGATGTAAACTCCTGGATTCAGCCCACCAACTCATTTCTGTTAATCCACTGAACAGTCACCATCTCGTTATGATTTTCAGTAACTATTGACCTTTCTTAAGCCCAATGATTTAGATGGGAAAAGATTCATCTTTCGTTAACAACCCTCTGAATGATGTGGTCTCCTAATTAAGTCATACACTTAATAGGACTTTCATTTTTTTTAATTACAATTTTTAAAATGAAAAAAAAAAAAAGCTTAAACTTTCCATATAATGATCATTATTGACCAAATGAGACAAGGGCAGCCAAGAACATTTGGCCACAGTTTTGACAAGAAAATGCCACACAAGGACACAGAAGCCAAAAATGTTTGTGTATCCCAACTCATCAAAAGGCTGACATGTTCAGTAGAAAGTTAGTTCAGCCTTCTGGGAAATCCACCACAAAAATTTGCCAAATATTCTTGCCGGGAATGTATGAAGCAAAATTATTGGGGAATTTTGCAAATGAGCCATCCTTTTGGAATTTTAAAAACCTGCCTTTACCAACACAGCAAATTTCAAAGGCCCTAGAATAATTGCAGGTTCAGAGGGAGTCCTGCTGGACAGAACCACATCAATCACACCAATCACCTGCTCCTGAGGCCAGAATAGTAGCTGCGAGGGTCTACATAGTAGCTACTGGCTGACCTTTTTCCCTATCAGTTCTTTACAGGCTGGAAAACATACTGGTCATTTATCCTTCCTTCCACCCCTCTACAGTCTTCTTTTCAGTCTTCTCAGCTTTCAGAGCAGCATAGATCTGAACAAAGGACTTGTCTCCAGAAGTGGATGCCAACTCTCACTACCCATGTGAAGAGCCTTTTAAATATTATGGTTTTTTAAATCGGTGAAGGGGTAGAGACTGTGTAAGGAAAAAGTGTAGAGAAGTTGGAACCAGCTAAGCAATGACAATATTCAGAACTTATATTCATGGAAGGGCGCAGGATTCCAGCGACAGTGTGTGTGTGTATCCAATCCAAGCAGCACTTCACGCCTCCCACTGTGTTCAAAGATCTTCATGTTGCTCTGATATCTGGTCCACTACTTCAGTGCTCCCTCTAATCTGCACAGACTGAGTAGTGGAATGCAAAACAGACTGAACACTGAACCTGGTATTAGAGCAGTCTAGAGAGCTCTCAGTATACTGAGGAGTGTATGTCCCTATTTTTATGTCTTGGGCAAGGTCCCTTTTGCATTGAGCTTGTTAAAAACACAAAGCCTAAAAGTTATTGCTGAGCATGGCTCCTCTTTCTTTGATCTGTTTGTTGCAAATGAAATTATGAAGCAGAATTTCTGTTTCTCTTTCCACACTCTTTTCAGTAAACACAGTTGCAAACTGAAGTAACACTGGTGCATTCTAACTGAAATGCAAAGGAAAAGGAATAAGGCAGAGAGTGGAGACAGAACTTATGCTCAGATTCCATGCTGAAGGGTGATGTATAAAAATCTAGGTTGAAAGATAAAATTAGATTAGATGAATTAGATTAGACAGCTCTGAAGGACTCTTTTGTTTGCAAATGAACTGCATCCCAATGACAGAGAGCGAGGCGAAACCTTGTTTAAACGTAAATCAGTCTGCAATGGTAACAACAGAAATGCTATGGGAAAAATTGTTTCCATTTATTGGCCCAGAGAGAATAGGACACACAGTATAGAGATTTGGTAAAGTTGTGTCTGCAACTTTAATTAGCATAAATTAAAGTAACAGTACTAGGGGAAAACAGACAGCTGTCTCCTCCCCACACAAGCTACCCATTAGATTAAGTTCAGAACAATTCCCAAACAAACAAAAGTAAATTCTTAACATGAGACTATCCCTCGCCTGTTCATGCAAAATCTAACTCATGATCAGTACCAAGCAAGCGCCATATCCTCATGTGTGGAATGTGGGTTTAAGGGAGGGGAGTCTCTTTCTGCACCAGGCAGTGTAGCCCTCACCTTTCCAGGCAATGTGCAGCAAGAATCCAGCTCGATATCACCCTGATATTGCCTTGGACTGCAGCAGCAAATCTGGCCCTCCTGCTACCTCAATGAACTTGCACTGGGCACCTGCTACAGTTGCAATAAATAACTATCAATCTCCCTAGCCAAACCTCCTGTGTACTTCCAGGAAGGTAATTCCTCTCCCCCTCCCTCATTGCAATGAGGGAAGAGCTTTAAAAGGGAGGTGGCTGAAATTCAGAGCATAATGGGAAATCTAGCAGTAAAAACCAGGAAAGGGAAACACAGAACAATACCAGGGAAGGGGAGGTGGGGCAAAGCAAACAGATGCAAATGGTTGTGTATGCCTGGGATGCACAATATAAGTGGGCCAGGGAGGTGTCCTCAAAATCCATGAATGGGTCAGTGGTATGGAAACTACGAGCCCCTGCCCATACACAAAGCTGACACCACTACCACTCCACATGACAGTCCAGTCATGCCATGTTTCATTGTGATGAACCAACTCACATTATCATTTGTTTATTACAGTATTTTGAGTCATTAATATTAAAGTTCAACAGGTTTCTTTTAAGCAAACCTGAACAGATTCTGAAAATCCATTAATATGACAAGCTTCTTCAAAGAAAACATGAGGACATTTAATTGAAATGGGCATCACTTTGCTGCCAACAGTTATGAATTCACATGACAGCTTCTACCCTCTTTGCTTTGAGAAAATATTACTGTTCAAAATGTCTTTAACAGCTCAAGGGTTTTCTGCTCTCTGGCTGTTGGGATGTTTAAAAATAACTGTTCAGATTAGAGGATTAGAGCCAGATCCTTGTAAAGAAATGTTTTAAAAATCCATTCAGAAAGAGGTGAAGAGCTTTCAATAATTAGAGTAATATCCATACAAAATTAGTTAGGCCAAGTTGCTAACATCTGGGAGAACAGAAGAAAACAGATTGACCTCTCTCACTCTTCTGAATTCTTATTTCAATAGACCTCAGTTGGCTTTTGCGTGGCTCGCTCAGTTTAACGAGAAATGTTTCTCTGCTGGAACTACTCCAAAGTTGCTGCTCTGCTTATGATGTGTAAAATGCTTTAGCTTCCAACACACACAATGCATGCAAAGACTGTTTTTTTTAATGAAGTTATATTTCACAGACAAATAGGCATTTTAACCCTGAAAACATTTTCCAGACTTCCAGCCAAATGAATGGTTAGCATGGGGGAAAAGAAAAGGCCTTCATGGGAAAATAGTCAAAGACACTCCATGAAGTATTAGCAATGTGTATGTAGTTTCAATTAGAGTTGTATTGATAAATTGTTAGTCATCCTTCTGATTAATTAACCCTTAACAAATATTTACTAGAATGTGAAATAATTTTCCAAAGGAAGGATTTTTTAGTGAATATTACTGAGGAGGTTGTGATTAGTTAAAGCAGGCCCTGGAGTCCTCATGATGATCTTGACCCCTGTCATAATCTGGGTTTACAGTATGGTACAGAGACTGCACTGGTCCTCTTGTGATGAATGGAAGTCAGATAACCGTGCAATTTGTTTTGACTATTATACCTTTGATATTATTGAAATGCCTGTGGACCATGGCAGGGATGCACAAAGTTGTTCTTGAATAGCTCTGTTCTTTCTTTCCGAGGGTTACTATAGATTATATTCTGTTACTCCTGTTTCCTGTCCAGAGTATCAGTTGAGGTGATATGGACTATGGTGCCTTTAGTACACTGATAAGGCTCAGCTATATTTCTATTTCATTACCCTGATGGTGAAGTTGCTCATCTCTTCCAGCATCAAGCTGAGATTCAGGCATGGCTGAGACCTGGCAGCCCAAGCCCCAGAAGACAAGACAAAGGGTAATGTTGCTTAGCTAGGTGAAATAAAGAGAAACAATAGTGGAAGTTATATCCAAAGTCCTTGAAAAAGGGAATTTGCTTGTCTTTTTATATTTCTGGTTCACAGCTTGAGGTTCTAGCTAGCTAGAGAATCAGTTGAGGATATCTAGATAGCACCAGTGCTTTTTGCTTTTTCCAATCTGCATTGGTTAAATGGCTCTGACATTTCCTGTTGAATGTGGAGTTGGATCTCACTAAAATGATCTATGCCTCTGACACCTCCAGATTGGTGCAGGAGCATGTGCTGATGGCTGAACTGCCACTCCTAGTAATTTGACAGCTTTATTAATAATGATACTTTTAGTATTCATAGTCTTGTCTGCTGATATGGGATTTGCAATTTCAGTGGTTTTAAAAATTTAAATTTAAAAAGCTCCAAGCTGTTTTTGATGTATGTAAAAGTATTTGCAAATTAAATTTCTAACTGTTTTTGCTCATCTGCAACTTTTTAGAAGCTACTCTCAGTAAGAAACCACCCAAGCTTACTATCTGCACATCTCCTCCTAGTTTACTAGCTACAAATCCTGGAAGAAAGAAATTATGTATAATAGCTGTCCTGGCTTCGAGGTAAGTGAAGATACACAGTAAATTGAATTTGTTTAAGTAAAAAGTACAGATTTCTCTAGGCCCTTTTTTTAAACATTAGATCAAAGTGATTTTTTGTGGATGTATAGAAACCTCAGTTATAGTGTTGCATACATTAACTCTAAATGAGCTAGTTGCTACTACTTTAATGTATAGTTTCAGCGTGGTAGCTGTGTTAGTCTGTATCAGCAAAAACAATGAGGAGTATCTGTGGCACCTTAGAGACTAACAGGTTTATTTGGGCATAAGCTTTCGTGGGCTAAAACCCACTTCATCAGATGCATGGAGTAGAAAAAAACAGTAGGCCGGTATATATACTCAGTACATGAACAGATGGGAGTTGCCTTACCAAGTGGGGGGTCAGTGCTAAAGAGACAATTCAATTAAAGTGGAAGTGGGTTATTCTCAACAGTAGAATACCAAGGGAGGAAAAAATACTTTTGTAGTGGTAATGCGGCCAATGTAAACGGGGTGGCCCATTTCAAACAACTGACAAAAAGGCATGAGTACAGTAGGGGAAAATTAGTATGGGGAAATTAGTTTTCGTAGTGACCCATCCACTCCCAGTCTTTATTCAGGCCTAATTTGATGGTGTCCAGTTTGCAAATTAATACCAGTTCTGCAGTTTCTCATTGGAGTAAGTTTTAGAAGTTTTTTTGTTGAAGAATTGCCACTTTTAAGTCTGTTATTGAGTGTCCAGGGAGATTGAAGTTTCTCCGACCGGTTTTTGAATGTTATAATTCTTGATGTCTGATTTGTGTCCATTTATTCTTTTGCGTAGAGATTGCCGGATTGGCCATTGTACATGGCAGAGGGGCATTGCTGGCACATATCACATTGTTGGATGTGCAGGTGAACGAGCCCCTGATTGTGTGTCTGATGTGATTAGGTCCTATGATGGTGTCCCTTGAATAGATATGCAGACAGAGTTGGCAACGGAGTTTGTTGCAGGGATAGGTTCCTGGGTTAGTGTTTTTGTTGTGTGGTGTGTAGTTACTGGTGAGTATTTGCTTCAGGTTGTGGGGCTGTCTGGAAGCAAGGACTGGCCTGTCTCCCAAGGTCTGTGAGAGTGAGGGATCATCCTTCCGGATAGGTTGTAGATCCTTAATAATGCGTTGGAGGGGTTTTAGTTGGGGGCTGAAGGTGACGGCTAGTGGCATTCTGTTACTTTCTTTGTTGGGCCTGTCCGGTAGTAGGTGACTTCTGGGTACCTTTCTGGCTCTGTCAATCTGTTTCTTCACTTCAGCAGGTGGGTATTGTAGTTTTAAGAATGCTTGATAGAGATCCTGAAGGTGTTTGTCTCTGTCTGAGGAATTGGAGCAAATGCAGTTGTATCGTAGAGCTTGGCTGTAGACAATGGATTGTGTGATGTGGTCTGCATGAAAGATGGAGGCATGTAGGTAAGTATAGCGGTCAGTAGGTTTCTGGTATAGGGTGGTGTTTATACGACCATTGCTTATTTGCACTGTAGTGTCCAGGAAGTGGATCTTTTGTATGGACTGGTCCAGGCTGAGGTTGACGGTGGGATGGAAATTGTTTAAATCCTGGTGGAATTCCTCAAGGGCCTCTTTCCCATGGGTCCAGATGATGAAGATGTCATCAATGTAGTGCAAGTAGAGTAAGGGCGTTAGGGGATTAGAGCTGAGGAAGCATTGTTCTAAGTCAGACATAAAAATGTTGGCAGACTGTGGGGCCATGCAGGTACCCATAGCAGTGCAGCTGACTTAAAGGTATAAATTGTCCCCAAATCTGAAATAGTTGTGGGTGAGGACAAAGTCACAAAGTTCAGCCACCAGGTTTGCCGTGACATTATCGTGGATACTGTTTCTGACAACTTGTAGTCCATCTTTATGTGGAATGTTGGTGTAGAGAGCCTCTACATCCATAGTGGCCAGGATGGTGTTATCAGGAAGATCACCGATGGATTGTAGTTTCCTCAGGAAGTCAGTGGTGTCTCGAAGATAGCTGGGAGTGCTGGAAGCGTAGGGCCTGAGGAGAGAGTCTACATAGCCAGACAATCCTGCTGTCAGGGTGCCAATGCCTGAGATGATGGGGCATCCAGGATTTCCAGGTTTATGGATCTTGGGTAGCAGATAGAATACCCCTGGTCGGGGTCTAAGGGTGTGTCTGTGTAGATTTGTTCCTGTGTGTCTTCAGAGAGTTTCTTGAGTAGATGGTGTAGTTTCTTTTGGTAACCCTCAGTGGGATCAGAGAGTAATGGCCTGTAGAATGTGGTGTCAGAGAGTTGCCTAGCAGCTTCTCGTTCATATTCTGACCTATTCATGACAACGGCACCTCCTTTGTCAGCCTTTTTGATTATGATGTCAGAGTTGTTTCTGAGGCTGTGGATGGCGTTGTGTTCTGCATGAGGTTATGGGGCAAGTGATGCTGCTTTTCCACAATTTCAGTCTGTCCACGTCAGCAGAAGCACTCTATGTAGAAGTCCAGTCTGTTGTTTCGACCTTCAGGAGGAGTCCACACAGAATCCTTCTTTTTTTTTTTTCGGTAGCGTTGGTAGGAAAGTTTCTGTGGGTTAGTACGCTGTTCAGTGGTGTGTTGGAAATATTCCCTGAGTCAGAGACGTCAAAAGTAGGATTCTAGGTCACTGCAAACTGTATCGTGATTGTGTGGGCGGTGGGGCAGAAAGTCAGGCCCCGAGATAGGACAGACTCTTCTGCCAGGCTAAGAGTATAGCTTGATAGATTAACAATATTGTTGGGTGAGTTAAGGGAACCACTGTTGTGGCCCCTTGGGGCATGTAGGAGTTTAGATAGTTTAGTGTCCTTTTTCCTCTGTAGAGAAGCAAAGTGTGGGTTGTAAATGGCTAGCACAGGTGATACCTCTTAACAAAAGAGGATCATCTGGATCATCTGACACTTTTGAAATTGTCTGCAAATACCCTGTAATACAGTTAATAGAGATATCTTGACATAACAAAACTCAGAAAACTATGATTGCTATGGACAGGAACAGATTAAATCTACATGCTCATCCTACTATCTCTTTATCGTGATAGTAATAACTCACTCAAAAACTCTATCCACCAATTAAAATACAAGTGCCTTTTTTCTCCTGCCATCTACAAGGTTTCCTGCTTTCTCTGGTCTCCAAAATATGTATGTTTGACCAACTAAAATAGCAGCAGCTGTCACTGAGCATAGCATTTAGAGTACAGATAGGCTAAAGAGAATGCAAGCTGAGTTATCTTAATCCTAACAGCTGAACTCCTGCATGAACAGGAGTAGCAAATATTTTTTTCCAAGTAAAAGAGTACATATTTTTAATTCCAAAAGTATTCATGTTGTCCCAACATGAAATTGTTTTCTCTATTAATAGTACTCTTTTGCTTTACAAATTGTGCTCGCAAAAAATTTGTTGGAAGATATCTGCCTCCAAGTATTTTTCTGCATTCAATATTTCCGATTTGTTGGTACAGTGAATGTTTTGAATGCACTGTACCCATTTATTCAAGGCCTGATTCTGCATCCTTACTAAAATTGGCCCTGATATAGGATGCACTTAAGTATATTCTTAACTATAAATACATAAGTAATCCCACTGGAGTCAATGGGACTACTTATGTGATTAAAGTTAAAAATGCGGCTTAAATCTGCTCGATCAGGGTCATTGTGCAGCACATTATCTCATGAGTAGCCCACTTAAAGTTATTAAGATATTACTTAGTGTGAGTAAGGGGTGGCAGATTCTGGAACTTAGAGTTTCTGGCTTTGTTTTAATTGTGATGCTTGAAATTAAAAAACAAAGTTAGAATTGAGTTTGTGGTGGATAGCAGCGTAAATCCAGGACTTGCAAATGGCTTTATTTCCTTGTTATTGAAAAAGATTAGATTTAATTAAATGACAAACCTCTGTTGTGGAGAGCACTAAATGTCGTATTGTTATGCAAGACAATTTAATTTTGAATGCTATGGAACATGGGAGGAAATCACCTGTAAAATTATACATTGTACAGAGATGTGTTCATAAACATGCACGCTAATGATCCTATTAAAATTAATTTGCCTATTTAATTAATCATACCCACTTAATCAAATATTGCACTTTGCTAACAATCTTTAACAATGTATTTTGGTTCCACTACTAAGAATTTATATTCAGGCTTTTGACAACATATGTGCAAATATGCTTTTACCAGAGAGTACTTATTTAACTTTTTGTCCCAGTATAAACCTTAAAGGCAAGTCTTATAGTCAAAGACGTTGGAGAGAACAGAAGAAAACATGTGAGTAATGCATACCATTCTATGCATAAAATCATCCCAATAAAAGTTAAGTACTAGAATAAGTGTTATTTAGGTAATATATATTAAATGAAATATAAATCACATTACTGTGTTTCTTGAAAATAATATTCAGTTCTACAATCATTCACATGCTCACTTTTATTTCCCATTTTAATTAAGAAATCTAGATTTAAAACAAATCCTCTTTCTATACATTGTTGTCAGAGCAAGCTGTATAACACATTGGCTTCTTTGAGGTCAATTAGAGTTTTGTAACTGATGCCAATGGAGCCAGGATTTCACTCATTATTTACATTTATTGGATTTATTACTCTCAAATAGATTGTAAGTTGCAAAGTTTTCAAATCATTTCATTCACTAATCTTAAAAAAAAAAAATTCAACCTACCAAGGCCAATTGGCAAAAACAAAAAACAAATACAACAGCAATCAAACTCTTTCTTCCTTATTCATTTTTCCCTTTTCATATCCACCTAGCCACTACAGTCAAGAAAATTAAGCATAAATGATAGATTTGATTGATGTGCCACAGACAATATCTCATCATTTTTGGAACTCCATGTCAGTCGTTCTGGGTAAGTTTCCATATACAAAGTAACACTCAAAAAGTATTTTAATACAACGCTTTCAATAAATATTAAAAATCAGAGAAAGACAAATAAAGAAAATTCACTCTTTCTGTAGTATTCAAGCCAAGTATAACATTGTCACTCAAAGCCTTCAAAAATAATTATCCAGTCTTGTGTGTGTGTGTGCTTTCTAAACAACATTTTTTTCAGCCTCAGCTAAGGTGGTGGGCTTTCCGTGTCACTTTTATGTGGAGTTCTTAGTCAGATCTCTAATCTTCAAGTTCCTTCACAGAACGTAATTTTCCTTGCCAATTACAGCATTCAGAATTCCCATTCTTTTTAAGGAAGGGATTCAGAACCTTCCAGGATAAGGCCCCTAGTTGTTTCCTTGTGTGCATATGTGCGCACGTGCACACACACACACACACACAAAACTTGCTTTCTTTAAACCTTGTATTATTCTTTGCAAACTAAAAAAGAGGGAGGAAGAAAAGCCTGCTTATATAAAAACAGAGAATTTCTATGCACGTGGAAATATACCCAAATAAGTGCCAGAATCTCACTTCTGTCATCCTGTTGGAATAAAATTAGATTTTCCCAAGTCAGCTAATTAATCAAGCAGGGCTTCTGGAAGCCATAAAAAGGATTATTTACAAGAATGCCTAGAGGCTGCAGCAAATTTAATAGTGCTCTAGGAATAATTCCATGGCCAGCTATCTCTTAAAATGTAAATTAGCATGAAAAATGCCCATACTGTCTGTTTAAAACCTGTTTTGTACAGGCCCAATGAAGCAAAATTCTTAAACATATGCATAACTTTAACCATATGCCTAAGTCCATCCCATCTCAGCAGAGAAGTTAAGCACGTTCTTGACAGTAATGGAACATTAGTACATGCACAGTGTTAAACACATCATTATGTGCTTTGCTGAACTGAGATCTAAAAGACCAGACTAATTTACCCAGTTCTTTATCATTTAGTTTTCACAATCTCTTTGTCCACATGTCACCAATAACAGGATCCTGCCCTTTGGCAGTGCTTTATATTTGAATATTAGGTATATCAACTGCTCACTATCAACTTATATATCCATGAAGACAGTGGGAAAGATGAGCTTTTCATAGTCAATAGTTTTGATTGACATACAGGACCTAAAGAGTTGACTATAGTTTCAGATATGATATCAAATTGGACAATGGTTTCACTCATGTCTATGATTAGGTGTGGAGTAGTGGTACTAATTTTGCAATTTTATAAACACAGCTTTAGAAATTTAAAACCTTCTCTTTGCCATTCATCTGGCAAGGTCTCTGAGTGATAGTCATGCATCTCTGAGATGATAACTGCATAAGTCAATTTACTAAAGAAATGTGCTCAACAAAGGAACTGATTTTTACTCTACTTGTGCTCAGAGCCCCTTCACTTGACTCAGTTTTCTTGCAGCTTTGAATTTAGATTTATGTCTCTAGATCAGCTGATATACTTCTTCCAATGCTGGCAAGAATAACCTGCATTTAAGTCTAAAATATATGGAGTTTGGGGCAGATAGTTCTAAAAAAGGATTGAAAGTAGGAGGAAAGCAGAGAGCAATAATAACAGTAATAAATAAATTAGAAGATATGACCTGCTGTTGGGGGGCAGGTGAACATGTGGTAAACCTTAATGGAAAATGACATTCTGTGGGTAATAACATTCATTTAAATTTTAGGTCACCCAAAAAGAATGAAAATGTGCAGGATATTTTTCAGAAATTAAGACAATTGGATTATTTTTCAGGAAAAAAAACACTAAAAGACATTTTTATTTTACATAATGTTTCTTTACATTCCATATCAATTTAATGTTCAGTAACTTGACTTCATACACCATATGAGCAGACTGTCACCTCAATGGAAGATGCTTAGATATAACAATGATGAATGCCATGTGTCATAAATATAAAGGGAAGGGTAAACCCCTTTGAAATCCCTCCTGGCCAGGGGTAAGCTCCTCTCACCTGTAAAGGGTTAAGAAGCTAAAGGTAACCTCGCTGGCACCTGACCAAAATGACCAATGAGGAGACAAGATACTTTCAAAAGCTGGGAGGAGGGAGAGAAACAAAGGGTCTCTGTCTGTCTATATGCTTTTTCTGCCAGGGATAGACCAGGAATGAGTCTTAGACTGTTAGTAAGTAATCTAGCTAGGTATGTGTTAGATTATGATTTCTTTAAATGGCTGAGAAAAGAATTGTGCTGAATAGAATAACTATTTCTGTCTGTGTATCTTTTTTGTAACTTAAGGTTTTGCCTAGAGGGGTTCTCTATGTTTTGAATCTAATTACCCTGTAAGGTATCTACCATCCTGATTTTACAGAGGTGATTTCTATTGACTTCTATTTCTATTAAAAGTCTTCTTGTAAGAAAACTGAATGCTTTTTCATTGTTCTCAGATCCAAGGGTTTGGGTCTGTGGTCACCTATGCAAATTGGTGAGGCTTTTTATCCAACATTTCCCAGGAAAGGGGGGCTGCAAGTGTTGGGAGGATTGTTCATTGTTCTTAAGATCCAAGGGTCTGGGTCTGTAGTCACCTAGGCAAATAGGTGAGGCTTTTTACCAAACCTTGTCCAGGAAGTGGGGTGCAAGGTTTTGAGAAGTATTTTGGGGGGAAAGACGTTTCCAAACAGCTCTTCCCCAGTAACCAGTATTTGTTTGGTGGTGGTAGCGGCCAATCCAAGGACAAAGGGTGGAATATTTTGTACCTTGGGAAAGTTTTGACCTAAGCTGGTAAAGATAAGCTTAGGAGGTTTTTCATGCAGGTCCCCACATCTGTACCCTAGAGTTCAGAGTGGGGGAGGAACCTTGACACCATGTAAGTAAATGAGTCAACAGTGAGATAGAGAGACAGATAGCATTGAGGGATTTGCCTTTGTAGACTACAGCTGGGCTTGGTCAAAAAGCTCCTTCTTTTCCCCCACAATGATGTCCTAGGAGAATCAGCATCATTGTGTGAATGTTTTGGGCTTTTTTTCTGTTAGGTTATGTAATTAAAAACAGAATACCTAGATAGCTTGTTTTACTTCCTTTTCTCACATCCTTGGACAACTGTCCAAGGGCCTGGATACCAAGCTTCGGAAGATATTTCCTGGAGTAGTTTCTACCTACTTGGCAGACATTAGCAATGTATGAGGGTAGCTCTGGGAATGCTACAAGGTCTAATACATGTGTAGATTGTGGGCTGTCTGAACAGTTCTGTTTATCTTTGACATATTTTGGACTAGGAATACTAGACACAATTTCAACTCTTTGTAAATAAGAACCCTTAGCTTACTTTGTCTATATTATGGTGAGATTTTATGGTTGTTCTATAAACTTGCCTCCAGGGCTATACAGTCTGTACATTCCACCAGGTATCACATTTTTGTTGTGAATTCGTGTTAGCATGTAGTTATGTGCGTCTTATGTCTCTATTTGCCATATGAAAAACCCTGCTATTATTTGCATGTTTATATGTTAGTATTGTTCTTCGCCATGCTTACTCCAGCCAAGTGCACTACAATGTAAACACTGAATGGAATTTAATGACAATTAGCTTTGTAAGCAGTGCATGCTGATACAAAGTAAGTTTGAATGAATGTATCTATTAAGTATTTTTCAGGGATGAATGCTCTGGTTATAGTTTCCATCGGTCATGACAACCAGAAACATTGGATTCTGTTGTCCCAGCTACATAGAATTAAACGCTTCCATGTTCACTTGCAGCTCAAAGTGAAGCTCCAGCTTTTTTTCTACCTCAGTGACGTCCTCGTGGTATCAACATCAGACATCTATTAATTCAATAGCTGTTTTTTGTCTTAGGTAAAATGAGTACTAGTTTGATCATAAGTGTATTGCACCATATTTTGGATGTACATATCAGGCAGGGTGATGGGGAAGGGAGGACGGAGTTGCTAAGTGAATGGCTAAGTGAGTCAAAGAACATAGAAGCCAACACACTGCCAGCAGAAGGAGAGTGAGAAAATTGGAATTCATGGACAGTCCCTTTTACCAGGAGCCAAGAGTTCTTTTATGGTTCTATGTGGAAGGAAAGAATTGGCATATGGTGTGTGCTTGATAGAAAAGCATAAGCTAGTTTGGTTTTTGCTTAATTGAAATGTGCCATTATTTTTATAACTAACAAGACTGTTAACAGCTGGAATAGCAGTAACAACTTTGGAGCCTCTTCTGGTCTCTCCTTCCAGTAAAAGACTTTGATAGATGCTTACTACAGAGGAAGTCTGTTGGGGGCAAAGGACAAAAACGGCACCCATGATGATAAGAGTAATATGGAACAGAGGTCAGATATCTAACAAAAACTGTGCAAACTCCATGTATAGCAATACAAGCCTACTGGAAATCTCTATTAACTTATACAGACAACAAAATTACACAGGAAAGACCACATCACCACATTTGACAGCTAAGATTTTTCATTACAGATGATTTTATATGATTGCTACATTTCAACTTTTTGCTACAAAAATACCAACCAATTCCATTCTAATCTCCATAGAATTGACAATTAAACAACTGACTGTCTCGCCAAGAGACATGTACCTGCATCTAAATTGAGTCAAGGGATGAACTCTCAAAACAGTCTAGCATTCACAGAAGTGTCTGGAGTATCATCCTTATATTATACAAACCATATCTGAAAGTTAAACTACAGTCCAATAGTAACATTCTTGCTATTTAGCCAGGATTTGAATCCCAGACATTCCAATTTCTAACCTCATCACTGGGTACACTATTGAAGGGCTTAAAGTCATACCTTGGGGATGGGAAAGCTATCACTGCAAAAGTTGAGATTAAACTATAAACATTGTTCTTTCCAATATAGTGCATTTTACTTGATCACAGTTTTTCTGGAGAAGCACAATAATTATAACATTTTTGAGCAACAAATTTCACCCCTGCTACATGATGACAAGCTTGTATAACATTTTTATTATGCTTATGTAATAAAAGCTGGAAATAGATTTCCTTGGTACATATAGCATCAACACTTTATAGGTTCATATTGTAAAATGTCATATCACACTTTTTTTTAGGCAAGATAGATTTCTCTCTGAAACAGGTGGCAATGCAAGATAATGTGATATGCTTGGTCTTTATGTGAAGGTGAATTAGTCATCCTTTTATAGCCAGCTCTCCTACCAGTATATGGAACAGTGATGACAACTTTTGAAAAGTGTTTAAAAGTTCAAAAAACTAAATTAAGTCAAGAAAAAATGTTTTACATATCTTCTAGTGTGATGAAGAATGATTAAATCATAAGCTACCCTGGTACTTATTTTAAAAGTACTAATGTCTGTGACAATTATATAGTAATTTGATATGCAAAGTGCTAATCATCTATCATAAACAATCATGGTCATTTGAGTGGTAATATATCATAACTATTCAATTATATGCAACACTTTTTTAGGCCAGCTTTTTCAGAATTGGATACCTAAAGTTAGGCATCTAGATCTCTATTTAGAAGCTTATATGATCACAACCCTGCACTTAAGCAGGGAGGAGTTTGTCTGGCTGGCCGGGAGAAGAAGGCAATATTTTCTGGCTTGGGGGAGAAGGGAAGACATAGATCTGCTGGAAAAAGCAGTCCGTGTGGTAAAAGACTCACCACATAGGAATGTGCGGTTTAAAAGGTCAGTTGGGCTTGGCCCCTCCCTCTTGACTCAGCACAGGCCGGGCAGCACCCATCCTCCCTCCCTAATTAGATCACAAATAGGCCGGGCGTTTAGCTATATCTGATGTGGGCATTAAGCTAGCCGCCCCACTAAGGGGGGCTGGGAAGGAATTTTTCCCTTACCAGCATATTGGCCAGGTGCAGTGGGGGTTTTTTCGCCTTCCTCACAGCAGATTCAGGTAGGCTCGGTTCATGCATAGCATGACAGGCGGTAGGCCATATGTCACAACTTTTTATTTAAGTGTATAGCGGATGTTTCAGTGCAGGTACTCCATAAATTAAGGCACAAAAGAATGAAAAAATGGCTTGGAAAAGGAATTAAGGAGAGGTGCTTGGTAATTGAGCAAGCCGTGGGCAGTTGGGGATTCCTATGACTGGTACAGCAGGGATCCAACCCCACATCATTATAGTCCACCTTAACCCCCTCCTGCGCAGGGGCATGGTCAGTAAGTTCCCAGCAAGGGAATTGCTGGAGGGACCTGGACGAAAAGGGCAAGGGCGGGGAGCTAGTGAGAGCCGCCCCCCGGAGCTGACTGGAAGTGATAAGGTCCTGGCAAGGGAATTGCTGGAAGAACACAGATAAATAGATAAATTCCACCCCTGGAATTAGTACGGTCCCGGCAGTAAATCTGCTGGAGGAACATAAATTTTGCACCTGGATTGTACACATTTTTATCAGCCGGGTTAGTCCCAGACATCTGTCAATAATAAAGTTGTGGCCTGATTAAACCCATATCTAATGTCTCCTGTCATTCTTTCGGCATAGCCAGACAAATGTGTCCTGACTGCAGTTTTGAACCACTGTGTGTGCATTTTTGTTAGGACCAGGTCTGTGGCTGTGACTAAAGTCCCTTAGTATATGAAGGCTGAAAGCTTTTAAATTTTCACATACGTTTTCTGTATTTCCTGTCTAATTATTGTTGATTATCAAGATACTTTTGGGAGAGAAAAACATCTCTTTTCCAATCAACCTCCTTCTACTGGTTGGTTCATTAATGACTAGTACAACAATGAATGTAACTGTAATTATAGTGTCAATAATTCTGATGTCACAAACACAAAAATTTGTCATCAGTGACTGAATCAAGAACAAGGGGCAGGTTGACTAGAAAATATAAACCTTGTTGTATAATTAAGCAACACACTTGGAATTTATTCAGAAACAACATTATCTTAAATGTTTTGTTGGTTAAGGTTAAATTCCCCTCTGAAGAGGATCCCAATAAGGCCATTTGAACACTGAGCTTTCATTCAAGCCTTTAGCTAGAGGGGTTTTGCCCTTTGTACTGGATAGTATTTCATCATCAGTGTATGAAGTCCTAATATCAAATTTGTGGATCTTTTTTCGGTGTTAAATTTAATAGGTTTCCTATATTACATAGACACTGAGGTTATAGAACCAATGTTGCTGTGTCTGTTCTTGTTTCTCAACCAAGTCCTGTTTTGCATACTATAATCGGTATTGACTTAGGTCCTGCCCACATGATATGACTTCTGACTAATGTTATAACCAGTTGGAGGCACAGACATCATAACTGGCTATGAATAACACAGTTCAAGTTATGTCCTAAGTCCAGAAATCTTTTACAGGATTAGGATCCTAGAAACAACAATGCTAAAAGATACACCTATTACAAACTCCCATGAAGGATCATCTTTGGTTAAATTTTAATAAAAACAAAAGTCCAAAAACAAAATAAAAACAAACCAAATAAAACCCTCTCAAAAATAAAATCAAACAAATGAAACGTATGTCATTCAATATTACAAAATGTTGAGACAAAGTTAAGATTCCTAACCTAACAGAGGTCAGGAGAGTCAAAGTTCTGTACTCCGACTTGACATAACATATGTGCTATAATCACAAGGCACAGCTAAATGATGTAAATCAGAGGGTCACAGTTTTAACATAGAATTTACTGGCTTTTAGCAACTTTCACAAACATCCAGTGTTATTTTTACAATATTTCAGAAGTAATAATACAAATGCTGATTGATGGCTATATGTTTCACTGCTTTTTGGTGATTGTCAAGATCTCAGCACTAAGGCGTAAATGTAAAAATAGTGTGTTATCCTTATACTTTTATGGAACGGGGGTTCCCCTTCATTTTTGAGATGGCATCAGTAACTCTGTTTACTGCACTGTACATAACTTATAGGAGTTCCTAACATACTGAACTGGTGTCATATATCAAGGACTCTTTGGTCAGCACAGTAATATAAACTAACCTTCAGTTATTAACATAAGTTTCTTATTCACTTGATATTTCAAATGGGTCATTCAACTGATAGCATCTCATGTTTTTCCCTGCTTAATCTTTGCTTTTGATAAACAAACTATCCATACATACCAAAATGCCCAGGTAGATTTTGCATCATTTATATTTCTTCCTTGCAAATTTTGCAAGCAAAGAACATTCTTCTGTGAATTTCTGTTATTACAATTAAACCACATATTACAAAATAGCTACAGAATCCAGTTTTCTTGTTAATCAATGGCATTATTTGTCTCTGCTTCTGAATTGTTTTTTAAATTATCACTAAATAAGATTTTAGATTTCTGCTTACATTTTATCTTTAACATTTCTGTGTTCATCCATATCATATTTTTTTTTATAAAATGTAAGCTATGTTCATAGGTAGTACTGTTTAAACATAAGACTACACTGGAGGATGAAGACATAATGAATGAAGCCCTTAGTGACGGGATTTCCTTAAAGTTAACTGCTTGAGTTCATTCATTTCTATTCACTGTAAAACGTAATGCAGCTTTCCTCAGCTACTGGAAACTTTAGAATCCTGGATGTAGTTAATTTACAGTAAATCAAGTCCTATAATGAGGAACGACTAAAAGAGGGGAAAGCCGCATTTGTTCCAGAACAATACAATTATATAGAGGTCAAAGTTATTTAAAAAACAAAGAAAGGTTACCTACCAGTTCAACTCGTCCAAAACCTCCAACTCCAAGAGTGTCAATGATGTTGAAATCAGACAGTTTCAGGTTGGCGAAGAAGGCAGCTTCGGCTTCATATCTGGATTTTTTTATGTGAAAAAATGGAAATTTCTTAGAGGTGCAAACCTGGGTATTGCGTAAGATTGTACCTGAATGGCATGAGTGTGGAACAGGATTTACCTGTTTAACTTCCATCTTGTCTCAAAGTCTGTGTTTGTTCACACTCATAGTTTTGTTGGTCCCAATTGTAAAGTATAACATGTATTTGCACTTTCCCCCCAAAGTAGGAAAATCAAAGTTCCTACTGCATGTCTATAAAACAATTTTTTTGTACTGTAATTCAATTCCAGTTATCAGTTGAATGCTACATTTTGACACTTCCTATTAATCTTCTGCTGTGGACTGTTTTGCTTTTTAGTATTTTTGGAAGATAAAGTCTCTCATATGAGTTTCCCTTATCCACAGGCTGGCAGTAGTTTCTATAAATGTTTATTGAAAGTAGCAAGATCATTAAGGTCCCTGGAGAACAATCACAGCCAAGTTACATGAAATTAGATCCAATAAGCTGAGGGCTGGTGTGCAAATGTCTGAAATGAATGACTTCAGACACATATTAACATTCCTAAAAATGCATCTTCACTTCTTTTACATTTATAAGCCTACTTGGAGCAGAAATTCCCAACTAGTATCCCTCAGACCTGAAGCTCTCTCTTTAGCCTGTGTACAAGTGGCTTGCAATAAAAGTTCACAAAGCACTAACTATGCAAGCATGCAAATCTGACACATGCAAGCCTGCCAAAATAAGCTTCCCACAAATATACTTGTGAATATGAATCCCTTAAAATATCTCCTTGCTGAGGATTATGGTATTTTTAGAAGGCTCAGAAGGCAGATGGATGAACAGGATCCACCCACTTAATAAACTTTGGACAAGGAGGCATTCAGCTGCCAAAAAAAGTCTCCAGTGCATGTGCATAGTCAAATACTACCTTTGACCTTCAGGAACACAGAATTGTATGTGAAAGTAATGTTGACAGGATTATGAACACAAGCATGCAGGGTAGGAATTGTTTAGTGAGTTTTCCAATATATAATATTTAATTTTATGCCCATATTTTGCATTTAGAGGATCCAAATAGCCTACAAACTGCTATTTCATGATAACATAACAAGCAAGCATGGCTCACTACAGATAAGGTTTTAATATTTTCTCATAATAATACAATCATGATAAAATATTATAGATGATCATATACACCTATCCATCCACCTATCTTTTTAATGTAGCGTATCTATCTATCTAAACTGTTAGGGCTGTCACTGAATAATCTAATCTAATTCAATAATGGAATGTAACTAATTTACTCCCACTTTATTCCCCTCAAACCAACATTCTTTATTCTTTTTAAAAGTGAAAGGACATTGTGAGGGCAGGGAAAGCAGCAGTTGACCTGTTCCAAGGTAACAAAGGAGCAGAACAAAAAGGGATAGGGGATGGGCGCAGGGAAGGAGCTTGGAGTGGCCAAATATAACAAAGACCAAATTAAAATGTAATCTAAGGCAATCCTATCTTGTAGTTTCTGATGACAAAATAGTTGAGTTCTGCTTTATTATTTATAATGTCGTCAGATTCTCTCAATAACCTTGAGCCTATGGCCAGAGCAGTCTGACTGCATCTGATATTGAAAGCTAATCAGTGCTGAGTCTATTTAGTACTTGGAATAACCTTGCATGACATGGCTGCTTACAGATCATTTTATACTAGCCATGATGTGCATATTAAACTGGCAACATAAAAACTAAGTGTTGTCGGTAAATAAAAGGTCTACTTATAAATCTCCTTATTTCTAAATAACAAAGAACAAATTATATTAGCAGTTGCAATCCAGTCAGGAAAGATGTTACTTCAGTCTGGCTGCCTGGACCGATTTAAAGTATAAATATATACAGTTTGTGACTTCTGATATTTTAGCCCTTTTGGCTGATTTGCTACATTTAATAGTTTCTAGGGTTTAGATGTAATGGTAGAGCTGAGATCCTGTCAAGGATTTGCACCCCAGTGTTGAACCAACTGATGGAATGCTTCTCATTTCCAAGTCACAAAGCACCACATTAGCCATCCTGATTCTGGCCTGTACCTGTGGAAACTCATTTTGTAATGGTGTGGCGGGAAGGAGCAAGACAATGTGGTGACTGGGTTTATCAGATGAGGAGTTTTATATGCACTAAACCAAGTCATTTATTCCACAACATAGCACATGTGATATGCACTTGGGGAGTGCCATCCTGGCCAACCCATGATGTCAGGGAGGCATAGGATCCGGCAGTCCAGTCCTGGGAAACTTGATTGGATTTCCCCAATGCTGAGGAAGCAGGGGATCTGACATGCTAAGTGCATGTTTTCAAATGTTGTTAAGGCCTCCGTGATCAGTTTTTACATAGGAAAGACATGGAATAAATTGTTTTCATTTCTATAATGCCTTTTATGCTGAAAGACTGCAGAGTGCTGCATAAATTATGTACAGTTCATACAATTCCACTTGAGAGGAGAAAGCCTGCCCCAACATCCCAAAATAGAGTACAGAAGAACAGGTGCTCTTTCTGATTCATGGGTATTCCACGAACCCTCTTTGAAACCCCAGTACAAGAGCATTTTGCAGCGAGCATATATTCTTCATCTTTCTGTGTAGAGTCACAAAAATTGATGCTCTACTGACAGCTTTTAAATTGGGTTTTCTGTCTTAATAAAAAAAGTTAATTAAAAGAAAACATTTTTAAGCTTCTACAATGCACTATTTATTTTTTCTTCTGTTTGGCTAATTTTTTTTGGTAGATAGGCTGGTCTTCGGTCAGTTCAATGAAGACTGCAGAGCAAATTTTGTACAGTGTCCCAGATACTTTGTCATGGGCATTATAGAAAAGAAAGAAATGAATTATATATATTCTGAAACAAAAATATATGTAAAAGAAAGCGTACAGACCAGACAACAATCCTATTTTGTCTAAAAATGATAATTACACCCTAATTCTGTTTCATTCCTAAAAGTAAAGGTCAAACTCTAATCCCATTCAACCTCCTATAAAAGTAGGAGACTCACATCCTATCCTCATCTTACGGAAAATTATTTAGGGCCAAATTCTGCCCTTATATATGTGCATGTAAATCCTTGAAAAAATTGAAGTCAGTCTGGAGTAACTTCACTGAAGTCAGTTACTTCCGATTTCCTGGGTGTCAATTAAAAGATTGGCCCACAGGCCATGGAAAGCTTTCTGTACATATCTAAGGAGAAAATTTAGCCCCTACCTCTAAGAGTCAAAGGTTTGGATTGGGTTTTAGCTGTAGAGCTAACTTTAACAGGTGTCATATAACTCAACACTGGGAAAACCTAGCAGTAAATCTATAATATAATTTAAAGAAAATATCAGAGTGAGAACATGCCTGTTCATGCCATAAATTAGGAATCAACCCTTTATCCTAGTTGCCCTTAAAAGGATATGACTTCAAGCTACTTTCTTCTTATCCATTAATTTGATTGTGTGCTGCTTTCTAAACCAAAAACTGAGAGATACTGGAGTGTGCAGTCTCTCAGAATCAGTTTCAGTCACACTACTAATGACAGACAATGGGCAAATACAGTACATTCAAATCATTCTGTCTACAACATTGAAATAAGAATTCTCAATTTCATGTAAAAGAGAAGCTGTATCTTATAATTTTACCAACTACACGTTACATGAGTTATTCTATAGTGAATTTGCTTAATTCCAAAAATATTCTCCAAAGTGCATTTAGTCATAAAGGAATAGGAGGGCAGTTCAATGAAATACAGATACACATGAAAGTTAAATAATGTATATACACAGGCATGTCTTGTTTTGGGCAGTTCAAAGAAGCAGCTGCTGCCAGAGACATTCAGGTCCTTGGGAACCCACCCCAGCAGGGACAGGATGAAATGCTAGTGGGATGTTTATTACTCATGCTCTAGTGATAACTGGGGTGTTGTACAATCTGAAATAACTTGAATCCCCTTGGAAAAATATACACACAAGTTCTGGTCATATTTCTTAATGATTTCCATGACAGAGATTCTAAAACCTTTCTCCAGCTGGCATGGCAGAAGTGTTTGAGGTAGGTTAGAGGAGAAGGTTATATACTAGATATCTGGCCTCATAAATCGGGTCTCCAGGTTTGTTTGAACTAGCCATGATCCTTTTTGACCTCTGGAAGGGTTGGTGACAGCCATAAAAATAATATTTAGTTATATAATTTAATAAAGTAATTAATGTATAGAGGTACAATGAGCAGCCACAGAGAGGTTCTGAAGTGTGGTTCAGTATGCAAAGGTCCAAATACTTCTCTGGACCATATTCAAATGCTCAGAAATTCTTGGATCTGGATAGCAGCTCAGTGAATTTGAAAGAAATTGGCTATACTGAGATTTCTGGTACTTCTTTCCTTACTTGGGTGAAGAAATATTTCAAGAACAACCTTTCTCAAGATATTTATACATTTCCACTTGTGGTCCTAGAACCACCAGGCTGAGGGCCAGGAAAATGACAAGTGAGAATACAAAGGAAAAAAGGTGGATTGAACTTTTTCAAACAAAAAAAAGTTGATGTGTCAAAGGTGTAAGGGGGAGTTAGTTTATTCTTAGCGAACATGGATTCTCACCGAAGTATTCAGCTGATAGGAGGAAAAAAACCAAACATGCCTTATAACCCAAGTTATCCATGCAAAGCAACCAAACTTCTTTAAGCTGCTTTCAAGAATTTAGGCAGCGATTTTCAGAGGAGATGAAGGGAGTTAGGCAATCAACACCTACTGAATTCCAATGGGAACTGTCTGCCTAACTCCTTCAAGATCTTTTTTTCCTTAGATAAAGAAATACCTCACTCTTTTAATGGGAGAGATTCCCCTTGTTTTAGCAAACATTTAGGTGTCTAATCTCCTTGCCTTGGATGTTTAATGTCTATTTATGTTAGAAATGGACAGAAAAGGAGGTATTCAGATCCAAATAAAACATAAGCTATAGTTCAGTTTTGACGGTGACAAAATCTCATGAGCTGTTCTACTAAAATTTTTGGCAAATCTGCATAGAAGCAATTTTGCCACCTTATTTTTCTGAAATCTCATGAAAATGGTTATCCTTTTGATATCTCAGAAAACAAAACAAATACTAGAAATCAGGCTTCTTTTGGTTCTTGTTTTGGCAGGTTTTGGTCTGGGGGCTTGTTAGGGTGACCAGATGACAAGAACAAAATATTGGGACATATGAAGGGGGGGGGGAGCCACAGGCTCACCCCCCACACCAGGGCTGGCTCTAGGTTTTTTGCCGCCCTAAGCCAAAAAAAAAAAAAAAAAAAAAAGCCAGAGTGCCGCTAAAGCAAAATATCAGGACAAATGGCGTCCCGACCATACACCAGTCGGGACGCGGGACAAACAACTAAATATCGGGACGTCTGATCACCCTAGGGCTTGTATCCAAACCACCTCCTTCCCAAAATTCAAAGAGTTCCAGTCAGTGTCCTGATTTTATACCATATTTAGTATTAACTGAAGTTATATATTAAAAAAAAAATTTTAAGAGGCCCCAACCTGTTGCTGGTCACTGTGCAGAAATCCCATTGCACAGAATTTCCCATTAGTTTCAAACAGCAGTCACTGAATCAAGCTTTAGTATTTGTATAACACATGTTATGCTGGGAGGTTGTGGTGAGGAAAGCTTTTGGCCATTTGCATAGTATATTGGAATGTCCACTTTCCAACTATTTAACGAACAGATTGCTGCATAAAACTACAAAGAATTACTTTGAAATAAATTTTAAATAGGGCTTGAAATGTATCAAGAATCACCACAATCTTAATCACTCAGGCACTCAAAAAAGAATGAGAAAATGACACAAGAACAGAAATTTGTAATTACCCTATTATTTAGTTTTACTGAGCTAGCTAATAAATGAACTTAATGTGTTGGGAAACATTAGACATCTGTTACTAAGCAGTCATCTCCAATACAAAACTTGGCTTAATTCTATGTACACTGCCAACTAGATGTAAATTGTAACCAATTGGGAGCCAACAATAAACTCACTGAAACTAATAAAATGACTTTAAAGAAAAAAGAATTTCTGTGTCTTTTTCAATGATATCTGTTTATTCAATGGCTAATTTCTTGGGTTTTACATTCCATTTTATTGGCCAGCTGAATTGTTTCCATATTCTAGCTATTTTGCCATACTCAGCGCAATTTTGCAGAAGAGATTTTTGGACTCTTTGTAGAATGTTAGATAAACTAGCTTTCTAGCATCTGGACGACTCTGTTCAAGTCTCGCCTACAGTAGGCCACATATGTTGTGTAATATGTAATAAGCTTTATAATCTCAACCTATTTAATTGGCACAGGACAATGCAGCAAAAGCAAATCTTATTTCCAAACAATGAATATTGCTTGCTCAGTAAGAGTCTGCAATAAATTGGATCCGGAGTGGGCACATTTGTAGGACTAGTGCAGAAGGCTGCACAGTGCTAACTAGTACTTGTTCTAGCTCCAGGAATCAACCTGTATTTTAATCAGAAAAACATTCAATAACACAATCTAAATTAAAAAAATATTCGTCGTCTAGCTCCCTTCTTCCTAATAGTCAAAAAGAATATTTTAGCTCTCTGTGAGCACTCTGCTTAAAGAATGTAATTTAAATAATCTATGAAGAAGTAAAACAAAAGTGTCTTTATTCTATGCATTGTGACCTTAACTATCTCAATTTCAATATCATTGAACTGACCTTTATTTTGTTGTGGTTTATCATTGCCTACTGATTTTCTTGTGCTTCAAACAAAAGCTTTGTAAAGTGGCATACCTGCCATCTTTGATATTCGTTTTCTGCCACTGGAATACTTATATATGTGTTGTGCAGAATTAGACGTACACTAGTGGGATGTGTTTGGTCTAAACGGGAACTGATGCAAAATCATTATGATTTGTTTCAGAAAGCAAGTTACACCTAATCTCCTCCCTGGGTGAAATCTTGGCCTCACTGAAATTAATAGCAAAACTTTTATTGACTTAATTGAGGTCAGGATTTCATCCCTATAGAATCTTGTGTTTGTGTTACACAGAGAGCAGAAGGAAAGCCATTGCAACTTAGGGTCATCTCTAAGGCCTCAAGATACTTTAACATATGTAGCTGTAAATATGTGAATGGATTCCATTGAATACATTAGGATTTATGTGCTTAAACTTACACAGGTGCTTATGTAGCTGGGGATATTTTGTAATATGACAAGAACTTCTAAAATTGTTGGGTTTGATTATATTAAATAACACAGGCAATCAACTGCTGCACCAGAACAGTTTTAGGAGGAACTGTTACCCTGAACTGTGTATTGAAAATTTGTGAGCAAGCAACAGATTCTTCAGTGATGGTAATGAATCTGCTTTTTAGGATAAGCAAATTGAAGGTGATAAGCTGGTTTAAATTACTGAAAGAATGAATTTCACCTAATGAAACTGCAACTTTGAACACTTAAGAACAAAGTTTATGAAAAAGAATTGATCATTTCGATAATAAAGTATTTTTCTCACTTCTTTTCTCTATAATCTAGTATACTCACACTGTACCTTGTAAAATATACAAACTGCTGCCCTCCCATGGCTTCTGATGGCTATACAGATAACTTCCTACCCCAGTTCTAGGTACATTTTCTGGATTAGATTTGTGTACACCAGTTGGTAAATAGAAGTGCAATTCTAGGCACTGGTGGATTAAATTCAAGCAAAGAGTATTCATATTTGTTAGTAATGTAAACAAGAGGTAAATGGTATTATTGTTTCCATTCCCACTGTATTATTGACTGTCCAATTTTTTGTAATGTAGATTAGGATATTTATTTAAAGGTCAAATTTGAAATATTTTATTTCTACTATATGTGATTTACCCTTGGAGAATATGGAATTTATGAACGAACACATGGGCAAAAGCAAAAAATAAACTTCTCATGTCAGTTTTGCATGAGATCCTTACCTTCAACTATGCCCTGTTTGTGTGGGGCACAGACGATAAATCAACTTGCCACATTCAGGCAACAGAGAGAAGTACGGAAGATGGACAGAATATATTACAAGCAGCATGATCCAGAGCCTGGAAATGCCTGTAAGCAGATTCTTGAGAGGCATTTTGTGTTTCTTTATAAGGCTGAACAGCTGCAGAGGTGTTGTCAGTCATCCTCTCAGAGCTCCCACCCTATGTGTGGGCACCAGTGATCTTCTATCGTATGCTCAGTGTGTTGGTCATCTTCAATATTACACACAGCTGGTGGAGATGTCCCTTAATGGACCATTGTAGTACAAAGAATTATGAAGATGATATTGCTCTTTCAGGATTCAATCCTGCAAGGTGCTGAGCATCCCCAGCTCCCACTGGCTTCAATGGAAGCTGAAGGACCTCAGCACCTCCAAGGATTGACCCCCAAGTTATCATTAGGTGCAGTGATGGCTGAGATGTCCAAGTCTGAGTACAAGAGGCAACAGCAGTAGACTGAATTTTCCTGAGTGGAAAAAAACACTTGTATAGGTAATGCCTATGTTTTGTATCTCCTACCTCCAGGTACCCGTTAACTGATTTTTAGATGCTCTTTCATGGCACAAAAATGCCCTTTCATACAGACCCTTTTTGAATGAACACTGCCATTGGTAAGATAAAAATGTCAAGAAAGAGGCCTTTTTTTCAATTATTTTACTGACAAATATATAGTAGTTATATAGTAGTACAGAAAACTGTATTCATTTTTATGGCCCATCAAATCATACTAGTAATGTCCCATTACATCAGATTAGTTTATTAGTTCATTTATTAATACAGTATCACAAAATCATATTGGGACTTCTCCATTTATAGGAAAAGACAAAATGATTCGAAAAAGACACTGCACTGTTAGATAAAAATAATGACACAACAAGACTTTGACATCCTCTTATTGCAGGATTGTCATTTTTGTCCACTACAGCTCACCAGAAGGGGCTGGCCTGTTATTGCTATGATTCTGAACAGGACCTTTTGCCCTTTCCACATGTATATGGAACAGGAGGCATTCTAGTATGTCCATACAGTCCATTTTCTGCACTTATTTGCTGTCCTCATGGTAGACCATATCTACAGGGGACAGACATAATCAACACTTGGAATAAAAACAGATCTTTACTCATTTAAACAGTAACAGACAGGTATTTGCTGCACTCCCCCTAAGAGCACCAAAGAGTAACAAGGACGAAACCATCACATTAATCTTTCACCCTAATCTTACTTTTTCATAAATATTAAAAGAAAGGGAGAAAGAAATATATATTAGCAGGAAAAATATTCTAAAAGAAGAGTGTAATAAAACCTTTCTTTAGTTCAGGTCTCCTTCTTCCAGACCAAGATCCTTCTGAGGTCAGCAGTGCAGTGGCTTTAATTCCTGGTTTAGCTGCTACCACTTCATTTTACCCTTTTTACTTTCTACTGAAAATCCAAATCAGAGAGATTATATTTGGATTTTTAAAAGCAATGAATAGTGAGCTCGTTGTGCTCGTGGCAACTATGCAATTGAAAGTTACAGCTTCACAGACAATTGCATTAAAAAGAAAGGTTTTCTTTCTTTTCAAGCTAATGTTGCTAAAGCTATGCATTTTGGATTAACCTACCACCACTTTAATTTACAGTGTACTTGCCTTTAATGAATTCCAAATCAGGAGAAATAGCATACCTCCTAGTTTAGATTTTCTAACAGAAAGTGAATTGAGTTGCAGCTAAAAGAGACATTAAAGCTATGGCATCACTAACTTCCTCTGGAAGGGGAAGGAGATCTGAAATTAAAAACATAAAGTTAAAACTAACAGAGAAGTGATTTTTCACTAGAAAAATATTTTTATTTATTTTCAAACTACATTACTTAAGAAATAGAATTATTAAGTAATATGCATGTAGTATCTAAGTTCACAACTGGTTCATAATAATTTTAATGTTTTTGAACTATTTTAATACTCAGACAAATAAGTCCGAATTCAAGGACACTGCAGAGTAGGTATTGTAATGGGTCCAGTATTACACAGAACTGCCATTGAATGCACTCAGATTTATCTTAGATACAATAAATGAGAATGCTCTTCTCCTATTATACATGTGCAAAGTCATATCTTATTTCCAAGCTGATACAGTTGTATTTCTAAATGAAAAAAATAAATAAAATAATAGCAGCTACTTAGTAAAAGGCTTATGCCTAAAGGTACTTTACACATGTTATGACTAGAAGTTAGTAGGATTATATCAAGAGCACCTTCCTTCTCTGGATAAATAATGTGTGGAGAGTACTTGATCAGCCTTAATTGAAAAATAAACCTGATAACCCTGCAAATAAAGTGAGAAAGATTGCCAGAAATGGCTCATCTCACGGTATGGTTTGCTAAGTCGATAACCTGCTCTCTTCTGAAGTGAAAAAATACATTATTCTTTTCAAAAAGTGTCACTGTTTTTGCTTTTGTCTGAGTCCAAATTCAACCTGTTGGCAGGAAAAAATGTGTATTATGACTCCGAAACTTCTCATTGCAACAAGATGTGTTTAGGTGGCTCACACATTGTTTACTGCCATCTTACAAAATTCTATCTGCCCATTTGTCAGGAATAAATAATTTTTTTGATGGGAGAGTAAAATGTTTTTTCATTATCATCCTAACTGTAAAGTTTGGGAAGTAGATTTTGTGTCTGACCAATTTGCATGACAATTTTGCAATTAGATTAAAAAACTACTGAGCAATTCACTGGGTCAGTCTTATTGTAAGGACAGACAAAGAAAATCCAAAGCAAATCTTTGGTCACAGTATTAATGAGTTTACTTGCAGTCCTCAAATAAAATTGGTAACTTCCTTAAAATGTTAAATTGTACATTTGATATGTCTGAGAACAACAGAAATTTTAATGTAATCAATTCAGACACCAAATATATTTGACGTAAGAAAATTCTTAACATGAAACACAATTAAAGCTCTACTCTAGGCTCAGATTTATTGTGCCAACTGAACAAGAGTTCACAAAAGATATTTCACACCAATTCCTCCTGCTTTTATAAATTCTATAGCTATTCGTATGGAATGCTATTGACAGAGGATGGGATTTTCAAAATGCCTTAAGGGAGTTAGGCATCCAATTTCTATTGAAAACCAATGGGAACTTGATGCCTAACTCCCTTAGGTGCTTTTGAAAATGCCACCCAGAAATAGTTATATCATGTACTTACAGTATTCAATGCCGAATTCTGCCCTGCTACTCACATAGGCTGAAAAGCCCACCTTCTTTCTTGGGCATTTGGTGGAGATGGATTGCTGGGATGGGAGGTAGTGGGACTGCTGATAGGTGTTGATGTTAAGGAGGGTAGGTTTTATTTCCCCTTGTGCAGTTCATTGAACCTACTGAGATGACTTAACATGGGGAATCATCTCTGCACTGATGCTGAGTCCAGTGAAGAGCTGAAGGGGAGGGTATCAGTCCCTGATCTAAGGACTGCCAGGGCCAATTTAGTCCAAGACAAAGTCCTGACTAATCTAATTGCCTTCTATGACGAGATAACTGGTTCTGTGGATGAAGAGAAAGCAGTGGACGTGTTGTTCCTTGACTTTATCAAAGCTTTTGACACAGTCTCCCACAGTATTCTTGCCAGCAAGTTAAAGAAGTATGGGCTGGATGAATGGACTATAAGGTGGATAGAAAGCTGGCTAGATTGTCGGGCTCAACAGGTAGTGATCAATGGCTCCATGTCTAGTTGGCAGCCGGTATCAAGTGGAGTGCCCCAAGGGTCGGTCCTGGGCCCGTTTTGTTCAATATATTCATAAATGATCTGGAGGATGGTGTGGATTGCACCCTCAGCAAGTTTGCAGATGACACTAAACTGGGAGGAGAGGTAGATACGCTGGAGGGTAGGGACAGGATACAGAGGGACCTAGACAAATTGGAGGATTGGGCCAAAAGAAATCTGATGAGGTTTAACAAGGACAAGTGCAGGGTCCTGCACTTAGGACGGAAGAATCCAATGCACCGCTACACACTAGGGACCGAATGGCTAGGCAGCAGTTCTGCAGAAAAGGACCTAGGGGTTACAGTGGACGAGAAGCTGGATATGAGTCAACAGTGTGCCCTTGTTGCCAAGAAGGCCAATGGCATTTTGGGATGTATAAGTAGGGGCATTGCCAGCAGATCGAGGGACGTGATCATTCCCCTCTATTCGACACTGGTGAGGCCTCATCTGGAGTACTGTGTCCAGTTTTGGGCCTCACACTACAAGAAGGATGTGGAAAAATTGGAAAAAGTCCAGCGGAGGGCAACAAAAATGATTAGGGGACTGGAACACATGAGTTATGAGGAGAGGCTGAGGGAACTGGGGATGTTTAGTCTACAGAAGAGAAGAATGACGCGGGATTTGATAACGGCTTTCAACTACCTGAAAAGGGGTTCCAAAGAGGATGGCTTTAGACTGTTCTCAGTGGTAGCAGATGACAGAACAAGGAGTAATGGTCTCAAGTTGCAGTGGGGGAGATTTAGGTTGGATATTAGGAAAAACTTTTTCACTAGGAGGGTGGTGAAACACTGGAATGTGTTATCTAGGGAGGTGATGGAATCTCCTTCCTTAGAAGTTTTTAAGGTCAGGCTTGACAAAGCCCTGTCTGGGATGATTTAATTGGGGATCGGTCCTGCTTTGAGCAGGGTTTTGGACTAGATGACCTCCTGAGGTCCTTTTCAACCCTGATATTCTATGATTCTATGAAATGTTAGGGCAGACTCAGGGGCTGTGTCCTGGCTATAACCAAACCTATGGGTACCACTGGAAATAGCCTGTGCTTAGAATAAACTCAAGGGTCCTGTATGGTGTGGTGTAGAGCTGACTATGCTGATCATTTGGGGAAACCCTTACACCAGGGATATTTTCCAAGGGGCAGTGAGCATACAGTGGCATTGTTGAGCTTTCACAGTGGTGAAGTCTGCATACAAGGGCTGCAAGTGCCTACATGAATTCCCCATAGTGTGTCATGAAATATTATTTGTGGTTTAATAAAGTGGTTAGTGTTTAGAATGGGTACTCAAATAATTCAAGTAAATGAAATATGAAATTCCATTGGGTTCAATGGAACTTTATCTATCTAACTGAAAGAATACTCAATAATGTTCCATATATATGTGACTGATTAAATAGGCATCATCTTTCCTTTTATTTTGTACTTTTATTTTCTTTAGAACAATTAAACAGAACACTGTTGTTGACACTGCAACCAATTCATCCATCCAACAGTTGCTTTATCACTTTCAGTATAACCCCTACTTCCAGCAATTTAAAACTCAGCCATAAACATGTGATGCCAGCTGGAGTTTGTCAGGCAGGGTTCGGCCCTGGAGCCAATTATTTATTGCATGTGCAAAATTTTTTGAAAACATCATATTGATTTTTAAGAGTGCCGAGGCCTGGTCTGAGACTTTTGCCACTGACTTCATTAAAAACTAGACTAGACCCAGATAATTTAAAACAAAACAAAACAAGAAGCTTATAACGGTTTCCAACATACTTTTGCACTTCTCATACAGCACAATTTTAGCCCTTACTAGGAACAAGGGATTTTAATTATTTTAATTAAAATAGATGAGTTAAAATTTGAACATCACTGGTAACAAGACTTTTTTTATTACTTAATTTTAATAAAGACATTTTTCTTAACACTGTATCTTTCCATAATATGAAACAAGGCCCATAATGGCTACAGAGCATCTGATACACTTTACTGTGTCAAGTTTATATACATACCTGAATATATGAACATATAAAAACTCAGTTTTTGGATTGTAAGGGAGTAAGGATGCCTCTGAGAGTTCCTCCCTCTGGTAGAGTTCATTTCCCTTACTTGTACTGCTAAAGCATCCCTGCAAAAAATATTTTTGACTCTGTCTCTGGCTAGCTCAAAGGGCCTGGTTCAAAGCCCACTGAAGTCAATGGGAAGATTCCCACTGATTTTGGATCAGAGTCCATTCTGGTGGAGTGCAGGTGTGGGTTGATAGAACAGCCTTTCACAAGGCTGCTGAGATTGGTGCTTTGAGTCGCAGGGTGAGGGCTGGCTGGGAGCCAGATTTTTTGTTTCTCAGGATTTTGAAAAAAATTCTGTTCAGAAATGGAACTAAACTAAACATTTTTGAAACTTCCTGTGAAATAAAATTCTGAAAAAATTCTGTTTGGGATCAACTGAAATTTTTGTTTAAATAAGATCAATAAGTTTCATTATGATTTTGACTTTCTTCATTTTATATTGTAAAATTAAAAAAAAACAAACTGAAAGAAACACCATTTTTTAATGGAAAACCGTAACACATATTTTCAGTTTTGTCAAAATGAACACATTTCCATGAAACATTTTGCGTTCAAGGAATCATCAACATTTCTTTCCTGCTTTACTCATGATACAGGAAATACGTTGAGAGGAGCAGGGCCTGCAAACTGGCAAGGACACTGTGCCCAGCAGGCATCACCAGCAGCTGGCTGGGAGAGATGCTGTTTTATTAGAAACCTCAAACACTGTGCCAACGGCTGGTCCTCAAAGCTGCCCCTGCTATCACTTTCTTCTCAATGCTGGTGTTAAGCACTCTCAAGCGAGCCATTAGTCCTGTTTGGCAGAAGTTAAAAAATGGCCACTATACACATAATTTATTTTCACTGGATTATATTTAAGCCTCTATGCCCTGGCCATACCTAGTCTCTACTCCCTGTAGAGATGTTTTCCTTTTCCTCAGCCATCCTTGTTTCAACAGGGGTATAGTGTTAGACTAATACTGCAGAGAAATGTGTGCAGGGCTCAGTGATATGCTAAGCCTGTCTGCACAGAAGATGAGCATAAACTGTGAGTGCAGTGCTACTGCTTTGGCTTTATGAACTTTTTAACACTGCACAGTGACCTGCAGTGTCCATATTGATTGCAACAGAGCTGACACAGCTGGCAGTGGCAGTATCACCGTAGGTGCTAGCTCTCCTAGTACGTGGTGCAGAACGTTGTTTGCAATTACTGAATCCATTTCCATCCCACAGGTTAAATTCCTTTTTTTTTTTAATCTCGTCCCTTCTTCATGCTGAAGCAATTTCCTTTGGGAAGAGGAATCCAGGCCGTTTAGGCAGGCAGATATGGAGGAGGGAAAGATAGCAAGAGATTGACGTAAACTGCATTGGCTAAGGCTTGGCCACTGGGCATCTTCGTTAGTATTCAGTGAGAGGCATGATTTTAGAGTCCAGGTATTACTGCAGAATCTAGCACGAAAACTCTAATTTTCAAATGATCAGAATGAAGTAGTACATTAAGTCTCACATTCTAAGTATTGGGCTCACTAGTTTTACCTGCTCCCACCTGTCCTCAAAATCTCAGGACTGGGAGGTAATTCACTAAATTCCTTTTACTACTCACCACCCATTCATCAATTTTGTCTTTTCTATAATTGAGCGTGCATATGAAAAACATGTTTGGAAGATAAGGCTTCAAGTTTTCCTCCCACCCTCCCATTTGATTTCTATAGAAAAAATCCTTAGGGAACAGGACTGAAAGAATTTAACATCATTTAGATGAATAAAGAAATATCTGAAGACCACTCTTTTTTGCCATAGGAATGCACCAAATGGCATCTCTATTTAAAAGAAAATACCAGGGAAAAGTACGAGAATCCTCTACATAGACAAATGCAAATTAAACATATTTAACATTGTTACAAACATTGAGACACCTCCACCCATCCTGAACTGTTGAGGAAAAACTAATCTCTTTCTATCTCATCAGTCCTTGTCTTGTGGTTAAATATATTCTACCAACCAGCAGGGATTGGGGAAAGGGGAAGAGGACCGACCAAAAAAGTGATCTATGAAGACACTGCTGTGTAGAACGCCTATCCCCACATCTGACTCCTTTGGATGGCCATGCCACCTAAGCCAATAAAATTCTAACCAGTGTTTGTGCAGATGAGTTTCTCTCTCTCCCTCTGTCAGTTCTGGACCCACTGCAACAGAATTTCTGCCTACTCTGAGATCCTCCTTGCTGCACAACAGAAGGGACAATATAGCCTCTAATCTATAAAAATTGGTTATCTGCTATTTCCTCCCATAGCAAGTTTATCTCCCGAGGACATCTTATTCAAAATTGCTTGAACATTTTGTTAAACATTTAATCTAATTCACCTGGTATAAATTTCTGTTTCTTTCTGAATGTGCTGAGAACCTGTTTGATTCTTGAAATTAATCCCTGAATACTATATGCCATGTATAATTCTGTCCTTACCCCATATATTATTCTCAGAAGGAGATGGTTGTATACACAGGTGACAGAATTGTGTACTTTGACTTTAGACATGAGGTACTTACTTTGATTATGACAAGTACTGTGCTCTTTAATGGCGAATCTATCACCTCAAGAATAACTAAGATCAATAAATAGACTTAATGCGAGTGCCTGACACCATACTTGTAAGAAGAGCAGAATACTTATTCAAACGCAATTTGCAGCATTTGGCAAGGAAGAGGTGCACTGGTGTTAGAACATTAGCTAACACCTCCTCCATAAGTAGCATGTAGTCTCAAGGAAAAAGCAGTACAATTACAGCTTCCAATTGGTCAAATCACAGTCATTTTGTTCAGTTAATTCTGTTCTTTTTTGTACCGCTTTACAAAATCTCAGGAGTTTATAAATGTATTGCATACTGCTAATTAGAGCCTGTGAATTTACAATCTGCTCATCTAAGCACGTAAACACTTGATGACCCCCTTGTTTCTAGGCTGAACGTAAAAAGACTGCACTGCTTGCATAAGTAAATGTTCACCATGGCAACAGCAATGCTCTGATGAAGAACTTGATTGCTTTTTAAAGAAAAAATAAAAAAAGGAAAGAGAAGAAAAGATCAGGAGCCCTCAGCCTTGTTTTCATGACCTCTTGATATTATACATAGATATATGTGCAACTTACCATGTTCTTTATTAATTACTTATTGATTGAAGTCACACAGGTATCAAGTAATACTGCATGATTGGATTTCTGCTCTGGGAGTGTTGTGTGAAACAGCCATATTAACCTGTTCATCATTTAAAGGTTTTCCTTTACAGGCAAAGACTTACTTGCTAAAGATTGATTCAATACTTAGTAATCAACTGCCAACCCATGGTCTCACCTATCAAGGGGTGCTCAGAGACATTTTCATGTACTATGGGCTGCGTAATCTACTGTAAATTCCTAAGGAGACCTGGATTTATCGTAAGAGTGTTACAATTTTGCTTTAGCAGGTATGAAAATATGGATGGGAGTCTGTGGTTCCTGACAAGCTTCAGCAGCTCATAAGAATTTCCAGAAGGCACCAATGACAATTATTTGTTGTATTAGGGTTTCAGAAGTTTCCAAAATTTTATTTAATATGTTTAAGTCTTTCATTCAGTCCACAGATTAAGCAGTATTTCAGTCACTCTAGCCTTGCTGCTGAAGGCTCCAATGGCTGAAACATCAGTAAATACCTGGAAAAAATTATATGTGTTTTAAATTTTGGAAACATTTTAAAACCCTCAGGGACAGAGTAAATCTCTCTCTAGTGAACTTCTGCGACATCTTCTGAGATGATTAGGAAAACATTGGTTTTCTAAAAGAGCTACTAGTAGTGTTCTTCCACTGCAACCTATATCAAACAGTGAAGCAGTTTTAAAAGTTATTTGCTGAAGAACTGCAACTATTCAAAATATGACAAAAAGTTTGTATTATATAAATATTTTGGACAGACTTGAAATATCCTTTCTGAAAGGTGAGGTAGGATATTTGCTGAAGGCATAATCAGAGTCAAACTCTTACTGATCAGTAGTAAGTTCACATGAATATTCTTTTAACTCAACAATAGCCTACTGTATCACAGTATAACATAATGAAATTCATATGATGGCACACAGAAATCACATACCATCACTAAAACATTTTGCAAACAAAACACAACAAATCCAAAATGTATTGTGATCCTCGTCTGTATCATTTCAATAGTTTCCATTTTTGTGTTCCTTTTGGCAGCAACAAAATAACTGAGTAGTAAAGGGTAGATTGTGCCTATGGGATACAGCTCTGAATCTGAGGTCATGTGGCACTTCACTCCCTCCAGGGATGCTCATGGTGGGATTGTGCTTAAAAAAGAAAAATTCATCTTTGAACGTCCTTGGAAGGGGAATGTGCTCATGGCACCCTCCAGCTTGCTTCCCATGATGGGCCCAGTCTGTTAGTAGGCAGCATGCCCAGGGGGGCATGACATCTATTCCTCTACATGCTCTTCTCTTGGGAGAGGGGAGGTGGAAATTATTTCTGAAGTGCGGAGGACATGCCTGACCTCTCTTCCAGAGACATCAAAAAACAAAAAAATTGCTCATAGGGTGGTGTGTGAGTTCTCCTAAATGTGCTTTGTCATAAATATAAAGGGAAGGGTAAACCCCTTTAAAATCCCTCCTGGCCAGAGGAAAAATCCTCTCACCTGTAAAGGGTTAAGAATCATAGAATCATAGAATAACAGAGTTGGAAGGGACCTCTGGAGGCCATCTAGTCCAACCCCCTGCCCAGAGCAGGATCAATCCCAACTAAATCATACAAGCCAGGGCTTTGTCAAGCCTGACCTTAAAAACTTCTAAGGAAGGGGATTCCACCACCTCCCTAGGTAACGCATTCCAGTGTTTCACCACCCTCCTAGTGAAAAAGTTTTTCCTAATATCCAACCTAAATCTCCCCCACTGCAACTTGAGACCATTGCTCCTTGTCCTGTCATCTGCTATCACTGAGAATAGTCTAGATCCATCCTCTTTGGATCCACCTTTCAGGTAGTTAAAAGCAGCTATCAAATCCCCCCTCATTGTTCTCTTCCGTAGACTAAACAATCCCAGTTCCCTCAGCCTCTCCTCATAACTCATGTGTTCCAGTCCCCTAATCATTTTTGTTGCCCTTCGCTGGACTCTCTCCAATTTCTCCACATCCTTCTTGTAGTGTGGGGCCAAACTGGACACAGTACTCCAGATGAGGCCTCACCAATGTCGAATAGAGGGGAACGATCACGTCCCTCAATCTGCTGACAATGCCCCTACTTATACACCCCAAAATACCATTGGCCTTCTTGGCAACAAGGGCACACTGTTGACTCAGGAGAAGCTAAAGGTAGCCTCGCTGGCACCTGACCAAAATGACCAATGAGGAGACAAGATACTTTCAAAAGCTGGGAGGAGGGAGAAAAAACAAAGGGTCTGTGTCTGTCTGTATGCTGCTTTTGCCAGGGATAGAACAGGAATGGAGTCTTAGAACTTTTAGTAAGTAATCTAGCTAGGTATGTGTTAGATTATGATTTCTTTAAATGGCTGAGAAAAGAACAGTGCTGAATAGAATGACTATTCCTGTCTGTGTGTCTTTTTTGTAACTTAAGGTTTTGCCTAGAGGGATTCTCTGTGTTTTGAATCTAATTACCCTGTAAGGTATCTACCATCCTGATTTTACAGAGGTGATTCCTTTACTTCTATTAAAAGTCTTCTTGTAAGAAAACTGAATGCTTTTTCATTGTTCTAAGATCCAAGGGTTTGGGTCTGTGGTCAACTATGCAAGTTGGTGAGGATTTTTACCAAACCTTCCCCAGGAAGTGGGGTGCAAGGGTTGGGAGGATTTTTTGGGGAAAGACGTGTCCAAACTACGTTTCCCAGTAAACCCAGTTAAAGTTTGGTGGTGGCAGTGGAAATTCCAAGGGCAAAGGGTAAAATTAATTTGTACCTTGGGGAAGTTTTAACCTAAGCTGGTAAAAGTAAGCTTAGGAGGTTTTCATGCAGGTCCCCACATCTGTACCCTAGAGTTCAGAGTGGGGAAGGAACCTTGACATGCTTGGAAAAATATTTTTTTTCCAGATCTTTCAGAAGTACATTCTGGAAGGGTGGGAACTGGGAAGAAGTAGATTTATGTATATGGATGTACTAAAATATAAAATAGGTATAGGAGGGAAGGGGGTTTTGTTGATTTTGATGGGGAGATAAAGTTGTGGGATGCATTAAGCATTATTAGGTTCATATATAAAAGGAGTACTTGTGGCACCCTAGAGACTAACCAATTTATTTGAGCATAAGCTTTCGTGAGCTACAGCTCACTTCATCAGATGCATACTGTGGAAAGTGTAGAAGATCTTTTTATATACACACAAAGCATGAAAAAATACCTCCTCCCACCCCACTCTCCTGCTGGTAATAGCTTATCTAAAGTGATCACTCTCCTTACAATGTGTATGATAATCAAGTTGGGCCATTTCCAGCACAAATCCAGGTTTTCTCACCACCACCCCCACCACACACACACACACAAACCCACTCTCCTGCTGGTAACAGCATATTCATATATTTAGCCCTATTATTGCTGCTATTGTGCTAAATCCTCTCAAGTTTATAAAATGCTATAAAGATTTGAATACTTACTGTGTCACTATGTTTGTCAACCAACAACATTTAGTTTAGAAAACTAGTATGATTCATTGTGTCTATGGAGTAGAAAATCAGCATCTCTGTTTTAGTTTTCCTTAGGAGTTACTCACCACTAAATGAGATCACTAAGAGAGTTTTATTTCTGTGTATCAGAGGCCTAGCCTGGCTGTCTCATGTTTTACTCACATCTGAGGATTAAAATCGAAGACTCAAACTCAGGCCTTCACTCTAGACCATGTCTTCACTAGGAAAAAAATAGTATTTTGTTTTTTTTTAACCACATATTATCTGACATATGGTAACTAATATGTAGTAAAATGTTAGTGGGACAAGACAACTGTAGTTTTTGCAAATGTTAGCTGGTTAAGGTAAGCCTAGGGATCCCCCCACCGCTGCCCATTCTCCCCTGTGTACTTACTAAATCTGCTAACATGGGAAAACTGCATACTTCCCTGGTAGCTATGATGAGATTACATTCTAGTGTAGACAAGACAGTCTGTAGTTTTCACGTTCGCAGGTCTAGGAAAGCACTAGGGAGGAGCCCAGGGTTTACTTCAACTAGATAACATATGTGAAAACTACAACTGCCTTGTCAACACTAGAATGTTACAAATGTTAGTTAACATGTAAAACTCCTCACGTTTTCCTCTAGCACTGACACATCCTTAGGCTGAGAAGGCATGCGAGTGTAACAGAAACAAGTGTGTTCATCCTGGAAAGCAACAAGAGTGGATAACACAATGCCTTGTGTTATTTTAGAGACAACTGGCTGGTTTGGGAACTGCTTTGATAATTTCCAAAGTTCAATCTTCCTCAGATGATGGTTGAGTAAAGGAAGGCTGTGAGGGTATGTTTTTGAGAGTAGATGGGGTGAACTAAAAAAAAGGTAAGGGGATCTTCTGAGAAGCACTAAGATTTACAGTAATCAGTTTAATAATAGCTCATTATTGTTTTGTGATGCCTCTTTGCTGGTTCCCATTCATCAGTTTTCCAGCACTCAATAAAAGCTTCTGTCACTTTCTCATACCTCCAGTAGAGGGCATAAGTGTATTAGGTTTTCCCAAGCAAAATATAAGCTCACCTCTACATATTTGTTTGTTTTAAATACTTTAGTCTACTTCTTGCCTCTGGCAGATGTTCTTATATATGATGCGAGCTTTATTTTTGTGTTCTACATTTGCTAACAATTCAATTTTTGTAAACTATAGTAGCATTGGCCTTCTAAAGGCATTTTTGTTCCCAACTCACTACTTTGACATTTTCAAGATTAACACAACATACTAAAACATTATTTTATCACAAAAAGAGATTATTCTTTTGAAAATACCTGCATTCATAGACATTGTTTAGGAACATAATGAATTTCTTCTTCTTTAAAGAAATATTTTCCAAATTTAAGTACATATGAATATAGATGATGATACACATAGTGTATTTTCAGAATTTATGTACAATTTATTGAGAAAAATAAATTCCACTCCTTTTGTAGTTACAAGTTTTAAATCTTGAGTTTTTAAGACTATTTCTTTCACAGTCAAGCAGGTTTGGGAGGTTTTTTTAACACCAAATTTTCAAAAATTCTACATTTGCCAGAATGTATCAGTTTACCAATACTTTTTGCGGGTAAAATTGATTTTTCACTCCTTTGACAAAAATTATCTCCCTCAACTACAGCGAGCAGCAACAAGGAGATCTGTGGTGTTAAATTGCTTAGAGTTCTAAACTGAGAGGCAGCAGATAAGGTTCTATTTCTAATTGTGCCACAGACTTCCTCTGTGACCTTGGACACAACCTCTCTGTATTTCAGTTTTTTCATTTGTAAAATAAAGAAACCACTTACCATATAGGGGTATTATAAAGCTTAATTCATTAATATCTGCAAACCATTTTGAGACAGTGCTATAGAAGGGAAAATTATTATTAAATTATACACTATATTTAGGGGAACCTTATATCCTGCTGGGGTTCTGCCACCTTTCTGCACCTGCCTGACTTCCCTGAAGATCACAGAGGGCTGATGATGGTGAATGTGAAGCTGTTTGCTCGACTGAACCTCAAATTTTACAAGGTCAAGCTGTTCCACAGACCATGATGATCCTGGGAAGTGTAGTGCAGGAGAAGATGCCTGTTGTAACTGACCAGGATGGCACAAAGGGCATAACTAGGCTTGGAAGGATTAGATTTTTATCAGTCAATGTTGGTAAATGTTGATTTCACCTGTGAGAAATATTTCCATCGATACTAACTGAATTTACAGATAGGCAAACTAAGAAAAATGTTGCTTGAGAATTATAGCTTGTTTTAATGAGTATATTTTGTACATTTTGACATGTGATGTTGACAGTTTGTGTTCTAATGGTTGGAAACTTTAACTTTTTGAATCGCAACATCTACTGTCATTAAATAATTGTTGTCTGAGTCTCTCGCCCCGTCCTAATTTCCTACAACTGTGAAAATGTAAATCAATAAAAATCAAAAGATTAAAAATAAACATCAATATTATTTGTCAAACTTATACAAAACTAAAAATTGAATTCTGCTAACCCTAATCATAACAGACAAGCTCAGCCAGTTACTGAGGTAGAACATGAGAAGTTAAAGGGGCCAGCCAAGAGAGATAAAACTGGATGCTTTTTGATACATTTTTAATGTAGACAGGCTGTCCTGTAAATCCTGAAATTCTAGTGTAGAAGAAGCAGGATACTTTTCAAAGAAATCAGTTTTGCTTGTGATACTCTTCCTCCTGGTTGGGCAATATTGTCAATTGGCCAAACTATACATAGCAGATGAAGTAGAGGGGCTGGACTGTCAGCTGCCAATTACTGCACTCTAATTTGCTGCCTCACAGGTTTGCACATCCCAGGGGATGCTCTAAACTATGCTAGCTGACTATGGTCCTCTGCCATATGGGGATTGCCAGAATGCTTGATGTTCTGGCCATTGTGCCTGCCCTCACAACACATATTTCTTGTCCCATAAATCCTATGCACTGGTGGTTGTGGATAGGAAGTGTAGAAGATGGATCCATTCTTGCTAGGGACTTCTCCCTACAAGAGGTATCCCCAGCAAGAGACTTGTGGTAAGTTACCCTCTGCTTGTAGCTCTTCAGTGCTGCAAAGAGACCAGGGTCGAGAATCTACCCACCACATTTAGATATTCTGGTGGTTATTATTTCTTTGATCATTTTCTCTAAAGTCCTTCTAATATGTCTATATTTTTCTGGTAATGAAGTACCCAGGACTGGTTTTGCAAGAGTAGCCTGACCAGTCATAGATAAAGAGAGTGTCTTCCCTCCTTATTCATGATGTGATATTTCAGTATATGAAGACCCAAATCACAAGTCTTTTTTTGCTCCAATATTTCATTGTAAACTCCTGCCTAACATACTGTCCAATACCATCTTTAAGTCATTTTCAGCATTATTGTAAAAATACATTAAAAATATTTTAAAGTTGGCTCCACTGCTGCTTAAAAAGAAGAACACACACACGCACACATGCGTATGCATGCACACACACACACCATCACAGAGAAAATAACATATAATAACTAATCACATCAGCCACACTATCAGAGGCTCGTTCACCTGCACATCCACCAATGTGATATATGCCATCATGTGCCAGCAATGCCCCTCTGCATGTACATTGGTCATACTGGACAGTCTCTACGTAAAAGAATAAATGGACACAAATCAGATGTCAAGAATTATAACATTCATAAACCAGTCAGAGAACACTTCAATCTCTCTGGTCACGCAATCACAGACATGAAGGTCGCTATCTTACAACAAAAAAACTTCAAATCCAGACTCCAGCGAGAAACTGCTGAATTGGAATTCATTTGCAAATTGGATACTATTAATTTAGGCTTAAATAGAGACTGGGAGTGGCTAAGTCATTATGCAAGGTAGCCTATTTCCCCTTGTTTTTTTCTACCCCCCCCCCCCCGATGTTCTGGTTAAACTTGGATTTATGCTGGAAATGGCCCACCTTGATTATCATGCACATTGTAAGGAGAGTGGTCAGTTTGGATGAGCTATTGCCAGCAGGAGAGTGAGTTTGTGTGTGGGGGGGGGGTGAGAAAACCTGGATTTGTGCTGGAAATGGCCCACCTTGATTATCATGCACATTGTAGGGAGAGTGGTCGCTTTGGATAAGCTATTACCAGCAGGAGAGTGAGTTTTTGTGTGTGTGTTTTTTTGAAAAAAGGGGGTGGGAGGGGTGAGAAAACCTGTATTTGTGCTGGAAATGGCCCACCTTGATTTTCATACACATTGTGAGGAGAGTGGTCACTTTGGATAAGCTATTACCAGCAGGAGAGTGAGTTTGTGTGTGTGGTTTTTGGAGGGGCGTGGGGGGGTGAGAAAACCTGGATTTGTGCTGGAAATGGCCCATCTTGATTATCATACACATTTTAAAGAGAGTGGTCACTTTGGATGGGCTATTACCAGCAGGAGAGTGAGTTTGTGTGGGCGGGGGGCGGAGGGTGAGAAAACCTGGATTTGTGCTGGAAATGGCCCAACTTGATGATCACTTTAGATAAGCTATTACCAGCAGGAGAGTGGGGTGGGAGGAGGTATTGTTTCATGGTCTCTGTGTATATAATGTCTTCTGCAGTTTCCACAGTACGCATCCGATGAAGTGAGCTGTAGCTCACGAAAGCTCATGCTCAAATAAATTGGTTAGTCTCTAAGGTGCCACAAGAACTCCTTTTCTTTTTGCGAATACAGACTAACACGGCTGTTACTCTGAAACCAGAGAAAATAATGTGCATCCATTGATAAGTAAGGAACTTTTTTCTTAATATTGTCTTCAGTAAAACTACAAAAATATACTAGGTCATTTTTCTACAATTTCTTCCAAGGGCATGAAGAGACCTGATATACAGCAACATTTATTCTATAGTGGAACAAAAACACTCATCAGCCAAATGGAAAAAACAAATGACTTTTGGGAAAGAACTATTTAGCCTTACACCTGCTTTTCTTCTGAAGATCATCTTTCTACATTTCCTCTCCATTAATGGGCACATCGTCACTTGAAACTCCCAGAAGAACTTTAATGGCTTCTACATTTCCTGGTATTAGCAACAGTGGTTTCAAATTAGCTCCTATTGCTGCAAGGCAGAATTGAAAATGAATACAAGAAGGGCTGAACTCAGCTACATGTTGAACAAGTATAATTGTAGAATTTTACTGTAAAACATTTTACGGTAAAACACAGCTGACTCCTGATTAATAATAACGAATTCAATCATGTTGTAAAAGGAGCTACAGGCAAGTTCAGATATAATTTTTAAGTTACGCAAGGGAATTATAATGATACGGAATGTCTGCACTTACCAAAGCTAAAAAGCACTTACTTTCTAAATAGATATTAATGTATTAGCCAACATTAGTATAAAATATATATTTTTCCTCATAGCACAGAATATATCCCTTTGAAGAGGACCCACATAAAACTCTGGTCCCAGGGTTCCTATAATAGCCCTGTGTAGGAAGGGTTTGCTGGCATAGTGACCAGGAAAGGGACCTCAACAATCTTTGAATTGAGCCACCAGATCCAGTGGCCAGGAATCTCTGCATAAGGGTACACAGAGGGACCAGAGAATGCTATTGCACTCCAATCCAAAGGCTGGGATGCATCCCCAGGCCTGCCCAAGACCTTTTTCTCCCATACCTTTGGCTTAGTTTGCAGCACAAATTGCATTTACTTATGCTTTGTGTAGGTAGGAATGGAGGTGAATTTCACCCATAATGAATAACTAGAGTTAAGTGCTATTAAGCAGGCAGGGGTTCTCATTCATTTCTGCTGCACTACTCCTACTAAACACACTTTTTTCTCTTTCCTTTTATTATGTTTCTCTTCTCTCGTATGCTGTTTGTCTCTGCTCAGCTGATATATTGTTCTGCATTATTTCTATTGCTTTCTCAATGTGTCTGGCTAGTATACAATTATTATTTGTTTTTCTTTAGAATTGGAGTGTAATGTTGTCACAAAGCATTTTTTCTTTGTTTTTTCTTGATACTGGCTGTCTAGAAGATGAAGTTCTTAGACAGTGTAAATACACGTTCCTCCAAATAACAGACTATTAAGTATTGTCATTATACATCCCCACTGATATAAGCACCGAATTTGGAACCACCTAGAAAGCAGTGAATGTTGGGATCACAGATGCTCCTTTATGGTACTGAACATTTGGACCCGAGGTGATGTACTGTAGTTGTTCCAGAGTAGCAGCCATGTTAGTCTGTATCCGTAAAAAAGAACAGGAGTACTTGTGGCACCTTAGAGACTAACAAATTTATTAGAGCATAAGCTTTCAAGGGCTACAGCTCACTTTATCAGATGCATACAGTGGAAAATATAGTGGGGAGATTTTATATACACAGAGAACATGAAACAATGGGTGTTACCATACAGACTGTAACAAAAATGATCAGGAAAGATGAGCTATTACCAGCAGGAGAGCAGGGGCGGGGGCTGGGGGGGGGAGGGGGAAGAACTTTTTGTAGTGATAATCAAGGTGGGCCATTTCCAGCACTTTACAAAGAACAGTAGGCGGGGAAATAAACAAGGGGAAATAGTTTTACTTTGTGTAATGACACATCCAATCCCAGTCTTTATTCAAGCCTAAGTTAATTGTATCCAGTTTGCAAATTAATTCCAATTCAGCAGTCTCGTTGGAGTCTGTTTTTGAAGTGTTTTTGTTGAAGAATTGCCACCTTTAGGTCTGTAATCGAGTGACCAAAGAGATTGAAGTGTTCTCCAACTGGTTTTTCAATGTTATAATTCTTGATGTCTGATTTGTGTCCATTTATTCTTTTATGTAGAGACTGTCCAGTTTGCCCAGTGTACATGGCAGAGGGGCATTGCTGTCACATGCTGGCATATATCACATTGGTAGATGCGCAGGTGAATGAGCCCCTGATGGTGTGGCTGATGTTATTAGGCCCTATGATGGTGTCTCCTGAATAGATATGTGGACACAGTTGGCAATGGACTTTGTTGCAAGGATAGGTTCCTGGGTTAGTGTTTTTGTTGTGTGGTTGCTGGTGAGTATTTGCTTCAGGTTGGCGGGCTGTCTGTAAGCAAGGACTGGCCTGTCTCCCAAGATCTGTGAGGGTGATGGGTAATCCTTCAGGATAGGTTGTAGATCCTTGATGATGTGCTGGAGAGGTTTTAGTTGGGGGATGAAGGTGATGGCTAGTGGCGTTCTGTTATTTTCTGTACTACAGGACACACCCAACAAAGAAATTAACAGAACGCCACTAGCCATCACCTTCAACCCCCAACTAAAACCTCTCCAACGCATCATCTGGTCAATCTGAATCCAAGTGCCAATAGGTTTCCAGATTATGGGTTTTTAAGACTGTCCAGTCTCCTTCTTCCAACTGTTCCTTTTTATGCCTGAACAGAGATCCCTCACCTATTATTTTATTTGAGGTTACAGGTAGGGGTCTGCAAGCTCGATGGCATCTGAATCCAAGGTACATTTCAGGAGTTCTTAGATCCATGTAGCTACCACAGCTTGGGTTGGTTCCTATGCTTTGTGACTCCAGATTTACAGAAAGCCCCTTCTTGGGACAGTGATATATATAGTTGGTGCTTTAAAAGGGGCCAATTTCACAAAGCTGAAAATAATGATGAGCCAAATCAGCTGGGAGGAAGAATTTAATCAGAAAAAGGTGAATGATAATTGGGAATTGTGTAAGAACACTTTACTAGATGTCCCCAAAGCCACAATCCCAGAATCTAGAAAAAGGCCATATCAGTTGTTAAAATGACCTGATTGAGAGGGAAATGAATGACACTAAGCTGTGGGGAGAAGTAGATAGGAATAGGGTCCAGAGTGACCTAGACAAATTGGAGGATTGGGCCAAAAGAAATCTGATGAGGTTCAATAAGGACAAGTGCAGAGTCCTGCACTTAGGAAGGAAGAATCCCATGCACCGCTACAGGCTGGGGACCACTGGCTAAGCAGCAGTTCTGCAGAAAAGGACGTAGGGATTACAGTGGACAAGAAGCTGGATATAAGTCAACAGTGTGCTCTTGTTGACAAGGAGGTCAACGGCATACTGGGCTGTATTAGTAGGAGCACTGCCAGCAGATAGAGGAAAGTGATTATTCCCCTCTATTCAGCACTGGTGAGGCCACACCTGGAGTATTTCGTCCAGTTTTGGTCCCCCCCACTACAGAAGGGATGTGGACAAATCAGAGAAAAGCGGAGGGCAGTGAAAATGATTAGGGGGCTGAGGCACATGACTTACGAGGAGAGGCTGAGGGAACTGGGGTTATTTAGTCTGCAGAAGAGAAGAGTGAGGGGGGATTTGATAGCAGCCTTCAACTACCTGAAGGGGTTTCCAAAGAGGATGGAGTTAGGGTGTTCTCAGTGGTGGCAGATGACAGAACAAGAAGCAACGGTCTCAAGTTGCAGTGGGGGATGTCTAGGTTGGATATTCGGAAACACTATTTCACTAGGAGGGTGGAATGGGTTACCTAGGGAGGTGGTGGAATCTCCATCCTTAGAGGTTTTTAAGGCCTGGCTTGACAAAGCCCTGGCTGGGATGATTTAGTTGGTGTTGGTCCTGCATTGAGCAGTGGATTGGACTAGTGGATTGACCTCCTGAGGTCTCATCCAACCCTAATATTCTATGATTCTATGAAGGAAGCTAAAAAAAGATATATAACAAATGGAAGAAGGGAGAAGTTGGTTGCAATTAATATAAATCAGATGCTAGGAATTACATAAAATTAATAAGGGAAACAAAGGGACATAAGGAAAAATCTAAAGCCAGCAGAATTAAGGAGAATAAGAAGGAGTTTCTTAAGTATGTTAGGAACAATGGTATTGGTCCATTACTAGATGCGAATGATGGGGAATTGTCAAAAATAATGCAGAAATGGCACAAATGATCAATACATTTTTCTGTTCTGAATTTGGGGAAAAACAAACAGATGATGTAGTCATGTCATATGATAACACTCTTTCCATTCCACCAGTATCTCAGGAGGATTTTAAACAGAAGCTACTTAAGTTAGACATTTTTAAATCAGCAGGTCCAGATAACTTACATACAAGAATTTTTAAAAAGCTGGCTGAGGAGCTGGATCACTAATAATGATTTTCAGTGAATTTTGGAACACTGGGGACATTCCAGAAGCCTGGAAGAAAGCTAAGATTGTTCCAATATTTAAAAAGGGTAAACAGAATGACCCACCTAATATTAGGCCTCTCAGTCTGATATTGATCCTGGGCAAGATAATAGAGCAGCTGATATGGTATTCAATTAATAAGAATTTTAAAAAGGTAATTAATTAATGACAATGGATTTCTGGAAAATAGATCCTGTCAAACTAACTAGGTATCTTTTTTTATGACATTACATGTTTGTTTGATAAAGGTAACACTGTTTATGTAATATACTTAGACTTTTGTAAAGCGTTTGAATTGTTACTGCACAACATTTTAATTAAAAAACTAGAACAATATAAAATTAGCATAGCACACATTACATTGAATAAAAACTGGCTAACTGATAGGTCTCAGAATGTAATTATAAAGAAGAATCGTCATCAAGCAGGTGTGTTTCTAGGAGGGTCCTGCAGGGATCAGTTCTTGGCCCTATGCTATTTAGCGTCTTTATTAATGACCGATCCTAGAATAAAAGATATAATCCTCACTGAAAGTTTGCAGATGACACAAAAATTGTGGGAATGATAAATAATGAAGAGGACAGGTCACTAATAGTGAGTGATCTGGATTGCTCGGTAAACTGGGCACAAGCAAACAATATAAGTTTTAATATGGCTAAACATAAATGTATATATCGAGGAACAAAGTACGCAGCCCATATTATAGGAGTGGAACTCTATCCTGGGAAGCAAGTGACACTGAAAAAGATTTTGGGGTGGGCGTAGATAATCAGCTGAACATGATACTCCTGGGGGAATTCTGCACCACTGCACACATGCATAATTAATGAGCCATGCATATTTTTAATTTTTTGCACAGAAAAAAGCTTCTGCTGAAAAATTGCTGCAGTTTTTGTCCACCAGAGGGCAAGGTCACACCCAGGTTCACACTCAGGCTCTTTCCAGCAATTATTTCCCTCTCCCTCAGCTCCTCCGTTACTCCTGACTCCCCCCAGCCTTTGCACTTCTGCTGGGGGGGTGCAGTAAATACTGTTCTGTATTGTAGTTTAAATAAATTATTTCCCAAAGTTCTGTATTAATATGCCTAGTAAGGAATCTATTTGTCGAAAAAACATTTTCTGAATCTTTTTTGTTATCTGTATTACAGACATACTTGCTGACAGATATTTTGAAACAAATGACCAAAAATAATTGAAACTGGTGTGATTATATTTGTTATTTTCACAAATAAAATATGCAGAATTTTGCAAAATTTGCAAATACTGTGTGCAGAATTTTTAATTTTTTGTTGCAGAATTCCGCCAAGGAGTAACATGAGCTCCGAATATGATGCTGTGGCCAAAAGGGCTATTGCGACTTTTGGATGTATAAATTGGGGAATCTCCAGTAGGAGTAGAGAAGTTATTTGACCTCTGTATTTGGCACTGGTGCGACTGTACTGCTGAAATATTGAGTCAAGTTCTGGCGTCCATACTTCAAGAAGGTTGTTGACAAATTGGAGAGGGTTCAGAGAAGAGCTATGAGAATGATGAAAGGATAGGAAAACATGCCTTGTGAGCTCAATCTATGTATCTTAACAAAAAAAGAAGATTAAGGGGTGAATTGATCACAATCTATAAGTGGGGAACAAGCTTCTTTCCATTCCTAATACCCTCAGACTGGCTTTGACTTCTTCCTCAAATATCGCTAACTAAATTCCCTAGTAGCACCTACAGCTCAGTGAGAAGGCTGGTTCAGACATAACCCACAAATCTGCTCAAGCAAAGTAAAACAGGAGATTAGATACTGGGAGGGAAGTCATACTCCTCTGAAACCTTGCAGACCGAAAATTATGAAACTTTCTTAGCTCCATATGACTTTTTCTTGTGGCACAAGACATATGAATTTCTTCTAAACCCCCTAAATTCCTAAGTCATCAGGAAGACAGAACAGACCTGAAGTTTTACTGATAGCCTCAAACTGATCTCATCTGGTATTCAGACCTCCTAAACCCGACAGAGAAGTTTCTTTCCTGCTCCTAGTTCTTCGAGATCTCTTCTCTAAAAGATGGTCAAATTCTCCTTTTAAATTTCAAATCCCTAGAACTGGCTGCCTAGAACATAAAACCCTGGCAGAGTGGAACTGTGAGTATTCTTTCAAGGTGCAGAAAATCATATTAGAAAGTCACAAATAATATCTATCTACTATGCTGAAAAATGGAAATGATTTTCTATCTGGGCACTTCAGAGACATCTTACTACAGCCTTTCCTTCAATATCTGTTATTTTGGACTATTTGTTATCATTAAATAAATCTTTTTAAATACTGTATATAGTCAAAGTTCATCTAGCAATCACATCAGCCTAATTTATTTCATGGATCTTCTGCATTCAGACATCCAGAAGTTACAAAATTTCTAAAATGACTGATTCACACTTAACATTTATGACTATCATATCTGAGCACGAACCATCTTCTTGGGATCTACATCTACTGCTCAACAAGTTGATAGAATCTCCACTGGAAATTTTGTGATAGTATTTACTGCATGATATGTCCCTGAAGACTACATTCTTCATAACAATAACATCAGAAAGAAAAGTCAGTGTGGTGCAGGCCCTTATTAAAGAACCTCCATATAAAGCATTCTAGAAGAATGAGATGTTTCTACACCCAGCCCTGAATTCTTATCTAAAGTAGTCAAAGTAGCACCAAATCAGTTTAACTGTTTTCCCCCCTAAATACGATACTCAATAAAATCTAAAAAAACCATACAGCATTTCTGTCTTCTCCTGCATTCCACATGTGATATCCAGTTCAGGAGAGTAGTACTGCAATGTTTATCTAACTAGTTCTCCTTAGACTTGGAAGTTAGGGCATTACTGCACACGAATGACAATACTTGAAGAGAACACATTGCTTACTGGTAATCTTTTCCCTCTTCTTCCCCAAAACAAAATATACATAAAGCTTTTAGCCATACTATATATATATAGTATATACAGTTTTCACACACACACACATTTATACTGACTCATAATAATCTGAACGTATTCTTGTTCTTGGATCATGAAATGTACCAAATTGAGATCACTGGAAACGATAATCCTTTGTTTAACCACAAGCAGGTCCATACAGAAAATGACAGAGACAGTCCGTGTCATTAGGATACCTCAACCAGAACAAGAATTTTTTACAAAAGTATTTTCTTCATCTGGCCAGTCGCCATGCAACCCACTAAACTTTGCAATAGAAACTTAGCACACCAGCTCATTTAATAAAGATCACTAACTGGCTGTAACATAACTTTCAATTACTATTGATCCAGGCTAGAACAATGATGTAAATGTGAAACACTTTGTATCTTTATGCAAGACCCCTGAGTTATCCAGTCCCAAGTCAGCTCAATTTAATACAATTGCATTTACTGTAAAATGTGAAATATTTTCTTTTATCCAAGAGAACAAAGATTTTCTTATCTAGATAATATGTACTCATATATATTTATGAAACAAATTCAGCTTTGATACAAACTAGCATGACTTTCACTGATTTCAGTAAGAGCTGTGCTTGTATATGCTATATGTGAATTTGTTCCTTAAATATTAACTCCCCCTCTGATTTGATTTTGCCTATCTAATCATTCTAATATGACTTCATTGCATTATTTTTGAACTAATTTATATACCCAGCACTGGAACAAAAGATGCCTTTTAACAGTATATAGTACACAGATACATATTTATATATTATATTAAAAACAATCAAGTCAGGAAATGAAAACGTTATAGTTAAATATGCCATCTTAACTTAGTTTTCCTGCATGAATGAATCATGACACAATCTTCTATTTTGTGATCACATACTACAATAATAATGCTTAGCTCTTATCATCAATATATCTCAAAGTGCTTTATAAAGGAGGTCAGTAGAATAACCCCATTTTACAGATGGGGGAACTGAGGCACAGGGAAGTGAAATGACTTACCCAAGATCACCCAGCAGGTTAGTGGCAGAACCCAGTTCTCCTGAATCCCAAGCCAGTGTTCTATCTACTAGGTAACACTGCCTCACTTCAAACAATACGGTATGATATAGTAAACATTCTACAAAGATCTCTCTCTCTAACATAATTTATGACTATAGATGAAATTCATAGACAATTCAGATTCAGAGGTATAACAGAGAACAGTTAAGGTTACACAGTCAAACCTAAATATAACATTTTCTGATTTTTGAGGGCTTTTTTGTAAAACATTAGTTGTTTTTTTTTTTTTTTCAGGGAGAATTTTTAAAGGGGAATAAAAGAGTTCTTTTTTAAACGGAAAAAGAAAAGGAAAAAGCCAGAGTGAAAGATGGCCATCTATCCAGGCTACCATTTGTAAACTGCGCTCTAGTAGATATAGAACCAAATGTTGTTGCTCACCTTACTTCTTGCTCTTCTTAACTCACTGAAGTTAATGGGAATTTTACATAAGTAAGGTGAGGAGGATTTGCTCTTTAACATGCACCATTCAGCAAAAGGCTGACTATCTTGTTTTATAATTGCACACAACAGAGGGGCAGAGGGTGGGAAGCACCTGTGGTTTTCTTAAACTTTACAGTTATCTGAGCATATATGAGGACAAGTACGAAAATGCATATTCAGGGTTTGTCCACGTGGCATGGCAATGTACACTACAGGGTTCTGAATTGTAAAGCACACCAATGTGTTGTTCACTAACTGGTCTGTTATGCAGACCCTGCTGCTGTGCATTAAAAGTTTCCTAGTGTGTGTTCATGTAGTGCTGTTTGAAACAGGAAATCCCACCCCACAAACCCTGCTACAAGGGTCCCACTCCAGTCAGCAGAGCTCTGTCTTCTTATTAGGCCCACTTGCTGCCTCCGCAGAATTTAGCTTTGAGAAATGTAAATCTAGCCATATTAAGCAAATTGATTCTTTTGTTTTAATTTCATTTTCTGTTTTAGTGGATGTTTTTATTGCTGTTAAGATTACTAGTGGATGGGTAATTCCATGCAGATGTTCCTGAGAAGAAAGAGAATCCACAGCCTAAAGTGTTTTTGGAACGGACCCACCCTCTTAGTCTTGGTCAAGGGGGCATGGGCAACTATATCCTTTATCATCAGAATGTGAAGAATGGAAGAAGCAGAAAGACCTCGGAGGAGATGAGAGTTGGGAATGGTGTTGGCCACAATCACAAATATGATTAAAAACCTATAAAAAATAGCCATCTTAAAAATCTGTTATTTTCTGTTTAAGATAATAGGAAAAAGACAGAGCTGATGAGTTGTTAAAGTAGAAGCAGCTAACAGAGCTGTGCAGAGCAAGAAATCTCTATTTTAACATCTTAACAAAGAGCAGCTCTGCTATATGCTGTATCAGTGGGACCATGACTAGAGTGGTCACCCAGGGCCAAATAAAGGCTCAGAAGTTGAAGAGATTGGAGATACCTCAAGTCAGGGTAAACAGGAACAAACGGTGCCAAGAACCAGTCCAGACAGCAGAGGCTCAGGGAGGGTGAACTGGAGCAGGCTAACCCTGAGAATTCAAGTCAGAGGAAGAATCATGAACTAAAAGATTTTAAGTCAGAAGGGACCATCATGATCATCTAGTCTGACCTCCTGTACATTGCAAATGCGAGTGCAGAGGAAGACTGCATCATCTGTGAAGATGAAAGGTGTGTCTACCCCAACAGGAGAAACACTAGATCATCATCCAGGCTGAGTGCCCTGGATAAGTTCAGGTTATATTGGGAGAGACTGCAGCTGGGGGAAAGAAGTTCAGACAGTGGGGAAGGGGATGCCAGCATGAACTAGAATGATTGCAAATGGAGACAAAAACCACACATCTAATTGCACAGACCACAGGGATAATACATGAATATAAAGAGGGGGATAGTATAGATGTTCATTTAAAGGGGGTGCACATTTAACCAGTGTGACTGGCATTAATGAGATGTGGTTTCTAGCTCCTTTGTTGAATGGTAAGGCACTCTCCACTCATTCACCTACGAGTATTGTTTGGAATATAATAAGTTTAAAATCACTTTGCTACAAACATTTGAACTAACCCTTGAAGAATATGGAAAGAAATTTCAGTGAGCTCAGAAAAAGAGTTTTGAGATTTATTCTGAATTTGCAACTTATTTGGGAGAGTATATAAGGGAATAGATGTATGGGAAAGGGGTTTCCATGCCAGAAGAGGCTGTTGAGGTGATGGGAATAAAGCAGTTCTGTAAACTGTATTCTCATGAGTTAAGAGCAGGCCTTATTGAATGTAACTCCAAAACACTATCCATGGCAGGCAAACAAGCAGATATATATATATATATATATATATATATATATATATATGAAGTGCTGGCCTGGGGTAGATAAAGAGTTAACAAAGGATTGGCACAAAACAGGTTCAAAAGGTGGGGTTATGGAGGATCCTTCACCCAGTGGGAAATCTGCTCTCTCTAAGCCAGCTAGGGCATGACCACTCCAAATCAACTCTCTTAAGGATATCTGCCAAAAAATGGTCATCTCACATATAATTGCCCCATGAATGCACAGAAGTTAGGAGAAGTCCGAGCAAGAAATAAGCTGTGCTATGCCTTCTCTGGGGAGGAGGAGCAAAGAAATCAGATGCCCGCCAAAGAGAACAGACAGTCCTGTAACACTGGCATATATATATATCGTGTTGCACGTTGACAAGCACAGAGGCACAACATCCCCGGCCGGCGCGAGAGGTACAGATTAATATGAAACTGTTGGAGGGCTGTTGTGATACTCAGAAACATATTTTTTAAAAAGTATTAATGGAAGTTAATACAGACAAGAGAAGTCTTGTATGTCACATTGTAATCTAGAAGAACTTTGTATGATTTGAGTCATTACACCGTGCAAAATACGCTTTATAAATGGAAGTGCTGAAACAGACTTGAATTTGTCTATAAAATAATGATAATAAGACCTAACATTCTGTAGGCTGTTTTATTTTCAAAGTGTTGTACACACCACAATTAATTCTCAAAGAAATACCTAAAGAATTTCTAACTATTTAGGGACACAGATGAGAAACAGTGACCTTGATGCATGTGGACATTAAAAGCAAAACTAAATAGTACACTGAAATGTTTCAGGGGCAGCTTTATGAAACTTGCCAGTAATTGCGTCATCAGAGAATAGTCATCAGCATCATTAAATCCTTCTGCATACATCCTTTTGAGAAGCACTCCAGAAGACATGCTATTGTAAATCCAGACCTGCTGAGTGGTGTCATACTCCTCTTGTACATCATAAGCTCCTAAGAGTACCACTTTATTTGAAATATGGTAGAGCTGATATACTCAAATTGTTAAATTCACACTTATCCCAAAGTCCCTTTCAAATTTAAGTGACCCAGAGATTTATTTATATAGCACAGAATGTAAAAAGTGCTTTTAGGAGGTCTTTCTAGTTATTTCATACACATGGCAGATACGGTAGCAACAGACACTAAATAATATAATTGGATTTTTTCCTTACAAATTTAATGTGTCCTTAACTGGATATAATGTATTTTCAAGTCATAAGATATTAATAGCTATATAAAATAGGCAGAGACATGATTATTTAAGCCTGTTTGGTGCACTGGAATTCCTTCTAATTAAATAGCAATAAAATCTGAAATTGATGATTGGTTTCTATGTTCCTCATATATTTCCTCATCACACAACTATTCTAACATTTAGGTAAACATTATCAAAAGCTGGCCAATCACAAATTAAGCTTTACACTTTATACTTATTGCACTTTCAGTTAATTTGCATGTATTTTTCTTTTCACAACATATACAGCTCACGTGCTCATACTTAGATTGTTTCTGGCTGCTATATAATCCTGGGAACTCTGCACTGAGATCATTTATATTTTTGAAGAACTGTCTTCATTTCTTATTCTCTATTGTCATACCAATTTGGGTTTCCATAGAAACTGGGACTAAAGAGTGAAATCGTAAAATACAAATGAACAGGTCTAAACTGACAATGTTATGTTTCATTAGACATATAAATGCAAACAGTAGGTACTATGTATGCACTGCATTCTAATAAGTAAGCCAAATAACGCTATATCTTATAAAATAAATTAGATACACATTTTCAAGTCTGAAATCAGTTCATGATTACTATTAGCAAAGTGAAAAGGAGTACTTGTGGCACCTTAGAGATTAACACATTTATTTGAGCATAAGATTTTGTGAGCTATAGCTCACTTCATCGGATGCATTCAGTGGAAAATACAGTGGGGAGATTTATATACATAGAGAACATGAAACAATGGGTGTTACCATACACACTGTAACGAGACTGATCACTTAAGGTGACCTATTATCAGCAGGAGAGCGGGGTGGGGTGCGGGGACCTTTTGCAGTGATAATCAAGGTGGGCCATTTCCAGCAGTTGACAAGAACCTGTGAGGAACAGTGCGGGGTGGAAGGGGGGGGAAATAAACATGGGGAAATAATTTTACTTTGTGTAATGACCCATCCACTCCCAGGCTCTATTCAAGTCTAAGTTAATTGTATCCAGTTTGCAAATTAATTCCAATTCAGCACTCTCTCGTTGGAGTCTGTTTTTGAAGTTTTTTTGTTGAAGAATTGCAACTTTTAGGTTTGTAATCGAGTGACCAAAGAGATTAAAGTGTTCTCCGACTGGTTTTTGAATGTTCTGTTGTGTGGTGTGTGGTTGCTGGTGAGTATTTGCTTCAGGCTGGGAGGCTGTCTGTAAGCAAGGACTGGCCTGTCTCCCAAGATCTGTGAGAGTGATGGGTCATCCTTCAGGATAGGTTGTAGATCCTTGATGATGCGTTGGAGAGGTTTTAGTTGGGGGCTGAAGGTGATGGCTAGTGGCGTTCTGTTATTTTCTTTGTTGGGCCTGTCCTGTAGTAGATTGACAGAGCCAGAAGAGTATCTAGAAGTCACCCACTGTTCCTCAGACGTTTTTGTCAACTGCTGGAAATGGCCCACCTCGATTATCACTACAAAAGGTCCCCCCTTACCCCACTGCTCTCCTGCTGGTAATAGCTCACCTTATGTTATCACTCTGGTTACAGTGTATGGTAACACCCATTGTTTCATGTTCTCTATGTATATAAATCTCCCCACTGTATTTTCCACTGAATGCATCCGATGAAGTGAGCTGTAGCTCACGAAAGCTTATGCTCAAATAAATGTGTTAGTCTCTAAGGTGCTACAAGTACTCCTTTTCTTTTTGCGAATACAGCTTAATACGGCTGCTACTCTGAAACCTGTTATTAGCAAAGTGATACTGTTTTTTATAGAATAAAAATTAGACATTTTTATTACTAAAACTTGCTTTCACAAGTGAGGGACAGATCCTGCATTCCTTGTGCACCCCAAATTCCCACTGACTACAGTTTATTACAATTGGAGTTTTGGGTGTGCAGGATTGTAGCAATATATTATATTTTAAGATTTAATCTAGTCTTAGAGCCAGATTGTGATCTTGTGCTAGTGTAAAGGGTAACACTATTAAAGCCACTAGAGTTGACTTCAGCAGAGTTGCTCTGGTTTACCCCAGTCTAAATGAAATCAGAATCCTGGCCCTTAAAGAGAGATTCTACTCTGGAAAAAATGTGTATACATATATCATTGTTTGTTCCCTTTTTACTGTCTCTCAATGTCTTCTATATCAAATAGGCTCAGTTCACAATTAACTCAAGTCCTGCAAAATTATTCTAGGATCTGAAAGTCAAGCCATGCTCTTTCTGGCTTGTTTATAATCATCGATAATGAAGATTCTGAACATGTTCAACCTCATTGTCCGTAAACTCAGCCTTTGGAATACCTGTGTAATCCCATTATCTACAACTGGCTTGTACCAGCGTAACTGAGGGCCAAATTTGACATGAAACTAGAACCTAAGCTTTGACGATGTATATTTTCACTAAAAATCTGTAGAATTGGCCCTTAGTTCTGCTCATGATGCACAATCCAGAAAATAATCCATTTCACTCTTTCATAGCTGTCTTGGTTTGGCCATCCTAATAGAAGTGGAAAAATAAATCAGTCGATCCTCAACTGCCTCGCGTTTAGGCTGGATTCAGGAGGGGACTATGCACCCAAGATCAGGTTCTCTGTCTGACTCAAGGTATAGGAAATGCATTTGAGTCAGGAAAGAAAGTTGGTGCAGTTCTTATTGATCTCATGGCAGCCTATGGCATGTTTGTGGCATGTTAGACTGACTGCCAAGCTGCTGCACGTTGTTCCTTGTAAATTGATGGTGTGGTTCATTCAAGAAATGATTAGCAATCAAAGCTTTATTCTGCATGTTGAGGAGAAAATCAGTCACCTTAAACATCTCCCCAATGGCCTTCCTCAAGGGTCAGTTTTGGTGTCCCTTTTGTTCAATATATACATGTGAGCTTCCTGAAACATAGGTCAAAAAGTATGTGTATGCTGATGACATCTGTATTACTGACACCAGAAATGACTTCCATAGGATTGAAGGGAATCTGAACCAAGATATGGAGTACTTGTGGCACGTTAGAGACTAACAAATTTATTTGAGTATAAGCTTTCATGAGCTACAGCTCACTTCATCAGATGCACGTAGTGGAAAATACAGTGGGGAGATTTTATATACACAGAGAACATGAAACAATGGGTGTTACCATACACACCGTAATTAGAGTGATCAGGTAAAGTGAGCTATTACAAACAAACAAACAAACAAACAAACAAAAAACCTTTTGTAGTGATAATCAAGGTGGGCCATTTCCAGCAGTTGACAAGAACGTGTGAGGAACAGTGGGGGGGGGGGAAATAAACATGGGGAAATAGTTTTACTTTGTGTAATGACACTTCCACTCCCAGTCTTTATTCAAGCCTAATTTAATGGTGTCCAGTTTGCAAATTAATTCCAATTCAGCGGCTGTCTGTAAGCAAGGACTGGCCTGTCTCCCAAGATCTGTGAGCGTGATGGGTCATCCTTCAGATTAGGTTGTAGATCCTTGCTGATGCGTTGGAGAGGTTTTAGTTGGGGGCTGAAGGTGATGGCTAGTGCCGTTCTATTATTTTCTGTGTTGGGCCTGTCCTGTAGTAGGTGACTTCTGGGTACTCTTCTGGCTCTGTCAATCTGTTTCTTCACTTCAGCAGGTGGGTACTGTAGTTGTAAGAATGCTTGATAGAGATCTTGTAGGGGTTTGTCTCTGTCTGAGGGGTTGGAGCAAATGCGGTTGTATCGTAGAGCTTGGCTGTAGACAATGGATCATGTGGTGTGGTCTGGATGAAAGCTGGAGGCATGTAGGTAAGCATAGCGGTCAGTAGGTTTCCGGTATAAGGTGGTGTTTATGTGACCATCGCTTATTAGCACTGTAGTGTCCAGGAAGTGGATCTCTTGTGTGGACTGGACCAGGCTGAGGTTGATGGTAGGATGGAAATTGTTGAAATCATGGTGGAATTCCTCAAGGGAATTCAAGATATGAATACTTTGACAACTTACTTCCAGCACTGTAGACTAATTCTCAATGAAAGCAAGACAGTGATACTACTTTCTGTCTAACTAAACATTTTGTCAACCACCCTGTCTCACTCCATGTCCGAGAACAGCTACTGCCATTACATCCAGATGTCATACGTTTGTGAGTAAAACTCAACTGTAGCCTAACAAAGTGGCCTCACCTGGAACACATGAAAATGAAGATCTCTTCCTATACTGCCTTGATATTAAAACTATCGGGGAGCAGACCTTTGGTCCTTCATGCCTCTGTATGGATCCTGGAGTTTGGTCCAGCTGAATATTGCACTGCAGTCTGTGGTGCCGCCAGCACGCTCAGCTTGTAGTGATGGACGTGAATTCATCCACTCTTATTATGGCTGCTTGAATTATAAACCAATCTCTACTCTGTATGTGCTAGTGGATATAGTTCCGCCAGACCTTTGACGAGATGTCATTTCTGTTAAGTTTGCCTGGGGATTTGCAACAGATGAAATTAACTTATTATATCTCCAGGTGACTGATGCCCTATTCTTAGACAGGAAACAATATGTAGTGCCAACTTAAAGGTCTGCTTATATTCCAGGGAGGAATTCCACTCTTGTGAACCAGGGTGTGACACCATGGCTGATCTCGCAAAATGCCTTTGCTATAGCAGCTTGTGCACTCTTGGACTAGAATGCTACCTTCCCCTTACCACGTATGGATGACCAGCACTGCCAGGGAGCTGAAAACTACATCCTTACAGACTGAAATCTTCGGTGGGAAAGAGTGTCTAACACACTAAGTAAATTCACGAGCCCATTGCTACATCTGCATCCTTGTCCACTTGATCACAGATCCTAGGCAAGGTTTCACAGGCTATTCTCTGGCTCATCCTGGAGTTGCTGCAAGTATGCACCAGCATGCTGTGACTGTGGGGTAGCGTTGCAGACAATATGTCATGTGGTGGAAGAGTGCCTGCCTTTACATCTGGGGGATGGTTTACAATGACTAGCCTTCCTTGATATAGATGCCATCATTATGGAACCTGGACATAGAGCTCTGCTGTCTGCATATGAGGGAAGAAGAATAGAAGCAATCATAGGTTGGCTGGCTTTAAAGGTGGCTGTGCTCAGCCACACCTGTGCTAGATTAGCCACCCTCACACACATCTGGCCTTATCAGTTGGGTGATTCTTTAAAAGGATTGAACTTTCTGTTTGAGAGTGGAACCACACAGAGTAGACAAGCTCCTGTGAAGAGTCATGAGTGACGGTCTTCAGAAGACAGTGAGGAGGCTCCAGGGAAGGAGTGAGGGAGGCAGAGAGACTGAGAGGTAACCCAGAAGGGAGTGGGAACTGAACCCAAAGAGTGTGCTGAAGAGGAACCCAAGTAGGACAAAACCTATTGGGAAAGCATCCAGACGCCAGTTGAAAGAATAACCACTTCATAAAGATTTTAAGAGTAAGCAGAGAGCCTAAAGGGAATCAAAAAGAGATTGATTAGTAAAGGTATATCTTGGAGGTTAGAAAATGTAGCAGTAAAGTGAGAAACGCTAGAGGTCAAGCTGAATTAGATCTTGCCAAGGAAATAAAATAAATAAGAAGTTTTTTAGCTATATAAATACAAAAAGAATAAGGAAGGATGAGGTCAGACCAAAATGCAGTATGGAAGGAGAGGAGATTAAAGATAATCTAGGTACAGACTGGAAACTAAATGAATATTTTGCCTCAGTTTTCAGTCAGAATGAAAATATGGAATTTCAACATGAAGGCAGGATGACTGATGGAAATGAGTGTATAGAAATGGGAATTACTACATCTGAAGTGGAAGCAAAACTCAAATAGCTTAATGTTCTCAACTCTGGGGGACTGGATAATTTCCATCCCTGTATACGGAAAGAACTGGCACATGAGATTGCTAGTCTGATAGCACAGGTTTTTAATACATCTATCTCTTTGTGCGTAGCACTGTATGACTGGGGAATAGCTAACATAGGATCTATATTTTAAAAAAGGGGGAAACAGTTATCTAGGCAATTACAGACTTGTTAGGGTAACTTCAGTAGTTTGCAAGACTTTGGACATATTGTGATGGAAAGAATAATTACATTCTTAGCAGTAAATGGAAAAGGGGATATAATGCAAAATGGGTTTAACAAAAATAGATTATGCCAGATTAACCTGATTCCTTCTTTGAGAAAATAACTGTTTTTTTAGATAAAAGAAATGCAGTAAATCTAATATATTTGGACTTCAACTAAAGCATTTGATATAGTAACACATGGGAAATTATTAAATTAGAGAAGATGGGGATTGGTAAAAGAATTATAAAGTGGATAAGGAACTGGCTAAATGAGAGAAGACAAGAGGTTATTCTGAAAGGTGAATTATCTGACTGGAGGAAGGTTACTAGGGGGAGTTCTTGAAGGACCATTCTTAGTCAATATCTTTATTAATGATGTTGGAACAAAAAGTAGGAGTGTTGCAACAAAATTTGCTGATGAGAGGCATTGTCAATACAGAGGAGGATCAGAATAGTATTCAGGAAGATCTGGATGGCACTGGAGTGACAGAAATGGGATGAAATAGGATCTGTGGGGGCAAACAACTTAATTAGTTTTGAGAGAAAGATGGACAAATTTATGAGTGGAATTTTAGAATAGGGTTACTTGTGATGGTAGGAGGCAGAGTTCAGCAGCCCTGGGGAGGTCCCTTCCAATTTATGTTTTATGTTCCTAAAGCTCCTGTTTTGTTACCCTGAATGGAGGCTGATATCAGAGTGACTCAGCCAGAGAGCTGACACACCTAAATCCCGGGGGGAGACAGAAAATATTGGGGAGGAGGATACTGAGGCAAGGAGTGCCTACAGAGCCACACTCTGCCAACAGGGAGCACTACATGGCAGGCACGTCCTTTGTTAGAAGCAATAAAGAAGTAAAAGGGGAAATTAGCAAACTTACCTGTGATATTTATTTCTTATAATGGAGGGAATTCACTGGTCAGGAGACTACTCATAGATTAGAGTAGTAACATGGGATAAGGTTTCTATTCCCTTCCCCATTCTTCTTTGAACTAATGTATCCCTCAGCTAAATTGCAGCTGCACCACCCTCTGACTCTATGCAAGGACTTACAAAACTGAAAAAAACAGTAGAATTACAACTATAGGCCATGATTATTTGGTGGATTAGAGCACATTTGTGCTTTTTCCCTGGCACAAAGCAGCACTAATCCCAGTGGATCTGCTATTAGAGATTCTCCTCTGCGTATGGGGATCCTTGGGTGGTGCAAGGACACCAGAGGCACTGCCCTCCTTGTGACCAGGGCAGGGTGGTAGTCACAGCAGCCAGAACCTGGGCAACACTGGAAGCTAGTGCAGATTGTATGAGGATTGAAGGAGACCAAAGATGGCATAAAGCTCTCCTTGGGAGCCATGCAAATCTCTTTTTTCATAGCACAGGGCACAATCATACTCTGAGGTAACTGAGGCATAATCCCATATGGAAGCCCCTCGTGAGAAACTGAAGGCTGTCTTAGAAGAAATTTGGAGCAGATTTAGGCTGAGGTCTTATGAACCATGTGAGCAAGTCAATCACTTTATATATGCTGGTCCTGGAAAGAGTCTTAGATTTTCATAGGAAGTTATTCAGCTGCTAGGAGCATCCTTTCTAGAAGGGAGGACATTCCTGTGGCTAAGGTGCTGGAGTGGAACTCAGGAGAACTAGGCATAATTCCTGCCTCTGCTCCAACTTTCTGTGTGAAACCAATAATTAAGTTTCATGTTGATGAAGTGCACTGAAGCTATTGGCGTCAAAATTGACAACCCCAACTAGAGTGTGGAGCACGGTTGATGCACAATTTCCTTTTACAGCCACTACTTCAGCTTATATACTAGAATAGCATTGCTTATCCATCCAACCTGGATGCATGGGGTGTTAGGGCCATTGAATATATGTAATTGCAGATTCCATGCACAATTCTCTAGCCTCCAACCAACACACCGCTAATGCCACTCTTCATGCCAGCCTATGTGGTGACACTGCCATAGCACACAGAGGATGCAGAAATTCCATGTGTGGCCACTTAGCCTCCTTGTATTGCCTTAGCACTGGGGTTATGTGGAATGGAGGAGTCTAGTTCAGGGCCTTCACCCTTCATTATTAGCACTCAGAGTGTTTGATGTTCTTCTGTTAAAAACTAGTAGGAAATAAAATAGATATTTATGCAGGTCAAGTGAGTTTAGAATCAGTCTTTTTGTTAAAGTCAAAACTTGACATCCAATGGCATCAAGGAAAGAATTAATTATTGGTAGTTTCTATTGCCTTCTGGACTGTTATGGCCCCTGGCATGACCAAAACTATGCCTTTTAATGTTAGGTTTTCTGTTAAATGGCTCAGCCATTGCTGCAGGTCAAACAAACATTTGAATACGTTTTTTCAAGTTCACAATACTGCAAAATGCTGGAAGACATTCAAAAGGAGACAGTAACTTCTCCAGCTAACAGCTTGAAGACATATTTTATGTTTTCTTAGAGAGAAAGTTCCCTTAACATTGCTTCTTTATCTAATAAATTGGAAGTCAGTTGTGCAGTTATGGTTAATTTTGGACCAGACTCTGTAAGATGCTGAGCATGGTCAACTCCCATGGAATGTGAATCAAGTTCATGGAGTTCAGCACCTCACAAATAGTCCTTACCTTGCAGAATCTGGCCCTTCATGGTCTAATCGGAGGCTTAGTCAAGGATGGACCGATAAAACGATTTAAACTTTTTTTTTCAAATGTCAAACTTAATTTCTAACAAGGGAGCATTTGAAACAGCATGAATTTACATGCAAGTCTTTCTTTTTCCTGAGACATGAACTTCAGAGCTTTATTTTCTTGCTGACAACACATGATGGAAAATAATGAAGAGTGAGCCTACCGAACATTGTTTCAGTGACTAAATGGTCACTGAAAACTAAACCCAAATATACTGCATTTCAATTTGTACATAAATATTAAAAATAATGTGTAGGCATCATAGGCTATTAGAATATCATAAAACATCTTTCAGTTTTCAAATCCTGAAATGATGGACTTGAGCCATTCATCTCCCATAGGTGCATGCAATTAGAATACAAGCTATGAAGATACTGAATTTTAAGCAGCTGACAAAGAGTCCCAGAAGTCAGGTGTTTCCCCACCCCACAGCAATAGCATCCATGGGGGCCGAGTCAAGACATTAAAACATGGACTACTCCTCACTTTCTTAAATGTAAAAGTAGACACAGTCAGCTTACCTGGAATATTGCCAACATATTTCTACTTATTGGTTCCTAAATGAATTCAAAATACTTGATGAAGCACACAAGCAACCATCAAAGCTGAATGATATTCCCTACATGCACACAAATTTTCTAAATGAAATAAAGAAGAGTTATCCATTAAGATAATGTGTGCAAGAAATGCACCTTTATTATAAGGAGTACTTGTGGCACCTTAGAAACTAACACATTTATTTAAGCATAAGCTTTCGTGAGCTACAGCTCACTTCACTGGATGCATGTAGTGGAAAATACAGTGGGGAGATTTATACACACCGAGAATATGAAACAATGGGTGTTACCATACAAACTGACCATACCATACTATAACAAGACTGATCAGGTAAGGTGAGCTATTACTGGCAGGAAAGTGGGGGGAAGGGAAGGGAGAGGGAACCTTTTGTAGTGATAATCAAGGTGGGCCATTTCCAGCAGTTGACAAGAACGTGTGAGGAACAGTGTGGGGGGGTGGATAAAGATGGGGAAATAGTTTTTGGGGACAATGTACACCTTCAAATCAGCAGCACTGCTATGGGTACCCGCATGGCCTCACAGTATGCCAACATTTTTATGGCTGACTTAGAACAACACTGTCTCAGCTCTTGTCACCTAATGCCCCTACTCTACTTGCGCTACATCGATGACATCTTCATCATCTGGACCCATGGAAAAGAAGCCCTTGAGGAATTCCACCATGATTTTAACAATTTCATCCCACCATCAACCTCAGCCTGGACCAGTCCATAGAAGAGATCCACTTCCTGGACACTACAGTGCTAATAAGCGATGGTCACATAAACACCACCCTATACCGGAAACCTACTGACCGTTATGCTTACCTACATGCCTTCAGCTTTCATCCAGACCACACCACATGATCCATTGTCTACAGCCAAGCTCTATGATATAACCGCATTTGCTCCAACCCCTCAGACAGAGACAAACACCTACAAGATCTCTATCAAGCGTTCTTACAACTACAATACCCACCTGCTGAAGTGAAGAAACAGATTGACAGAGCCAGAAGAGTACCCAGAAGTTACCTACTACAGGACAGGCCCAACAAAGAAAATAACAGAAAGCCACTAGCCATCACTTTTAGCCCCCAACTAAAACCCCTCCAACGCATCATCAAGGATCTACAACCTAATCTGAAGGACAACCCATCACTCTCACAGATTGTGGGAGATAGGCCAGTCCTTGCTTACAGACAGCCTCCCAACCTGAAGCAAATACCAGCAACCACACACCACACAACAAAAACACTAACCCAGTAACCTATCCCTGCAACAAAGCCCGTTGCCAACTGTGTCCACATATCTATTCAGGGGACACCATCATAGGACCTAATCACATCAGCCACACTATCAGAGGCTCGTTCACCTGTGCATCTACCAATGTGATGTATGCCATCATGTGCCAGCAATGTACGTAAAAGAATAAATGGACACAAATCAGAAGTCAAGAATTATATCATTCAAAAACCAGTTGGAGAACACTTCAATCTCTTTGGTCACTCGCTTACAGACCTAAAAGTGGCAATTCTTCAACAAAAAAACTTCAAAAACAGACTCCAACGAGCGACTGCTGAATTGGAATTAATTTGCAAAGTGGACACCATTAAATTAGGCTTGAATAAAGACTGGGAGTGGATGTGTCATTACACAAAGTAAAACTATTTCCCCAGGTTTATTTCCCCCACCCACACTGTTGCTCCGACGTTCCTGTTAACTGCTGGAAATGGCCCACCTTGATTATCACTACAAAAGGTTCCACCCCCGCACCCCCGCTCTCCTGCTGGTAATAGCTCACCTTACCTTATCACTCTCGTTACGGTGTGTATGGTAACACCCATTGTTTCATGTTCTCTGTGTATATAAAATCTCTCCACTGTATTTTCCACTACATGCATCCGATGAAGTGAGCTGTAGCTCACAAAAGCTTATGCTCAAATAAATTTGTTAGTCTCTAAGGTGCCACAAGTCCTCCTTTTCTTTTTGCAGATACAGAGTAACATGGCTGCTACTCTGTAACCTTTATTATAAATCATCTTCTTAAAACAGAAAGGATTAGGAAATCTACAAAATCTTGTGATTTAATTTAAACTGAGATAGTTAAACATTTTAAAATGCATCTGCGGTTTTGATTAATTTGGTTGAAGGTGTTACTTCACAACACAGTGATTAGTAGTAGGGAATCAAAATTCAGTGAATCAATTTCTTCCCTGGGGTACACAAGTGAAATTGGTGTTGCACTTATAGATACAGTATGTGGTTTAACATTATTTTAATAGGCTAAATAGATAATTATTTTTGGTAGCAATAAAATACATTACCTTTATATATTTATGAAAGCAAAGATTTTTGGTATTGTGTGTTGACCCCAGGAAATGTAATTTGAAAAAGGATTCATGGAGTGGAAACACAAGTTAAAAACCGAAAGGTTAGAGTGTATATGTGTGTGGGTATGAGAGAGAGAGAACTGATTAACTCCCATTACTAAAGCAAAAATGTATTTGAAATACAATTGTGGACAAATTCTCTTGTCTTTTAATTTAGCTATGATTAATAAATCTATTAAAATTCCAGAGAATTTTATGTTAACAGCCAAGCAGATAGGGCAGATTTTATGTTGACAGATTTACTATAAATTCTCATAAGTTTGTTAGTCTCTAAGGTGCCACAAATGCTCCTGTTCTTTTTACATAAGTTTGGTTTTCCTACAAGCTCAAATTTCATTTTATCACATTTTTTTAAAGTTCTAATCTCAGTCTAAATACAAAAATTAAAAGTGTGATTAATTAAATTGTGAGCTCACTTTATTATCCTTTCAACAGCAGATGATGAGGAATTGCCAGAAGGAAAGTGAGAAACGGATGAATAATGAATATATTTTCACAACACCCCTGTGAAATGAGCATGTATTATCTCCACTTTACAGAAAGGGAACTGAGACATGGAGAGATTAAGGTAAAAAAGTATCCACTAAGATAACTAGAACCTGATTTTTCAGAGTATTGAGCATTCTATAATACTTCATATTGTCTTCAGATGCAGCTGAGAGTGCTCAACATTTGATTAGGCCCCACAGTCTGAAGTTAGGTACCCAGAAAATGAGGGACACACTATTAGTGACCACCTGTGACTAGTGTGCAATCTTGATAATTTTCTTTTAGTATAGTTGTTTTGTTGTAAATTGCTAGGTTTTTAAAAAAGCAAATTGAAAAAAGGCATTATATTGACATGCATATAGGTCAGCAGCAGAGTTGGAAACTTTAGATCCACTGCACAAACCTTTGCCACTTGAGCTAAGTAATGAGGACCAGCAGTAGAGGGGCACGGGGTATTTGCCAGTGGGTTTCGCAGAAAATTTGCTGACAGACGAGGACTTGTGCAACCAGGAACATGGGTTCCATTCTAGACTCTGGAGATGAGTGTGCTCTTCGAGGCACACTCTTCTGCCAATCCTTCCCAAGCTTCACAACTTCTGCCCTGTCCCCTCCAACCTGTCCATGTCCCAGCCCTGCCTCTTTCCCACATTTGGCTCCTTCTCCCAGTCCATGCTGCTCTACTAGCCAGTCTCAGTCTTTGCTCCCCAGGCTTCTCATCCCAGTCCCAATCTCCTCACCCACAAGTGCTAGTCTCACCTCCTGGACTCCCTGTCCTAGGTCCATCCTCATATTCATTCACCTTTGAAATTTGGTCCTAACACACTCCTTTCCCCTTTTCCTCCAGCTAAACAGCCACAGACATCACAAACTTAAACACACACACAAATATAACTAACACACCAGAGCCACAGACCTTTCTGAAAATTTTCCAGTTAAACAAAGTTATTTCTTTATGTGCTCTAACCTTTTTCACATGCATTAGGAAAAGCCAATGGATGTGTCAATATCTACCATGTACTTCGCCCTCTGATGCTGCCCAATCTGCCTCTCCAGCTTTGCTCCTCACACACAGCCCCAGCACCCCTGAATGAAAGGAGGATGTCTGGGTAACAATGAATCCTGTTCTATGCCTATCTGAATTTTGCCTTCTTGGCCCTGCTCACTAATTCTCCCCAGCTGAGAGTTCCATTTCTTTGGCTGACTATTCTGATTTCAGACTATTAACATAGAAAGACTGACAAGTATCCCTAACTACAGTGTTCTTTCTCACCTCTCTCAGCATTCTCCTAAATGTCGCCTTACACAGTTTTTGGTTCCAAATTTGGGGCCTGATCTATCTCCCACTGGTTTTAATAACAGCTGCATTCTTTATAAGGGAAATAGCAAATGATCCTAGGAATATTTCTAGCACCCTAACTCCTAAAATGTAACTTGGAAGCATCAGTGAAGAGTTTTAATGATAATGTATTGACAGTTATCAGTATTTGACATTTGCAGCACTATAGGTGTGCATAGGGTTTCCAACCCTCCAGGATTGTCCCGGAGTCTCTAGGAATTAAAGATTAATCTTTAATTAAAAATTATGTCATGTGATAAAATCTCCCGGAAAATGTCCAAACAAAATTGGCAACCTTAGGTGTGCATGGCATTCTATAGAGAAAATAAGTGGAACAGGCCATATCCTGGCCTCTAGAGAGAGGCTGCTTTATGTCCCCTGTACTGCAAATTAAGTCCTAGTAATGAGAGGGAGTAAAGTTAGAGTACCCAGCACCTGGTGATCCCTGATAGTGTAAAACCACCATAGGGTTGATTACAAACTGGTGCAATTTAGAAGAGCGTTGAGACTGCTCTAAATTGTTCTGGGGGACAAATATACAGCCCCAGAGTTTGAGTGAATGAAAAGGTGGCTTAAAGCCTTCCCCAGAATTGCTGAGCTGAGTTCTGGTACAGAAGAGATCTGTGCTGAAGGTCCCCTACTTTGAGCTACTGTTTCCTCCCATGACTGTTATGCAAAACTGTAAGGACCTTAACAGGATCAGTAAAATATTCTTGGCATTAACCCATGGAAAAATTGTTCCAGAAAAAAATAAGGTAATTTAGACAAATGTTCAAAGTAATGGTCATATGTTTCTGACTACTTTATATAAACAAATATACATAACAGTGGACCTGTTGTAGGATACATATGCATCAGTAACACTCTTCAAGTCTCCATTTTATAGAAATATTTTCTATTTTCTCCAGAATGTTATTCATGATCTTCACAAGCCCTTGTGCTGAAGATTCATTTCTTCATCTCTAAACTAGTATGGGCCTTGTGATGCATCAATATTGATGCAAAAATGATATTTTACAAGCTTCTCTGGGCCTTTACTGAATATTAGCTACAAGTATGAATGGCAAGAAAAATACCTCCATACATTTAAATTAGTTATGCTATAAAATATTCAGAAGAAATCACAAAAGGCTTCTGCTTTCTGGCATCCCAAAGGCAAGCGAATGTCAGGAAGATAACACCTCCTTGGTTGTAATACTGTTTATGAACACCAGAGTGTGTTTATATAAACTTTAAAAGGCAGCTTTTCTAACTTTACTTTGCTTCAACTTCTATCCTATTTTATTTTGTGCTATGTTTAAAAGATGGATAGGTTACTAAATTTTTGCTTTGCACAAAATATTTAATAGAAGTTTAATTGCTATAAAAACAAATTGTAACTCTAAAGACCTTGGGTAAAGAGATAAACAAAGAGATTGTCACCTAGATCAGGACACCTCCCTCTTGAACAAGATACCAGTCTGGTATAGCTATAATCCTTCATCTGAAGAAAACAAACTTTGTAAAGGAAAATGTTTTAGGAAAGACCTGGTCCTGCATGATAGGGCAGATAGGCTCCACACTGGCAATGAGGAGGTTAATAAGAGCTCATGGACCCAACTGGCTCTGTCCTGCAACACCCTGCAAATATCAGACGTGGAGATGGGAGTTAAAAGAAAGACACCTAGACTAGTTCAGGGCTGACCAGGAAGGAGAGCAGAGTTCTGCTTCTCTTGAATGGAGAGAAGCCTTGTTGATGCCCAGAGATTAGGTTAGACTGCTGGATGAATGAGCCTCAGCTAGATGGGACAATCAGACCCTGTGGGATAGGTGGAAGCATGGACTGTTTAGAAGCAAGCCTGGAATAGAAGTGGGGTTCCCAATGAAGGTTTGTCAGATGACCCTGTTTTGAGTTGTGCTTATTTTGTGTTCCAGATTTCCTTTGGACCTTAACATCCCTGAAGGGGCAGGAGTGAAATGTACCTTGGCTGGAGGGCTAAAGCACTATCTTGGACCTCACAGAGACAGTGTCCTACTGACAGAGTGAGTTCTACCTTGATGAGCCACAAGGGGTCGTAGCAAAGGCAACCTGGTTACATCCTGTAAAAGAATGTGAGAATTTTCTTTATGTACTAAATTGCAAAATGGCTATTGAGATGTATTATCAGAGCAACGAAACCTCAGGGTAAAGTGGGCCTCTACCAACCCCACTTTCAAGCAAAAGCTCTGATTGTGTCCTTAAAACTTTAGGAAATATATGTGTAGCTGGAAATATTTTAAAACTTTTGTTTATTTCTTAAATATTGAAATGGCAAATACCTTTGTGAAATGCGTACTTGCAAATATGTTAGTTCCTAATATAATTTCCTAACAACATTGCTATGTAAATGATAAAATGCTTTATGTATTCACCTGGAATCTAATGACCTTACTAATCTGATTACTAATACAAGAAGGCATGTAAGTATAGAACATGTATACTAATACAGAATTAAATGATCACTGACAGTGTTCAAGTGACTACCTCACCCAGCTCAGGAAAACAAGAATTATCATCTCTCCAAAAGTTGTTATAGCGAATCAACAACGTCTTTACCAACAATTTAAACTAAAGACTCAAAGAAATATTTAATTTTAAATGAGTATTGGTGAATTTAAACCCTTTATATGAAGAACAGGAGTGTTTGGACTTGTTAAAAATAATTTCAATACCTGTTAAACACTAATGAAACTGAAGAAATGTGTCAGAAAATTGACTGAATAAAAAGAGTTAAAACTCTAATTTTAAAGATTTATCTGAGAATCTCCCACCACAAGATATATTATGTCTTCTTCCCTCCTATTCATTGTCTGGCTATACCGAAAAAGGACAGGAGACATTTGACATGGGTTTCATTAGGAGGCAACTTTATTATTAGATGTCTGTGTCTACACGGCAGATAAAAGTGTACAGTGCAGGTAATCCCATGTTTATTCTGTAATTGCCTAGAGGTGAGGGGGCTTTTACAAGTTCCCCCTCTTTTTCCATCCAAGTCCCTTCAGCAAATTTATTGCTGGGACCTTATCACACTTGGCTCACACCAGCTCCCCCTCTTTTTCCATCCAGGTTCCCCCCGGCAAATCCACTGCTGGGGTATCACCATCCACCCCCCTTGTAGGAGGGTTAAGGTGGGCTGTAAAAATGGGGGGTTGGCTGCCTGCCGTACCAATCATAGGAATCCCCAACAGCCCCCTGTTCGTTCCTTTCATGAACACCTCTTTTAAAGTCCTTTTCCAAGCCATTTATCCAGTCATTGTATAGCTTTCCTATGGAGTACCTGCACTGGACATCTGCCCTACACTTAAATAATGAGTTGCGACATATAGCCTACCGCCCTTCAGGCCATGCATGAATAGAGCCCTTCTTGAACCTACTCTAGGGAAGGCAAAAAACCCCAACTGCATCCAAGCCAATATGGTGGTAAGGGAAAAATTCCTTCCCAGCCTTCTCCCCCACCCCCCGGCAAAAAAGGGTAGCTAGCGTAATGCTCACAGCAGGTGTTGACCAAACCTGGTATTTTACCACATAAAGGGGAGGCAGGGTGAGTCCTGCTTCAGACTGCTCCATGTAAAAGGGAGCTTCAGGCACAGGGCTTCCCCTTTTAAACCCTGCATTCCTAGGGGATGAGTCAGCACCCATGCTGTCCGCTTTTGCAACAGTTTTCATCTCCCTGCCACCGCTAGCCATAAAGCACTTGTGACAAGATGGCTGATGTTAGTCTGGTGGCTCCTGTGCTTTTCTTGGCGGGGAGCTAAGATGACATTCTTTGCCCTTGCTCTTGGGTGCCCAGGGCCCCGCTACAAGCCCGGGAAGGTGCTAGAGGAGGGAAGTGGGGGAGGGGTCTGGGTTTGCTCCTCGCTCTGAGTCCCAGCCGCTCTCAACCCCTGAGGGTTTCTTACCCTCGTCCCCCTTAGGTGGGGTTACCCTCGGTCCTTAGGTGCTGGGGGGGAATGGAGTCTTCCTGTCCTGCTGGGGCAGGGTCTCCCTTACTTCACTACTCAGGTCTTCCAAATCTTTCAACACATTTCCAAGTCCAGTCCTCTCTCCTTCCTCCTCCTCCCCTGTCTGCCTGAAACAGGGGGTTTTATTAGGTTCCTAATAGGGCCTTGATTGACTGCAGGTGCTCCAATTAACCTGCAGCCACCTTCCCTAGTCTACAGGGGACCTCGCCTTAATTAGCCTTGAGTTTATATATTTCCCCTCTAGCACTCTCCCACTGCTCCCTGGCCCTCCTGAATCACACACTGTTCCCTTCATTCGGCCAGCCGCCCAACTCCCCCTTCCCCCCCACTTAAAGGTGCAGGGCAGTCATTACGTCAGTAGCCCCATCAAAAAAGAAATGAGGTTGGTTTGTCATTTCTTCTTGACAAATCCATGTTGGCTACTACTTATTAGCCTATTATCACTTAATAATTTGTTCCAGTGTCTTTCCAGGTATGTAAGATATAACAACTGGTCTACAGTTCCCCAGGTCTGCTTTGTTCCCCATTTTAAAGGTACTATGTTTGCTTTTCCTCCAGTCCTCTGGGACCTCACCTGTTCTCCCTGAGTTCTGAAAAATAATTGCTAATGGTTCAAAGGTTGCTTCTGCTAGTTCCTTAAGTACTCTAGGATGAATTTCATCAGGACGTGCCGACTTGAATACATCTAACCTATCTTTAACCCGTTCTTTCCCTCTTTTGGTTTTCATTCTTTCTCCTTTGTTGTTAACATTAATTGCCTTAAGTATGTGGTCATGAATTGCCTTTTTAATGAAACTGAAGAAAAATCAACATTAAAATACCTCAGCTCACTTGTTATTGGCTCTCCTTCTCCACTAATAGTGGGCCTACACTTACCTTCATCTTTGTCTTTCTCCTAATTATTTATAGAACTTATCACCTTTTATATCCCTTGCAAGGTGTAATTCATTTTGTGCTTTAGCCTCTCTGATTTTGTCCCTACATGCTTGTGCTATTCTTTTATACTTATCCTTCACAAGTTTTCCATGTTTCCACTTTTTGTTAGGGTCCTTTTGATTTTCAGGTCATTAAAGAGCTCCTGATGGAGCCATACTGGATTCTTACTATTCTTCCTAACTTTTCTTTGCATCGGAATAGTTTGCTGTTGCGCCTTTATATGACGCACAATATAATTGGTGTAAGTCTTTTCAGGAATAACAATATGCAATGTCTTCTGATTTAAAAAGGAAACACTTTATTTTGCAACCCTCATTACATACAGTCAAGAATGACTATACTGCAATATATTGTGATGTGGTCTTAGAATCATAGAATCATAGAATATCAGGGTTGGAAGGGACCCCTGAAGGTCATCTAGTCCAACCCCCTGCTCGAAGCAGGACCAATTCCCAGTTAAATCATCCCAGCCAGGGCTTTGTCAAGCCTGACCTTAAAAACCTCTAAGGAAGGAGATTCTACCACCTCCCTAGGTAACGCATTCCAGTGTTTCACCACCCTCTTAGTGAAAAAGTTTTTCCTAATATCCAATCTAAACCTCCCCCACTGCAACTTGTCTTATCTTTTAAAATAATTTGACAATTCCATTCCTTGTTTCTCTGTCTCCACATATGTGCCTATTGATTACATCAATTTTAACAAGAAATCCTACTGATATACTAGGATAAAAACTACAATTAACAGTGGGCTGCAACATAAAAGCCACAAATAATTGAGATCCAGATCATCCTGTTACACTCTAAGCTCTCTAATTAAAAGAAAAAATCCCTCAATTTGTCAAATACTTTAAAATCTATCATTTACAACACTGTGTTCGATATGCATTTCACAGTGTTAATATATTTAAAACTGTTGTACAATTTTAGTTAATAAAATGTCTGTAGTGCACTTTTTTTTAACTGCTGAGGCCAAACAAGCTTTCTTCTCCACTACACTAACTGATTAGGAGAGTCACTTTCATTATTTGCATGACCTGAAAGAGGAAACTGGAAATCCTGCTTTGATAGCATTAGCACTCTTTTTGAATTTGTAGGCTACACTTGTGTGTGTGTATATCCTGGCACTGCCTTCAGCCAAGTTGAAAAAATGGTTTCCACATGCTCAAACTGTCTAAATATTTGCACTGCCATGAGCCAGAAAATAATTTTTATAATAGAGAAACCCCTGATCCCATGAGTAAGTCTATTATTTGAGAAAATATTTGAGGCTCAGCAAAAACATAAGACCCTAATTAAATTATTCTCTTTAATTGGCACATAGTTCCTATTTTTGAACTTGATTCTAAAATGTTGATTTTCAGCATGGCTAAAAATGTTCCCAGGCTTATGTTTCTAAGAAACATAAACAAAAACAAAGCCCTTTCTAATACATATACATACGGATAACGTTGATAATGTTCCGTTAACATACCGTAGTTGATAACATTCTGCTAATATTCACTACAAAATCCATGGACTGCTATCACTTTATATTAAAGGGCCATCTTTTCATATGGTTTGCAAAAATGCACTTGGAAATACAGTTTGCATATGCAGACCCTTCCCATTTGCACAAACAAACGAGGCACTTGAACTGACAATTGCCCATTTGGGGTTAGATTTTGCCCTACGTGACCTCATATGAATTGATGGTGAGCTGATGGGCCACACAGCAGCTGGAGTCCCCAGAAAGAATCCTGGCTCACTTAACTGGAATTATTCTTAGGGGCTACCAGTCACTCACTCTGGCAGGCCCATTGCACCCCACTACCTTCATCTGAGCAAGAAGGTGGAGGCAGATTCCAACCTTTACCCATGTGTATAGGGAGTCACCAGAATGTGCACCTTTGAATTCACAAATTCATTTGTGTACACAAATAGATACGCCAGATCATTTATGAAGGCCCTTTGAAAATTTGTCCCTAAATGTCCCCAAGTACAATGCATTAAAGCTTAAATTTTTAAAGACAGTTCCAAATTTTAAGTTTCCTGAGGATCCCCAGACTGTAAGCCTTAACCTTGAAATACAGCCATTAGTTTCTGTTAATGGCTTGCCATTATTTAGGTTTAGTTAAATAGTAATTGCCTTTTTTGGTTATGTGTTTCACTGAATGCAGCCATTGCTCTCCCTTCCCCTGTGACTCCAGCAAGTCACTATAATGCAAACCTAATAAAATACCTTCTTTTTATCCTTCAAACATACATTAACAAATGAGGGAGGTCGAATAAAAAACAAAAGGAAAGAAAAGATTGCAAAGGAAGGTAATAAATATAGATAATAAATAAATAATAAAAACAAAAAAGCAACACTGAAGAAAAAAGCAACACTTCTATTTTTTAAAAACAAGAAAAATGAGACGGATTTCAGGAGACAGTGAGTTCCATATTAGAAAACTCACACAACAAGAGTGACTTCAGACAATGGGTGTGTGGGGAGGTGGGGGAGAATCCTTAAAAAGCGGATGGCATCCAAAGACAAGATACCTGTCAGGACTAGGAATAAGTTTCAATTCAGCTAAGCACACACTTAACTTTAAGCACATGAATGGATTAAGTAATTACATGCTTTGCTGAAGTGGGGCCTCAAAAACCCATAGTGCTAACTTAATGACAACCTGCTACTCTATAGGCAGCCAATGAAAAGAATGCAGGACAGGCAAAGTAAACTCATGTTTGCTCAAGTCATAGAACTATATTTTAAATAGCAATGCCAGTATAAATATTATTATTAAAGCCTAAGGGAAAGAGAAAATATAGAACACCAGGGAGAGAATTTAATTCTGACTAGTAAAATGTAAATATATCAGCAAAAATAATAATAAAAAAACCTCACTGAAACAAGTCAATAAGCTGCATGAAAAATGAGATTTTGCTAGGAGTGATGAAAGAGAAGTGGTGAACTGACAGTTACTCCTTTGATCAGTTAAAGAAAAACATTGATAGGTTTGGATGCAGCTCATCTAAGCCCCCTTAGAAAAAAAAGGACAGTGACTGTAAATACAGGTCTTAAAGCACAGCTAAGATAACGATGAGGAAAGCTATTAGTCAGGGCCAGATTAAGACATAGGCCCCTGACTTGGGCCACAGCTCCTAGTATCAGGTAACGAGGGCAGAATCTTAGTTTTAATTTTAAAAAAGTAAGCCCTCAGGGTTATAAAAATCAAAAACTTTTTAAAATGGAATCTGAGCATAACCAAAACAACATCTGCTTGATTCTGCGGATGGTCTGGAACAATCGCTCTGAGAGATAGGTGAACTGCTGCATGTATCTCAACAGGGTGTTAATTTCATGACACACTGCCTGGGGATTCTATGTGGCAGGAGGAGAAGCTTGCAGGGGATTTAGCCCACTAAGCATGTATGCCCTGGTTACTGGGGAAAATACTGGGTGGCGTACACTTCTGCCAGCCTGCCTATATATGGGGAGAGGGGACTGCTCCTGTTGCTGCTTCTAGGTGACCCCGTGCTGCTGACCCATCGCTCTAGCTTGGGATGTGTCCCCCCTTGCCATTGCCACCCCAGGGAGGGACAAGGCCAAATTGCAGAGGGTCTCATATTGTGGTGTGCAAAGGGACCCAGATTGCCTTGATCTGGCCCTGGTAGTGGTTAAAGTGGTGTAGAATGTGAAGAACTTCAGGAATCTATGGAACATGGAAAAATCCCAGTAGAAGTGATGGGGAGAAAAGCATCAGACTCTCTCTAAGAGTATGTGAAATTCATAGAGTTCTAAGAACTCTGTCACCCCATGTGATTTCAATAACTGCATTAGAAGCCACCTGTTTCTTATTGGATTTGTTAGAGCTTCAGCAGTGGCTCCACCTGGAATTAATTTAAGAAAACAGGTGCTCTCTTTTTAGGAATTTTCTTTATATATAATGAATAATAATTCAACTTATTATGTAATGTTTGCTGAACGGGATCCTGCCACTGGTATGCATTGTGGTTCTTCTGCGATTACTGTTATTCTTGGGAACAAGAATCATGTTAAATTTATGCTTCTCTTTGTGACCCAGCAACCTCTTTGTGCCAACTGGCAGAGTGCACAGTGGGTTCATAGGATTTTACAGGACTCCTCGGGGTCAGATATATATGTAATAGTTCACCAAAGGGTGACATGTGAGATCTCTACTGAGAGCCAGTAGCTCATTGGTCATCATAATCATTCCTAAATGTAAGGATGGATAATATTTAAGAAGTTATTTGTCTATACTGAAAATTAGGTTCTTAAGGTCCTGGAGTCAAGAAAGGTCACCAGGAAGTGATGTCACTTGGACATGTTCCTTCCAGGCAGGAGGTAACAGACACCCACCTCCCTATTTCATCATATGTGTATTGTCTGCCACACAATGAAGATCTATTTGTATACCAAGCCAGGTGCCAGTCAAGAAATTGTGAAATCTACAAGAAACAGAAAATTTGCAAGAAGAAACAAAAACAAGAGGGGGGAGGGTATCCTGTTTATAAATGAAAACAAAGGATAGAACTTGTATATCTTGGAAGGCAAAGGAACACACTGGATCCTTCACCAGGGAAGCAAGCTGACAGCATACTTGTCTCATGAAAGGAGGATCACAGCCAAGTCTGGTTAAAAAGTACTGCAAGGAATTTGAATGAGCCAAACTCAACAAGACATAGAGTATGTTGGTAATTAAGTCTAGGCTCTAGAATGTGTGTTATAATTTTGTTTTCGAAGTAACCATTTGTTCCCAATATTTTCATTACTTGAATCTCCATGCTTTGCTAAATAAACTTATGAACTTTGAATTCACTATACACATATCTAAGTGCTGTGTGTTAAGTGGAACAGTGATTGGAGGTAGAACTGGTAAACTGTACTGTTTCTTTGGAAGTAGTGAATCTGAATACCGTGAGTGTCCAGTGAACCAGGAGCTGGACACTCCAAGGAGACACTCAGAGGGCTTGAGGATTGGAGTGTGCTTATGGTAAGTAAAATGTGTTACTGTGTTACCAGCCTATTTATAACACATCAGAAACAATATTTATACTTTTCACATTTTCTATTCCTCTTGGCTTAATAAATATGTGTTAATTACATGAGGACATAGTATGCATTGAAATAATAAAACACCATGGTTAAAATATTAAAAACTGTTGGCTTTCTGAGCTGCTAAAATCCATCATACTTTTATAGCAAGTAATGGCAGACATCAATATGATATAATGTTCAGTTGAACTGACGTTGAGGGTGGTCAACACCTCTTAGAATGAGGTCCTTACTATTTATAGTTTCCAATGATGCTTGCTAAATTTCTGATCTTTTTAGTGAACCTGATGTAAGGTTATGTAGTAATCCTTATTCATTCAAAGAACGGTTTATGATATACCATAAACAGTGGAAAATGTGATGCTTGCTACTACTAAGTGACAAAATACTATTATGCAATTTTCAGTTATTGCAAATCACAGCACTTTGCTAAAGCACAATTGTGTCTCATGCTTTCTATGCCAAACTCTTTCACTTCATAGTCTTAAATTTTGAAAAGATAAACCCTTAAAGAGCAATTAGCTGAAGTTAATTAAGAGCCGTTTGAAAAATAATCCAGGTTAAAGTTTCTGCCAAGTAGATTTTCTCCAAGAGGAATTTTATCTTGTCAGACATAGATATAACAACTGTTGAGTGATGAAGCAGGTTCCAAATTTTCTCCTTTTACTCACAGCTTTTCAGTCATTTCTACTGTTCTATTCATGCCTTTTCCAGGCAATTGCTTTCAAGAAGTCAAGCAAACCCAAATGTGGTATTTAACTAATAAAGGCCATATCTTTTGAAAGAACATTTCCTTTATAACCTTTGTAAAGGTAGACAGCACTGATGACTTCTGCTTTTTTAAAGTCAAAATGTCACTATGTGGGGGGCAATGGCATGATTGCTGACTCTGGCACCTTGGGATTGTATGCAAGGGCTAACCCTTGACTTGTAAAACTGCAGGTAAGGACCTAGAAGGTGCCATAACAGCTTGTCTGTTCTTCTTACTGTGAAACTGTCCACCTAATTAAGGTCTCTCTAACATTAGGAATCTTCTGCCTCATCTTTCTCGTTGTGTGAAATATTGAGCACTAGAAAACAAACAAGGAAAAGCACAAGATAAAAGTACAGCAGAATGTTAAGCTATCTACTGACATTCTAGCTTCTAAAAAAATGGATTGCTCCACAAGAGATCCAATTCTGCAGGCTTTCTCAAGCAAAATATCTACTAAAGTCAATGGGAGTTTTACTAGGATTTGGGCTAAATGAGCCAAGTGATCATAAGGCCTTAAAAGTGGTCAATGGACATTGAAAATACTTTCTTGCATGATATTTATGTTGACGTGCATATCAATGTAATTTAATCTGTTTAGGTTTTTAGACCACAACCACCCACCTACCTCACCTCGGTATCTGAGGAGCACATACTGCATATCAAAAACATGGCTTAAAATGACATAAACCTGAGAGGATTTTCTATGAAATGATGAAGAGAGTGCATTACTTTTTTTCATCTTATATTAGCTGCTAATGAATTAGAAAGTGAAGGTCTAACAAAGGCTGTGTATGCAATAATTGAGTTATATTACTCGGCAAATCCCCACACCTACTACCAAATTTTCTCCCCACATTATCCCCCTGGAAATCTAAATAGTAGCACTGACATGGCATATTTGTAACTCTCTCTCTCTGCAAAGCAATGTTTAGTTGACTGTGGTTAGTTTACTGGACTACAGTAACTTCATAAAATTGGTCTTTGTATAAGCTGCTACTGACCATTAAAATAAAATTAGGAGGTCTGCCTAGTTATCTGCTGCAAGATCATCACTTCAAGTCTGATTCAGCATTCCTTCTGTACCCCAAATTCCCACTGAAATCAATGAGAGTTTTATTTATTTAAGGAATCAAGGATGAAGTCCTATATATTTTGTTACGGGGCCATAATTCTGCACAATGAGGAGAAAAGTAACTTAGTAGAGAGGTGCAATAGGTTAAAAAAGGTGTTCGGAGTGATAAACAGAAAATGTCTCTTTATTCTGTTGGCACACTCCAGCATTACCAAAATTAATGCAAGACACTGAAAATGGGACACAGACTTATTATATGACAGAAGAATTTTGAGTTTAAATTCTTATAAAACTAATAATATTTAGTTCCTTTCCATTTCTCTCTACAATAAAACCGTACATTCTTCACACAGACTTCCTTAAGCCCACAAAGACTAATGTGAAACTACTATGTATATTTTAGTAGTAAGCTTTAATTTAGGCCAACAGAACTGAAAGACTATGATAGTCACACTTTTCAACTGTTTGATTCTGAGAAGAACCCTAATATCTAATCTTTTGCCTTCCTTAAAGTGGTAATGGTAAAGAGATCTGCAAAAGAGAAAACATCAGATTTTTATACAATAGCTTCAGTTTCTCTTTAAATTATTCTTGACTTAGAGCCACTTGTGTTTAAAGTCACTATTAACCTTTATCTGAGCAAATCTTGATTTTATTCATTTATTCTGAAGTGTTAAGAAGGATATTCCAGGCCTACCTGGAAAAGCTAAAGGTTTAGGGTGAAATTCACAAAGCTCATTAGGTGCCTAAATCCCCTACTGCAAGCCACAGAACTCCTGCTGAACCCTGTAATTCACAAAGCTCATTTGGTGCCTAAGTTTTTTCCTCTGGGCATATGCATTGCTGCCTAATTTTAGGCACCTGGACACCTATCTCCTGCTAAACCCCAAAACGATTCATGAGCCAGGGAAGACAGTCGTTCATTCACCTAACTTGCTCCAGGGGCTGGATCTCGTTAGCGCCCTTTGGGCACACCAGCTGAATTGGGCCCCATTCAAAGGCTGTCCAGAAGAGGAGTAGGAGATGATTGTGGTGCTGCCACCCACCTTATGACCTTTAGACTAGTGGTTAGAGTGCTCACCTGGGATGTGTGAAACTTGGTGGGTGTCCTAACAACTGGACTACAGAGTCATTCCCACTCTCTCCCCGCAATCACGCTTTCATGATTTAACCAGAGTGCTTCAACAGGAGAGACTGAGGGAGCCCCAGATCAGAACATCCCATAGTTCAGTAGTCAAAGCATTCTCCTGAGAGGTTGGACTTCCCTGTTCAAATCTTTTCTCCCCTTCTGCCAGGAAGGGGGGGAATTGAATATGGGTATCACACATCCCAAGTGAGTGTTCTAACCAGAGGGCCAAAAGTTATAAAGTTGGACATAACCACCACCTCCTCCTCTATGCTGACACCTAAATTATTCTTGCAAGAAACTATGTAGGCACCTAAGCCAGGAAAGAAATTCCTTTTCGTGGGTCTGTAGCAGAGCTAAGTGCCTCACTGTAGCCTGGACTTAGGAGCTTTTCTCTGAGAAAGGGCCACTCTTTAGCACATTGTCATCTTCCATTGGCTAGCATAGGCAGGGAGCCACCTAGCATGCTGGCTTTTGTGGATCACATTCAAAGATGCCTTTCTCTCCCCATTAGGGAGAGGTTCACTAGGCTTTGTGAATCAGACTTGTTCCTGTGAATTTCTAGGCACCCAAGGTGCTCAGCATTGCAACACCTAAGTCCCTTCATGGATTCCATCCCTAGAGTCTAAACATATAGAAGTCTTTCTGTTAAGCAGAAGATATTGACCAAGTGGGAATTGTTGCAGCTCTTGTTTCTGTTTGTTAGCACTTTTATTATTTAAAACATTTTGAAGTGATTAAACACTAGTATTAACTTCTAGAAGGAATACTTTAAGCCAGTATTTTGGATGAAAATATTATTCCATAGCAAAGTAACTGTATCATTCAAAAACTACTCGGCTTTCCCCTCTTCAACCTTCTTTTACAGAACATATTTTATTTGCTAAGGTTTGAAAAACTCAGGACTGTTTGAAAATAGCCCAAAATATGTCAATAATTTCTACTGAGGCAATGTCTTTGTCATCTTGAGGTTTTTTTATCAGTTTAGAATTGACATACATTAATTCCTACCTTAAAATATTTCATGACAACTATTTGCCAACCACTTTTAAAATTAAACTCTTTAGATTAACAAAGCATTATACTATATTTCTTTTATTTCCTATCAGACATTTCACTTCCTATGTTATAGCATCATGTAATAAAAAGTGTATGTTTTTAAAAATTTCTTGATTTGATTTCAATTAAAACACAGGGTATAGACAGTACATTGAGATTAATTCGTTAAAGCCAAAATCATTAGTTGCCACTTACTTTGCTTTTGCTTCTGCATCTTCATAGGCCTTATTGGAAACATCATCCAGACCTCCAATCAAATGTTTGAAAGAGCTGTAAGAATAAAGTGAAATTTCTAAGATATATGACTTTTCTAATATGGAATTAAAACAAGAAAAATATGTTTATTCAACAGCATGTCATCATCTTGACCTTGATCTATCAATAAGGACAGATATGATCAACAGAAGCTGGGAATGGACACAAAGAGAAAGAAGTAGAGAACTAATATGCTCACCTCACATTTCATTTTCAAAACACTTTCATAAATGTTTAATAAGAAATAATAACACATACATAAATTAAAAGTAAGGCCCAATCTTATTCCTCAAGCTAATTTAGGGACTGATCAAATTGAACTTGGTGGCAAAACTCCGACTGACTGCAATGGCCATATTTTGCTTATAATTTTTATAAAATGTTAGGCAAAAAAGTCGTAATAATGAGGGTCATTTATAACTGTGTATATAGTGCAATAACCATCAGCTTACCTTTAGACATGGCCTTTTACGTAATAATAATCATGGTTATGACTGAAATATCACATAAACATACACACAACACAACTCTTTAGTTTTGCCACTTTGTTGAAGTCAGAATTTTTGAAATTATATGACATACACTACCATTTACACACAACTTAGTAAAAGCAACAGGAAACACATTAACTAAAAACTGAAATGAAAGACTATCTTTGAGCTTCCATGAAAATTATGTCCTTTTAAGAATTTTACCATGGTTAAGGGCTATAATTTTAACTCTTAAGATGTGTTCGTGATTAAGCTAAGACCTCTTTTCACAAAGGAGCTGATTACTCAGTAGTGTTTCAAAAATATGTATAAATTTGTACCATGGTTTCAGGGTTGTCTTTGGCAAAGAAACCTGGCCATGTGCGTGGCTGCAAACTCTTATCTGGATAACAGTGAAATCAAAACATACATACGCAAAATATGTTCATTGACAAACATCTTATTAAATCTTTGGGCTCTGAATCTAGATTTCATGGGCGATTTGTACAGTATTTTCACTTCTATAAAGATTTGAATGTAAGGTAGTCAAAGGACAAAAAGCTAAAGCTACAGCAGACAAAACTTATCCATAATATAACCCTGTTGCATACACATAGGCAACTCCTGACCCATCAGCATTACTGCTAGTGAAGCCTGCCAATCAGCCAGATGTCTCTGCAAGAATACCTTTCACAGCTTGGCATCTGTGTCTTGTGAGTGCCAACTATATGCCATTTGGGGTTATGAGTACTGGCCAAATCCGTGAAAGATGACAAGGTGAAAGAAGAGATGATTTTATGTATATTATTGTTTGCTTGCACCACCTACAAATATGTGAGCAAGAAGGAGGTGCTGTTGTAATGCCCCTGGTATTTTGTAATGCCCCATATATTTTGTAATGCCCCTGGTATTTTGCCAACTGCCAGAGGAGTAAAATGATAGCTTAGATATGCTTGAATGTAGTTATGAAAATTATTTTTTGCAATGTTCATGAATAAGTGTTTCCACAGTGAAACAGCATGTAATAGAATAATAAGAAAATTTAGAAGTACTACAAAAATTAGTCTATTATTATTAATATTCTATTTAAATATTCAAACAATGCATGCTTAGGATACAGCTGGATCCTAAGGTCCATAGGAATAATCTCTTTTTCTTCCATTCCAACCTTCCACCACCGCATCAAGCTGACTTTCCCCAGGATTTCAGCAGTGTACCAGGATACTTATAGCATTTTACATCTTCTTCTTCTATCCAACTGTCTCCATGAACAAATCTTACCCCAGCCTTAGGTCTCCTGAAAGCTGTGAGAGGAATGGGCTTGAAAGGACCTTGTGGAATATCATTACTTATTAATAAAACAAACCTCAAAAGAATGTTTAATCCTAAACCACAGCCTGTATAAGATCAGTGGTGCTAGGATAGAATGAAATCTGTTTTACTTTCCATCAAGCTTCAGCTGTGTGTCAAACAACTCATCATATAGAGAGATGACACAGCCACCCTTGCTGAAATCCCCAAATTCACAGCCATTTCATCAGAAGTTAAAACAAGGGCTTTAGAGTAAGGAGATATCTGTAACAACAACAACAACAACAAAAAAACAACACAGCACCACCTCCCCATTCCTCTAAGCATTTCCATGCAGAAAGTAGCACATTTGGGCTCAGTTGTTGCATTGCTAAAAGAGCTGGGGAGAGGACAGCATCATCATCATGTGCTCCTGAATGCACTGTGTCTTAGTTGGGAAGTGTGAATGAGGCACTTAGTGGGGCTGGCAGGCTGCAGGCTGGCAGGAAGGGAAGGTCATAAGCTCACCCCTTTGTAGGATATGTAGCACCAGCCGCTCATTCCCAAAACAGGGGCACAAGGGTAGCAGGATGCTTTCTGTACGCTCTCCTTCCTCACAGACAATGGTGTTTACTTTTTTTTTTTTTGCAACAATATTCTGTAATCCCACTGCTGATGATATTTGTGTTTTAATATGAACTTTCAATCCAGGACACAGCAGGAGAAACAGAAGAGACATATAAACGTGTTTATGATATCAAAGTTTCAACAAAAATGGTTGAGATCATGCAAATGACTTTATAGCAGAATCTACTAAAGAAAAAGATGGTCAGTGGAGGAGACACCTCCTGTTTAAATACAAATATGTCATGACACTGTATCTACGTGTGTTAGGAAATCAAGTAAAATAGATTTATGCTTAAATTTGATACCATATGTTTGAGAGTTTTCTCATTGTCACAATCTTCTTCTTTTTGAAGAAAACAGTTCACAACTCAAAATTTCAGTAACAGTGGCTCTCTTTGCCTAGAAGTTCAGCTTTGTTCTTAACAGATTTTGTTGTTTGATTTTCACAGGTATGTGTATGCATTTGATTGTGATGGGAGTTCCAATATTTGAGCTGCTGAATTATTAAAATCCCAAAAGAAAGGGAATACTATTAGCTCAAAACAGGGTCATGCGACAAGTCTTTGACAGGACTCCTACTTTCTACACAGAGTTTGTCTTCATGCAGTCAATCCTTTTGGTAAGTCTCCTTGGTTCTGGTCATCCCATTCACCAGGAGGCACATCCAGGCAGCAAGCTATCTCAAGCTCTTGGCTGAGAACTCTGCTGTCCTTCCTGGTCAGCCTTAAATTGAGCGGGGCTTCCTTTATATAATTCTCCTCTGCACATCTGATATCTTCTACAGGTGTAGCAGAGTGAATCCAATTGGGCTCATTGGTCTTCATTAATCCCTTCCTTGCCAGAGTGGTGGCCTGTTTGCCCCCCAGGGTCTCACTGGTAACAGCCTTTGAACTATTTAAGGTCTGTTTTGTTAAGACATTTTGCTGCAACTAACGTGTAATTGAAGAAGATAGTGAAGAGAAACTAAAAAATTTAACTATTCTCTTTGCTTCTTTCTTCTTCAGACTCAGAAGAGTAAAATCAATAGTTTAACATATATGTCAGCACACAAAGTATGTGAGCTAATACCTTTTATTGAACCAACTTCTGTTGGTGAGAGAGACAGCAGAAGTTGATTCAATAAGAGATATTACCTCACCCACCTTGTCTCTCTAATATCCTGGGACCGACATGGCTACAACTACACTGCATATATGTCACAACTGCTCTGTTATACTAGTCACTTGGTACCAGATTTGTAAAGGTATTTAGGCACATAAAGATCAGGTAGGAGACTAATGGGATTTCCAAAAGTGCCTTGGAGCCTAACGCCCATTTCTTTTTAAAATCCCACTACGCACCTATCTGTATCTTTAGGCACCCAAATACCTTTAAAAATCTGGCCCTCAGTCAGTCAAATGATTAAGCCTGTCAGTCATTTGGTTAAAGGGCTGACAACAAGGATGAAGCATTTGACAAAATGCCTAACATTGCTCAATGAATTAACCAACAAAAGGAATAACGATATTATATTTTATTGCATGCTGTCAAATGCAAGGGAGCACCTATCATTCTGTAACGGCAAATGCCATGTAGCATTGTATCATGAACAGGCTACTTTAGCAGTAGCTGTAGCTCAAGTTTTATTGGCTGTCATATTACAGCTTTGAAACATTTACACCTATTGATTTTGTACTTCTTTTACCCTGAACATTTATATTTAGTTCATCTTGGGATACCAGAAAAAGATCAATACAAATGTAAATGCAAATGTTACAAAAATGGCAAATATAAATAAAAGATGGGCCTCATCAGAACTTTCAAACACCCCTACATGCGGAAGAAACCTATGATTCATCCCCATCTCTATAAATATTTTTCGCTCAGCTTGTGGGGCAAATGCCAAAATTCCCTCTCAGTATACCCGCTTGCTGAAGATTTCCAAGCTCAGCATATAACTATGCCAGCTGAGCCTGTATTTCATTGATGACGGAAAGAACATTTCTCCTCCAGCAGACATTTTTGTCAGTTTTGTTAGATTAGCATGGATCTTTATGTTACCATTAGGTGGAAGCACTATGAACACTTCAGCACCCCAAGGAGTGGTTTTCCTTTATGCAGGCTGTTATCCTCATTTGCTCTGTCATCTCAAATTCTTATTCTACTTTCCCCATCAGGATAATGGAAAGGTTGCCATGGCCTAGTGAGAGATGAGCTCTCAGTCCTATTAAGAATACTCCAAATGGCCAGCCTAACACACACAGCCTCTGACAATTGAAGTCCTACCACTTCTCTTCTCATGGAGGTGGTCTTACAAATAAAAAAGAGGGGGTATGAAAAGTGAGTGTCTTATGCCTGCTCAGGCTGCTCAGGGGAGGTGGGGCCCTTTAGCTGCAGGCAGACAACTCACCCAGGAGAAGGAAAACTGAATTAAGTCCTCTGAAGACAGAACACATATTTTTAGGGTAGTGGGCAGCAGGAGTACTCTTATAGAGAGACAAATAGAAACAGCATACACACTCCTGAGAACCAACTGACTGGTGTAGTACCCTTGAAGGGAGAAGCAGCAGCCAACCTGTGGGTATTGTCAGGCCTCACCAGCCAGAGACCTAAACTGTGGCAGTAGGTGACATGCTGGATCTTTGTTCATTTTCACCTCGCACTTAAAGGATGGAAATAGTTATTGCCTTTAAGGGGTGGCTCATCCAGCCTACATATAACTCCACCAGGGACTCCCAAATGTTGGGAGGGCTGTTTTGGCCTACACTGGCAGTTTGCTTGCCTCAAACCTGGCAGCCCTGGACCAATAAGATCGCAAAACAAATGATTAACAAAAGTTTGTGAGTTGTTCATGGTGTCGTCCTTAACAGGCCGGTTAAAGTGCGAAGCTGGCCAAGATGATGGTCTGAAGAAACATTAATATACTGTGCATTCAGGAGATCAGGTGGTCAGGAAATGCAACCCGAGAAATGGGTCTGGGTATAAGTTGTACTATGTAGGTGGTAGTGACAGGAGAAATGGTGTAGGAGTGGTGACTCACAATGAATTTTGTAAAATCTCCATCTTCCCTATTTGCCTTTGACAGAAATAAAAAATGGAGACCTCCCTTAACATCAGGGGTACATTTTCAGAATTACATGTGTTTTCAGCTGCATGAACTCAAATGACTTTAATGGGATCTGAATAGCTAACACTTTGCACACTGTTCCCTTTCTCTGTGTTTCAGAATGTTAGTTTTCTAGTCTCTCGACTTGTAGATCAATAGATGTTGCTGGAGATATATTGTTCAAAAGCAAAGTTTACATAAACATGCAAGCTAATAATCACATCATGCTGACCAGGTTAGTTGTTTTGTTGCAGAGCATATGTTGCCACTTTTGACGCTGTGAGTACTTTATTACTTTACTAAAACAAAAGCTTCTTGAGATATGAAAGCAGGGAATGTATGGTAATTCAAGCACAGTACATGATACCATTTCGCCTACTTCATTCTATGTTCAATCCCTAACTGCCTAGCACATAGAGCTGTGTTTCACTTGGTGATCTCAGTTCACAGTGATTTCATGCAAACCTTCTTTCATACTTTGATTTCTTTAGGTTTGAAATAATGTTGAAATGAGCTTATCCAAAACATATTTGCTTTGGCCTGGGTTTGGACTTAAACCTTGCAAAACAAGACTTCTGAGTGATTTCCACCCAAACCCAAAAGTCTCACCAGCAGCTGAAACTTAACCCAGTTTCACTGTGAACTTGCGCCACATTCACAAACCTCACCAAAACGTTATTTGGAACATGGCCAGTGTGTAGGATTGGTAATGGAAACTGACACACTGCAAGTCTTCTCTAGTTTGGGGTCCATGAATCCAGCAGGGTTGGAAACTTCAAATTAACAGTAGACTTCAAATGTTTTAGCTAATGGAGTAACTGGTAGCAAGCCTAGGTTGTTATCCTCAATCTTACCACTAGAGGGGGATAAGATACATATTTTGTCAAATAGTGTCACAGTTATTTGCTAGACAATAGAGAACTAGTGACACTCAGGAATCTTGGGTTCTGTTACAGGGTTTGGAAGGGAATGTGTTCTACTGGTTTTGGACCCTTCTACTGCTACTGTCGCCCCACAGCTCTGTGTCCCCGTGCACTCTCCGCTGCTCTCTATTTCGCTCTAGTTGCTTCCTCCTCCTACTCAGGTTCCAGGAAGGGAGCATTCAGAGTACAGGAGAAACGATATCCTTGCTCTTAATTCTGGTAGCACAGCAGATCCTGGCAGTTGGGAGGAGCAGCTGCAGGGAAAGTTCTATTCAGCCCCTACAACCCAGGGCTGGAGCATGCTCAGTACAAGCAGAAACTTGAGAGGCCTATAATTTGGCCAAATTTGTGTGAATTTTTACAAGGCTACCAAAAGACATTTTTCATTTTTCTGAGTACAGAACCCTCCCTGCCAAATTTCTAGTCCCTGCTTCAAAGCAAGGAAGTGCTAGAGCTTCTAAATAAATCTGATATAAGAATTCAACATTGGCAAAACAATATATTTTTCCATTTCTTGTTTCTGGAGATGGCTAATCATTGTTGCTGGAACTTTCCATTACAATTCAGTTTGAGGCAGACGCATGCATCAAAAATATCAGCCCAAATGGTTAAAGTTTAGCAAAGTAATAAGCTACTGAAAACAGGGTCTTCTAATGGAAATTGTCAGACAAACTTATTTCTAGGCATCACTCCCAGCTCTGTCCATAATAGAGGGCACAGTATCAGCCACTGTAGGTGAAGTAGAGTCCTAATTTCCATTGACACCTCCCTTCCTGTTGCTCACATTTTCAAATTCCTTTCAGGCTTAATGTTTTAATGTTTAGTTCAGCCCAAAGGCAAATATTCTTGGAAAGTGGGAACAAAACTGGTGCCTAAGTTCAGAGTTACTTGAATGTGAACTCAGTAATTGCACAGTATTTCTCAACAATTATCAGACTGCAGCATGTGAAATATCCAAATAATTTCCTGTTCTACAGGTATAGATAAACGCAGGGTTACCATATATGCCACAGTATAGTAGTTGTTAGTAAATATTGACTTTTTAAATGGCTTTTTAAATTTTCTAATCAGAAATTCTGCAGGCAGATAACTCAAAAATGACTGAAATTAGAAAAATGCAAACTTAGAACAACACTGGTGACTTTGCAAGCAGAGGTAATAATATAGATAGTATAACAATATAATATAGACAACTATAATCCAGTGAAAAATGAAATATATGATGTGTCTTCTAAAATTAAAGTGCAGTTTGAATAATATATAAGATAAGACAAAATCCTCTAGGTATTAATGTAAACAGTTTTTTTTTACCAAGGCTTTAAATATGTACTTTGTATACTTCAAAATAGATTTTTCACTGTACTAAGATAAGCTTCTCCACTTACTATTGCATATATAAAATAATCAATTAAAAGCTGTAAAACAGACTCTCTAGGGCCACAGAACTGTTATGCTTGCCTTGAGCTATAAATAGTAGTTATGCAACTACTCTTCCCCTTAATTGCAGAACATTGCTAGGAATTGCCAGTATATACTGTGGATTAACTACTGTCTTAGAAGTTTAAATTTAAATGTGTGATTTCTTACTAGTACGGGAACATTTTTAATGGTGAAATGAAAACGTATGAGACTGGAAAATGACCAACTGGTAATATAACCCAATTAGGATTAATTTTTGAATGACTATATTTATTAATTGTACTTGTGATTAAGCTGCAAGACAAACAAAATGTCTGTACAGAATTGTTCAGATAAAATGTGATAGTTGGTCCATAGTTTTCTTATTGAATATTTGCTAAAATGAGTGGGCTAAGTAATTTCCCTTTATCGCCAGGGAATGATGACGCATACTGTCTATTTTATGTAACATATACCTGGCTTGTGAATGTGTTATGAAAGCTGCTTAGCTGACAGTCCTAACGTCCACTGTTTGTGTATATTGGCTAGAACCCCGGTGTTTTCTGAATTGTTCATAAATTAAATTGTATACAGGAAGGGTTTTTTTAAAAGCATTATTCAGTTGCAGTTTAATAATAGATAAAATCTTATAAATGTATCACCCAAAGTCATTAATCAAGTTTTTAAAATGAAAGTTAAACAACATCTCCCTGCAAAATGATCAGAGTCACTAGTTAAGAACTATAATGAGTATCAACTGAAGATATTCAGTATCGTATGATAAGAAAACAATATACTTACTCTCGGTCTATGACAAGACAAGTTACTGCTTCAGCAGCAATGACATTGGCTGTTCTGACATCTTCCCTAAAAGAAAAAAACATCTCTTAAGTAAGATATAACTTTCTGCTAACAATCTTAATAGTTTAGAGTCATTAAAGTATCTCATGGAAGAAATTTGTATGTTACACAGTTTTACATTTAATCGATCACTGAAAAGTGTCCATAATTCACACAAATTTTAAGCATGTTCAAGTTTTAAAAAAAATTTCATACAAATGAAATAACAGAAATATAACTGCCCTTTGTAGATAACATCAGATATTCAGTTAGGTAATGTGCCATGTTTTTCACTTTCCTAATGAGTGGTTTGTTCTTTGCTATATACTGTTTATATAAGCCAATACCAATCATAGTTGTCAGAAAATTAGACAGTCACATATTTTTTTAAAAATACATATATTCAGGGCTATAAGTCATGTCTTCCCCCAATAAACTACATTTCATCTGCTCCTTACTTCACCTTACAGTATCTCATTACAGAAATATAACTGAATCATTCTCAACAACTAATGACTTTTAGAGCTAAATAGTCACTGTTTTGTGCATAGTGTGGAAGGTAGGGATAGAAGGATTCCCAAAGCTTCCAGTCTCTTGGGTGTCCTGTACAAGGACTAGGAACAATCACAGGCCAGGCACTTAAGTGAGTCCAGGGATTATTTCTTTAGTGCACCTTGGATGCACTCACTCCCATCCACACAATGTTGCTCCTTGGGATGGGTGCAAAATACAGCAGGCTTCATCACATCCAAGGCATTGTTCAGTATGAACTCTCCACTCTGCACATTAGGGAGCTTGGGAAGGGATGGTGCCTTGTGGGAGGCTCAATTAGTGTGGGATTTTCAAAAGCCCTCAGCATTGGCCTAACTCTGGTCCCATTGGTATTAATCATAGAATCATAGAATATCAGGGTTGGAAGGGACCTCAGGAGGTCATCTAGTCCAACCCCCTGCTCAAAAGCAGGACCCATCCCCAATTAAATCATCCCAGCCAGGGCTTTGTCAAGCCTGACCTTAAAAACTTCTAAGGAAGGAGATTCCACCACCTTCCTAGGCAACGCATTCCAGTGTTTCACCACCCTCCTAGTGAAAAAGTATTTTCTAATATCCAACCTAAACCTCCCCCACTGCAACTTGAGACCATTACTCCTTGTCCTGTCCTCTTCCACCACTGAGAACAGTCTAGAACCATCCTCTCTGGAACCACCGCTCAGGTAGTTGAAAGCAGCTATCAAATCCCCCCTCATTCTTCTCTTCCACAGACTAAACAATCCCAGTTCCCTCAGCCTCTCCTCATAAGTCATGTGTTCCAGTCCCCTAATCATTTTTGTTGCCCTTCGCTGGACTCTTTCCAGTTTATCCACATCCTTCTTGTAGTGTGGGGCCCAAAACTGGACACAGTACTCCAGATGAGGCCTCACCAATGTCGAATAGAGGGGGACGATCACATCCCTCGATCTGCTGGCTATGCCCCTACTTATACATCCCAAAATGCCATTGGCCTTCTTGGCAACAAGGGCACACTGCTGACTCATATCCAGCTTCTCGTCCACTGTCACCCCTAGGTCCTTTTCCGCAGAACTGCTGCCTAGCCATTCGGTCCCTAGTCTGTAGCTGTGCATTGGGTTCTTCCGTCCTAAGTGCAGGACCCTGCACTTATCCTTATTGAACCTCATCAGATTTCTTTTGGCCCAATCCTCCAATTTGTCTAGGTCCCTCTGTATCCTATCCCTGCCCTCCAGCATATCTACCACTCCTCCCAGTTTAGTATCATCTGCAAATTTGCTGAGAGTGCAATCCACACCATCCTCCAGATCATTTATGAAGATATTGAACAAAACCGGCCCCAGGACCGACCCCTGGGGCACTTCACTTGACACCGGCTGCCAACTAGACATGGAGCCATTGATCACTACCCATTGAGCCCGACAATCTAGCCAACTTTCTACCCACCTTATAGTGCATTCATCCAGCCCGTACTTCTTTAACTTGCTGACAAGAACACTGTGGGAGACCGTGTCAAAAGCTTTGCTAAAGTCAAGATACAATACATCCACTGCTTTCCCTTCATCCACAGAACCAGTAATCTCATCATAGAAGGCAATTAGATTAGTCAGGCATGACCTTCCCTTGGTGAATCCATGCTGACTGTTCCTGATCACTTTCCTCTCATGTAAGTGCTTCAGGATTGATTCTTTGAGGACCTGCTCCATGATTTTTCTGGGGACTGAAGTGAGGCTTACTGGCCTGTAGTTCCCAGGATCCTCCTTCTTCCCTTTTTTAAAGATTGGCACTACATTAGCCTTTTTCCAGTCATCCGGGACTTCCCTGGTTCGCCACGAGTTTTCAAAGATAATGGCCAATGGCTCTGCAATCACAGCCGCCAGTTCCTTTAGCACTCTCGGATACAACTCGTCCGGCCCCATGGACTTGTGCACGTCCAGCTTTTCTAAATAGTCCCTAACCACCTCTTTCTCCACAGAGGGCTGGCCATCTATTCCCCATGTTGTGATGCCCAGCGCAGCAGTCTGGGAGCTGACCTTGTTCGTGAAGACAGAGGCAAAAAAAGCATTGAGTACATTAGCTTTTTCCACATCTTCTGTCACTAGGTTGCCTCCTTCATTCATTAAGGGGCCCACACTTTCCTTGGCTTTCTTCTTGTTGCCAACATACCTGAAGAAACCCTTCTTGTTACTCTTAACATCTCTCGCTAGCTGCAGCTCCAGGTGCGATTTGGCCCTCCTAATTTCATTCCTACATGCCAGAGCAATATTTTTATACTCTTCCCTGGTCATATGTCCAAACTTCCACTTCTTGTAAGCTTCTTTTTTATGCTTAAGATCCGCTAGGATTTCACCGTTAAGCCAAGCTGGTCGCCTGCCATATTTACTATTCTTTCGACACATTGGGATGGTTTGTCCCTGTAACCTCAACAGGGATTCCTTGAAATACAGCCAGCTCTCCTGGACTCCTTTCCCCTTCATGTTAGCCCCGCAGGGGATCCTACCCATCCGTTCCCTGAGGGAGTTGAAGTCTGCTTTCCTGAAGTCCAGGGTCCGTATCCTGCTGCTTACCTTTCTTCCCTGTGTCAGGATCCTGAACTCAACCAACTCATGGTCACTGCCTCCCAGATTCCCATCCGCTTTTGCTTCCCCTACTAATTCTTCCCGGTTTGTGAGCAGCAGGTCAAGAAAAGCTCCCCCCCTAGTTGGCTCCTCTAGCACTTGCACCAGGAAATTGTCCCCTATGCTTTCCAAAAACTTCCTGGATTGTCTATGCACCGCTGTATTGCTCTCCCAGCAGATATCAGGAAAATTAAAGTCACCCATGAGAACCAGGGCGTGCGATCTAGTAGCTTCCGCGAGCTGCCGGAAGAAAGCCTCATCCACCTCATCCCCCTGGTCCAGTGGTCTATAGCAGACTCCCACCACTACATCACTCCTGTTGCTCACACTTCTAAACTTAATCCAGAGACACTCAGGTTTTTCTGCAGTTTCGTACCGGAGTTCTGAGCAGTCATACTGCTCCCTTACATACAGTGCTACTCCCCCACCTTTTCTGCCCTGCCTGTCCTTCCTGAACAGTTTATAACCATCCATGACATCATGTGAGTTATCCCACCAAGTCTCTGTTATTCCAATCACGTCATAATTCCTTGACGTCACCAGGACCTCCAGTATTAATGGGAATTTTACTATAGATGTTAGTGGAAGCAGTTAGGCCATTTCTGAGCATGTTTGAAAATCCCACTCTCATTTTTAAGGAGTACTTGTGGCGCCTTAGAGACTAACCAATTTATTTGAGCATAAGCTTTCATGCGCTACAGCTCACTTCATCGGATGCATACTGTGGAAAATACAGAAGATGTTCTTATACATACAAACCATGAAAAAATGGGTGTTTACCACTACAAAAGGTTTTCTCTCCCCCCACCCCACTCTCCTGCTGGTAATAGCTTATCTAAAGTGATCACTCTCCTTACAATGTGTATGATAATCAAGTTGGGACATTTCCAGCACAAATCCAGGTTTTCTCCCCTTGTTAAACCCTGGATTTGTGCTGGAAATGGCCCACCTTGATTATCATACACATTGTAAGGAGAGTGATCACTTTAGATAAGCCATTACCAGCAGGAGAGTGGGGTGGGGGGAGAGAAAACCTTTTGTAGTGGTAAACACCCATTTTTTCATGGTTTGTATGTATAAGAACATCTTCTGTATTTTCCACAGTATGCATCCGATGAAGTGAGCTGTAGCTCACGAAAGCTTATGCTCAAATAAATTGGTTAGTCTCTAAGGTACCACAAGTACTCCTTTTCTTTTTGCAAATACAGACTAACACGGCTGTTACTCTGAAACTCTCATTTTTAAATCCTTCTTCAGGAACTAAAATGTGTCATTTCAAACCACACATTCACCTAGAAATACATTTAGTTTACTTTCTGAATCTTCATTAATGAATCCTTCAATCTCCTGTTCTAGATCATACTGCAATACATGGCTACAGATCATAACATTTGATTTCAGTCAAACAGGTCCGTGACTTGAGTTAAGCCCTTAGCTGTTCATTAGTCCTAACTGAAGCTTAGAATAAATGTCACCCTAGATGCCATTTTTTTCTTCATAAAAAGAGACTTTAACTGTATTGAAATTTAGAAATTATAAAGTGGTAAAAACAGAGATGGTTATGGTTTCAGTTTACATTGATTAACTAAGTCATTATTTTTACAGATGAAAATTCATTGGCAATTGAGCTGGATGCTCCTCATTCCTGTGCACCCTGGTTAGTCTTTCTAACCTGTGCAAAGTGGGTGTAAAAGTCTACAACTGGTACTCATCAGAGTCTTCTTTTTTAAGCACACTCTTCACATATGCATAAATGATGACAAAATAGTGGTGAATCAGGCCAAAACATGATATTCATAAGTTTGGAAAAACTCCGTGTATTGAACAAGGAGATTCATTTCTTGCCAATTTAAAAAAAAAAAACAAAAAAACACACATGAAATGCATTTACATGGTGCGTTCATATTGTAGCAGGAGCAGTGAAATTTATGCTGGTCTCTTTGTAATATTGTTTTGATATACAATTAGGAAAGCAAAACAATATTAACATTAGTTTATGAGGACCTAATTATGAAGCTGATTTTATGTTAAATTTAAAAGCCAAACAATTAAAATTCATGTAATTGGAGACTCTTGTATCATTGCCATACTATGAAGCTACAACATTAAATAACACCAGGGAAGTCCCCAGGCCATTGAACGATGCCATAACATTTTCATTATATGGGACTTCATGATGGAATAACTATTACTCTGAATCTATGGAGACACTGTTCAGCCAAAGGGGATGCTGCAGAAGAAAAGCAGGTACTCCCTTCCTGCAGAAACTGAGAAAACTGCCTCCACAACACTCAGCTTCTGCTGAAGAAGAGTCATTATTAGGTAAAAATGAAACAATATCCATTCAGTTGTCTATATGCTACTGTGGCACGACTATTTTTCAAAAAGGAAATCATGCCATTACTATTATGTTAAAAATCTTGAGGTTCGGACCACCCCACAACAGGAAGGAAATTATTGTTGCTGTCGTACCACTACCTGCATAATGTTCTGTTTCCTTACTGTAGCACATACGCCCTTTTATCGCGGATTCTCTTCGCTTGTATGCCATACAGTATGCACTGCCTTGAGCGAACAGATTTATTGAAACTGAACAGAGAGACAGGATAGCTCAGAATTTCCTTGCTTTTTTCAGCATTTCGTAAGAACCTTTGCATTACTATACTGTAAGTTTTGTGCTTAATCATTTTTAAAAGGATATCATACACTTGGCCAACTGCCACATTATGGAGTTTATTTAACTGGTGTTCGGCAATCCTGTTCTAGTTAAGATTAAATGCCTATTCAAACTTTCAAAAGCAGAAGAAAAAGACTATTTGTATTCTTAGCAGTACAGAAACATTAGTACAAGTACAGTATAATATGCATATCAACTTTAAAATACAGTACATATATTGTTCCACAACATATGTACACATTAATACCAATTCTCTTACTATTATACTAGTTAATGTTAAGGTTATAAAAATTGCATTCACAGCTACAAACATGCAACTGATTAATAAAACTTTAGACTTATGCTAAAATAAGTTTTTAGTCAAAAGTTTTTAAAAGTGTGCCACTTAAAGGTAGCCATTAGCTACAATGCAGAACAAGCAAACAATCCAACATGAAATATTTTTTAAGTATTGTTTTGTGAACACTGACTCTGATATTTTCTCAACTTCATCATTGGACTCTTCCTCACTACTTCCCGAGAAACAGCAGTCTTCATCGGAAGAGTCACTTTTACTGTCTGAATAATCCATAGGCGATGTTCGCATCCACCATTTGCCTTTATGAAAACTGCTGTTTCTTTCTGCCCAGCTCCTGCATCTTGTCCTCTGGACTAGCTCTGGAACTTAAAACTTCTAGGCTTGGAAAAGGTCACAGCTGCTGTGGGGATATCTACTGTGTATCACTGGGAACTGTAAGCAGAGTATATTGCTCAGCCACAAAGAAGCATATAGTTAATGCAAGAAGGCAGTATTCTCATCACTGGTACTCTCTCTTACAGCTCTGGTGCAATGTGCCTGCTGTCAACAGACGCAGTAGCAAATCCTTTCTGCCAGGACATACTTAAGCGGACACCTGTTAACCTGCACATAGGGACAAACTAATCTGAATGCCAAAACCTTTTATTATTTGTTTGAATCAAGCTCAGCAGTTTCATACAATGTGACAAACATTATGTCTCAAGTTACAGGGTCAGCAGGATTCTTCTTCAAATTAAGATACTTGATAAAATGAACAGAAAATTCTAAAAGGAAAAATATGATTCAAGTTTACTAGAACTTTTAAAAGTGTATTATATCACTTTAAATCAGGGTACTTCTACTGAAATACACGTTAAGGGTCATTTTAGAGGAGAATAGGTGTGCATACAGGTAGATTTCACCTTTTAGAGCTGGGTGATTAATTCGTTATGTATACTTCAGTGAATTTAATCATTTTTCTGCTGACAAATTGCCTACAAACAACCATTTTTAAACATAGTTGTGAATAGTTTCTGTGACTAATTCTTGGTCTTCCAATGAACGGCTCATGAATATAGTGAAATATTTCATATGTGAAATTTGCAGTTTTGATTGGAGACACAGATTACATGGTACATTTCTGTTGTCTGATTATATTCACTTAGGGCTTCTCTACACTGCCCTGCAGCTTGGACTATAGGGGTGTGAATAGGAGGATGCACCAAACCGCGGTGTGTAACTCCCCAGTGTAGCTGTTGAAGGTATGAATGAAAAGGTGTTTAGTCCTCATTAATGTAATCCGGTTTGAATAAGATTACATTAGTGTGAATTAGGAACCTTTTACCTTGTGCCAGCAGTATCCACACTGGTGAGTTACAGTGCAGTACTTTGGTGCACACTGTTATTCCCACCCCTGTACGCTGAACTGCAGGACAGTGCAGACACAGGCTTACAGCCGTGCCACTGTACCGCTCTTTGTTGGCGGGAGAGAACTCTCCTATTGGCATAATTAAAACACCCACAATGTGTGGGGTTTGCTATGTTGGCAGGAGAGTCTCTCCTGCTGACATAGGGCCGTCCACACCAGCACTTTGTCTGTGAAACTTACGTTGGTGAGGGGTGTGTTTTTTCACACCCCGACTGACAAAAGTGCTAGTGTAGACAAAGCCTTAATTTGTAAATTTTTGGGGGCAGAAACTGTCTTTTTGTTCTGTGTTTGTATAGCACCTAGCACAAAGGGGTCTTGGTCCATGACTTGGCTCTTAGGTGTTACCATAATACAAAATAATCAAATTAATGTAATCCTAAAAACAAATTGTACTGAAATAGACTATTTATTCAGTGAATAGTTTGCTTAAAATTTGCTGTTGTGTTAACAGTAAACTCAGTTCTAGAATATTTGTGGAAAGTGAACACAAAAAAATGGTGCAAACACAATTAAGCAATTCATTTAAAAATGTGAATAGCTCTTAAAATGTTTTACAGTATTCACCAGCACCAATAATGATCAGAGGATTCAAAATTCACTCTCCTTTCATAGAAAGTGAAAAGTGGTACATGGACCATAAAAAGACTGAGTCTTCAATAGATTGTTACACTAAGGGTATGTCTTCACTGCAGAGTTAACTCGTGTTATCCATGCTCCTCTTGAGTTAGCCTAACTTGAGTGGAACAACACTACAGCTAGGCAAAGTGATTAAAGCAAAGTGATTAGCAGCACAAAGTGACTGGATTAGCAACTGATGAATTGAGCTAACTCGAGGTATAGCCCGCAGCTCTATCCTCACTGCATTACTATCTCAAATGTCAGAAACACTCAGGCTGCAACCCATGCTCCGTAACAGGCCAACTATCTTGAGTTTAAAGCACTGCTTAACTGGAGATAGAGATTTTGGTATGTGGATGAGAAGTGGGTTAAGGGCAACACCTGAGTTATACTGCCAGATAAAACTGCAGTGAAGACAAGTCCTGTAAAAAGTTACCTACTAATTAGAGCTGGGCAGGAAATGTTTTTTCCCCCATCTTACAAGAGCTTGAGATTTTTTTTCTTGTCCTAAATTGGGACACAGTAGAAATATTGAACATTTTTGTGCATCAATATTTTTTTTCTAACTTCTACTTGCTTTAACTTATCTCAAATGACTCATTCTACAAACTTCAAATCAGGTATATTAAGAAAATATTGACAAGAACTAGTGCACAGGATCAGTGATGAAATAAAGAAAGGTATATTTGGGAAGTTATACATTAGCATCTTAGGTACATCAGAATGTTGTTCTTCCTGAAAAAGACTAAGAAGTTTCCCTATGACTGGTGAATACTGAAGCTTTATTTCCTTCTTTTTTTATTTAAAAATCAAGGGTAAAATTTTCAAAATCATCTAAATGACTTGGAGCCTAAGATCCATTTTCAAAAGTAACGTAGGTGCTTGAAAATTTTGACCTGGACCTTTTCTATGTAGCAAGAGCTTTCAAAATGTAAACCAATCATGTGAAGTAGTACCTTCCTCCAGGAACAGTCCTGCTATGGAAAGGGTATCAGATTCGGACCCTAAGATGGCCTGTCATTGTAATTTTTCTGAAAATAAAAGTGGAAAAATCACAGCTCACAAGCTGGGCACCTGCCATTAGCTACCAGAAATCAATTTACTGCTCCTGGCACCTTCTCTTTTTGCCATCCCAAACAAAGGAAGCATGGATCAGTGGAATTTTCATTCTTCATATGAGCTCCAGTTTCCTTCGGTTTTTGCTCTTAGCTTCAGCGTCTGTGCTAGCAGTGCCATCAGAAGAAAGTGTCATTGGCCCTTCCCCAGTACAAAAACCAATGTAGGTTGCCACCACATCTCTTTGGGGAAATGAAGTCGAATTACGAACGATATCTCCTGAAGGCATTGCTGCCTGAAGGTTGTTGAAGATCCTAAAAAGTGAGCCTTTGCTCCCAGGCCCATTCACCATGCCACATTTGGGAAGTAGGGGGAAGAAAGAGAGGAAACAGATCTAATTTACATAAAACCCCGTGAATATAATTTATGCCACATTTCCTAAAAACTTTTTTATTATTTGTTACTGAAATATGGTTAAGCATAGATCTTAACCAACTGAACTGTAATGAAGGGAATGTAACTATTCTTTTGGAAACCATCTGTGCATAACAAGCTACCATGCAATATTAGCAAAATTCAATTTGTATCCAACAAAGCAGAGCCACATTAAATCTCGTACAGCAGGCAATTACTGGTCACTAGTGTGTAATTCATAGTCCCCAAGGGACCTGTAGTTTAGGTGCTTCTGAAATGCCTCTACTACTATTTAGAGATATCCTCTCTTCTAACGCCAAAGAGATCTTTTAAGCTGATGCCCGCTGCAAGACTACTTCCCATATTATCCTGCAAATCAGGAGTACTTCAGTAGCTCCAAGTCAAATTCTTCTCTTGTTTTATGAGTTGCAAGAACTATGCTTTTTGTGACTGTTTACACTTTTAAAAAGATTTCCCCCTATAAACTGGGGATATGTTTCTAAATATTATAGTTTCCTATAGACATAAAATGTATTTTTATTCTTGCCTGAATTTATAAAATTAAACCATGGAAGACCATGTTCTTTCACAATGTTGAAAAGAAAAAACAATGTAACAATGTCTGCTGTAAAGTTATATCATCTGTCATGTATTCTCATAAAGTATATAGCAGTGCAGATGCTGGTAAGAAAACCTTGGGGATACATTCTCACCTTGATGGCAATGTCTGAGCATAACTCTGTTAGCCTAAATAATAGTTATAGACCTAAATCAGTGTGTAATCAAATATGGAAATAAATGTTCATCGAAAAGCTGTGAAATGTGCAACCTGAAAAAGCTTCCATTGTAATGAAGTATGATTCTTTTTTTATCTAAGATACAGAATTATTAAAATTGCTGCAGAAGTAATGCATTCAATGAAATTACAACTTTTTGGAAGAAATGCAATCCCAGAGAAACTTGGTTATGAAACAGTGCCAGACTGAAATAACATTAGAAGAAGCACTATGTACATTGCTATATAATTAGCTCATACAACAATTCACACCTGCTTTGGAAAAGAAAAACATTTCCTTCAGCCCACCATTTCACTTCAATCCAACAACAAAGTTTTACAGGCATTATTTATAGCTTCCTTTCCTCTACTCATTAAAATTAAGTTTTATGATTCACTGTATAGGCTGGAAAAAAATGTACCAACCGCTTACAGTAATTCATAGCTCTATTCCATCTGGTAGAATATAAATAGTACTTACTCTGGACTCCCGTATCAAATATTTAGCTGCATTCACAGTGGATTCCAACTGAAAAGATTTAGCCTCTGGGAGGATTTTATAGGAAAGAGAGATAGCTGTGTGTGCTCCTTCTGACTGTTGTTATTTTAACGCTTTTAAAGTTAAAGATTTGGGGGTCATATTGAAACAGTTTTTCCAGGAACCCAGCAAGATAACAGGTATTTCTATCCAAAAATTCTGCTCTTTCCCTTACTCTGCTGGAAGCTTCTAAAATCATGCTGAGATTCCAGACACTTACTGCTAATATCACAGTAAATTTTAATTAAAAAATCCTACTACAAAGGATGCTCTGAAATCCTGCCAAGATTGTATGTAAGACCTGTGAATTACCTTTTGTTTCATGACAATTATGGATATTATTTTATAAAGAATGGATCATAGGAAAATGCTAGGGTGCTTTTGATTCTTTTTTGTTTGGTGAATGATGCAAATTAATTCCAGTCTATTAGAAATGTCTTATTTTAAATATTTTATCCAAAAGCTCTAAAAGAAAAATATTATGACTTTGTAATGATTGTATTTATTTTTAACTATTCATATTTATTTGGAAGGCAGGGTGGCCTTCTTGACAGAGCCCTGGACTGGGATGCAGGAGGCCTGGGTCTATTCCCAGCACTGCCACTGGCGTGATGAGTGACCTTGGGCAAGTCACTTCACTGATTTTGCCTCCATTTCCCTGTCTATATAACAGGGATAATGTTACTTACCTCCTTGGGAAAGCCACTTGACATCTATGGATGAAAAGCCTTATAGAAGAGCTAGGTATTGTTATTATCCAACAGTAGATCTGAAATTATAGAGGACTGAATTATGTAACCAAAGCAATGATATTTTTTGAAATAGAGGGGTTTCATTTATTCTTATTGTCCCCATCATTACATATAAAGGGAGTTAATACAAACAAGCGTTGGCAGTAATTGGTACAAATTAAACTGACCGTAACTTCTACTACCTGGAATCAGTAATGGGATGTATACTCTTCCAAAACTCAGGCTTAAATTAAAAAAAAAAAAATGTCAACATGAACAATATGTGTTGCACTGATTCCCTAAAATTGTTAATCTTGGGCTGCGGTAAAGAGTAAGAGGGAGCAAATTTCAGTGCCAAGATTTTTCCACTAAAAATGGCCTGAAGCCATGCCCCAGGAGTTCAGCCATGGGGGACAGACAGCAAGACTTGTACAACATAATGTAACAGCCATAGCAGGGGAGAGTGGAAAAGGCAGTCTTTCAGATGCCTAGGATTCAGACTATTCAAGACTTTACAGATGATAACCAACAGCTTAATTTGTATCTAGTTGTAGGCCAAGTGCTAATGCAGAGTGCTATGCACTGACTCAGAACTTAGATGCTATGTATTAGAAACACCCAGCAGGCAGGAACATAGAAAGCTTCCCTGTCACCAAGACCTCATCCTTACTAGGAGAAAAGGTGTATTCTTAACATAAGTTAACTAAACACAGGGAAAAATTCTAGTGAAGACAAAGCAGTTTTGTAGTTTTCACATGACTTATCAGGTCAAGATAAACCCTGGGCTCCCCCACAGTTTTCAACTTAAGCTGCTAATATGGATGAAAACAAAAAACTGCCTGGTTTTCACTATGATTTTACTTTGTGTTAGTTAACTCAAGTTGGGAGCTTATCTTTTTCCAACTGAAGACAAAGCCTAAGAACTAGTTCAGCAGCTGTAATTCATGGGTCTGCTCCAGAAGGCATCACAATTATCACTAATACCTCTGAACAAAGGTAAGGTAAATGCAGCCTACACCCAAATAACATCTGTGAATTAAAAATAAAAATGCTTCTCATTTGCAATGCTACTTTCCACTTCTCTGGAGTGAAGCTTCACTACCTCTCCTCCTTCCCACAGCACATCAACAGCACAGTGCCCAGATGTGTCAACACCACTTGGTGTACTGTGGGAACTTTGCACAACTCCAAACCTTCACCAACAGCTCATCTTAACTCAGTCCCCTTGGAACTTGAGCACTCTTGCCTCTATATACATACCTATCTCACCACTCCCAATTGAGCCAACATCAATCTTGCATCCTTCCCCAACATAATTTGCAATAGGAAGAAATAAATAGAGGAAAATGCCAGCAAAAGCCTGAAAAGATTATCAGTAAAAGCTATATCCAAACTCAGTTCAATCAGTAATCATCACAGCCCCATGGGCCTGAGACAATCATGACCTGAGCCTCATGCTAATCATTGTAAGATCTGGAGTCAATAAGCTTGTCCAGCCTGCTAATTTTGTATCTTCTCTCTCCCCATATCTTCATTTTTTATGACAGGTAGGTGGGGTTCACACTGAAGATGCTTAGACACAGGCTTTTTTCTAATCTATTCCAGAAATGTATTCCACAGTTTAAGATCAGCCACCAAGAATATCTTGCCTCCAACTCCAGAAGATTTTCTTCCTAGGCTGTAACGATGCGGCCTCTGGTGGGACACAACTGAGAGTATCAATTCAGGACAAATTGCTTCGAGCAGGGCATTCACAGCTCAAGGCTCGGTGTCCTTTATTATTAAGGCACACCAAACCAACCAAACAGAGAGGACTTCGGTTTTACCCCAATGGCTAACTAGAAGTCATATAAGCAATTCCCTCAGATACTCCAGTTCCAGCACCACTCCTTATGGGGATGAATGGTTATGAAAACCAATACCCCAGTAAAAGAAAAAAGGTTTTCCCAATCCCAGAGGACCAAGCCCCAGACCCAGGTCAATATACAAGTCCGATCTTACCCACAAATCACGCTGTTGCCAATCCTTTAGAATCTAAAATCTAAAGGATTATTCATAAAAAGAAAGAAATATAGATGAGAGCTTCATTGTAGCAAAGTTCCTCCAGAGGTAAGAAGCAGGATTGAAGACAAAACGGAGAAGATGTAGCTGCCTTTTACATCCTCTGCCATGTGGAAGGATACCCTTTTGTTCTTACTGTGGAAAATCACGGCAGCAAGATGGACTTTGGAGTCCATCTTGGAGTCACATGGGCAAGTCACATGTCCATGCATAACTCAGTTCTTTACAGGTAGAGCAGCCATTGCTCCCATGCTATCTTGAACATTCCCAGGAAAGCTCCTCATATGTGGATTGGAGTCTCCCAAGGTCCATTGTCAGTTAAGTGTATCTTGATTGGGCACTTAATCTGAAGAACTCTTTCTCAAGAAGCTGACCAAATTCTTCACTAATGCTACTTAGAATCAAACACATTGAGATACAAATACATAGCCAATATTCATAACTTCAAATACAAAAATGATACACACATACAGCAGCATAATTATAACCAGCAAATTACAACATTTTCATAGACACCTTACTTTACCTCCTTTCTACAAGATTTGGTGCAATTATAGCACGTTGGTTGCAACAGTGATCTATACGGTCACAGTTCACGTCAATAACGTCACAGGCATTGATAGATACAGTTGTCTTGGCAAGTTACAAATGAAAAAAAAAAACAGCTGCAGATGTAACCTGGTGCCAAACTGTTAAGGATCCTGAAGATTGGGCTTGGAAGCCAATGGGAAACGGTGAATAAGAGGGAAGGTCTTCTTATGGATTGGTAACTGGTTAAAAGATAGGAAACAAAGGGTAGGAATAAATGGTCAGTTTTCAGAATGGAGAGAGGTAAATAGTGGTGTCCCATGGGGTCTGTACTGGGACCAGTCCTATTCAACATATTCATAAATGATCTGGAAAAAGTAAACAGTGGGGTGGCAAAATTTCCAGATGATACAAAACTACTCAAGATAGTTAAGTGCCAGGCAGACTGCAAAGAGCTACAAAAGGATCCTTCAAAACTGGATGACTGGGCAACAAAATGGCAGATGAGATTCAATGTTGATAAATGCATAGTCATGCACACTGGAAAACATAATTCCAACTATACATATAAAATGATGGGGTCTAAATTAGCTGTTACCACTGAAGAAAGAGATCTTGGAGTCAGCGTGGATAGTTCTCTGAAAACAACCACTCAATGTGCAGCAGCAGTCAAAAAAGCAAACAGAATGTTGGGAATCATTAAGAAAGGGATAGATAATAAGACAGAAAGTATCATATTGCTTCTATATAAATCCATGGTACACCCACATCTTCAATACTGTGTGCAGATGTGGTCGCCCCATCTCAAAAAAGATATATTAGATTTAGAAAAGGTTCAGAAACAGGCAACAAAAATGATTAGGGGATATGGAACAGCTTCCGTATGAGGAAATATTAATAAGACTGGGACTTTTCAGCTTGGAAAAGAGATATGATAGAGGTTTATAAAATCTGGTGTGGAGAAAGTAAATAAGTAAGTGTTATATACTCCTTCTTATAACACAAGAACTAGGAGTCACCAAATGAAATTAATAGGCAGCAGGTTTAAAACAAACAAAAGGAATATTTTTTTCACACAACACATATTCAGTCTGTGCAATTCTTTGCCAGAGGATGTTGTGAAGGCCAAGACTATAACAGGGTTCAAAAAAGAACTAGACAAGCTCATAGAGGATAGGTCCATCAATGGCTATTAGCCAGGATGGGCAGGGATGGTGTCCATAGCCTCTGTTTGGCAGGAGCTGAGAATGGGCAGCAGGATTTGGATAACTTGATGATTACCTGTTCTGTTCATTCCCTCTGGGGTACTTGGCACTCGGAAGACAGGATACTGGGCTAGATGGATCTTTGGTCAGACCCAGTATGGCTGTTCTTATGCTCTTAACAGTGGAGGGAAAGGGGCACAGGCATGATGTATTTAAAAGGCTTTTTTCTAAATTTGTACAAGCTAAAGTTTGCAACTGACTGTGAATGAAAGCCCTAGCTATCATACAGGGTATTACAGGCTTCAGACAACAAATGTGGGACCATGGATGCTAGATGCTATTAGAGTAATGGGCATAGACCCTTGGTGACGTGAAGGTAGACGATGATTGCCAGAAGCTGGGAATGGGTGGCAGGGCATGGATCACTTGATGATTACTTGTTCTGTTCATTCCCTCTGTGGCACTTGGCATTAGCCACTGTTGGAAGACAGGATACTGGGCTAGATGGACCTTTGGTCTGACCCAGTATGACTGTTCTTATGTTTATGTTCTTATGTGTCCAAGATGATACAGCCAGTAATTAGCTGAGCCAGAAATAGAACGGAGGGCTGCCAGCCCCTCTCTTTAACTATTATGTCATGCTACCTCAGCTGGGCCTAACTTACTCCTTACATAAAGCCACACGTAGAGGGGGGAACAAGTTATTCCTAATTGTGTCTTATTTATATTATTGTAACCATTTAAACACCAATGCTACAGGTGGTAACCCTTACACCAATACAGAAGATTCTTTAATAAAACTCCACCTAGTAAGTGCCTGTACTTGTGTGTCTACTATCTGCAAGAGCAGAGCAACACTTAACTCTTTTTTCTCAAAATATTTATATGGCTGATCTGTTATAATTTGGCTTTTTTACATGTCAGATGTTTTGGATCACATATTCTTTACTATGTCTAAGTGTCAAGCAGTGGTTCTGTCTATTAAAATAAACACCTTCATATACCAAAGCTAGCTGTATTCTTTGGAAATAATAAAATATTTTCCAATAAAGAACATTTTTGTAATTTTTTTTCTGAAATTAATTGATAGTTTTAAACTGAGATTATATTTTTAAAACAATATTTCTGCTCAAGTGCTAGTTAAGGTGCAAGGGTTGCAATGGGATATTGAAGTGTTATTTACAACTTCTCCTTTATGGATGTCAATTACAGGACAAGTTGTGCAACTATTTTTTTCTGCTGGTGACATCTGTCTCCTTGGCTCACACCAATAACAGCTCTAATGGAAGGTGTTTTTTGGGGAGGGGGAGGTGGGGCTTTGAGTCTCTTACTGAGATAGGCTGCTGATTACATTCTATACTTCAAGATTTTTCTTCTGATAACTTTAAACAATCATTTATTTGATTATCCTTGGAGGTTTTTTAATCATTAAGTAAATGAAGCCACTAGATCCTTGAGCGATAATAACTAGGCTGAGCTTCTTGCACATACTCTGGGCTCCTTGCATTCCTCCCTCCCCTCCTGCTCCTACAAAGGACTCTTGCACCAGCCAGAGTGACCATGGGTGATGGCATTGCACCAGGCATCATGTAGCACAGTTCCATTTCCTCCTCCTCTGCCCCACAACCTTCCTGTATGCCACCCCTCATTTCAGGGGCTGCCTGCAAATCCCCTCTTTTATGCCAGAGGTTCTGAGTGTCCCTCATGTCTCTTCCCTCATCCCATTGCTCCCCATTCTCTCTCCCTATACTAGGAGGAAGAGAGTGGATGACCTTGGCATTGGGAGAAAGAGAGGTATGAGGGAGCTTCTGGTATAGGAGATGCAGACATGAGAAGAATGGGGAAACACACAGAGCCCCTGCCAGGGTGGAGGAGAATGAGTAGGGACCTTGGTAAGGGGGAGACAGAAGGGAGGCACACAGCACTTCTGTGAGGGGGGAGATTGGGGAGAGATGCAGAGAGCTTCTGAAATAAAGGCGGATGGGAGAGTGGCACACAGGAAGTTTGTGGGGTGGAATGGAGAGGTGCAAGGAGCCCTGATGTGTGCAATAAGCTCAGCTGACAGAAGTTACAAAGTGTGCATGCCCTTAGTAGTTAAAGACCATTTAAAACCTGGAGCCTGCTGATGCAGTTGCACAGCAAATAGTGCAGGAATATAGATAGGAAAGGACTTGCTGCTGCCTTTCCTTCAGCGGTATTTTCCTTTCTCAGACTGCAGTTTTACTCAGACACATCTCAAACCAACTATGTAAGACCTGTGACTCACCCCACACACATCCCACATCCAATAAAGCACAAAATTCAATGGAGCCTTGAAACCTTCCCTCTGATAGGACCAGCACTAACAGAGTTTGTACTCTCTTAGCCTCCCGTGCAACTCAGGTTTTAATTTGGCAGCTCTTAAACCTTATAAGCATGGTCTAATCTAGATTTATTTTCCTAAAATGTCACATGCACACTGGAAAAAATAACCCCAAGTATACATACAATATGATGGGGGCTAATTTAGCTACAACTAATCAGGAAATGGAGGAAATCAGGAAAACAGGAAACATCTTGGAGTCATCGTGGATAGTTCTCTGAAAACAGTCATGCAGTGTGCAGCGGCAGTCAAAAAAGTGAATGGGATGTTAGGAATCATTTAAAAAGGGATAGAGAATAAGAAGGAGAATATCTTATTGCTTATATAAATCCATGGTACGCCCACATCTTGAATACTGCATACAGACGTGGTCTCCTCATCTCAAAAAAGATATACTGGCATTAGAAAAGGTTCAGAGAAGGACAACTAAAATGATTAGGGGGTTAACACGGGTCCCATATGAGGAGAGATTAAAGAGGCTAGGACTTTTCAGCTTGGAAAAGAGGAGACTAAGGGGGGATATGATAGAGGTATATAAAATCATGAGTGGTGTGAAGAAAGTGAATAAGGAAAAGTTATTTACTTGTTCCCATAATATAAGAACTAGGGGCCACCAAATGAAATTAATGGGCCGCAGGTTTAAAACAAATAAAAGGAAGTTCTTCACACAGCACACAGTCAACCTGTGAAATTCCTTGCCTGAAGAGGTTATGAAGGCTAGGACTATAACAGGGTTTAAAAAAGAACTGGATAAATTCATGGAGGTTAAGTCCATTAATGGTTATTAGCCAGGATGGGTAGGGAATGGTGTCCCTAGCCTCTGTTTGTCAGAGGGTAGAGATGGATGGCAGGAGAGAGATCACTTGATCATTACTTGTTAGGTTCACTCCCTCTGGGGCACCTGGCATTGGCCACTGTTGGCAGACAGGATACTGGGCTGGATGGACCTTTGGTCTGACCCAGTATGACCATTCTTATGTTTTTTTGTTCTTATGCTAATTTATTTATTTTAATGCTTACTTTCTATTTTTTCTATATGTAATCTATATTTTACTTTAAAGTGTGAATACCATGGCAGGTAAGCTCACAGACAACAAGACGTGTATGGAGTTCCTTACCTTTTCGTTTATTAGTTAAATCATACTTGGGGGGAGGTTATATTTTTATGAAATATTCAAGAAAACCACTGGACTGCCATCGTGATTCAAAGTCTAGATGTAACAATTACAAATCTATATATTTGAAAAATAATGTGAACAATCCCTTTAATGACTGAGAATACTATTTTCAGGACTTCTTTGAACTACTAATGCTTCAATTTCTTTGAGATACAATTGCACTTCAAAACACACCGGCTGTCAATGCAACAGTATTCTGGGATTGACCCAATTTCTATCTAATCATTAATGGTACAACTTTTACTTTCATTTAACAAACAAAGTGGATTCTCCTACAAAGCCTTGGCAACATCTTAACAGATTTGTGAAATGTAAGGAATACATTTAAAAAGAGTCAATCAGTTAATGAGTGCTGTTAAGTACTTAGTCTTCAGTTCTTCATCAATTGATAGCAGGATTTCATTAAACATTACTAGATGCCTAGTTTATATCTTTTCTTCTAATTCAATACAGAACATGATGGGGCAGATTTTATGGTCTGGCTAAGGAGGCTCTGCTGGTTTAATTGATGCTCAGCTGTGGCCAAGCCCTTCACCCCGACATGCCCGCTACCCCAGAGGTCTTACAGAAGGGGAATCCTCTATTAGATATTTAAGATGGTTTGAAGACTTCTTTGCAGTCTTCCCTGGCTTTGTTGGATGACCTCAGGGAGGTCTTAGGAATTTCTATTGTGAGTTCTGACTCTAACTTGAAGAGGTGAAGGTGCTGACTCTTTAACAGAGGCTTCCTTTATCCAAAAGACTCAAGCTAAATAGGCATTAGCAACAAATTAAAAATCAAAGCATTTGTGACTAAAAATCCCTCCCCCTTTCAATTGCTCAACTTTCACTCTCCTGGCTCTTACGATTCACCTTTTAACTAGTTCTCTCGTCATCCCAGAGTCTTCAAAACCAAGATTTGATAAGCAGGAGAGTGAGTCTGTGTGTGTGGTTTTTGGAGGGGGGGGGTGAGAAAACCTGGATTTGTGCTGGAAATGGCCCACCTTGATTATCATACACATTGTAAAGAGAGTGGTCACTTTGGATGGGCTATTACCAGCAGGAGAGTGAGTTGGGGGGGGGGGGGGGCGGGAGGGTGAGAAAACCTAGATTTGTGCTGGAAATGGCCCAACTTGATTATCATACACATTGTAAGGAGAGTGATCACTTTAGATTTTACCAGCTACTACCAGCAGGAGAGTGGGGTGGGAGGAGGTATTGTTTCATGGTCTCTGTGTATATAATGTCTTCTGCAGTTTCCACAGTATGCATCCGATGAAGTGAGCTGTAGCTCACGAAAGCTTATGCTCAAATAAATTGGTTAGTCTCTAAGGTGCCACAAGTACTCCTTTTCTTTTTGTGAATACAGACTAACACGGCTGTTACTCTAAAAGATGGGACCTGAATTTCTAACATAAACTACAAGCAGAAAAAGGCTTTTTAAAATAACAAAAAGCAATCTTTCCAGCTATTATATATCATAAAGAAGCAAAAGGGGGCAAAAGTTGTTTTTTTCCTTTGAGGGTCACCTCGAGAAGAAACATATTTTTGATTCACATTTTTTTGTAAAAGTATTTGTATCCTTATATGCACAATTTTACTAGTTAGAAAAGTAATGACATGGGTCCATTTTACACTAGGTGTTGCTATAAAAGACATGATTACTATACATATGCTCTGATGTTTACTGGGAAGAATGGTTATGTGCTATTTGGAGCACACTCTTAGGAAGTACAGAAAAACCTGGAAAAAAATCCATTTGCTGAAGACTGAAAAAAATACAAAATAAATTAGAAAAAAATGAAAGAACGAAAAGAGGTTTCTTATTTTATTTACATCAAAGCTAGAAAAGTAGAAGGAAGCGGTTTCTTGGCAGTACTTCCAGCCTTTAAGAACCACCAGCAAAATACATTAGAACACAAAATAAACCAGAAACTGCTGACTTCCGAGTCATTCTCTTATAGATCATCACCATGGTCTCAAACCAGACTAAACATTCCAGAGCTCAATTTATGGAGAAATGTAAAGCCAACCTGTACAGCAATTATTACACTCCTTCACATTCTCTTAATGAAAAAGCATATATACAGTAGATTGTAAAATCTCATGCAAATGAAAGATATATGTAGATAATACCACAGAGCTATATTTTAATAATCCACACATTAACATTTGTACAGTATATAGCATTATAGGTGTACATGGCACTTTATATAACAAGTGAATGAATTTACAATCTAAACTGATCATCATAGGGACTGGGGGCCGGGTGGGGGGTAGTGGGTTTTGAGGAGGGATCTGGGGGAGTTGAAAAGCTGCAAAGGATTGGGGGAGGTTAATTCAGGACAAAGAGAAGGCAGTGGGGCACTTGCACAAGGGGACATGGAGTGAAGCAGAATTGTCAGTGTGCAGGGTCTTAAGCAGAGTGGTGCATATCAAATGATGTGATGTAGGCAGAAGCAGAGCTGGAAAGAGCCTTGGAAGCAAGGACAAGGAATTTTAAAGTGAGGAGAAAGGGGTTTATGAAAGGGAGTAATGTAACACATGAAAATGACTCTGTTAGTATCATTTTAGATAAACTGGAAGAGAATAAAAGTGTCAGAAATGCGAAGAAGAATGAAGTTACAGTAGTCCAAATCCAGAGGTAGACAGGATTTTAGAAGTGTGGCTGGAAAGATACTTTGGGTTTTGAATATGTTGAGAAGGAAAAGGGTAATAAGACTATCATGGGTTGTGTCTGCTGAGCATGGCACTGAAGGTGCTCCCTGCCTCAATTTCCTTCACAGGGGTTTTCTGTCTTTCCTGGAGATTCACATGGCTGAGGCCTCCAATAGGTTCCATCCCCTTTTGAGGTAACAAAAGTCCAAACAAAACCAAAAGTTCCTTTGCTCCACTTGGGTTCCTCATCAGTCCGCCCTTTGGGTTTATTTCCCAGTCTTTTCTGGGCTAACTTTCAGTCTCTCTCTGGCTCTGAAATAGAGCCCTGATTCCCAGGTTCCTTCCCTGGAGTCTCCTCCCAGGGTCCTGAAGACCCTCACTCACAGTCTTCCACAGAAGCCTAACAGCTCTCTGTGGCCCCACTCCCAAACTGAGCTTTCTCAGCCCTTTTATATGGCTTAGGTATTTCAGGATGTCACCTGACTCCAATTAGTCTAGTCCCCTCAAACTGGGAAGGAGCTAATTAATTATGCCACAGATAGTGCTGATTGAACAGGGTTGGCTAGCCTCAGGATTCCTGGATCTTAAAGGCCAAATCACACTGTTACACAGACTGAGACCTGTCAGATTTATGCTTGGACAAGAGCACGTCAAGGAAGAATCTCAATGTTGCATGAAGTAGTTATGTTGATTCAACAAGAGGCACTCTTCTCTTTGAGTCACTCAGAATAAAATAGACTCCCTAGCAAGGTGTAAGGAATGCAGAATTAGGCCAGTGGTTACAGTCTGTAAGGAACTGAGTTTTGGTACAGACAATGTAGTTTCTTCTCTAAGAGTGAGATAGAGATGATCATATATCAGAAGAGGTTGCAAGATCATTCCCAGAATGAGAGTATTAAGTCTTAAAAGAAAGAATTTCAGGATATTGTAGAAACCTCTTCATTTTGGTTAGTAAAAAAGGCAGAGCTTCTAACAAGAGAATGAATGAAAGCTCCATTTCTCGAAGAGATTAGAGGCCCAGAAAACTAGTTTAACTCTGGTGGCTTGAGCTGGAATATCCTCAGGCATAAATTTTGCTGGTAGTTCTTAATTTACCTGTGACACCAAGAATATGGAGATGTGCGCCAGAGGCTATGACTTTACTGACAAAAAAGGTGTGTTTTTACCACAGGATAATGTTAGTGGAGACAAGGCACTAGAGTGAGGTCAACCATGGGCATGGGGTATAAACTGACCTCGCCTATCTAATTTACAGTAAAATCTATAGGTAGCTTGTCTCCATTTAGGATTTTTTAGAGAGAGAATTACTCTGCACTAGTTATCTAGCTATCCTGTTGTAAAAGCATAGTATCAACATGGCACTGTAGTGTTACCATAAGGTAAACTAAGCTAGGTCAACCATGAGCCTGGGGTGTATTGCTAATCTCACCTAGCTACCTCACAGTAAAAACTATAGGTGCACTTTCTCCATTTAGGATTTTACAGAAAAGTAATTATTATACTGTTTAAAAAAAAAGCCTTTTTCTTCCCTTTTAGAGGCAGTTGAAGTGCAAACCCTTTTATCTCTCTTTTCTTCATTACTTTGAAGTGAATGTGATTGTGAACCGCATGGGTTGAATGCTATCTTACTGGCTATTTACCATAATAGTGAAGGAAGTTACAAAAGCCCACAACAATCAGAGGTTTGCTTCCAAACTGACTTCAACAGACCTTCCTTTGAACTAAGGGACACTGCAGAATGAGCAGTAGCATACTAGGAATGGTGCTGTCTGAAGCAGAAACTGAGGTGAGATGTGGTTATGGAAGATTTGGAGTGATGGTGAAATATTCAAACAGGGAAAACATATGGGTGACAGAGCTGCCAGATACCTGAATGGCAAGTATCAAAGGTAGTTTACCACAATTTAAAGTGCCTTTCAGGGGTAAATCCTAAACTAGCTTCATATTGGTTTTGTTCATAGGTATGGATAATTATATTTTTCTTTATTATCACACGCCTATAAAATAAGCCACTCCTACACGTAGATTTCATAAACACATGCTTGGGATTACAGAGTGGCGCAGGGTCAAGACTTTTCTTGCGTGGCTATTTAGGTCAATTCTTTTTATGGCTGATCTGGTCTCTCTCTAATGTTTTTTTTTCACATTAGATGTTTTGGCTTAGATATTACCATTCTCTGCACGTTGTAGTCTTATAATGGAAAACTGCATTGCTGTCCAATAAAAGATCTTTCCAAAAATACACTCTTTGCATTTAATTTTGGAATCACTATGTATCTGTTTATTAGAATAATGGATGGTGATGTGAAAAGTCTCTTTTCATTATAGTCAAGAATAGTGCATGTATCCATTTTCCAATTGGCTCAATTAGTAAACAGTGTAGCCAAGCCTAGACCAGAACCTCAAACTCAGAACCCAAACCTATTTACATTTCAGGCTATGTGGATTTAACCCTCTGATTCCAGAATTTCCCCAACAGTTTTGGTTTAACATCTAATTTGAAGGTGGATGTGGACTATTTTCTGGTTCTGATTTGGATGCATCTGAAATCCCACAAGAACTAATTATAATATTTTTTCACCACTGGCTACAACCACTAGGACTAATTTGGTCTTAAACTTGAATCCTGAGCCCTAGCTTTAATCTAAACCAGATCTAAGCACAATGTTTAGTAAAAAATGCTTACTGGGCCTGATCCAAAGCCCGCTGAAGTAAATGAAAAAATTCCATTGATTAAAATGGGATTTGGATAAGGCTTATAATGGTTAAAAAACCTGCGCCTTTCAAAAAGCATTGCTAAATCCAGACGGATGTGGAATCCTTACATTAAAACCCACAAGTTTTCAGTCAAAAACATAAAAAGTATATTATTTATTATTTTAATTACCATAGTGCCTAGAAGTTCTAACTATGGACCAGGACCTCATTATGCTAGGCGCTGTACAAACAAAAAATAAAAATTTCTTGACTTTGCTATTCTTATTTGGGTAGAGTTATCTATCTATTAAAATACTAGAAAGAAAGCACAATATAGGTAACTAAAAAAGATGGAGGCTATTCCACTCTGTTGTCTCCAAATACTGTTGTCATTGCAGATACAAGAAAAGCCCAGTTTTTGATTAACAACATCCTTTAAAGATGAACAAAATACTTTATCTACATGATATTTACAACATGAGCCAAATGACAGAACATTTGAAACCTTGTGAGAAAGTACAACCCCACCCCCACCCCCCCGGCCCTATTCTCTGGTATTCAGATAAGCAGCATCTGTACTTTTGTAACCTTATCCAAACTGAATGGAAACTGTGAACATTTAGTGGCTCTGGTTCACCCATATTGACTTTGCTTTATTATAATGTGCACAATACTAGCTCAGAAGGACTGACTAGCCAACACTTAGTTATCCCAAAGTAATGAAAAGTACAAACTTGGAGGAAGAGGGTGCACATATAAGCAATTCTGGATGTTACAGCAGCAATCAGCCCTGGCCTCACAAACAGTGGGAGAGCAGGTAGCTGAATGTTTAGTTTCTAAATAAATGCTGCTCTGAATACCAGTGCTGTGCTTTTTAAAGAGTAAATGCAAGAAACGAGAGTGACAAGTAAAGAATCAAATCCAATAACATTACCAATATGTGCAGAACACACCCAACAGCCAAGCAAATAAAGGCATTTGATACACTACCAAAAATGTACTTTATTTTTCTTTTTTCAGCCATTGCAACATCCAGCCAGCAATGAATGGCTCCTGCTCTGAGGGGGTACCTCAGCACACACTGTTCTGTCATGTCACATACCACTCAGAAGTCTAGCTTAATGAAGGATTATAGAGACCTCATTTTTTAAATGTATTGCAATTTTTATTATACTCATAACAAAATTAATAATAATGAAGTATCATGGAATTAATATGCAATATGCAAAATATTTGACTCCCTATTTGCCTCTTACATACTCCAGCTGTACTCTGTAGTAGCTGCAGAAGAAAAAATGACAATGTACTGAATTAAACACACACTGTTGAATGGAATTGCCCCTTATGAATCTAAAAAATCTCAGTTGCAAGAATTATTTTTTGTTATTTTTTGATATATGAGTTTTTTAAATATCCTTAATATTTAATTAAATTTTACAACCAGTCCTTCTACAAGTATCATAAATACTGTATGTGAACAGCTTTGGTCTGTCATCTTAAAAATCCTATCCAGGTCACAGAACTGACTTAAAAAGAAATGAACTAATTTCTGGCTCCAATGGGGATGCCATTCATTTGACCTACAAGAAATTATGTTGCTGGGAGTATGATACAAGTGTTAAGAGGGCAATTAGGGTTGTCACCTGTCACCAAGAGGAATATGATGGATTTTCATTCTCGGCCCCATGTCTTACACATAATGTCTTGTTGATGAATATTATATTACTTTAACACTAATTTAAAGCAGGAACTTAAAGGATCTCTTCTCCATTCTTTCAATTCCAAGTTATAGGATTCCTTCAGTACCCCAATGTATGCAGATTTCCAACCACAGCTGACTTTTCTTCACCCCTTTACCTAATTTGTCCCATTTCCCAACTTCTTATGTGTGGAAACCTTTCCCAAGCAATTGTTTTGTAAAATTCTATTAAACTAGTCAAACAGTGTACCATTATATTGTATCTTTTTAATATATCGATTTGGGCATGCTGATAAACAGTTATTTCCCCTCTGAATTCATAGGCACTAGACTGAATTCTACCCCTGATAAGCGAGATTTTGTCGCTTCAGTCACTGGTTTTACAAGGCATGCACTGCTGAACACCCACATACCAGGATGCAGAATTCAGTGACTAGCATCACAGAACACACAGTAAAAACCCCATTGTAAGTAGCTATCGTATGTGCTACAGCTACGTTTTAAACCACAATATCACTTCAGAAACGTAGTCTCTCTTTTTCACATCTGTATCTTAAATGAGCCAAATAGGTCTTTTTCAAAATGCATTTTAAAACACTGTCTGATATATTTCAGCGTGATGTGAATTTAAAGTGTTGAGTACTGAAACTTTGGAAATAGGGAATTTATACTCAAAACACTCACATATCAATTACTATAAGAATGCTAAATGTTGGTGCAGTGATAAGGAGGTCATCCTTTTTGTGTAAAAAAACAGAGGAGTCCTTGTGGCACCTTAGAGACTAACAAATTTATTTGGGCATAAGCTTCCGTGGGCTAGAACCCACTTCATCAGATGTATGAAGTAAAAGATACAGGAGCAGGTATAAATACATGAAAGGATATGGGTTGCTTTACCAAGTGTGAGGTCAGTCTAACGAGATAAATCAATGTACAGCAAGATACCAAAGGAGGAGAAATAACTTTTGAAATGGTAAGAGAGTGGCCCATTACAGACAGTTAAAAAGAAGGTGTGAGTAACAGTAAGGAGAAATTAGTATTGGGGAAATTAAATTTAGGTTTTGTAATGACCCAACCACGCCCAGTCTTTATTCAGCCCTAATCTGATGGTATCTAGTTTGCAAATTAATTCCAGTTCTGCAGCTTCACTTCAGATGAGAAGATCTCACTCACTCCTCTCTCTGACTGTTCACCCATGGTTTCTCTTTCTGCCCCCTAACACCCCCTGTAGGTTTCAGTCATGTTTGTAAACCAATTTGAACTCTGGTTAAACCACAAATGAACCTGAAAAGAAATCATGAATCCAAATACCTGTGTACTTTGAGGAGCAAGAGACTCACACTCAGATCCAAATGCTCTGATTACAATCACTCTCTTTGATGGGCTGAATCAGAACTTCAAATAGGAATTAAACTTTAATTAAAAAATTAAGTTTTGAGAGATCTTGAAAATCCAGATTTTAGTTTGAAACTGGATCTGAAATGTGTGGATCAAGCCCATCTTTAGTTTAAAAGAGATTCCAGCTAACAGGTTTCAAAAATAGCTAGTTGATGGGTGTAGTTAGGGACAAGCCAGGGGTCTAGGCTTGAACAGTATTTCTGAAAATAATTTTAAAACAGGTTGGCCTCATTTACACTGGCCAGACCAAACATTTCTGAAAATGTTTTGTTGAAGTTATGTTTCACCTCCATGCTGAGGATGTGGCATCCAGAAGCAGCATTATATTTTGGCTAAGGTTTAGAGTTTGGGTCTAAATCCCATTAAAAACATTATTTGCCTAAAATACAAAATTCAGGGGGTTTTGTCTGAGGATATCTCTTTAAGAGAGCCATCCTTGGGAGCTGGCTCCATCTAGTCTGACTGAGCACAAGGAGGTGGGGAGACACAGAGACTCTTAGAGAATGGTCAGACTTTGCAAATGGTCCAGGTCTTACTTGTAATGAAGAACGATCTCTCTTAGCTCTATCTAAGTGAAATCTCCTTCATAAGATCCACATGAATATTTCATGGTAACAGGAATAGGGTGAAGAGGACAAAGACAGCAAATGGAGCAGCTCGGAGTTCAAACTCTTCACCAATGCAGCAGACAAACCGAGGAGTTTCAAGCAGCAGTTCATTCTCTACATGTTGGAAAGCAGAGCAACTGAGAAAGCAGATAAACAAAAAGTAGCTGTTTTCCTTAATATAGCTGAGCCTGATGCACTAGGTGTATATAAATATTTTATAGTTAAGCCAGGAAGAGCAGGCTAGTTATGAGACAGTGCTGCAAAAATTAAAGAAAAAATACCTCCCCCGCCCCCAAAAGAATGAGTCTTTTGAAAGATACAATTTTCACATAAGGGGGAGAAACTTTTGAAGAATTTATGACTGTTCTCAGACTGCTGAGTCAATCATGTAATTATGGAGACTCACATATTTCCTAATTAGAGACCAGATTGTTATTGGGATCGGAGACATAAAGCTCAGAAAGAGACTGATGGAAGATCCCAATTTGAATTTAAAAAAGGCAATCAGAATTTGTCAGGCATCTGAGGTTACAGAGGCCAGATGGAAGCAATTGGAGACAAACGGATACACTGAACCATTAGACAGGATTACCACTCCTCTAAGCTATAGAAAACTAGCTACAGAGACCAAATAGATTTTAGAAATCTAAGGAGAAATCTGAATAATAACCCAAAACAGTCAGAATGAATTTCCAAAAGGAAATACAAAGAGCTATACCCCTTGTGATGGCAGACATATACCTCAGCAATGTGGAAAATGCTGCAGCTGCAAAAAACGTAACCACTTTGCAAGAGTTTGCAGGTAGGAACAACATGTGCTCGAACAGAAAGGAAGTGTACACACCCTGTACCACAAAGAGAACAGCACAAGAACCAGTGAAGAAGAATTCTTCAAAGGAACTGTACATGAAACAGCAGCACCAAGTGACTGGACTATTACTTTAGAAACAAATGGAACTTTTGTGACTTTTTAAGTTGGACACTGGTGCACAAGTAAATGTGGTGCCAGAATCTATTACACAGGCTTAAAGAAGGGAGGTGAGGGTGGGGAGGAGGGGAAGGTGGAAATAAAGATATTGGAAAAAAACAAGCAAAGCTCAGGATTTAGCGTGGGGAGCTGATTCCATCTGTTGGCATATATAAGCTTGAAATAAAGGTAAAAGACAATGCAGAAAGGATAATGTTTGTAATTGTGCAAGGTAAAAGTATACCAACACTAGGGTTGAAACCATGTCAGACCCTGGGCCCTATACCAAATGTATTCTTTGGAGGAGTGTCGCATACATTAAGGACCAGTTCCAAAATGTCTTCAAGGGGATTGGAAAGCTGTCAACAGAATATGAGTTAGAGTTGAGTGAGGCCAAGAGTCCCACATCTCTCTCCCCATCTTTCTTTACAAATACCAGTCTTATCAAACTTGACTAAGATATCGATTAAAAAAATTATTCTTACTTTCCATGTGAAGAGAATTTTTAGCAGGTTAATATTACTGTACCTGTGACATCTTATTAAAAATACTTGACTTGAATCAGTCAGTGCAATTTTATCATGTTAATTAGGAACATAAATCTTTACTAAATTCATTAAAAAAGCTAAAGACTAACAATGCCTTGTTAACAGTACAGGACAAATATATTGAAAAGTAACTTGTTTTTATTTACTTTATGAAAAATACCTTGTTTTTATTGTGAACATTCATTTGATCAAATTTCATCTCAGTCTTTATAATCCCCCATATTTCCCTCAATGATTTATATTTCAACGACTGATGTAGAATTAAAGTCCAATATTCAAAAGTAGATTTCACAGTTTTCAAGCACCAGTACCTGTGTGCGCACATTTGGAGCACTTACATATGTGTGTGTGTGTGTGTGTGTAAATTCCATCACCTGTGCACACGACTGACAGAATCTATCATTCATTCATTCATTCACATAAGTGTTAATGCTCAGTAGTGCATGTTCAGATCTTAGCCTTGGTCTACACTAGGAGTTGAGGTCGAATTTAGCAGCATTAAATCGATTTAATCCTGCACTCCTCCACACGACAAAGCCCTTTTTTTCGACTTAAAGGGCTCTTAAAATCGATTTCCTTACTCCACCCCTGACAAGGGAATTAGCACTGAAATCGGCCTTGCCGGGTTGAATCTGGGATACCGTGGATACAATTAGATGGTATTGGCCTCCGGAAGCTATCCCAGCTCCATTGTGACCGCTCTGGACAGCGCTCTCAACTCTGATGCACTGGCCAGGTAGACAGGAAAAGGCCTGCAAACTTTTGAATTTCAATTTCCTGTTTGGCCAGCGTGGCAAGCTGCAGGTGACCATGCAGAGCTCATCAGCAGAGGTGACCATGATGGAGTCCCAGAATCGCAAAAGAGCTCCAGCATGGACCGAACTGGAGGTACGGGATCCGATTGCTGTATGGGGAGAGGAATCCGTGCTATCAGAACTACATTGCAGTTTTCGAAATGCCAAAACATTTGTCAAAATTTCCCAGGGCATGAAGGACAGAGGCCATAACAGGGACAGAGGCCATAACAGGGAAGTGAAACTTAAGGAGCTGAGGCAAGCCTATCAGAAAACCAGAGAGGCGAACTGCCGCTCTGGGTCAGAGCCCCAAACATGCCGCTTCTATGATGAGCTGCATGCCATTTTAGGGGGTTCAGCCACCACTACCGCAGCCATGTTGTTTGACTCCTTCAATGGAGATGGAGGCAACAAGGAAGCAGGTTTTCGGGATGAGGAAGATGATGATGATGAGGCTGTAGATAGCTCACAGCAAACAAGCGGAGAAACCGGTTTTCCCGACAGCCAGGAACAGTTTCTCACCCTGGACCTGGAGCCAGTACCCCCCGAACCCACCCAAGGCTGCCTCCCAGACCTGCCAGGTGGAGAAGGGACCTCTGGTGAGCGTACCTTTTAAAATACTACACATGGTTTAAAAGCAAGCATGTTTAACAACTAATTTACTCTGGCATTCATGGCTCTCCTGGATGTACTCCCAAAGCCTTTGCAAAAGGTTTCTGGGGAGGTCAGCCTTATTCCATCCACCATGGTAGGACACTTTACCACTCCACGCCAATAGCACGTACTCGGGAATCATTGTAGAACAAAGCATTGCAGTGTATGTTTGCTGGTGTTCAAACAACATCCGTTCTTTATCTCTCTGTGTTATCCCCAGGAGAGTGATATCATTCATGGTCACCTGGTTGAAATAGGGTGCTTTTCTTAAGGGTGGAGGAGCTAGCCACGTGCTGGGGGGAGGCAAAATGTGACCTTGGAATGAAAGCACATGTGCTATGTGTGTAATGTTAACAACAAGGTTTACCGTGAACGAATGTACCCATTGTTCTATAAAATGTGTCTTTTTAAATACCACTGTCCCTTTTTTTTCCTCCACCAGCTGCATGTGTTTCAAGGATCACAGGATCTTCTCCTTCCCAGAGGCTAGTGAAGATTAGAAGGCGAAAAAAACGCACTCGCGATGAAATGTTCTCTGAGCTCATGCTGTCCTCCTACACTGACAGAGCACAGATGAATGCGTGGAGGCAGACAATGTCAGAGTGCAGGAAAGCACAAAATGATCGGGAGGAGAGGTGGCGGGCTGAAGAGAGGGCTGAAGCTGAAAGGTGGCGGCAGCATGATGAGAGGAGGCAGGATTCAATGCTGAGGCTGCTGGAGGATCAAACTAATATGCTCCAGTGTATGGTTGAGCTGCAGGAAAGGCAGCAGGAGCACAGACCGCCGCTACAGCCCCTGTGTAACCACCCGCCCTCCTCCCCCAGTTCCATAGCCTCCTCACCCAGACGGCCAAGAACGCGGTGGGGGGGCCTCTGGCCACCCAGCCACTCCACCCCAGAGGATTGCCCAAGCAACAGAAGGCTGGCATTCCCGACTCCACCACCTCTCCTGGTGCTTCTCTCCTCCACCACCCCACCTGGGCTACCTTGGTAGTTATCCCCCTATTTGTGTGATGAATTAATTATTATTAATTATTAATAATTAATATTAATATTATAAAAATAATTATAACAATATAATAAAAATAAAATATTAATAATTATTAATTATTGCCTCTGCAAGCGGTGATCGAAGGGAGGAGGGGAGGGTGGTTAGTTTACAGGGAAGTAGAGTGAACCAAGGGGCGGGGGGGTTTCATCAAGGAGAAACAAACAGAACTTTCACACGGTAGCCTGGCCAGTCATGAAACTGGTTTTCAAAGCTTCTCTGATGCGCACTGCGCCCTCCTGTGCTCTTCTAACCGCCCTGGTGTCTGGCTGTGCGTAACCAGCAGCCAGGCGATTTGCCTCAACCTCCCACCCCACCATAAACCTCTCCCCCTTACTCTCATAGATATTTTGGAGCGCACAGCAAGCAGTAATAACAGTGGGAATATTGGTTTTACTGAGGTTTAACCGAGTCAGTAAACTGCGCCAGTGTGCTTTTAAACGTCCAAATGCACATTCTACCACAATTCTGCACTTGCTCAGCCTGTAGTTGAACAGCTCCTGACTACTGTCCAGGCTGCCTGTGTATGGTTTCATGAGCCATGGCATTAAGGGGTAGGCTGGGTCCCCAAGGATAACTATAGGTATTTCAACATCCCCAACGGTTATTTTCTGGTCTGGAAATAAAGTCCCTTCCTGCAGCTTTTGAAACAGACCAGAGTTCCTGAAGATGCGAGCATCATGTACCTTTCCCGGCCATCCCACGTTGATGTCGGTGAAACGTCCCTTGTGATCCACCAGTGCTTGTAGCACTATTGAAAAGTACCCCTTGCGGTTTATGTACTTGCCAGCTTGGTGCTCTGGTGCCAAGATAGGGATATGGGTTCCGTCTATGGTCCCACCACAGTTAGGGAATCCCATTGCAGCAAAGCCATCCACTATGACCTGCACATTGACCATCCACTATGACCTGCACATTGATATCAGCATATCTTTGATTGTGTTGGCTACTTGCATCACAGCAGCCCCCACAGTAGATTTGCCCACTCCAAATTGATTCCCAACTGACCGGTAGCTGTCTGGCGTTGCAAGCTTCCACAGGGCTATTGCCACTCACTTCTCAACTGAGAGGGCTGCTCTCATCTTGGTATTATTGTGCCTCAGGGCAGGGGAAAGCAAGTCACAAAGTTCCATGAAAGTGCCCTTACGAATGTGAAAGTTTCACAGCCACTGGGAATCGTCCCAGACCTGCAACACTATGAGGTCCCACCAGTCTGTGCTTGTTTCCCGAGCCCAGAATCGGCGTTCCACCGCATGAACCTGCTCTATTAGCACCATGAAGCCCACATTGCCAGGGCCTGTGCTTTGAAAGAAGTCTGTGTCTATGTCCTCATCACTCTCATCACCGTGTTGACATCGCCTACTCGCCTGGTTTCGTTTTGTCAGGTTCTGGTGTTGCATATACTGCTGGATAACGCGTGTGGTGTTTAATGTGCTCCTAATCGCCAAAGTGATCTAAGCGGGCTCCATGCTTGCCATGGTATGGTGTCTGCACAGAAAAAAGGCGAGGAACGATTGTCTGCCGTTGCCGTGATGGAGGGAGGGGCGACTGACAACATGGCTTACAGGGTTGGCTTACAGGGAATTAAAATCAACAAAGGGGGTGGCTTTGCAAGAAACAGAATGTCCCCCTCAAGGATAGAACTCAAAACCTCAAGGATAGAACTCAATACTGGGTTTAGCAGGCTGTTGATTTCACGGAGGGAGGGATGAGAAAATGAATACAAAACAAATCTGGTCTATTTCTTGTTTTGAGCCACTTCATCTATCTTTATACCTCTTGCTGGCAGCAGACTGTGCAGTACGACCGCTAGCCATCGTCATCTCCTGGGTGCTCGGCAGAAGACGGTGCAGTATGACTACTGGCCATCATCTTCTGCTGGCTGCTGATTAAAAGACAGTGCACTGCCGGTAGGACTGAACTGCCATGAGACGAAACTTAAAAGGGAAATGACCTGGATGAGTCACTCCCATGTTTGCCCAGGCGCCTCTGACCTCATCAAGGTCAGTTAAAAGAGCACCCAGGACTACGTCGACAACGGCTACCAGTCATACTGCACTGTCTGCTGCCAAAAGGCAATAAACTGCTGCTGTGTATCAATGCAGTACCGTGTCTGCCAGCACCCAGGAGACATACGGTGGCAGTTAGCTGAGTGGGCTCCATGTTTGCTGTGGTATGGCGTCTGCACACGTAACTCAAGAAAAAAGGCGCAAAACGATTGTCTGCCCTTGCTTTCACGGAAGGAGGGAGGGAAGGGGGCCTGACGATATGTACCCAGAACCACCCACAACAATGTTTTAGCCCCATCAGGAACTGGGATTTCTACCCAAAATTCAGATGGGCGGTGGAGACTGCAGGAACTGTGGGATAGCTACCCACAGTGCAACGCTCCAGAAGTCGACGGTTGCCTCAGTACTGTGGACACACTCCGTTGACTACATGCACTTAGAGCATTTGTGTGGGGACACACACAATCAACTATATAAAAACGCTTTCTACAAAACCGACTTCTATAAATTCGACCTAATTTCGTCGTGTAGACATAGTAGGTGCAAAGCTGCATTTGAAAAACACAAACACACACACCAAATTGAGGCCTCTCTGAAAATTATCCCTTTTCTTAATGCTTATAATATACCCTCTTTGGATAAACATATTAACTGTTTTCTGATGTGTGTATGGAATCAGATGTGTTGAGAGTTGAGTGCTGGGCTTCGGGGAATTTTCTAAAGATTAAATCACTCAAGACTCTTGTCTGAAGTGGTTCTTCTCTGCCCTGTTATAAGCAATATTCTTCAACCCAACAAGTGCTCCTCACATGACCTCTGTCTACCTTCTTTCATTCTTAGAAGATTTATAAGGTCAGGAAGGAATGGCCCCCAGAGGTAGATCAGTGAGGAGCACATATCTAAGGATCAGAGAATGAGTACTGTGGTCCTCAGTGCAAGTCACTGCTACCACACAGTCTTTCAAGGGTGAAAAAGCTTGCAGATAAATATCTTCTTTATTCTTTGCTATTAACTCATGCATAGCAAGAAGTTATCTGTTGTAAAATGCTGTAATTGCAAAGATCTCGCCATGGTTCTAGTCTCTTGCATCACCCTGAAGATTCTTCAGTAGATGCCTGTGACAACCACTTTATTAATTCAGCATCAGGCGTAAATCACATATAATTCACAATCAGGTAGTACTGGGAGAGGGTCTATTGTCTGTGTTATGCAAGAGATCATTATGATAATCTTGGAAGAGGTGGATGTCAAAACTTAATTTCATTTCTTTGTAGTGAATTTAGTTTCACTCAACAGCAGTTTTAGAATCCAATTAATTTACTCCTATTTTTAACAGAGATTTCCCAGAAGAAAAGAGTTCTTTAATAATAGCAGTTCCATGATGATTCTGTACATTCCCTCGTGCTCTCATGTGTTAGCCTTACGACTCCCTCCTCTTTCTGCCCCATTACATTCCTTGGAATGAAGAGAGAGCTCCAGTGTTTGTTTTTTAAGACCTTATAATGTTCAACATTATTTTTCACTATCTCAAACCTATTTACTATCCTGAAATTCAATTCAATTGTTGGAAAATATGTACTCATTAGGAAAGAATTTATTTTTGGTTTAGGTGCATTTGCCACAAGTCATGTGTCAGAAACATTACCCATATTAAGACAAAGATTCTAGTATTTGCTACATCTTAAACTTTTAAAATCTTTTCATCTTGTTTGTTTTCTGTGTGCCTGAATATTTGAATTCAAGTTTGTGTATCAAACCCCATTTCATATATTAATAGCTGGCATGTAGATTTCTTCCCCTTTCTCTTTCCCAGGACAATTAAAAACAAAATACTGAGTCTCAAGAAGATTTCACTATCTGCATCATCATTCTACATCAGGTTTGGCAATGGAGGGATGGTAATTGCTTAAAATCATGGAATAAAAACTGTGTGAAGGACCATAAATTAGAGTAATGGTAAATGTATTGAGCTCTGGAGAGATGCCTCATGTCAGGGTCACATGGGTTGGTATTAGGTCCAGCACCGCTTAACATCTTTATTAATCAGCTGTACAAGGAAGATTCAGAATAAGTGAATAAAGGGCCAGATTGTCATCTCCATCCTTGTGGAAGGAGAGGATGAAGCTGCCCATTGATCCAGTTGGGGGGCTTGGAAAAGTATGTGTGTGCATGTGTGTGGGAGGGTGGAATGTAAGCTCAATGAAATTGTTTTCCCTTGTCCAGGACCCCTTGATGGGTTCTTTGGTAGACTTTCCACAGGGCTAGGGCACTGCAGGATGTTGGGTGTGAGAAAAAGTGCAGCAGAGGACCATCTGCACTTTGCAACATCATCTCTTGTTGACACCATGAAGTTATAACTAGAAATCTGAAGAATGGATGGCGTAAAGATTGGACCATAAGCAAGAAGTCCCCAATGGTTCTGCAGGGTATTATAGCTTTGCAATAGCTCTTTTGTGCAGGCCTTTGCACAAATTGCACAATTTAGACTTTTATGTAGTTTAAGTACATTTTCATAGGCATCAGCAACTACAAGAGAGGTCATAGAAACCAAACTCATCAACACAAAGTTCAGTCTTTGAGACAGCTGTCTTGGCTCAAACCTCAGTGTAGCAAAACAGGATTTTTTTAAAATTATTAAACTTTACAATTTATAACTGGGGGCAGGTTTTACTTCTTTGGGTGTGACAAACCAGAGGGGAAAAGTCTAGTGTGAATTCTTGACTAGAAATAAGGTGCCTTTATCAGTAAAATGTCAAATCTCCCACAAAGAAACACATTGGGATTAGTATAAAACCTAAACATTTTGCAATTGCTTTGTAGCAGGAGGGCAATAAACCAACTGTACAAAAGAGTCAGATTGTCTCAGTGCTCAAAGTGTTTTTAAGTCTCTTAGGTAGAATTTTCTCTTGCAAAATGCCAAATGATTAATGTCTTTCTCAGAGACTCTTAGAACCTCAAGCTGTCCAAAAGAGGGCACTTGGTGTATCTTTTAGGCCACAATTCTTTATTGTGATTCAGGTGAATTAACCCCTTTGCCCTCAGTGAAGTCAATGGGACTCCGTATATGTGCAGGGGTACACTGCTGCACATCACAGTGAAAGATTGTTTTAAACCTGCTGCCCATTAATTTCATTTGGTGGCCCCTAGTTCTTATATTATGGGAACAAGTAAATAACTTTTCCTTATTCACTTTCTCTACACCACTCAGGATTTTATATACCTCTATCATATCCCCCCTTAGTCGCCTCTTTTCTAAGATGAAAAGTCCTAGCCTCTTTAATCTCTCCTCATATGAGACCCGTGCCAACCCCCTAATCATTTTAGTTGCTCTTCTCTGAACCTTTTCTAATGCCAGTATATCTTTTCTGAGATGAGGAGATCACATCTGTATGCAGTATTCAAGATATGGGCATGGATTTATATAAAGGCAATAAGATATTCTCTATCCCTTTTTTAATGATTCCTAACATCCCATTCACTTTTTTCACTGCCGCTGCACACTGCGTGGATGTCTTCAGAGAACTATCCACGATGACTCCAAGATGTCTTTCCTGATTTGTTGTAGCCGAATTAGCCCCCATCATATTGTATGTATAGCTGGAGTTATTTTTTCCAATGTGCATTACTTTACATTTATCCACATTAAATTTCATTTGCCATTTTGTTGCCCAATCACTTAGTTTTGTGAGATCTTTTTGAAGTTCTTCACAGTTGGCACAAGGGAGATCAGGGGATGGGATGAGAATCACTGAAGGGGTTACAGGAGGAAAGCAGATGAGAAACTTCCATGCTTGTGACAGGAGAGAAGGAGAGAGCTGAAGGAGTAAGAGAAAGTCTATTGTAATAATTGGGCTTAGAAATTTACCCTAATTGTAAACTCAATTTTGAAAAGTGAATAAAAGTTAATAAAGTGTCACAATAACCAATAATAATAAATGTTGATGGGAAAAGATGCAAAAGAGAGACAGAATTAGTCCATACTAAAAGGCCAACTGATATAACTCAGGGATCACACCTGGTAAACAGGAAAAGTGTAATACCAGAAATTAATGGACCAAAATTGGCTTGTTGAAAATCAAGCCTAATTGGTGGACAAAATAATGAAGGGATAGGCTATTCCACCCACCACTCTGCTTTCTAAGTCCTCAAAAAGAGAGTTTTTGAGGGGGCAGGGGTGGAAAATGAGGGAAAGGGAACGAACAAGTGTCTCCATGATGGCTGCCACCCTCACCATCTCCTTTGCCCTAATCCTGAGAGATGTTCTTACCGAATAGGGCCAGAGAGAGGAATACAGATGACACTGCCACCTTCACCAGCTCTAGCTAAATCCTGAACTCTATCTGGGATGTGAAACTTTGTCTCTTCTTCCCCCATGTGTCCTTTTCCTGCTCTACCTATTTATTTTCCTCCCTTCCTTCCTTCTGTCTAATAAGAGTCTGGGCTTAGCCAATCAAGATGGTCTTTTTTGCAACACTGCTGTAAACCTGTGACCAGAAGACAACTAAAAGCAATGCCCCAAACAGCCTCAGGCTAGTACAACTGGCTAATAAGACCATGTCCTATCCTTATGTTTTTCCAGCAGCAAGGTTGCAAGTAAGACTGTCAACACCAGAAACAGAATCTTCATTTTCAATCTTTGCTATTGTTATCTCTTCCTTTTTATGTGTGTTTGTCCAGTTTTGTCTTCTAGAAAATGGGATTGGACTTCAGCAACGACAGCTCCAGCCCTTCTCAACTAACTTCTTCACTTTCTCCCACAAGAATAGTTATATACCATCTTTAATGCCGTTTAAGAGACTGTCAGAGAAGGGTTTTTATTTTTCTTCTAAAAACTTTTTCCAGCTAAAGAGAAGGGAACAAGGGATGCTGTTAAAATAAAAGTCTCTCTTAATACTTTACATTTCAAATACTTTAACACTTTCCCCTTCTTTTCTGTATCTTTAATAAAAGACAAAAGGAATTTTAATAGTGTGTATGCCATGGTTCTAAGCAGCTTGAGATCTCTGTGTACCAAACCCTGAACCTTGTTTAAAACTGTTTAATTTTGGACAGTGGCAAGGTCATGTTAATACCTTTTACTTTTGGGGCCCATAACTTCCTTCTACATTAATATAAAAGGTCACATCATATTTTGGCAAATTTCTCTTGGAATAAATCAGTGAGATTGTGTGCAAATGGAGGAGGCAGGAAGAGAGGAGGGTCTGAGGAGTGAGTCAGAGGTGGTGAAAAGGCAGGTCGGTTTTCAGGTGTGGGATTCAATGCAATTGGAGCAGTATTGTTGTTTAGCTAAGAAGATGGCAGAATTGAAGGAGAAGAGAACAAATCTGTAGTGGAAGAAGTTATGGGATTTTCACTAGAGATACTCAGCAGCTCAGTTGAAGCAGATGTTGCGATTGAGCCAGGGCTTGGGTTTGGCAAGGCAGGTCTTGAGATGGGAGAGAGGAGCAAACAAGCTAAGGGTGGAATAGAGTGAAGAATGGAGAAAATTAACCACCATGCAATGCAAAAAGGGAAGAAAGCAGAGTGAGGAGAGAGAGCTGATAGCAGATGAGGAGTCATCAACACTGATGGACTGGAAATCATAGAAAAGCTGAATGAAAGATTGGAAAGGAGCGGGGCTGATGAGTGATACTGAAAGAGACCAGGAGACAGTTGGAGGCGGGGGAACTCAGCAACAGAGATCAGAGAGAGAAGTGCTTGATGAAGACTAAGTCAAGTCTTTTGGACAGTGGGAACCAGGGCTGCAGGTTGAATGATGTGAGAACAAGGAAAAGTGCAGCTAATGAGTCGGATGGGTCATCACTAGGATGAATGTGGGAGATTGTAAGAAGAGGAAGAGAGAACCAGGAGTTGAAATCAGAGAGAAAGATTGATGGGGAGGATTTGACTGGATGGTAGATTACAGCAACACTGAGGAGAGGAGAGGAGAGGAGAGGAGAGGAGAGTCAGATGCAGTGGTGTTCAAATGAATGGGAAGGGAGAAAAGGGAGGGTTTGGAACAGCAGGAATGAAAGAGAAGAAGCCTAACTCCCATAGATGCTAAAATGAGATGCCTGAAGTAGTAACAACCCCAAATACATGGCTTCCACCTTCAGCACCCCCATTATAAAAATTGTTCCAGCACCACTGCCAACACCCCCATCACAGTTTGATCATGGGTGGGGAGTGTGAGAGGCCTCCATAAGAGAGGGTATCTGCAGAAGCAGTGTCAGAGAAAGGAATCCAGGTCTCTGTGAGAGCCAGGAACTGGGGGGAGCAAGATATGAAGAGGTCATGGATGGTTATGATGTCTTGAGATCATAATGAATAGGAAAAATATGATTAAATGGTTCAGAGTTGTACGAAGAATGTAAAAATGTCAGCAGAGGTGAGGAGAATGTGGAATCTAGATTTCTGTTGGCACAGAAAGGGGAGACTGGGGTGGAGAAAGGAATAGATGTACGTAGAAGGGTGGGAACTGTAGAAGAGTGAGTATATCCAGGAAGGAGAGATGGAGCCGGTGATGGGGAAGGGAGAGGAATACAAATGATATGGTGCAGATGAGGGGTGTGGTGACAGCCATGGGTGAGTGGCACTGTTTTTTAGCTGGCAGAATATGGATTTAGGTGTCTTCTTTTTTATACACTCATTTGAAAATGTTGATTAACGTCTCTCAGATTCCACATTTTCAGCCACAGGTGGGTTGTGACAATTAAACAGTTAGTGTTTATAAAATTCTCTATACGTTCTACAACTCACCAAATGCACACAACCCTCCCACCTAGGACATTTCCTTGCTTTTAAAAAATAAATTATTCCTAAATCTTTATTTCAACAAAAGCAACACATTTAGCATGCATATTGGACTAATTACTCTTCCTGTGACTTTTAGATATCTTCTTTTTTGTTCTGTGGGAATCCTAGAACTGAATAACCCAGAATAAATAACAAATTATTTCTTTTTACATTCTTCTATAACTCAAAACCATTGCATGATATTTTTCCTATGAATTAAAATACTTATTAGACACGTTTCAGCTCAGAAAGTATTTTCCCAACAAGTTACAAATTTCTCATAATAAAGAACTACAAAAGAAAGCCTGAAAGTCCCTGGTCTGCAGTGGCGCTACTGAACAACACTATAATAAATATCTTTTTAGTTCATGTTACCAAGTTCTCCCACAATTTAAGCTATGAAGGTTACAGCTGAACTTGGCAGTACAGCTTCCATTCCACAGACTGACTGATTTACAAAGTGTTCCAGATGATCTACGTAAATCCCACTCTAGTAAACAACAATAGATCTTAAAAGAGCAAAGGTAAATTGGACTTTAAAATGGAAACAAAAAGAATGATTTGTGTGAGTATTTCGAGTAATCATTGCCTTCCCATCATATGTTAATGGATTGTCAAGCATATACAATCATGGAATATTCCTAAATATTTGCAGGGTTTACCTATTTAGGTCTTTTGTGTTAATAAACATTTGTGGGAGGATTTAAATGATTATACCCAGGATATTTTTGTCAGAAAATCACTAGAAAAAATCAGTTGGAAAACATTATTAATTACATTAATCAGAATAAAGGTGACATGGCCTATGCACACTGAGTTCTGTCGCTGTAATAAGGCCACTAGAGCACATTTGGAAGGGCATGCTCAGATTTATTGATTGCTTAAAATAAAGGCAGGGTTTGTATATTGATAATGCAGTCTATTTATTTTTTAAATAGCAAAACACTAAAGAAGACATTTCCAACCAGTCTCAAATTGATTTCTAAGGTCTGAAGTGGTTCCAAAGAAGGCAGCCTGCCCCCATCCTTGTAGAGTCCCACTGAAGTTAATGGGGTGTCAGCTGTAGGAGTGCACACACATCTATTTATGTTCACTTATTGGACAGAAGGAGGCTTATATACCTCTGTATATAAATATTTGATGTGACTTTTTCACATTTAAAGGTTGTAACTGAAAATGTAGCCCTTTACTTTTTTATGGACAAATGCCTCCGACTATCACTGACACAAACAAGCATTATGCAAAGTGAAGGAGAGACAAATAGATCAGTTTTAGAGTCCTAAAAAGGTTATGGTAATGACAAGAATTCTTGGAAAATTACATTTTAATATGCTATTGATTGTCAAGATATAGGGTGATCCATATTTGATACAGGAAATGTGTGAGGGGGTATGAAGGTAGCCTTAAAACCTACCTTAAAAAAAAAAGTGTAGTACTCATGAAAGTTGCTTGTGTGACAGTCCTTCAGCTCTTGCTCCACATCCCCCAATTAATATGCCTCAATCCTGAGGAGGAAAGGCCACTTTTAGGGATCAGAGGCTCTAAACCTGTTCAGTTCTTGGCTTCTCTATTGACACAGCAACAAAAAAGTACCACAACAGGTGATGGTTTTTGTGACATGAACACACTTGCCCACTAGAAATTAGTCTGACATCACTAGCTTATTTCAGACAGATCACCAAGCACTCTTTAAATAGTTTGTGCCAGTCATTTGCAATCTGGGCTGGATCAAACCACTGATTTAGCGGTGAAAAGCTCCCTATACTATTACCAATCATTTGCACAATCACCTGCAAAATGGATATGAACCCATGAAAATCTGAAAGTCATTTATACTAAAAAGAAGACTAAACATAGGTGTGAGAAAACATTTATTTATTCCATGTTAATTGCCTTAATTATACTTACTGTTTCAAAATGCTTTAGTAATGATATTTCCTATGTATTTGTTGTACTCTCTCAGTCACAGACATACTCCAGTCTTCTAAGATAATTCTTTCTAAGACTAAAGGAAAATGACTTTGTTTCTTCAGTTTATAAGTCTCCTTTCTGGCATATGGATTCTGATGGCACAAACAATGAATTACATGTTGGGTAATCAGTGTAGCCTCTCTATCATACAAACATCATCTGGAGACATGAAGCACATCCATCCACCGCCAAGATGATAAAGAAGGCAGTGCAAAACCAGATGACACACTGTTCTTGAGCTCCACAGGGGACAGGACAGGGAGCTCAAGAAGCCCCAATGATAAAGATGCAAGTTAAACTGCCCATGATCACAACGTATCCTGTAACGTAGAAGGATCTTTTGAGTCAAATAGTTGTTCTGAAGAGAGTGCGAGAACTAATCCAGAGAGACTAGGGGATGGAGAGTTGAATAGTCTATCACCCAAGCAATGTGCCATGATCAATCCAAAATGTAGTCCTGTATCACTTTTTGATGCTGTTCCTTAGAAAGTTTGTGCCTGATGTGCAGTTGAAGAGGCTCAACTGTTTCAGAAAAGGGGCTCTTGATTTTAACCAGTGTTTTTGATGTGGCTTTAAGATGAAATTGTGATGTAAGCTATCTTGGCAGTTGACTGGACACAATAATGTGGCCAGGGCCCTTCCATCACACCTAATTGCCAGAAGAGCAATGCCAGCCCAGGGATGGGAGGTTGGAGACTGAAGTTGTCTGGGTTGCACCAGTGATGATACGAAGGACAGAGTTGATCACTGAGTTCAGCTTGACACAGTGATGACTGGAGCTCCTTACTGCCACACAGCATTCGTCAAGTGCAATCATTAGGGCATTGTTTATAGATAAGATTGATTCATATGGACCAAATCCTTCTCTTTCTCTAGGACCCATAACTAACATAATCACAAACTGTGTTTTCCACAGGGCCATTTCAACTGTTTACATACCATTACTCTGCATAATTAATTATGGTAAGTGTGCCCAACCCTAGAAAAAATGTCGTTAGAACATCAGATGAACAAACAGCTGATGTCAAACATATTCTATGTAAAACACCCACCTCTTTAATTAAATAAAAATGAGGATTTGTTGTCTTATTTTTTGATAAACATTTTTATCCTTTAGCACAATGTAACATGTAGCCTTTACATCCCACGTCAATAGATTTGTTTCCCCGGTTTCCTTAGAAAGTAATCTTATGTTTGTTTTCTCGGAGCTATAAAGCTTCCCTACTTGCTTGCAGTGGCCCAATACACCCCAGGCAGCTTTGACTTCCTTTCATATTGCCAGTTGCAAAACCTTTTGGGGTGCAGGCACTGGATGAAAAATAAACAGGTTCAAGAGCTCTATGGATATTAGTGATGCCATTGACAGGAATGGAACAGAATATAAATACAGCTGAACAGCAGGAAACAAATATTTTATTTTGCTCCATTAAGTTTTGCTCTAAAAGTACAGGGGCAAATTCAAGTCAAGAGAGTAATTAGCATCCCCTGTTCTGAGTGAAACCATGAAGACATTTCTGATGAAGGTCATATTGCCCAAAATGTGGCTGTGTTTTCTTGGCAGATTAAGGAAGGGAACTGGCAAAACAGATTCTAGGGGACAGATTCAGATTAGTGACATCAAGTGGTACCTCACTCTACAAGTAGTTCTATTAGCTTCAGTGGCATTACTTGTTGTATACGGTACAATTCACTGTAAGGATATCGGAATCTGACCCAAAATGTTTTGGGTACAGAATATACTGTTTATATAGCATATAGGACAAACCGTGACCCCATTGTATTATGGGACCCGTATGGAGTACCACTAACTTCAAGAGTAAGGCAAAACAACTTGCAGGACCAGAAGCTAAAGAAGGAATTGCTATTTATGCAACTAAGTTTTACATGCTTGCATTAAGGTTTATTTAGGCATCTATATTCCTATTTCACTGGATGTGATCCTGCGAGAGATTGCTGAATCTTAAGCTCAACATCAAGAATGTCCTGAAAACTTTACCAACCCAATGCCAACCAAATCCTTTAAAAAAGGACTATTTGGGAGAAGTTCTATGGCCTGTGTTATAAAGGAGGTCAGAGGAGATGACCACAATCATACTTTGAATCTATGAATCTGTTTATTAAGTATTTAAGGCAGAAGCAAATTCTTAAATTAAGTGTTGTCAAAGGGGATTGTTATGTGTAGGAGGTTTCATTACCATTTAAAATAAGTATTTCTTGAAAGCGGTGATCTTAAATTATCTTTTTATTTAGAGAGATCCTGGAATGAGCATTCAAATAGGGATCAGTTCTGTTTATATTAATGTTCCAATCCTACAAACACTTTCATGTTTAACATTAAACATGTGATTTTAGGCATGTCTCATTGAAGTCAACCATTGACCCTGCTATTTAGACAGAAGCCATTTTTTCTGAGAGAGAGAGAGAAAGCGCACGAGAGAGAGAGAGAGCGCGCAAGAGAGAGAATGAGCATGTCTGTGCCTGGACCTGATAAAATTCTAGAAAAAAATGATATTTGTCATTAGGCCCCATGACTTACTTAATAATTTTATTATCCAATAGAAAATAAAGCCAATGCCCCCAACATAATGAGATCTGATCTCATCCTTTTCCATTAAAAGGCATGTAATATTCTTAGTATTACAGAATTATAAAAAATGAATACCAATTTTCTTTAGCATTAGTTTATTTGGTTTTATCCTTTCTGAAATTATTTCTTTATATACTAATAATCTGGTACTCAAAATAAAGACATTTGGATTGCAGAATATTGTATTTAGAATGTAATCTGAAGCTAATGTCTGATGCTGCACATTCCAGGGCTGTGATCTTGACCTAGATGATAGCAGTTTAAAAAGGGAACTAGGTTGTTCAGGGACAACATGTACTCACAGTGGTGTTACAGAAACTTATACTTAAAAATATCAAGTCTACAATAGTATTAACTCCTCTTCTCTGCAGAGTGACCTGGGCAAAATCTAAACTTTATTAAAATTACAAATGTTTCTTTAAAAGTTGGATTTTTCTAAAAACCTGTAAAGTTTGTTTTCATGTTCAGTATCTTTTAGTAATAGTAATGAGCCTCATAGAAATATGGAGAAAGAGAAAAAAATCGATAACAAAGGAAGAAAATGCTCCAAGTCTAAATTGCTTTGCTTTCTTCCCACAGGAGACCAACTACACACAAGCCCAGAGAATCCAGAAGTCCATAATGGCAGCAGTACAATATGTTGCTGTCCTATCTCATAAACAGACACTCTTAAATTGTCCTAAAGATATTCTATTTATTTACTTTTGTAAACTACAAAGTTTTAGAAAGACAGCCCTCCAGTGCTGATTATTTCAATGATATTGATAGGAATGGAGGGTGAAATTCTGGCCTCATTAAAGTCAGTGGGAGATCTGTGAATTCAATGGGACCAGGATTTCAGCTGCAGGAGTTGCAGAACATTCAGAATAGGTTTGGTCTCCCAGCTCCCTGTTGTGCTTCCACTTTGATGTTGCTGTGGGATTGTAGAACAGACTAGAACAGAATATTGGGGATAATATTTTTCTTTTTGTAGCCAACCAGCACTATTTCTCCTTCCACATATTATACGTGCACTGGTGTCCTCGTCTAAACATAATGGCTCAGATGATCAGGTGCTGTAAAGGATGTAGCTTCACTGAAATCAAGGAACATAGCTGATTTGCACCAGCTAAGGATCTTACTCTGAATTGTTAAGTAATCTTACAGAATTACTATATATTCATCCGCAAAAGTCAGTTCACCCACTTAACATCCAAGAACGATCAGGCATTCAAGACCAATGGCTTGATTATAATGGGACTTTTTAAAAAGAGCTGCTATAGAACAATAAGTATATCACATGTTGCGTTAGGTTTCACATGCTCTGGGGTTTTGTGAAGTATCATTCAGAAAGAAAGAGCTGGCTGACATTTTAAACCCCAACATTTTCCCAGGGAAACATGAGGTTTCGACAACACAGACATTTTTCATGGGAAATTTTTTATTGCAACTACAATTTCAGAAATTTTTCAGTTGGAAAATTCTAAATGAAACATTTGATTTCAAATTGGCATTTCAGCATTCTGAAATGTCTAAAATCTCAAAACTGCATATGTTCTTCATATATTTTGACTTTGTCCCATTTCAGGTTCAAAACAAATACCAAAATAGTGGATTTTTCTGCAGGATATAAAATCCATTTTCCAAACATCTCTACTTCAGAATGCAAGAGATTTAAAATAGACATCCCCAAAAACCCAGCAGAAAGGCCTCAGCTGGGCCCCTTCTGACGCCATTTGAAAGGCAAAAGGGAGCAGTTATGAGGACGCACACAGCACTGGCAAAAGACCAGCATGTCTGGTGAAATCTCCTCAGCTATGCACTGCCGGGTTGTCAGTTTCATATTCTGTATACTGTGAAAGGCAAACTGCAATCTGGGATGTACGTTCTCAGAGCACATGAAATTTAAAATTGACTATGTGATCTAATGATTGCGCATTTAAATAACCACACTATTTTGTTTATTTATACACACGAAAGCAGCCAGATATGGTCCCCCTAACAACAGACTGTCCTCACCTTATAGAGTTTCACATCCCAGGAAAGAACCTATGACTCACTCCCAGCTGCCATACATTGCAATATTACATCCAGTACAACAGCAGTCACCATTTAAAACTTATCAGATGCCTCAGATAACTAAACAACAGTACCTCAGAATCTGCAATATTACCTGGGTATTGATTAGATTAGGGATGGGGTATATTGCAAATTCTGAAATAACATTAACAAAGGCAAAATAAAGACCTCCCACACAACAGTAAAGTTGGTAAGCGCAATCACCATACAGTATATATGCAAATATAACAGCATATTCATAATAATAAAATAATAGTAATATCTGATGACCCAATTCTGCAGTCTTTACTTTGGCAAAATCTCAGTGCCCAGTATTACGTGTTGCTACTCCAACTAAAGTCAGTATCAGTTTTCCTTGAGTAAAGACTGTATGATTGTGCCTTTTGGGTATAACAATATATAATACCTTCTTAAGTATCGTAAATTTTTAGTTCATGGGGTTTGATTCTGTTCAATCATACATTCAATTAATATCCCGCCTTCTTATATTCTTGTAAGATTCAAAATGACATGATTATTTGTTAGTTTCACTTGATTTATACTGTTTTTGAACATTACTTTATTGTAGAAATTAAATGTGTTTTTGTATCAAGCCGAGAGGCAACTTTACTACTCTCCTTTTAACAAACGTATATAAACCAACTATCCAGGCATTTTAGATAGACTGGTAACTGTCTTCTAATGGACTCCTGTCAAAAGGAAATTTTATATTTGATGGAATAAATTAAAAATCTGTGATTTTTGTTTCAGCACACAGAAAATACTTTATTTGCAGATGTTTTATTAACAATGTTTTAGAGTAGCAGCTGTGTTAGTCTGTATCCGCAAAAAGAAAAGGAGGACTTGTGGCACCTTAGAGACTAACCAATTTATTTGAGCATAAGCTTTCGTAGCTCACGAAAGCTTATGCTCAAATAAATTTGTTAGTCTCTAAGGTGCCACAAGTCCTCCTTTTCTTTTTATTAACATGATTCTCTATTTTCCATCAGTATCAAATTATTTTCATTATTATGTATTTTATGTAAACATGTTTTTGAAATGCAAAATGGTTATTTGAAATTCAGCACAGAAGGCAGACGACTGATAAGACACAAAAGACTCCAGTTTTAGTGCTCACTGATCTTCTAGCTCCAGTTTATATTCATTTGTTCCTAACTCTTAGTGCAGTATTTATTAACGTTGTTGGATTGGAACACTTTGTTTTTATTCAGCTTTATTATAAAATATATCTACATCTAATTTCCTAGGCAATTTCACATCAATCCCAGAGTCTTGAGGCAAGACATCTGGGGAAGGTATATGAGGCAGCTGAAAAACAATCTCCTGCTTTATACCCACATTCGATAAATCTAATAGCTACTTGAGTCATTTTAGGTGCCCATCAAAACAAAGCCATTGAATGGAGCTCATTCAAATGATCATTTTCAACTTATATTTACAATTTTTCCACTTGAAAGCATGGAGAAAGAAGGAAGCATGAAAAAAATCCATTGCAGCATCGTTAACTAGAGAAGTCATCCTCAAGAAAATTTCAATCAGTGAGATGTGCCAAATGGTGGTCTGACTGAAATCTAGGTGACTAAAAGCTCTCACCCTAAACAACTTATCCAACACACTAAAAGAAACATGAAAAGGCAAGAGCATTTTGTAACTGCTTTAAAGCTATCTCTGCCTGGGCAAACTAATCAGCTTAATATCATGTAGTGAGTCACTTTTACAAAGCAGGCTACATTTAAAAAGTGGTTCCTAAAGCCAAAAGGAAGAAACCAAAAAGATTATAAGAGAAGATGTGAACTAGGATAACGGATTGTATGTGTTATTCTGATACTTGTAACTCATCTACATCTCATTGTTTTTCAAGTGCTGTACTTGCCATATGCTTTTGTCCTGAGGAAACCTTTGGCATGTTTAGACCTGGAAGAGAAACTACTCTGTTCTTTGCCAGCTGGCTCAAATCTAAAAACTTGTACAGCTTTCAGACAGAAATATGAAAGTCAACATCATCAGCAAACACAGCTGCATATTATCTTCATATATCACCAACATATGGATTAGCAAAACACAGATCATTGGTCAAACAATTATCTGTCAACAACAGTGATACTGAAATCGATTGTTGCTATTTCCAGAACACCTTTATAGAAAGGGTACTCCATGACAATCAGAAGTTCATGGAAAAATGAGATCCCAGTTTGGCAAATTTCACTAAATCATTTAAGATGAGCACCAAATGAGGGGAAAATATTACTTTATATCTCTTACAAAAACAAACATTAAATAAGTTTGAATTGAAATAGATATTATCACATTTGTAGTATCACATGACATGACTTCAGCTGCCTGACTACTTAAGAGTAAATAATGTATTTGAGAGAGAATGTGTTCTTGAATTTCCATTATCCTTTAAATGTGAACTACATCCCCATAATAATAAGTTGATCACTAGAAGGATAATCTTAAAAATCAAGCAATACATCCTGTGACCCCTTTCTTTTCATACTCCGTTCACTGTTTAAGTAACCATTATTAATTTTCAATAATGAAAAAATACAAAATTCAAAGGTTACAAGGTTACAAGAAGATTCCCTGATTGGAACAAGAATGAATCATTGGACAACACAAGCAAAACTTTCTGATATACAGTACAACTACCCATCATCTTGGTATTGGTGGACGATTTATATATATGCTTCTTAGGTCATTCAGCTTGGAGTCCAGGAGTGGGACACACAAATGGTAGAACACAGTTACTCTGCAAAGACCAGTACTTGTAGAAACCGTTGATCATCGATTACATATAAACATTCTGAAAATTGGATCTTTGTAATTTTATACTGTACATGCATTAGTTTATCTTAAGTGGAGAATGTAATAAGAAAAAAAGTCCATGTAAAGTCCAGTAAAAGATATGGTAGATGGTGTAATGTTTAGTATAAAAGTAAAGAGTAGTTGATAGGCCAAATTCCTTTTTATCAGTGTTTACAGGTCATGTGCCAGAGAGATGTATCTATTGAGTTATCCTCACTACATAATAAGTGCTGCACATAGGAAAGAAAGCTAAATCATTATGAATTGCAATTATGTGAAAAAAATCATTATTCAGTTTCTTTGGCGCGAAGAAGATAAAAAAATATTTCCCCAAGTTTTACACCCTGTAAAACAAAAGCTGAAAGTCCTTACATGTTTATACCTCATTTTGTTTAGTATTGCTTGTCCAGTTTTGCAGGCCTTATTTCACTGAGGGTTTTCTAAACAAGCATTGTAGCCTCAAACCCTGTGTTTCATCTCTGTTAGATATTTTTGTACTATATTTTCCGCCTTTTAGAAGCCTGAGGTGAGAATTCAAGGAGCCCTGTATTGATGGAAATGAGTCCCTTGGACCAAGCTCTGCAACACAACCAGTTTCCCTGACAGCATGAATCCATTTCTGATGGATCAGGTGGGAGAGAGAAGTACAGGAAAGGTTCTGAAGATTTATTTGGAGTAGGGGATGCAGTTATAGTGCCTGTTTATTGAGGTATGTTGGCTGATCTAGCTAAAAATGTTGCAAGGTTAATAAAAAGATGAATATATTTTAAAATGTTTGCATAGCTCAGACGTGCTGTTTTGCCAAAACCCAACCACCATCCAAAAACCTGCTGCTGCTGTAGATTTTGTTTTTGTTAAAACTGTAGTTTTAACATTCCTCCTTCAGAGATTAAAGCACCTAGGTAAATGTTCCAGCTCCTATTGGGCATGAAGAAGGCAATGGGATGATGGCTTGTTACGAACACAATCCATTTGTTGTAGGGGTGGTGTCCTCCAATATTTTCATAATTTGGATCCGCTCTTTATAGATTAATTGTGCCATGGATACCTTCTTTCCTCTACAGGATTGCTCAGATCACCTTCCTTCCCATTTTTAATCGAGAGGACTCCTTACAGTCTCACAGCGTGGCCCACTCCCTTTCCCATTCATGATAATGACACCCTTGTGGCAACTGCAGCAATTGCTCACATAGAAAAGCAAAATTATGAAAGTTTAATGTATTTTTAGCTGTCTTTTAATACAATTTAGCAGCTGGGAAGAAAGAGAGCCAGTACAAAGTAACCGGCCAGCTCTTCACAGGCCAGAGTCTGAGAACTACTGCCATAGATGGTAGGACTCTTGTGATTGCCAAACGTGGCTCAGGAAGAAAGGGAACCAGTCCCATAAATGAACTCAACAATATGAGAGCACCCCAATACAGTGAGTTCTTAGTGTTACAGCTACATAATACAAATTAATCCTGCCAGTGATACAGTCAGTAATGCAGGAAAGAGATGTATTCCAGCATATAATCTGTTCTGTTCAGGGGCTAGGATTCACAGTATCCCTCCCCCTCCCCCCCGACCCCCAGTAATATCTCCATGGGACAATAGGTAATTTTAAATCTCCACTGTGATCAAATTCCTCACTGTTGGTCAGTCGAAAGCGTCCCACACCTTTCCAATAGTCTAAATTCATAACAGACACTGACGGAAGAAAATGTTTTCATTAAAAATGACAGCAGGTAAGGACAATACTAGCACCAGTCAAAGCATAGCACTGAATGAGCCAGTGGAGAGAACCAGCATGCTGTACAGCACACCTTGTTGAAAAAACAGGGAGGCTAGTTCTTTGCTTTCCAGAACCAGAACCCAACTATACTGTCAAATAACCCGGTCTGAGCTCAGACTAGTGCTGGCCACATACACACCTGATTGATCACTACTTCCTAGCTACTAGTACATGTCAGATTAGAATAAAACATTCCAGCAGCAACATCAAAAATATACAAAACCTAAATTAATCAGGTTAACAAGTCAACTGTTGCTAAGATTTTAATGGAAGGCACAGTGCTGTGCAATCAAAATGTCCAACTAACATGATACACCATACTGATATTCAATGATAAGTTTAGTCAAGGACATTCAAAAGACTTTACAACATACAACTGTTCAGGCAAAACAGGGGCTGAGAGAAATGGCAATAAATTTAGTAAATTAAAACTTGTATTCTCTGTCCCTACAGGAGATTTGTAATAAGCTCCCAACTTCTGTGTGTTAAATGAAGGGGAAAATAAGAAATATTTGATAAGTAACTGAGAGAGATAACAGTTGTTTCCTATTGTTAGATAGGAGATAGATCTCAATAGGATATTGAATTTTATTATTATTTTTTAAAAAGAGACCCATTACCCTTCTGCATTTTGTCTTTCTAGGACATGTTCAGGTCACAGGGGAGGTGTTAAATTCACTAAGTGGGGAGTTTTGTAAATTAGAAGAGGGAAATGAACAATATAACATGCAACTCAGTTTCACTGTGCAAATTACCTCTTTTCTAAACATTAAGAAATCAAAAATAGTCAATCCCAGATTAGACAGTTAATTAAACCAAATCAAATAACCCTTGAAGGGCTACATAGGATATTAGCTCAGGCAGATATGTAAGGGCTTTGGGAAAGGAAAGACTTAGGGGAAAGGGATTCCAGGATAAGAGGAGTCTCGCTGAAGAGTGGTACAGGAAGGAGGTGAGATGATGAAGATCAGGTAGCTAGGGTGGAAAAGGTTATCTTAGGAGAAGGATCTGGTTGGCTTTGAAGATGGAAAGCAGGTTTCAAAACGTTCAAATACATTTAAGTTTTGGATGGACATCCAAATATTTTGGGTCTTATCTGAACCAAACTGTCTTACTTTTTGAGGATTTCCTGTCTGTGTAAGGAATATGAAAAAGGCAGAAAATAAACAATATTAGAATTATAGTAGGACTAAGCTCAGTTGGTTCTAGAAATATCCCCAGCAACATACATGAGGTGTGGGGCAGACAAAATGAAAGTAACCGCTATTCTGGAAACTGACTCGTAATATTGTCTACAGCAGGAGCAAACAAAAACATTACATTAAAAAGGAGGATACAAAAAATCAATAGTGCTGTCAATGTTCTAATATCTTATTGATGTTTCACATATTGATTTTGGTCATAGGCCTTTCAGCTATTAGATGTTCAGAAAACTTTTTAGGGAATATATGTGGTTCGTTCATGAATCCAGAAAAACACCTTAAAGTTTTGATACTCTATAGACTGCCTTCGAGATCTAAAGAAGCATTAACATTTCAACATACATTATTTCTAACTTCCCAAAGCAAATTCTTACTCCAACATGGCTACATGTTTTATTTCCTCCTCTTTTTATACACAGGTTCCTATATCTATAAAGATGAATAGAACTAAATTCTGATCACCATGATTTAAGAAAATTAAATTGAGGGTAGAAATTTGGCCTAAAAAGTTTCTGGGCAGTCACAGAGGAGATTTACCACTCCTACATACATAAAAATACTCTTAACATTAATGTGAATTGCTTATGTGTACTGATGCATAATACACTACAGAGATGTTTGAGGTTACAGAAGGTAGAAGTTACAGCACAAATAATAACAAATGTAAGAACATAAGAATGGCCATACTGGGTCAGACCAAAGGTCCATCTAGCCCAGTATCCTGTCTTCTGACAGTGGCCAATGCCAGGTGCCCCAGAGGGAATGAACAGAACAGGTAATCATCAAGTGATCCATGCCCTGTCACTCATTCCCAGCTTCTGGCAAACAGAGGCTAGGGACACCATTCCTGCCCATCCTGGCTAATAGCCATTGATGGACCTATCCTCCATGAATTTATCTAGTTCTTTTTTGAACCCTGTTATAGTCTTGGCCTTCACAACATCTTCTGGAAAAGAGTCGCACAGGTTGATTGTGTGTTGTGTGAAGAAATACTTCCTTTTTTTTGTTTTAAACCTGCTGCCTATTAATTTCATTTGGTGACCCCTAGTTCTTGTGTTATGAGAAGAAGTAAATAGCACTTCCTTATTTACTTTGTCCACACCAGTCATTATTTTATAGACATCTATCATATCTCCCCTTAGTCATCTCTTTTCCAAGCTGAAAAGGTCCAGTCATATTCATCTCTCCTCATATGGAAGCCATTCCATACCCCTAATAATTTTTGTTGCCCTTTTCTGAATCTTTTCCAATTCCAATATATATTTTTCAAGATGGGGTGACCACATCTGCAAGCAGTATTCAAGATGTGGGCGTATCATGGAATTAGATAGAGGCAATATGATATTTTCTGTCTTATCTGTACCTTATGTTTTCCATTGTGCATTACTTTGCATTTATCAACATTGAATTTCATCTGCCATTTTGTTGCCCAGTCACCTAGTTTTGAGAGATACTTTTGTAGCTCTTCTCAGTCTGCCTGGGACTTAACTATGTTGAGTAGTTTTGTATCAGCTGCAAATTTTGCCACCTCACTGTTTACCCCTTTTTCCAGATCATTTATGAATATGTTGAATAGGACTGGCCCCAGTACAGACCCGTGGGGGACACCACTATTTACCTCTCTCTATTCTGAAAACTGACCATTTATTCTTACCCTTTGTTTCTTATCTTTTAACCAGTTACCAATCCATGAGAAGACCTTCCCTCTTATCCCATGACTGTTTACTTTGCTTAAGACCCTTTAGTGAGGGACCTTGTTGAAGGCTTTCTGAAAATCGAAGTACACTATATCTACTGGATCCCCCTTGTCCACATGCTTGTTGACCCCCTCAAAGAATTCGAGTAGATTGGTGAGGCATGATTTCTCTTTACAAAAACCATGTTGACTGTTCCCCAACAAATTATGTTCATATATGTGACTGACAATTTTGTTCTTTACTACAGTTTCAAACAGTTTGCCCGGTACTGAAGTCAGGCTTGCTGGCCTATAATTGCCGGGATCAGCTCTGGAGCCCTTTTTAAAATTGGCATCACATTAGTTATCCTCCTGTCATTTGGTACAGAAGCTGATTTAAATGATAGGTTACAGACCACGGTTAGTAGTTCTGCAATTTCACATTTGAGTTCCTTCAGAACTCTTGGGTGAATACCATCTGGTCCTGGTGACTTCTTATTGTTTATCAATTTGTTTCAAAACCTCCTCTAATGACACCTCTATCGGGGACATTTTCTCAGATTTGTCTCCTAAAAAGAATGGCTCAGATTTGGGAATCTCCCTCACATCCTCAGCCATGAAGACCGATGCAAAGAATTAATTTAGTTTCTGCACAATGGCCTTATCATCCCTGAGTGCTCCTTTAGCATCTCGATTGTCCAGTGGCCCCACTGGTTGTTTAGCAGGCTTCTTGCTTCTGATGTACTTAAATTTTTTTTTTTGCTATTACTTTTTGAGTCTTTGGCTAGCTGTTCTTCAAATTCTTTTTTGGCTTTCCTAATTATATTTTTCCACTTCATATGCCAGAGTTTATGCTCCTTTCTATTTTCCTCACTAGGATTTAATTTTTACTTTTTAAAGGATGTTTTTTGTCTCTCACTGCTTCTTTTGCATCGTTGTTTAGCCATGGTGGCATTTTTTTGGCTCTCTTACTACGTTTTTTAATTTGGGGTATACATTTAAGTTGAACCTCTATTATAGTGTCTTAAAAAAGTTTCCATGCAGCTTGCAGTGATTTCACTTTTTGGTGTTGTACCTTTTAATTTCTGTTTCACTAACTTCCTCATTTTTCTGTAGTCCCCCTTTCTGAAATTAAGTGCTACAGTGTTGGGCTGCTATGGTGTTTTCCCTGCCACAAGGATGTTAAATTTAATTATATTATGGTCACTATTATCAAGCGGTCCAGCTATATTCACCTCTTGGACCAGATCCTGTGCTCTACTTAGGACTAAATCAAGAATTGTCTCTCCTCTTGTGGGTTCCAAGAAGCAGTCATTTAAGGTGTCAAGAAACTTTCTCTCTGCATTCCATCCTGAGGTGACATGAACCAGTCAATATGGGGATAGTTGAAATACCCCATAATTACTTTGTTTATTTTAATAGCCCCTCTAATCTCCCTGAGTATTTCACAGTCACTGTCACCATCCTGGTTAGGTGGTTGGTAATATACCCCTACTGCTATAGTGTTATCATTAGAGCATGGAATTACTATCCATAAAGATTCTGTGGTACAGTTTGGTTCATTTAAGATTTTTACTTCATTTGATTCTATTCTTTTTTTCACATATAGTGCTACTCCCCCACCAGCACAATGTGTTCTGTCCTTCTGATATATTTTATACCCTGGTATTACTGTGTCCCATTGATTATCCTCATTCCACCAAGAACCTTAATACTCTTAATCTTAAAATTCGTAGCAGAATAACTAAGCAGGAGGTTAGGAGATAGACATGGAAATCAGTAAGAGTTCTCTTGAAAATGGAAGATACCCCTATAAGATACATCTTACAAAAGACAGAACCAACACATTCACTATTCAAATGGTCTGTGGGATGGTAGAGTAAGTCAACTTATTCAATTAACAAAATAAAATATTCTTTCACAAAATGACCTTTTCCACCACACACATCAAAATGTCATACAACTAAAGAAAGTTCCCTGGCCCAGCCCCTTCCTTCAAAAAGACAAAAGCAAATCCAGGATACAAAAAAATATACATCAAAACCCAGTTTAACTGATCTAGAATGGTAAAGAAGTGTTAATTATCATTATTATTATTTATATTATGGTAATATCTACAAACATCAACCAAGATAGAGACTTCATTGTGCTAGGCTCCATAAAAACACTTAGTAAGAGATAGTCATTGCTCTATTTGGACTGTAAACTCTTCAGACAAGCCAGACAAGATTTAGGAGAAAGACAGAGAACGGAGGGAAAGATTAAGTACAAGACCACACATGACGCTTGTGGAGAGCCAGGAACTGAACCCAGATCCGCTGCGTCCCAGTTCATTGTATTAACTACAAATCTAGCATGCATGAGTTTGTGCGTCTCTCTGCATGCATGCATGTTTTGTTTTCCTAAATCTGGATTTAGAAAATACATATTTTGCTCTTTGTGGAAGGGAAAACACATCAGAGAGGATACTATTTTCACAGAGTTCCCTGCCTTAACCTTGAGCTTCCAGCTGGTGCAGAGATGAGCAGATATGGTTTATCACCCAACCCTTTACATATGTACAAGACTTGTGCAGGGAGCCTTCCACGTGGTTTTTCAATATGGACTGTCTTAAAGTAATTCACAAGATTTGCAAACTAGTCTCCTCAAATGGGACATCATTGTACTATATTATGTTTGCAAAAAGAAAAGGAGTACTTGTGGCACCTTAGAGACTAACCAATTTATTTGAGCATGAGCTTTCGTGAGCTACAGCTCACTTCATCGGATGCATACCGTGGAAACTGCAGCAGACTTTATATATACACAGAGAATATGAAACAATACCTCCTCCCACCCCACTGTCCTGCTGGTATTAGCTTATCTAAAGTGATCATCAGGTTAGGCCATTTCCAGCACAAATCCAGGTTTTCTCACCCTCCACCCCCCCACACAAATTCACTCTCACATTTGGGGACAATGTATACCTTCAGATCAGCGGCACTGCTATGGGTACCCGCATGGCCCCACAGTATGCCAACATTTTTATGGCTGATTTAGAACGCTTCCTCAGCTCTCGTCCCCTAAAGCCCCTACTCTACTTGCGCTATATTGATGACATCTTCATCATCTGGACCCATGGAAAAGAAGCCCTTGAGGAATTCCACCATGATTTCAACAATTTCCATCCCACCACCAACCTCAGCCTGGTCCAGTCCACACAAGAGATCCACTTCCTGGACACTACAGTGCTAATAAACAATGGTCACATAAACACCACCCTATACCGGAAACCTACTGACCGCTATTCCTACCTGCATGCCTCCAGCTTTCACCCTGACCACACCACACGATCCATCGTCTACAGCCAAGCTCTGCGATACAACCGCATTTGCTCCAACCCCTCAGACAGAGACAAACACCTACAAGATCTCTGTCAAGGTTTCTTACAACTACAATACCCACCTGCAGAAGTAAAGAAACAGATTGATAGAGCCAGAAGAGTTCCCAGAAGTTACCTACTACAGGACAGGCCTAACAAAGAAAATAACAGAACGCCACTAGCCGTCACCTTCAGCCCCCAACTAAAACCCCTCCAACGCATTATTAAGGATCTACAACCTATCCTAAAGGATGACCCAACACTCTCACAAATCTTGGGAGACAGGCCAGTCCTTGCCTACAGACAGCCCCGCAACCTGAAGCAAATACTCACCAACAACCACATACCACACAACAGAACCACTAACCCAGGAACTTATCCTTGCAACAAAGCCCGTTGCCAATTGTGCCCACATATCTATTCAGGGGACACCATCACAGGGCCTAATAACATCAGCCACACTATCAGAGGCTCGTTCACCTGCACATCCACCAATGTGATATATGCCATCATGTGCCAGCAATGCCCCTCTGCCATGTACATTGGTCAAACTGGACAGTCTCTACGTAAAAGAATAAATGGACACAAATCAGATGTCAAGAATTATAACATTCATAAACCAGTCGGAGAACACTTCAATCTCTCTAGTCACGCAATCACAGACATGAAGGTCGCTATCTTAAAACAAAAAAACTTCAAATCCAGACTCCAGCGAGAAACTGCTGAATTGGAATTCATTTGCAAATTGGATACTATTAATTTAGGCTTAAATAGAGACTGGGAGTGGCTAAGTCATTATGCAAGGTAGCCTATTTCCTCTTGTTTTTTCCTACCCCCCCCCGCCCCAGATGTTCTGGTTTAACTTGGATTTAAACTTGGAGAGTGGTCAGTTTGGATGAGCTATTACCAGCAGGAGAGTGAGTTTGTGTGTGTATGGGGGTGGGTTTTTGGAGGGGGTGAGGGAGTGAGAGAACCTGGATTTGTGCAGGAAATGGCCTAACTTGATTATCATGCACATTGTGTAAAGAGTTGTCACTTTGGATGGGCTATCACCAGCAGGAGAGTGAATTTGTGTGGGGGTGTGGAGGGTGAGAAAACCTGGATTTGTGCTGGAAATGGCCTAACCTGATGATCACTTTAGATAAGCTATTACCAGCAGGACAGTGGGGTGGGAGGAGGTATTGTTTCATATTCTCTGTGTATATATAAAGTCTGCTGCAGTTTCCACGGTATGCATCCAATGAAGTGAGCTGTAGCTCACGAAAGCTCATGCTCAAATAAATTGGTTAGTCTCTAAGGTGCCACAAGTACTCCTTTTCTTTTTGCGAATACAGACTAACACGGCTGTTACTCTGAAACCTATATTATGTTTGTAATCCACTAAATTTAAAAAATGCATTTCATTGTAATTTAACTAAACCACAAAAATTATTTGCAGAAAAATATATATTTGAATGGATTGAACACCAACATAATTGAAGAAGATAAAGCTGTAATGGAAACACAGAAGTGAAAACCAGATACATTAATTTCAAAGAAATATTAGATGGACAAATGAACAAACTATGTTTCTTCATGAGTAACATTTTGTTTCAGTAAACTTGTTTGTTTTTTCCCCACATCAGCAATATATACCTCAGTCACACAGAACTAGCTACCTCTTGGGGTAACAGCATAAAATATACTCTATTCAAAGACAATCCACTGAACATATATTGATGGAAACATCAGAACAAGCTACAATTTTCATCTTACTATCTCAAAGATATAGTTGAAAACATTGCGCCTGTTTTTAAAAGCTACATCCATATACACTATTTATAGTGTGAAGGGGTTATTCAAGTAATTGGGAGTACTTAACTAACAGTGGACTTTGGGAGACACCAATCCACATCTGAGCTTCCTGGGAATGTTCAAACTAACATGTGAACAAAAAGCTGAAACATTCATAGACATATGACTTGCTCAGGGACTAGAGACCCCATCTTGTGGCTGTAATGTTGCACAAGAGAAAGACTATATAAGGCCCTGGAAACCCCTCCATTTTGTCTTGAAAGAAACTGGAACAAAGGACAGTAACTACGGGGGTATGAGTGATTGCTGGACCCAGATTAGGAAGGAGTCTAGTCTGTCAAAGAAGCTTATTGGAACATCTCTGAGGGTGAGATTTTACCTGCATTTAGTTTCCTACTGTATTAGGCTTAGACTTGCATATTTTATTTTATTTTGCTTGGTAACTTACTTTATTCTGTCTGTTATTACTTGGAACCACTTAAATTATATTTAATAAAAACACTTTTTACTTATTAATTAACCCAGAGTAAGTAATTAATTCCTGGGGGAGCAAACAGCTGTGCATATCTCTCTATCAGTGTTATAGAGGACGAACAATTTATGAATTTACCCTGTATAAGATTTATACAGAGTAAAACGGATTTATTTGGGGTTTGGATCCCATTGGGAACTGGGTATCTGGGTGCTGGAGACAGGAGCACTTCTTAAGCTGTTTTCAGTTAATCCTGCAGCTTTTGGGGGAAGTGTTTCAGACCTGGGTCTGTGTTTGTAGCAGGCTAGCGTATCTGGCACAAGAAGGCAGGGTACTGAAGTCCCAAACTGCCAGAGAAAACAGACTCAGAGGTAGTCCCAGCACATCAGGTGGCAGTCCCAAGGGGGTTTCTGTGATGCAACCCGTCACAGTTAAGAGTCCTGTTTTTGGTTTAGAGCACCAGTATTATTTTCCTATTCCTAGAAACATTTGCTTATTGTTGTGAATTTGAGAATAAATGCAACTACTTTGGATTGGGGATAACAGTTAATACTGAAATAGCAACTGTAGTGAAAAATGCCATAATCTTTTTATTTATTTTTTTAAATAAGAAATAGCATCACAACCAGAAATATCAACACCAGCAAAGAGGATGGATCTAGACTGTTCTTGTGGTACCAGATGACAGAATGAGGAGTAATGGTCTCAAGTTGCTGTGGGGGAGGTTTAGGTTGGATATTAGGAAAAACTTTTTCACTAGGAGGGTGGTGAAGCACTGGAATGGGTTACCTAGGGAGGTGGTGGAATCTCATTGGTTAGAGGTTTTTAAGGTCAGGCTTGACAAAGCCCTGGCTGGGATGATTTAGTTGGGGATTGGTCCTGCTTTAAGCAAGGAGTTGGACTAGATGATCTCCTGAGGTCCCTTCCAACCCTGATATTCTATGAAATAAACAAAACACACAACCACACTAATGACTACCATAACATACGTATTCAGTGTTTCTAGTATGAAGAAACACAAAGGACACTCTGTAATATAATGCTCAGTGTATTGGATAGCAAAAATTGAAGCTGTGTATGTATGGCCTGCTTTTGAGAAATATTGAGTGCCCCAAACTCCTCATGAATCAACGGGATATGCAGATGCTCAGCACCTCTGAGTATCAGGTTTCTAATTCTTTATTTAATGGTGTTCCAATGTATTCTAGAACATCTTCAGAAAGGTTCAGAAAGTGAGTTTTCCCCATCAGTGATAAACTGTATTTGGTAGAAAGCAGTAGTTTGAGATAATGTGTCTGCTTTTAAACCTCAGTAGGATTTTGCCATTGACTTTAGGATTTGGCCTGTTACATTTAACACAAATACACAAAGAACATACTTAAAAAAATTAGATCCAAAAAGATATGGTTTCAACATGAGCACATGTATTACAGTAAGAACCTGCTCTGAGAGGCCTAAATGCAAGCCCTACATAACACAAACTTCAGCAGTTTGCTGGAGCAGCCTCACTTTCACCTGTAAAGGTTTAAATGGATATGGCATCCATCCTTCCAAGGGTAAACTGTGGCTTCAGTTCCATTGCAGAAATGGGAATTGGTGGCCATTTTGGAGAAGGGCAAAGCTTTATGAGATTAAAGGTAGAAATCAGAAATTAATGAGAATTAAAAACTTTGCCTTTCACTAGGACCTCTCGCTAGGTCCTGACATCCAGGCTAAATCTTGCCAATTCTTTCTGCATAAGATCTCTGAGATATGGCCTTTCTTATCCATCTACACAGCTAAAACTCTCATTTAAGCACTCATTAGCCTGTGTCTCAATTACTGCAACCTCCTGCTCTCTGGCCTTGACAAATGCAATTTCCTCCCACTCATATCCACTTAGAATGTTGCTGCAAAGATCATTTTCCTATCCTGTTACTTTGACGATATCACACCCATGGACGGCAGGTATAATATGCCAGTGAAGGCTAAGCCTTCCCTGGTGCAGCTGCCACCGACATGCTGCCGGACATCAGATCCGCAGTGGCCATGCCCCTGTCCCTTCCCCAAGGCCCCCATCGTCTGCTGCTGCTGCTTCTGCCTGCCTGCCACTGCTTGCCGGGTCCCTCCTCTGCGGGGGCAGGGGAGTGAGGGGGGAACATGGTGAGCCAGCGGTGGGCGGGAGGGACTGGCGAGGGAGTGAGGTGGCTCCGTGTGCTGGGGCTGGCTAGGAGCAGCCCGGCCCAGTGCTTGGTGGGACTGGGGGCTCAGCCTGGTCAGCAGCTCAGGGAGGGGGGCGGCATGGCCAGGGCTGGCCTGGCAGCTCAGCCTGATGTGGCTGGGGTGGGGGGCAGCAGCTCAGCCCAGCATGGCCAGCGGCTTAGCCCAGTGTGGCCGGAGGCCAGGCGGCGATGGCTCAGCCTGGCGCTCAGCATGGCCGACGGCTCAGGGGCCTGGCGTGGCCCCGGCTGGCCCAGTGGCTCAGCCTAGCATTGCCGGCCTGGCAGGGTTGTGGTGGCTCAGCCCAGTGTGGCTAAGACCAGACCGGTGCTTTGGGAGGGGGGACGGCCCAGTCTGGCTGGGGTAGGCAGGCCGGGACTCTTACAGTTGCAGGGGGGGGCCCTCAGGGCTCCTTCTGTTATGGGGGGTTTGGGGCTCCAGCATGCAGGGGATGGGGCCTCAGGGGGATGGGGCATGTCCAGTGGGCTTGCCTCCCCAAAGCGGGGGTTCACCCACTGTCTGTGATTACACTCTTGTTTCAATCCCTCCACTGGCTCACCCTTCTCGATCACATCAAACTTTAGATGCTTGTTTGACTTTCAAGGCTTTTCAAAGTCAATCCCTACCCTATCTATCATCTCTCATTCCCTATCAAGATTTTTATGTCCACCTCCATTTAACCCATGATGCCAGTCTCCACTGCCTACTTGTTAAATTTTCAAACAACCAACTTTGTGCTTTCTCCCAGGCTGCCCAACACAGTTGGGAGGCACTCCCCATATGCAAAGTTACCTCATCGTCTATCTTGAAATCCCTCTTTAACACGCTCCTTTACTGTGATGCGTACAAAAGCTTAACAACGTTTAGTCTGGTTGGTGTGCAGAGATCACTGCCTATCACGTTGACCAATAGTATTACGGTGTTTACTTGTACACCTCCATCTGTTGTCTCTGGTCTTATACTTGTTAGCAACTTGAGGCAGAGGCTGTCTTTTTGTTCTGCCTTTTTTTCCTGTCTTTGTACAACACCTAGCATGATCCAACACCTGGTCCATGACTAGGCCTCCTTGGCACTACAGTAATACAAATAAATAGATAAATAATAGAAACATTCAGATGTTGTGAGACTTACATTAAAAATAATGCAAGTTGGCAATACTGAAACTTTAACTAAAATTCACAACATAGGAAATTTCAGGAATGGGGAAAGTCTGTCAGGCTCAAAATGCCTGGCTAAACAAATCAAGTACCACGTCCTTCCTCATCTACCCAGAAGAAGGGCAGCTCCTCACAATTCTCCCTCCATCCACATGAAAGATTTAAATGGAAAAAATACTTCTTTTTACATGATTTCACTGGAGTGTTAAAATTAAGGAAAGTTTTCTTTCCTTCACTGTTACTCTATCCTTCCATTGACTGCCAACCCCTTTAAAAAAAAAATACGTGGAAAATTAAAGGATGAAGCTGTATATTTTAAGGGGCATTATTTGGCAAGTTCCAAAGAAAAGCAGCATAAAAATATGCTAATAATGTCAAAAGTGGTTGAAAATCCCTAATTTAGGAGCCACAGTTAATTTACAGAAACAACAGAGCAGCAAAAAGAAAGAGTACATTTGATTCACAGGTGTTAATTGTAATAGGCTGTTACACTGTACTCATATAGCTTCTGGAATAATGATATTTGTTCAATCTGTTGAGAATTATAAAAATGTACTGCCAAGGTTCTGTAGCAGTTATCAATGGTTATTAATGACCTGGCAGGCTTTACATTGCCATATGGCATATGAGAGTCTGGAAGTGACTGTTGGGATCCTTAGTCAATAAGAGCTGAGAGCTTCAGTGAGATAACATTTTGAAGCTTTCAGGAGGAAAGGAAAGAGGGGGAACAAGGAAGATGGGTTTAATGAACACCATATTCTAGAAACACTGACACTGGATTTCTGAAAGGGGTACAATAGTGCAGAGGTTCTCAACCAGAGGGTTGGGTCCCAAAATTGGGTCACCAGAATGTTTCAAAGGGTCACAGGTGGCTCCTGTCCCAAAGGCCTGGCTGGGCTTGCCTCCCTGCAACCTCCAGGGTCCCAGCACCACTCAGGTTTGGAGTCTGGTTAGGCCAAATTTGAGTGAGTGGCACTGCAACCTCATGAGTCAGGTCACAACTCCACTTACACAAATTTGGTTCAGCAAGGAAGGCAGGGGTGAATGGCGCTGCAACCCTGGAGTTTGCAATGCCCGGAGTGGAGAGCCAAGCCCAGCCAGCCTCACAGCACAAGAGCTTGGGTGGCTCAGGCAGGTGATGCTAGGAGGTGGGGCTTGGTAGGGGAGCACCACCTCCACCCTCTGATGAACCTCAGCAGGCCACCCAGGCTGTCTTGGTTGGAGGGGTGGGACAACTAAAAAATTGGGGGCCCCTCCCCCCATGTCACCTCTGGTGGCGGGCACAAAATATGATTGCTCACCCCCGGAGCTAAAATGCCTAGTTACAGTTCTGCCCCATGGCCTCCACCCCAAGACTATTTACTGAGTTGTGACGGGCCATAAACATTTACAAATGGGTCCTGAGCCCCAGAAGGTTGAGAACCACTGCATTAGTGTATCTACACTACAGATTAGAATCCCTTGTATCTCACATTTTTGGAAAATGCTAGAATTCAGCAGCTGATGTTATTCTCCATTGGTATGGTACAGAAAGAGCACAACAGAATGGATAAGCTACTATAGGGCTGTTTAGGTGCAATAGATGTTTACATTACATTATTTTCATGCTCCCTGCTGGACTATGTAGATGAGTCCTGCCACCTGCCTGTTGCTAGAAATAATCAATATTAAAAAATTGTCAAAAATTAATTTAACTATGAAATACAGCAAAAAATAATGTACAGTGACTATTTCTAGTCCTACAGTATATATTGTCATCTCAGACTGAATTAGACAGGAAACTGAAAGGCAAATGTGTTGGGAAGTTTAACTATTACTGTAAAAAATATGGCTGTGATAATTTTGTGACTTGTTTTGTTTCTGTTATTGTGACTGGGATAGTGTAAAATGAAATGTGTGGTGTACTGGCTAGAAAAATAGGATAATGCATGTTATCACAGGACTTGTACGTCAGCGTAAGTATTTCCAACGTATCATGCAAAATACTTGTTATCCAAATTCCTTCTGTGCAGCAGTATGCATAATGAAGACTGCAACTATTCAGCATTGCTGAAACAGTAAAATACTCCCTATTGCTATTAATTGTAACTGGATAAAATGCATATGAAATTACACATGAAGCTCAGTTTTTATTTTTAACACATTATCACTGTGGGGTAAATTTTCACAGCATTGGATGAAGTTATTGTTGAACAATTCCAATTGAAGTCAATGGGTGTCACATGACTAAAAATTCCAAAGAAAGCTTTGAAAAATTATCTTTAGCTGTTAACTAGGTACAAAGAAAATATCAAAAGAAAACATGTACCGCTTGTCTATATATATCTATATTAAACTCATATTCACAAACATTTAATAGAAGCATATAGACACATCCTGCATTGTAAACAACAGTGACGTCTAAACATTTATCATATATATATATATACATACATTTGTCAGTTATTTATCTAGCTGCAGATATACTTCCAAACTATCAAATTTAAGTCTACCTACAGCATTACTGAGTTTACTAGTAAACTGAGCCTGCAGTATCTCAGATATGTACACTTTCATTCAAAAAGCATCTGGGTATTATCCTACCTCTATACATTGAAAATACAATACCAATTATAGCAAGATTTCAGGTTAATTTCAGAAGATAAAAGCCATTTTATATTGAATATTTTAAAATATACAAATTGTTTAAATACCTATTGTGAATTAATTCATTTTAGTCTAAGGCAGCTAACAAACACAACTGTATTTGAATTTTTTTTTAAAAATTCGTTATTAAAAAATAAGAACCTAAACTCTGGAGTAGTTGTATTATTAAAAGTTGTTTGAGAAGGTGCGTTATGAGCCTTCTTCTATTTCTCAGACCTGTTTATTTCCAGACTTATTTGGCCGGGAGTTGCCAACTCTCAAAACTTTCTTGCAAGTTTTATGATATTTGGTGTTTTTCTTGAAACCCAAGCTCCTGGAGTCATGTGGTTTTCTGAGAATTTCAGTTTTCATTAAAAAAAAAAAAAGTTTCTAGCTCTCATGGCTACAGAGAAAAGCTTGGATATATTGCTCAAGTATACCGTAAAGGTTAGAAAATCAGAAGGCAAATTAAAATAACCTCAAATTTATTATTTAAAAAAGCTCATGGTTTTTAAGTTTATCTTGTGGTTTTGGTGGGCCTGCCTCTGACTCATGAGTTTTGGACACTTGAGATGGGTAATAATGTTGGCCAGTTCTCTCTAGATGTCAGAAGTGCCACAAAATTTGGCTGAAAGGGTTCTTGGGCTCTTTTGACGAAGACTGGTTTGTAAATGACTGAATGTGGAGGTTACACTATGAGAAAGAAAAGGAAAGGTTGCCATAGAGCTTATAGGCAGAGGTAAATTTTAAGAATGGGAGATTTAACTGTATGGTGCCCACTAACATTAATAGGAGTCATGCAACTATATCCCTGAATGTTCTACTATACATCTAAACCTATAAAAAGTCTCTACATTGCCTTCCCTATGTACCTTTAGTACACCATTGAAGAAATGGAGTATTACACTTCTATACTCCTATTTAATATTAACATAGAATCATAGGACTGGAAAGGACCTCAAGAGGTCATCTAGTCCAGTCCCCTATACTCATGACAGGACTAAGTATTATATGGTGGACATATAACATGTATGGTGGACTGTTATTTACATCTTTAAGTTCCCTCCAAGCATAGTTATAACTCCCAAACAAAACACTTCATTAAAAACAGTCTAAGTTGCTCAAGTGTGCACACCACCACTTTACATGCAATCATGCTCACCCAACACATGAAACATACCACAAGGTGGAAAAATTTAAAAATAAGAAAAGCTTATCAGACCCAAATTGAGGTCTACATTCAGACATTTAAGTACAAAACAGGGATTTTAATACCAAGTTAAGGCCAAATTCCAATGCAACAAACCTTCACTACAGACTGGTTATCAGTGCCTCCAGGACGATGACTCAGCAAGATTGCTTAGAATTCTGTTCTATCTTCTAGCTGCAAGACCCCAATAAGCTATTCCAGAATCCCTATCTGCAGTGAATCACAGCTGAACAGCTATATAATTTGTAGTACTTACCCCTGAAGTGCTTTTTCTCCAAACCAATCTCCTTTCCCTAAAGTGCGGAGAAAGATTGGCTCTTCACTGGGTGAATCTTCACGAGTAACATTTACCTGTGGAAAAGAAAAAAACCAAAATGTTTTATTAATAAAACCTACTCATTTGGGAATGTATGAGTCATCTGATGGCATTTTCAATTAATAACCGATTCAGGTTCCTATCTGGTTAACTTGATAATTCCTGTATCCTGAACTTCCTTAGAGCCTTGCCAATCACCATTTTAGATCTATGTAATCAAGCGTACTACTATGGCCAGTTCCCCAAACAAGCCTCTTAGGCCATTCATGGAAATGTATAATTACTTTTTATTGGGGTATGTATTATTCTTGAAAATACTAATATGAATCGTGCCCTCTCATTTATTTTTGCGTTTGAGGCCCCAATCTGGCAATTGACTGTGTGAGCACAGGGGTCTGTTTGTATGGAGTCAGCTCTAGAACTGGAGGTCCAAATCTTTTATATTACAAGATGGACTTATTATATGGGCTTCTTTTTACAGAGTTCTAGGTTATTCTGTTCTGCACCATTCACTAATCAGGAAACCAGTCTACAAGCTGAAATGAAGAGAGAACATTACAGAATGAAAACCCTTCCTCTTTGAATCATTGAATGCAATGAAAGGACACAGTCATGGACCCCAAATGCTAGCTGGAGCAGAAATAAAGAACTTCCATGTATTTTTGATTTAAAAAATGAAGATAAAAAGCAATATAATAAAATTAAAAATTGCAAATGTGGCTTAACAGCCTTTAACCACCTTTGCCAATTTAATGAATGAAAAGTGGCAGTCTGCAGCTGTGCCTTGACATTTTTTTGCTGTGAAAAAGAAAAGCAGGTTTTGCAGATGAAAAGTTGATTTCCAGCCCAACTGAAAAATGATGCATAGTGTGAGCCTGATGTAGGCACAGATTAAAAATATATATATGGGCAATACACAATGGTTGGAGGTCTTCACAGCCATAGGAGATGGAGTTCCAGCACTGGAGGTGCTAATTCTTTTTAATTTTTCTTCTAATATCTTCTAATTGCTCTTCTGAAGACCATTCTACTTTGCATTAAGATAGTAAGAAACCCTGATTTCCTTGTAGCTTGTTGTGTCTCCATGACAAATTGGTAAACTCCTAGCAACCACTGCAAGGCAAATCCTTTCTGGATATACCACTAGTATTAAGGATGATACAGCACACTCCATTAGTCCACCAAAGATTCAGAAACCCCTTGAAAAAGTGATAGGTAGATCTGGGATGTATATGACCCTCATATGAGAGGCAATTCTTTTCTTTGAACCTAGACTTAACTAGGGTGAACTCTGAATGTTTTAAAATGGTCAGATTGAGAGAGGATGCTGGGCCAGGTGCAACATCCAGTGCAATATATTTAGTGGGCAGAGGACAATGGCAACATTTCACCCTTAGATCAAATTTGCAAATCCCACTTGCATTTTGTGAAAATCTCAGGTTCTGCATATGCAAATTCACAAAGCATTTTGGGATTTCAAGCAGTTTAATTTAGCTCTGATATGGGGGATATGGAAAGCTTTCTAGTTTAATTTTGTTGTGAAAACCTAAAAAAAACCCATTTCCTCCACCGTCTACTGTCTCTTGTTATGGGTGCTCAACATAGTGGTTTTGAGTCATTAATGAGCACTCAGCCTACAATAAAGTTTTGCAGAGAGTTATCAAAGATCAGATGAGGGTAGGGAAAGCGTAACAGATTGGATAAAACTGTTTGTAGCAGATGGAAAAAAACTAAGTAAAGAAAGACTTAATACATTTTAATCTGTTTCTCTGTGATCCTCTGTGTGTCCTAGAAAAGAAATGCCAAGGGATCACAGTTTAAAGTGATGATACACATTAATCACCAGATAATATGGCACCAATAATGCACCTATTACATTTGTGACATTGATTTTTACAGGAAAAATGGCATGCTACAGCACAGCATGGCACATGATTTCACTCTACTGACTGAGCACTGAACGGTGCCAGACTATCAGCATGTGGTGAGCAGAAGAGTGCAAACTATTGATAGTAAACAATTTATTCACCTTGCAGGATCCCAGCAGCAGGGCTTCAGCCTGAGCCTAGACATCTACATTGCAATTAAGCAGCCCCTTATCCCAAGCCCAGCAAACCAGAGTCCGCTAGCATGGGCCGGTCGCAGGTTTCTAATTGCAGTGTAGATATACCTTGGGAGACCAAAGGAGTAATTTGTGAGAGGAGCTACGCTGCCAGGATTAAGGAATTTTTAGGACCTTTCTTGTTCAGTTCTGTCAGGTTTTGCCCAAGATATCACTGCTGGACACACTGAGCTATATGAATATCAGAAATTGGAAACAGCTTTATAACTAATGGTCTTCTAAATATTCAAACCAATTAATTGCATGCAGCATGTACATGCCCAGGCACGTGGGCTGCAGTCAGATCCTTGTTTGATTTATTTAACTGTCTGACCCAGGGTTCAGTTTGGGATGTTGGGTGGCCATGTCTGTGCAAGGTATGGTCATATACTATAATCCATCTTATTTAACTGTTTGAGTGCCAGGGCTCTGGCGGTGAGTCCTGGGAACTCAGGCCTGTGCTGTGTTGTTGTCATGGCACCATTCCCATATAAAGCAGAGATTTCATATACTTGCCAAAGGCATTTATTAAATTTACTGATCTCCAGTTTCGCCATCCATCACCTTTCACCACAGTCCTCTCTGGAAATCTGTAGTAGTGAGGTGGATGTGCACACTAATAGTTAAATAGGGCACAGTGGGAATCCCTGTAACAGCCTCCATCTCAAGTCTCTGGTCAAGGGCCTGAGGCAAATTTCAGCAAGCACTGTTTTATTTCAACTGCCTTGGCTGCCCATCAGCTCTCACAGTCAACATGGGAATAAGCAATAAAGGGAAAAGGGAGTCTGCCAAAAAAACATTTAGACCCCATGTAGATATCCACCATAACATTGTGGCATTGCTGTTAGTGGCAGACCATGACAATTGGGTGCACAGAAATATTAGTCTATTTTGCACACTGACTGGTAAATCTGCCAATCAGGGATCTGGGGACTCTTCTGAGTACAGAGGATAGGGTGCAACCTGTTTCGAGTAGAGGAGGATACAGATTAGGCCAGTGTTTCTGGAAAGGAATGTTCATGTGGGGATCATTTGTGTCATGGTTTTCCTTCTTCAGAGAGGTAAGGAAAAGATTATGATGGGATCAGTTACTCCTGATCAGAAGAAGCTGGAAAAGCTTGAGAGTATTATGAAAGATACAGGGATGGGGTGGGAAGGGGGAGGAGTACAGGAGAAGGAGGGGGAGGATAACATAAAGGAACTTTCTGAGGCTTCATAATAAATGCACACCCCATAATGTACTCCATTTAGAAAACCTGCCAATGATTGACTTATTCACATGGAAAATACACACAGCTTTTTTTCCCTCTAGTGAACATTTGACTTCAGCTGTTTGATAAATATGGGTTATAGAGACAGAGAGAATGTGAGCAAGACAGAGTATTAGCTTCAGTACTTGTGAGCTGGCAATGTCACACGCTCTCTCAGAAGACATCCCTGTACGTGTGGCAGTCATGTCAGAACTAACTAAACTACTCTCTCTTTTCTTCCCCAATATCTGGGCTTTTTTGTTGCCTTTCATAATAAATTGCCTGTATTAACCTGTGACTTTGTGCAAATATAAGAACGGTAAAAAGAAGGTTGGGATTGACCCCACCAATTTATCTGTCCCCTTTTGTTTAGTTTTATCTGTGTTTCAGTATGTATTCTCTGCAGCGGGAAATTGCAGTGCCTTCCCTTGAACATCTGCATCCTGCTGTGGTAAGGAGCAATGTGTTTGCCAAGCTTAACACCAAATAAAATGGAATTTGCAACTGTCAAAAAAGGATTGTCTAAAGCTACCAAGATTGTGAAAGAAAACTAAGAGGTTTAAAGCATTTCCCCCCTTGTAACTTGCTGAGTAGAGGCTAAGGCATCAAAGAAGGCACCAAATTTTAGAAATTTCAATAGAAATATGGTACAATATATTTTATTTTAGTTCAGAAAGACAGCTTAGCAGTTCTGTGGGTCCCCATGATTTAAATCTTAACAAAAAAATAAGTGTTCAGTCAGTGTTTACTTGTTCTATCCATCTATGGTATATACATATAGGTGCTACAGCAATACAAATAATAAATTATTATTATTATATTTAGAGCAAGGGATTAAAATATGTATTTATGGATCACATCTAGCCCAACTTTGCACTGACTAAATGAAACTCAATAGTAGTTGTTATGTCTCATTCCTAGAAGGCATATATCCATGTTACAAGACCTACCAACATAACTGGCACCCATGTTGGCAGTCTTAGATGATGTCTATACTAGAAATGCTGTAAATAAAGTCTTGATATTGCTAGTCATGCAACCAAGGTGGCTTAACAACTTTTTTCATGAACCAAAAAGTGTTCATTGTGAGTACGTGTAAAACAGTGTGTGAGATCTGCCTCTGGGGTGTGTGTGGATTTTTTCTCCCCAACTGACACTGTGCCAAGAAGTTTAATTAAATGTGAAATGTTCTAACATTTGTGGCCCTGCAAGAAAAGGATTGATTGACACTGCATTCCCAGAGTTACACCATCATTGTACGTGACATTTGCTTTGAAAGGGGTGACAACAACTTACCTTTCCTTTGCTGATTATAAAGAAAGTGTCCCCTCGAGCCCCTTGCCTGATAATGTACTCTCCATTTTCATAATGCGTCTGTGGAAAAATTAACAAGAACAAAAGGAATCAGGCTGTCACTCAGTTTGTAGTCCAGCAGTTTCACAAGATAACTCTTAGGGAGGCAGTAAGCCTGAATGAGTTTTATCCAAGCCTGTCATCTGTCACGAGTTAAGAATTACCCTATGTCAAGAAATATAACAGTGAAAAATAAATCATTTTGTCTTGTCCATTTTTCTTATTATTTTGTTAGTGCCAGCTTTTGTCTGGATGCCTTATCCTCAGTCCTCAATCCATGTATCCTAATGGAACAAGACATAGGAATTTTTCTGAAGAGCATCCAGTACAAACCAAAACTATGGTAATAAACTGCTTGTAACAGTGGTCCTTTTCCAAATATTTTCATTTATGTTTGTGGTGTTCATCTTATTTTATACTCTTGTTATCAGTGGCTTTATTTAGGAGTTATTTTTACTTAAAATAAGTTTTATTATTAATCTTGATTTGTTCCCCTGGTTTATATTAAAATTAACTGATAATATTCTGTCCTATCCAGTCAGAGTGAGTGTCGAAAAATGGGCTAGATGAAATTCCTTGTATTACACCAATCAATGTAATTTTGGTGAATTTAGACAAAAAAAATAAAATGTTCCAAGCTAAGTCCTTAAATCCATATTTAGGCTTCTAAATAACTGGTATGATTTTCAAAGGTGTTGGGTGTCAGCAGATCAATAACAGGCAAATGCAGAGGTAAGTCAACTTAAAGCATCCCACCTAAAATTTTGACCTAGATTTCCCACAGGTTAAATAAATGGTGGTGGCCTTATCAGGCTTTTGTGGTGAATGAGCCTAGGACTTTTCAGCTTGGAAAAGAGGAGACTAAGGGGGGATATGATAGAGGTATATAAAATCATGAAAAGAAAAGGAGTACTTGTGGCACCTTAGAGACTAACCAATTTATTTGAGCATAAGCTTTCGTGAGCTACAGCTCCGATGAAGTGAGCTGTAGCTCACAAAAGCTTATGTTCAAATAAATTGGTTGGTCTCTAAGGTGCCACAAGTACTCCTTTTCTTTTTGCGAATACAGACTAACACGGCTGCTACTCTGAAACCTGTCATAAAATCATGACAGGTGTGAAGAAAGTGAATAAGGAAAAGTTATTTACTTGTTCCCATAACATAAGAACTAGGGGCCACCAAATGAAAGTAATGGGCAGCAGGTTTAAAACAAATAAAAGGAAGTTCTTCTTCACACAGCGCCCGTCAACCTGTGGAATTCCTTGCCTGAGGAGGTTGTGAAGTCTAGGACTATAACAGGATTTAAAAGAGAACTAGATAAATTCATGGAGGTTAAGTCCATTAATGGTTATTAGCCAGGATGGGTAAGGAATGGTGTCCCTAGCCTCTGTTTGTCAGAGGGTGGAGATGGATGGCAGGGGAGAGATCACTTGATCATTACCTGTTAGGTTCATGCCCTTTGGGGCATCTGGCATTGGCCACTGTCGGCAGACTGGATACTGGGCTGGATGGACCTTTGGTCTGACCCAGTGTGGCCATTCTTATGTTCTTAATGCAGTACTGATTACTGTATTCAGACCTCTTGTGCTCCCCCAGATAGCAATATGAACCTTTGAAACACTAAGTTCTAGTGAACGTGTTATTTGAAGACTGCAGCAAGGCCCAGCAAAGACTGACAAATCTGCTGTGTTCTCAAAGTAGTATATCAGCAGAAGGATAGGTGGAAAAGACCTTGACTCAAAATGAAGGAATTTATTTGAACTAATCTGAACCTTCAAAATGAGCTGAGGTTTGGAACTATGCTTATTTTTTCCAAATCAGTTTGTTGATCTATCATTTTCACTCTCAGTCTTTTTGGTCTCCCTTGAACTCAGGTAACAACACTCTACAATGAAAAGATATTTTAGGATTCATGTAAAATACTGAATATAGCTAAAAAAAATCTTTGTTGTGGAAGCACTTGATTTAGGAGCAAATAAATATAAAGTAAAATAGCTCTGTGGTAGGAGAGGCAAGTATTCATGTCTAATTAAACAATAATTCAATTGACAAAGATATTTTATTCCTAAAAAGCAATTAGTTTGAGTCTACAGAGGTTTGTACAATGTTTGCATTGATTGATCATGACAAAAATGTTAGAGAAAACTGAAAATGTTAGCATCAGAAGGTAACTCTAGTTTCTGAATATCCGTTACAATCTAAAGAAAAAATATAATCAAAGAGACATTAATTTATGGTGAGTCACCAATGCTGAATAATTCTCATGACTCTTCAGGAAGGGAAACTCCATGGAAATATTACTCTGGCTGCTGTGCAGAAGGCCCTGACTTCTGGTGAGTCTCTCATGAGCCTCTGGATTTGGGAGCAGAACTCCCTTCTTGCCCCCCATGTGGCAAAGTTGGAAGAGCCACAATGTTCAAGTGGAATCCCTGAAACTCTGCAAGAACAAACTTAGGAGCTTCCGGTCCCTGACACAGCTTGATGATAGGGATTTTGAGTTCATAAAGTTTTGCGTGAACAACCTGAAACCCTTGAAGGGGCCAATTTTATAAAGTGCTGAGCATTATTCTCTGAAAATCTAACCCTTTCATGGTGCCTCAAGAGAGGCACCCAAAAATTGAGGAATATCACTAGTCACTGAAAATGCTCGGCAGAAAGTTTCCAGAACTTCTGGATGGGAAGTTAATCTTCACAATGCAACTGGTGCACTGGATCCCTGTTAAAATCTGTGGACAGAAAGACAAACAAAAGTACCAAGAGAGATGTGATATTTCCTCAGCCTTTGAAAGGTGGTGGTGAAAGGTGACTGAGATAAATAATCACAGGACATCTAAACATGTAAGCAAATTGATTTTTTCTAAAAGAGACTTTTACCTGCCTCAAAGAAATATCTCTCTGCTAAGCAATGCTTAGGTGACATTCTCGTACCACAGAGGGTACTAAACAATTGCATTTAATCCTAATGTTTCCTATTTATTGTGATCTTCCTATCTGCCTCCAATCCTTCAGCTGTCTATTGATCATATACCTTCAAACTCCTATCCCCCCTTGCTCCCTCTCTTATCCCCTCATTGTCAACAAATCTCACTGTTTCTATGCTCTCTGTCATTTGTCCAATATTTTCTTGCCATTCTGAGTGCATCATATTCATTTTAGAAGTCTGACAAACATCTTAAACTCAATATGACAAAAGCTAAACTTAAACTTTCCTCCCAAGCTCTTTTGTTTCACTCCTTTTTAATAAACAAAATAAATAACATAACAACAACAACCACCTCTGAAAAATGTTTTCATCCATAGATTTCAAAATGCTCTAGAAAAGAGGTCAATATCATTATCCCCATTTTACAGATGGGGAAACTGAAGCACAAGGCAGTGACGTGAATTGTCCAGGGTCACCCAGCAGGCCAGTGGCAGAGCTGGACATAGATCCCAGAACTTTTGAGTCCTAATCCTGTGCTCTATTCACCAGGACACACTGCCTCTGCATCAACCTCCCCATTATCAAGACTCACAAGCTAGTTGTCATATTTGACTCCTCCCTATTAATTACCCCCCACATTCAGGCTTTCTCCAAATCCTGTCTCTTCAGGCTCTCTAAAATCTCCCTTACTCTCCCTCTCATCTGCTGAAACATAACTGTCTCTTGCCTTCTTTACTATATCATCTTTTTTTTGCAACCTTCGAAGCACTTCAGTCTCTAGGGCATCCAAAACACTGTAGCTCTCTTTGCATCCTGATCATTGACTCCTCACTGAATTCCATCATTCACTGGCCTCCTATATCTTTCCAAATCAGTTTCAGTCTTGTTGTTTACAACCTTAGGCTTCTACATAGCATTCATGCTGCTTAATCTCATCCTTTTTTTCTCTCTCTCCAGACATATGCTCTCCCTATAATTTCTTTAGTCTTCTCCTCTCACGCTTGACTCCATGTCTTTTTCACACTACACTACCCAAGAATCCGCTAACTCTTTCTCAGAATTTCCCACTTCCTATCATTAATCAACTCTGCTCATTCTCATGCTTCATCTTTTTAATTTTACTGTTTCCATTTATTTCGACTATATGCTCCTTGGTGCAAGAATCTGTGCAAAGTGCCATGCTCCCCATAATGCTATATAAAAGAATAGAACTAATAACAATCTTCCTCGCCTTTCTTGTTTGTCAGGCAAGTTAAAGATGGTAATATTTGCTCAACACGTATATGGGAGTATTATTCAACATGACTTGAATTAACCAACAAAACACTTTTTATAGCTGGTTCATATGTGAAAAACCAACCCACAGACAGTATAGAAACAATATTCTGAATGAAAGAGTACGAAAATAAAGTTCTGAAAGTTTTAATGGTAACAGATGTAGAAGCAATGAAGTCTGAATTAAAAAAACTGAAATAAAAAAGAGGAAGGCGAACAAGCAGGTTTAATGAGGTTGTTATGTCCTAGTCACGAGCTAAGCAGATAAGAGACATAGCCAACTTACATTTCTGCTGGGATTGTTATTTGTCTACACTTGCACTAAAGGACCTAATTTTTAACGGGTCTTCTCTAGTAAAAATTTTAGAGAGTCTATTTGGAAAGGGGGCCTTTAAAAATAAACAAACATTCAGCATTTATAGAATTCTTTCTTATCTTCAAAGCCCATTACACACATTAAGTAAAAATCCCAAAACACCAGTATGAGGTATGTAAATAAGTATTAATATCCACATTTTATGGTTGGAAAATTGAAGCATAATGGTTATCTGACTTGTCCAAGACCACAAATAGAGTCATCACCAGTCAGGATTAGAATTCCGAAGTGTTCGACTTCCAGACCCTGCCTGACTCCAGAAAAGAGTACTCTGCACTTTCACAAGAAAATTGGATCACACAGTAGCAGTATATCCATGATTGTATTTTTCAGAGGGCGCCACCCAGGGTGAAGAGAGCTAATTCACCCTCTTGTGTATATTTTTATGAAACCTGAGTGTTACTTAGGTGATTAAGGTATATCTCCTAGGAGGGAGAAGACTCCAAGACACACATTGATCAGAAAATGAATTTTAAAATGTTATTCAAGCAGGACTTAGAAAGTAAATACATAAAAACTGTTTTTTAACAACATGGGCCAATTTCTGCAAATAACCTTTATTCCTGAAGTAGTCCCAGTGACAAATGGAACTACCTGTGAGATCAAGCATTATTTGTTTGACTAAAGGTTTGGAGGATCAAGTTCAGGATTTAGGTATTTTCCCACATTATCTCTGTGAGGCCAAACTAGAGAGAGCATATGCATTCACGCAACACTTCTCCCACGCAATGTGTGAACACTCAGTCTCTACCTCCAGCCTACTATGTGCCTGTCGCTTCCTAACTCTAGGGAATCCAGTGCCACGGAGTGCTCTACAGAGAGTCTAGGAGAAAGAGGCCATAGTGCTCTGGAGGCAGATGATGTCCCTTCTTTCCACACAGAGAAAGTTAATTGGATTACACTGTATACTTGACGCACTACTTCCGGGAGCTAGATAGGAGGGAGTCAGCGCTGGAGTCCAGTTTAGCCAAGGAGCAGGAGAAAATAGAAATGTAGTCTGTTAAGGTTGGTTCTCTGGAGAACAGTACAGCAGCCAAGGCCCAAATAGCTGGGGAGATGAGCCACCGAAGTTAGCTACAAGCTTCCCCTTCCCTAGCTGGGCAGCCTAGACAACCATGTGGTGGCTGAGGCCCATGGAGGCAAGTCATCTGAAGAAAACAGCAAAAAGTTGAAATTAGTCATTGCTGAAATAATAATTGACTAATTTTACATACCAAGAACCACGAATGTGTGTTTTTGTAAGCATGGGACAATAGGGATGAAGGTTATCTCATGGAAATAGAATAAATTAGCACTGCTACATAACTTAGTGTGTTTTGCCACAGAAATTGGTCTGACAGTTCAGTGTAATACCAGGGGCTGGCAGTACACGGATGGCAGAATTTAGCCCAACACAGAAGAAGTTAAAGCAGAAGTGTGATTATCCCAGAGGACACTAGAAGGGTTCTAGTAAAGTAACTGTGGCTCTTAAAGATGTTGTGCACATGTAGACCCTGCTTTTTGAGCTCCTGCATCCCATGCACAGGAAATCAGAGTCTTTTAATCAACGGTGTCCACTGAGGCCATTACATACCCCCATACTAGCAGTCCCGAGGGTATAAAAGGTAGAGCGACCTCAACTGCCAGTAAGTTCCTTCAACAACCAGAATCCTTGTCTGAAGCCTCTGAAATAAGTGAAGTTTTGAAGAAGGAACAGGAGCTTCTTCCCTTAAGACAGGGGTTCTCAAACTGGGGTTTGGGACCCCTCAGGGGGTCACGAGGTTATTACATGGGGGGGGGTCGCGAGCTGTCAGCCTCCACCGCAAACAACGCTTTGCCTCCAGCATTTGTAATGGTGTTAAATATATAAAAACGTGTTTTTAATTTATAAGGGGGGGGAGGCGCACTCAGAGGCTTGCTATGTGAAAGGGGTCACCAGTACAAAAGTTTGAGAATCACTGCCTTAGGAGAACTTCCGAGTCAGATGCTCCTCTCGCAGGCTTTTCCATCAGGAACAGTTTTAAACATGTCTTGCTGGCTTTCTGTGTGTGTTTTGAAAAATATTTACAAACTGTACACATGGGGTGGGGTGGGGGATATGACCCTCCCCTAGGCAAAAAAATACACCCCACGTGTCCATCATTCAAGGGGATAGCCATGTCACACAATGCACACGTTTTAAAACCTGGACATTTTGATTCACTCCCTCGGGTTGATTGCCCCAGTACTGGGGCAGCTAGCTAACAGAAGCCTAACACTACCTTTATTTATTTGTGTGTGGGTGTTTGGGTGCGTTCGCGTGGCATGCATGTGCAGCAAAAGGCTAGAACAAAAATATAAGAAATAAAAGAAAGTAAGTACAGTAACTACACTAACAACTATATAATGAGAGTCTACAGTAGCTTAGAGGACACTGACACTGTCCCATCTCACTGTCCCGGGTGGTAAAAAGGAACTGAATGGTGACAGTTAGGGTTACTCTGCCCTTTATGCCATTGGAAGGGGTAGCATGAGTCATGCAAAATGCAAACTTAATCCTAATGGACACTGCTAGTTAAAAGGTTCTGATCTCCTGAGCATGGGATGCATGCATACCAAGAATAAGATGCATGTGTACAAATATGTAAAGAAGAAGACACAGAAACATTAGACAATATGTTTCTTCCTAATAAAGTGACCAATAAGTTTTTTCATTGTTTGATTTTTTTTTAGTTTCCCTTTACGTTCAATGAAAAAGGTTATGCAAAAAACCCAGTTTTTGAAGCTATGCCCTGAAGAGACGGCCTTTAACTGGTGAATAGCTGTTCCTGAAGACTGGAGCTCAAGGGTCCAAGTTATATAAAGAAACAGCTGAACTGGACAGTCGAGGTTCTTGTTCCTGTTCTGAAAACTGACACGGACTTGTAACCAAGTGGGCAAGCCCAGTTGTGGGATTTGAAAGACTCAAATCTACTAGAGCCCTAGGTTGGAGTTGCGGTGAATTCTGGCAAGCTTTTAGCATGTGTATAAGTTATTTCATTTTTTAATAAATGTTTTCTCTGTAATGCTTTTATCTTAAGGATGAATGCAATTTACTTTGTGAAGGCTGGCGGGTAAATGGTGTATATTGTTACAGTCCCTGGAGAGAGGTTAATCACAGGTGCTGGACCCCTGTCAGACCGGCTGAGGAAACCAAAGTGAGGTGCAGAGGGACTGAAAGCCTAAACTCTTGTTCTGGAGGGTGAGAGACATGGATCTCTGCCCAAGAGAATTGACAGGTGGCAGCCAGGAATCTTAAAAGGGTGTCCCAGAGGAAAACTGGGGGGCGGGGGAGCAGGGCTTGAGGGAGAGGGTCAAAGGTGCAGTTGACCCTGAAGCTGTGATACTTGTAAGCACATAACTAATATTTTTCATAGTCACAAGAGGGAGAGAGAGAGAGAGAGAGAAGCTATGAACACTCAGCTTTGACTTTCAAGGTCCCCAAGTCTCAAACCTAAAAGTGATTGAGTAAATTAGAGAATGACATTTACAAAAAGAAACAGGTCAGAAAGAAAAAAATACATTAATAACGTTTCTCAATGATTGAACATTTTTTAGAAAAGTTCCACATTCAAAGCATATTTTTATGGGACAAATGAACAAAAATATTCATCTGAATATAATAAATATTATGAATATATTAGAAAAACCTCAGATTCCCATTCATCAGGGACCCTTTCCAAAGCCCACTGAAGTCAATGGAAAGATTTCAGTTGACTTTAGCAGGCTTTGAATCAAGCCTCTTAGGAGGAACTGTAAAATGAGAATGTTAATCCAATCCAATTATTAGCTGTTTTAAAGTCTCTTGACCAGTTTCTCAACTGTAGTAAGTCAGCATAGCTCCATCAATTTACACCATCTGAGAATCGGATGCTCTATCTTCGTTTCTCTCTTCCTTTCAAATTCCATATCAGATAAATTAGTTAGTACTTTAATTCTTACTATTTGTCTCAGTTAACTATTATCCACATAAACCTCATGGCCCTGATCCTGCAAACACTAATAGATAACTATAGCTACTGCTTTATATAAGTATTTTCAAGATCAGTGTCCAACAGTTCACTTTCATCATTTTTTATCAATATATGGAAACTCTTGGAAACATTTTACATTGGAATGAGCACAAGACATTTCTGCTTAAATCTTAATGGGTGATGACACAATAGCTTCATTTTAAGTAAATGAACATTTCTGCAAATGGCTTGTTAGAAATAATTGGCTTGTTAAAAATAACTACACAGCATGCTAGAAAACATTCCCAAAGACCAGTGAGGTCTATCTAATGTCACATGTATTTTCATAGATTCATAGATACTAAGGTCAGAAGGGACCATTATGATCATCTAGTCCGACCTGCACAACACAGGCCACAGAATCTCACCCACCACTCCTGCGAAAAACCTCTCACCTATGTCTGAGCTATTGAAGTCTCAAATCGTGATTTAAAGACTTCAAGGAGCAGAGAATCCTCCAGCAAGTGACCCATGCCCCATGCTACAGAGGAAGGCGAAAAACCTCCAGGGCCTCTTCCAATCTGCCCTGGAGGAAAATTCCTTCCCGACCCCAAATATGGCAATCAGCTAAACCCTGAGCATATGGGCAAGATTCATCAGCCAGATACTACAGAAAATTCTTTCCTGGGTGACTCAGATCCCACCCCATCTAACATCCCATCACAAGCCATTAGGCCTATTTACCATGAATATTTAATGATCAATTAATTGCCAAAATCATGTTATCCCATCATACCATCTCCTCCATAAACTTATCGAGTTCAAGCCAGATAGATCTTTTGCCCCCACTGCTTCCCTTGGAAGGCTATTCCAAAACTTCACTCCTCTGATGGTTAGAAACCTTTGTCTAATTTCAAGTCTAAACTTCCCAATGACCAGTTTATATCCATTTGTTCTTGTGTCCACATTGGTACTGAGCTTAAATAATTCCTCTTGCTCTCTGGTATTTATCCCTCTGATATATTTATAGAGAGCAATCATATCTCCCCTCAACCTTCTTTTAGTTAGGCTAAACAAGCCAAGCTCCTTGAGTCTCCTTTCATAAGACAAGTTTTCCATTCCTCAGATCATCCTAGTAGCCCTTCTCTGTACCTGTTCCAGTTTGAATACATCCTTCTTAAACATGGGAGACCAGAACTGCACACAGTATTCCAGACGAGGTCTCACCAGTGCCTTGTATAATGGTACTAAAACCTCCTTATCTCTACTGGAAATACATTGCCTGATGCATCCCAAGACCGCATTAGCATTTTTCATGGCCATATCACATTGGTGGCTCATAGTCATCCTATGATGAACCAATACTCCTAGGTCCTTCTCCTCCTCCGTTACTTCTAATTGATGCATCCCCAGCTTATAACTAAAATTCTTGTTATTAATCCCTAAATGCATAACCTTACACTTCTCACTATTAAATTTCATCCTATTACTATTACTCCAGTTTACAAGGTCATCCAGATCCTCCTGTATGATATCCCGGTCCTTCTTTACATTGGCAATACCTCCCAGCTTTGTATCATCTGCAAACTTTATTAGCACACTCCCACTTTTTATGCCGAGGTCAGTAATAAAAAGATTAAATAAGATTGGTCCCAAAACTGATCCCTGAGAAATTCCACTGGTAACCTCCCTCCAGCCTGACAGTTCATCTTTCAGTAGGACCCGCTGTAGTCTCCCTGTTAACCAATTCCTTATCCACCTTTCAATTTTCATATTGATCCCCATCTTTTCCAATTTAACTAATAATTTCCCATGTGGCACGGTATCAAATGCCTTACTGAAATCTAGGTAAATTAGATCCACTGCGTTTCCTTTATCTAAAAAATCTGTTACTTTCTCAAAGGAGGAGATCAGGTTGGTTTGGCACAATCTATCTTTTGTAAAACCATGTTGTATTTTGTCCCATTTACCATTGACTTCATTGACTTCAATGTCCTTAACTACTTTCTCCTTCAAAAAAGATGTTAATCTAATGATATTTAGCAGTAACACTTTACTTGCACAATTTTAAAAGCGTCTTTTACTTTTTAAGAAAAAGACAATGGATAAGAAAATACTTAAAGAAAATGACAGTTCTATATCTCATAAAGTTGGTTTGTGCAGCTGCATTACATTTCTTAATGCTTTTAACAATGTATCTGCCCCTGCAAAACTGAGGGCTAGGTTGTATCATGCAGCCATATGTTGGTGGTTGTGATGAGTCATATTGTACCAAAGGGAACACTGGGAGGCAATCTACAAAATGTCTCCCAAAGCTCCTGGATGGAAAGAGCTTGCCCCAGTTTGTCTGTGCAGCCAACCACCTCTCCTGGCTGAAACATACGGTGTGTGAATCAGGAGAGGGGTGTCTTGAATCCCTAGAGACCATTCCACTGACCCACAATGACCAGAATTATGGTGCTGTCCAGCTATGCCTGCTTCCACCTCCAACATGTTTCCTATATTGGTATGACAGGCAAGAACAGGTGTCATAGAGCTAGAGGAACCCCCAGCCAGCTAATTAATCCAGTTTTCTAACATCTTTTGCACTGCTGGAGTAGCACAAACAGGATGAAGTGGTGTTCAGGATCTGGCCCTAAAACTGAAAAACACTGCCGCACATAAATGCTATTTTGAGTGTTGCTATAAAGAAGTTACTCGTACTAATAAAAAGAAAAGGAGTACTTGTGGCACCTTAGAGATTAACAAATTTATTTGAGCATAAGCTTTCGTGAGCTACAGCTCACTTCATCGGATGCATCCGATGAAGTGAGCTGTAGCTCACGAAAGCTTATGCTCAAATAAATTGGTTAGTCTCTAAGGTGCCACAAGACTCCTTTTCTTTTTGCGAATACAGGCTAACACGGCTGCTACTCTGAAACTCTTACTAATGGGGCTAACCAAATCACTGCTTTAAAATTAATCCTCTCAGAAATTAAAACTACTTTTCTTTTTATATAAACTAACACATATATATGACCGGATTTTTAACAAGGCTCCATCCTGGATTCCAATCTCATAGACACAATTTGGCATCTGTAATAAAATGCAGACATATAATTATGTATCCGCACAATCTTTTGAACCTGCAGCTGCACCCATTAAGAAGGCTAATTATTTGTCTGTCTGAATAAATGGGTATAGTCATTTAGTGGTTTGAACATTGGCCTGCTAAACCCAGGGTTGTGAGTTCAATCCTTGAGGGGGCCATTTAGGGATCTGGGGCAAAAATTGGGGATTGGTCCTGCTTTGAGCAGGGGGTTGGACTAGATGACCTCTTGAGGTCCCTTCCAACCCTGATATTCTATGATAATGGTCAGCGTCAGCAGCTGGTACAATTAACTGAATCTGTAATTCTATACCTACAACTAATTCTGGGGATAAAATTATGGAGTAGTAAATTAGTAAAATAACTAATAATTAGTAAATTAGTAAAATAACTATGGAGGCTCATCACAAAATGTAGCCCATTAGTCAGGAGTACATAATTCAGAAGATGTATCAAACTACTGATTTGAACACCCTGATTTTAGGAGAGAAGGATGGTTTCAAAATCTGAACTAGGATCCAGATCTGAATTTTGTGGTATTGATTCATTCTTTACTTCTCAAATTTTTCATTAATATAATCGCTCTAAGTGTTCAGCATTCAGGGTGAAATCCTAGATGCATTGAAGACAGTGGAAAATGTGCCACTGATTTCAACAGACCCAGGATTTCAATCTTAGTTTTGTGCAGCTCACATGCACATATCTACTTCTCTAAACTTTACCACCAAGTTCTGAGAAATAGCTTAGAGCTAGTCTGCACCAGAATCGCTACAGCAACGCAGCTGTACTGACGTGCTATGGAAACGGGAAAGAACTCTCCTGTCAGCATAATTACTCCACCTCCCTGAGTGGCAGTAGCTTTGTTGGCGGGAGAAGCTTCTCACCGACATACCACTTCCACACTGGCACTTAAGTCGGTGTAACTTATGTCACTCGGGGGATGGCTTTTCCACATCCCAGTGACTTAAGTTGTATCGAAATAAGTGCTAGTGTAGACTTGCCCTTAGTCTTTTCTCTTTTTCCTGAGCCAGCATATCTATTATAAGCTGTTCTATTTACAATAAATAGTTGTGAAAGTTACAGTATTTTCAAATATCTGTTTGCCTATAGTGATATAAAATACAATAAATGGACTTGCACACCAAAATGCTTCCTTATTAAACTGAGTTCTGAGCTAGAAGATATCAGAGGCCAAGAGTTACAGCATAGTGCCAGGTACTTATGAGCACTGTCAAAGAAAACTGTTTTGAAGGGTCCTGGATACTCATCCCAATGATTATGTTTGTGTTCTGAGGGAGGTTAGGTTTGATTAACTATTCAAGCCATTGGATGGCTTGTCCTTAGAAAACCTCAATAATTGGTAACCCTGATTTAGATTAACCATATCTAAAATAATTTTCATTTTTTCCAAAGAACAGCATAAGGACATGAGAGGTCAGAACACTTGTAAACTCAAAACAATACAAGCAAAACCAGTCCAATGTTAATGCAGTGTTAACATTGCAGAATTAAAGTAACAATATTAGAAAATGCAAAAGGTAAGTTCACAATAGCAACTCTACTGCAACTCCATTGCATATCCTACCCTATCCTATACACTACAGATTTTCTTACATAAAAATCAATATATTAAGCTAAATATTTTACAGGAATAAACAGGAAAAGAAAATACTGTGTCTGAGGAATATAATCAAAGGCTTGTCTATATGGTGGGGTAATGTGCTCCACCAGCGTATGACTACTAAAGCGCACTAACGTCTTGTCTATTAATTGGTCGATCTAGATCCTGCTAGTACATTTTAACATAGTACTGTTTCAAACAGCACTATATTAAAGTGCACCAGCAAGGTCTACAGGGATGAATTAATCAGTAACATATTAATACCACTGTAGAATGCATTACCAAACCCATGTAGATAAAACCCAAGTTAATCTTGCTATTGGAAACAATGTTTTTCTTGTCTTTTTGTGGTTTTTAACTGTACAGCCTTAATATTGCATAAGAACTATTTTTATCCTTTTTGTATTTAATTTTACAGGGAAAAAAAGAAAATTGCTTATACTTAATGTCATTTAAATGGATGCTTTCAATTTCAGACTTTACAGTGGCTGCTTGACTGGAAATATCCTTCTGCAATCATTTTGCTAACAGGACCATTGCAGACTGTTTACTGTGATGGCTCTGTCTGCACAACAGAAAAATATAGCAAGTTAAGCTGAGAGTTTGCAAAATAATGCAGAATACAGCAGAAGTCCAGAGACACCTTAAACGTACAAGATGAATACTTTTTTTCTCTTCATCTGCAACTAGCTATCTCCTACGGATATTTTTTGGATTTTCCTGTGTTTATTTTAATGACACAATTACAATAATCCTCATGCAAATTGTCCCAGAAAAAGCCCCTGTACCTCCTACTTTAGACAAAGTGAATGTGCAGTGACTTCACAAAGGGAAAGGTGGAAGGAGATTGGGCTTTTTCAAACTCTGCTAAAATCTTGATATGTTCAAGGAGTAGGCTCAGAAGTGATTTTTCAGTTGCTTTTAATTGTTTTCTCCATATCTCAAATAAATGCATTTCTTATATATAAAATTATGTGTACCCAGTTTCAAACATCAGCCATTTTTAATGCTAAAAAAGTTCACACTTGGGGGGGAGGGGTTAAGTGTATATTTTACTCTTCCGAACACTCCAAAATCTGAAAGGATACATTAAAATAAAATGAAATAAAATAAAATAGTAAATGAATGCATCTTTGTTCAAAGACAAAGCATAGTACTATCAACACAAAAGGTTCACAACTTGGCAGGCATAAGTATATGAAAAGGGGAATTATAGTTGTGACTTCAAAACATTTTCCATTATAAGTGGCCAGATCAATATTAAGCCTTTGCAACCTAGAAGAAACATCAGCATAATTTACACGTAGGTCATTACAAAATGATCCTTGGACCCAGCCTGTCTGTCCTAAGGTTTTCTATAGTGCCCATCACTGTAATGTTTAAGTACGTCTCTCCACAAAAGACCCAGTTTACTTTAGGATGTTGCACACATTTACAAAAGAAATATTTTATACTCATTGGTCTGGATCTTGTGAGATACAGACTAGCTCCTCTGAGATGCTCAACCCACTCCACAGGGGTGTATGGTGCTGCATTCCTCATAGGAACAGCTTCACATTTCACAGAATGGAGTCCATTTTTTGTGCTAAAAATTTACTGTAGTATATTTTGAAAAAGTAATGAAATTTTAGTATGAGACTCCACTAAAGCACTCTGGGTGAAATGCATCCGTGTGCAGAGTGCCAGCATATAGCCTATGATGCAAGGGTGAATTCCATCCTCGGTGATTAAATCTTTTCTAAGAAGTAGTTGGATTTTTGCAAGAATTATCAATTTGCAGACTGACACAGTCAGAAATGGTAAGGTTCTCCTGTGTCATCTAGAGTATTAGTAGCAAACTGCACCAAAGTTTGACAATAACTATTTTATTGAACCCTATATTAGCTTTTTGTTATCTCTGAACCAAAGCTGCAAGTCCTTAGACAGGGAAAACTCCAAACAAAACCTAATGAGGTGAAATAAAATGGGTTATAAAAAGTTGTATACAATACTTTGGCTTATGATGTCTAAGCACATCCAAGATTCTCAGTGAGTATGCATTACAGCACCCATGAGGGAAGGTAAAAGTTGGCACAATTTATTTCCTACATTAAAAGAGAAATAAAATGTGACCTCACACTGAACTTCCTTTAACCTTACTCTTTTTTTTTCTTGCAGGGGGAGGAGGGGGCTGCAAAAGTAAGGTGGTGGCTGGGACTGGGCACAGAGATCAACACACTTTTATTAAGATCAGAGTATGAGGTCCAGATTTCTACTCTTGATAAATATTATAGCAGCTACTCACTGTGACTCCATGTTTCCAAAAGGGTTTTCATTATAATCCCCCTTTGCACACATTCATACCTTACACTTAATGGGATTTTTTCTGAGTAAGGACAGCAGTATGAGGCCAGGTGAAGGACAATCCCATTTCCCTCTCATTAGGAAGACTTTAAGCCTGCTTTTTTTCTAGCTCTGAACACCCACTCTAGAGTGTATGGGAGGTGCAGGGAGCAGCTTTTTGTCCATTATGATTATCTGAGCCTATTTTGTCATTCAGCAGCCTCAATCAAAGTTTCTGTTGCAGTGCACTGTATCAAAAACTGAGAAGCTTTTAGTACTATGTCAATGCTCAGTCAAGCCTAAAACAGAAGCCTTCACTCCTTAGACCGTCTGCATGGTTAAACTTAAAAAATACCTTGTTTTTCTCCAGCTGGATTCTTCTTACTTTTGCATTTATATTCAGAACATTTTAAAAAGATGAAAAATAGGCTTTATGTTTAAAATTCAGTGTAGGACACGTCAGCTGCATAGTGGTTGGGCCAAAACATGTTGAAAGGTCAAATAAGGGGAACAAAACTACAAGGCTAGTTTTGAAGTTATTGGCTTCACATACTGCAGCTAACTGCTCTGCTAATAAGCCACAGGTTTGCACCACATGCACAGGTGATGGTAATGTGGTTGTGATGACAGTTCTGAATATATAATCCATTTATACCAAGATATGTTGTTGTTTTTTTTGTATGTTTAAATGTGTTATGTTACTGGCGGGTTAAGAAATATTTAAAAGCACACTGACAGGGCTCCAAATGTAAGCAATTTTCAAAATATTTGGTTTCTGTTATGTATATCTCATCTTAAATAATTTATTAACTCTTCAAAATGACAACTGCAGTACTGATAAAGCATTGAACTTTCTTTTCTTGAAGACTCCTCAAAAACAAGCTCAGATTACTGAGTGTCCTCACAGTTATATTCTTGAGGGATCACATTGCAAACATTCACTGTCAGCTTTGACTGTGTTTCACTTTTGTGAGCCAAAGGGGTAGCAAAATATACCGCAATCTTGCACTCAAGCATTGGAAGGGCAAAATTATTATAATATTTCATTGCTCTGCTAGCTCACCCTACAAACCAAATTGCAGTTGGGGGAGGAGGGTATTTTTGGCCTTACAGACTCGAGTGTCCCTTCGAACATCAACTAAGTTTACCCCTCCCCTCCACACAAAAAAAGAGAAGAATAGAAAAGTTAAATATAGGCAGGGGATAGATGGTATTTGGACAAATGTGGGCTCAAACATAGTCTTTAAAATACCGCATAAGGGGGCAATACAAAGCCTATGGCTGCAGAGAGAACTGTGAGTGAGAAAACTCTCCTTAACACACAGGAGGAGCATGCCGGCTATTATATTTCTTGAGGGGTTGGGAGGGGTAGTGCAGCATACAACCTCCTCATACCTGAGCAGCTTAATTGGCCATTCTGCAGGGGTTACGGCTCCTCAGCCTACTCCCTCAGTTGTGCCCCAAGAGATTTAGGTAGATGGCAATCCCTGCATTCTCAGGAGTACAGTGACTGCCTTAAAACTATACAGGAGACAAAGTGGGTGGCTTCTTGAACCCCCTGCCCCATGCACCCAAGTAGCAGGCTGGCACAGTCTGGCCCATGATAAGACTGGTCACTATGATTTGTATGAGGCATAAATATTAGACTCAATCCTGCCACTTCAAGCTCTCATTAACTTCAGTGGGAATTCCAGTGCATGGAACAGCAGCAATTTAGGGCCACAATCTCTCTCCCTCTCACAGTTGGCACTTATTATTCTCCAATAACTTTACTGTTCTCTTAAAGGATTATAAATCCACTGATCTGCCTTAAAAATAAGATTGGTAGCTCCACTAAGGAGAGCCTATGTGCACATTAAGATCAAAAATTATTTTATATTAAATTTTAGAGTACTCATTTTTGTGAAGCTTCTGAAGTAAACATTTTATTTTCATAGTGCTTATTTACTGTGGCTTTCTCATGCCCTAGAGTAAAACAATGGAGCTAAAAATAATACACATATTCAACATTCCCACATCAAATCACATTAAAATCTCAGCATTCACCACCTCTAGTACCTTTAGTAACTGGGTGTCTTCCTTGATTCAGGCCCCAATTCTGCACACATTTACGTTAGTACGATATCTCTTGAATATCAGTAGTTCCACTGTATTTAATAGGACTATCATAAGATAGCATAAGAGCTTTAGAAGATATTGTAGTAATGCAAATCACTGCAGGGTGGGAAATATTGAGTTTTTACTCATCGACGCTGCAGTTGTTTTAGCATCTTTCCAAAGTGTGAGTCTGTAGTTTAGGAAAAGCTTATGTGATTCACTGAATAAAATAGTAAATGAGCACTGCAAAAATCACTAACTGTAGTTCAAACAGTAAGTGGTAAAACGTTACTCTAGCAAATAACTATTTTATCGGAACAAAAGGTGTTGAATGCTCACATCCTTCCACTTGAGAAATAGCATGCTTCTCAAAATTTGATTATATCAGTTTCTCCAATTAGACTAACAAATAGAATGGCATAACTTCTTAATCTTTTTCTTTTCTATAGGTTTTAATGTGCAGCCCAAGAAACATCGGATCTGAAAGGTATGTCCAAATATTACTAATTTAAAATGAATTCTGTGCAAAATAAGTCCACTAGATTCCAAACAAATAAAGCCACAAAAATCCCATCACCTCTAATATTTAAAATCTAAGAAATGTTCCCAATTTTATGTTCTCAGATTAAACACTCCTTTAATTGCATATTTACATCTTTTGGGGGTTGGCATGGTAGTTCTATAATTCAAGATTCTAACATGGCAAGAAGACCCCGTTGGGTGCTTGGCAGCGAGGAGAGTATGCTACGCAGTGCTTGTTGGTGCCCTTTATGAGTGGTGGAGCTGAGGTTGGTGTGACCCTAAGAGCACCCGAATGTCAGATGGCACACTGCAGTCATGATATTACCCAAAAGGTGGCATGCAATAATATCATTGGAACACTAAAAAATTCACTGATCATTAATATTCTTCTGTGGCATATGTATGGTTCACTCACAAAGAACTTTACAGATGTGCTGGAAATATGTGACTAAAATGTGTTTAAACCAGGCATGTCAGGGGGGTTGATAAACAGGTTTTCACCACACAAAGGAAAGAGGCCAACACGTCAAATAAGGTGTGGCCAAATTCAGTGGGATATTCATTTGTATCAGAGATTGCAAGAAGACATCATTTAACTGTAAAAATCACCAGCTGGGGAAGAACCAGCATGGAGTCTACACCAGACAGCATGGCCACTATACCAAGCAGAGCAAAGGATCTTTATCTGGGGAAACGCTTCAGAAGAATACATGTCAAAGGTTTTCTGGACTATAAAGAGAGGAGACCAAACCCCAAGTTATCCATCTCTTGAGGAAACAAAGAACCCAGCACTTTGATTCTGTAAGGATGGCTCCTGGCTAGGACAGCCAGACATGCTTTAGAAGTTGCTGTAAGTAGGGAAACCATCTTGAACAACAACTATAGCTGATTAAGTGTTAGTCTCAGAAGCAAGTTTTACTTTTGTTTCTTTGTAACCATGTTTATCTTTATTCTTTCTACTTGGTACCACTTAAACCTAAACCCTTTTGTTAATAAACTTGTTTTACTTTTACCATAAATCATCTCAGTGCTTTGTCTGAAGTGGAGGGTTTGTCAATCCCAGTTAAGTTAATAAACTGCTGTATGCGGTCTCTTTAAAGGAGCAGTGAATTTGATAAGTTTTGAGAGTGCTACAGATAGAGGAGCTGAGGAACTCAGGCAGAAAGACATCTCTGAGGAACTCAGGAATTGGGGTTAACTGATTGTTACCTGCTAGGCAAAGTTTGGACAGGCAAAGTCCTGAAGTGTTTGCTGGTAAGGCAGACAGGCTGGTGTGTCAAGGAGCTAATACATAGCTTAGCAACAGCAAAGCTCTCATTTGCTGAGGCTGAGAGAGGTAATAGCATGGCCCACGGTTCTAGGAGCTCCAGCTGGTTGTCACAGTGGCAATTTGATATTTCCCTTTGTCCTCTCCCTTCTTGACTATTATTTCTGATGTCTGTCCTCTTCCTCTCCCCACAACAGTTGTTTCTGATCTCTCAAATAAAAAACAACCAATTCTTCCCCCTTCCCCGATCAATAAAAACTGTTCCTGAACAGCTCCTCTGCAGCAATTCCTACCACTGCTCCCCAGCTCCTGAAAAAGAACAAGTAGCCCTCCTCTGTTCCACTTCCTGTCTCCTCCCTACCCCCTTTGATGCCCCCATGCTTCACTTTGCCCTTGCCAGATCACAGGCTCCCCTGTTTCTTCTTTCACACTCCATCCTCTTGGGTCACAGGGACCTGTTCCCTGTCCACTGGTCACAAGTCCCTACTGAGTGCCTCCTTGAAATATGAGCAGGCTGGGTGATTCCTCACTCCCTCTGATCCAGCTTGGCATGGCACGGGCCTAGGATCCTGGCATGGGTCCTTGGTACTGCTCTAGAGGTGGGGATAGAGTTCCGCACTGAATCTGCTCAGACTTCTGGGGAAAACCTTACTTGGTTCCAAATAGGACTAAGAAGGGAGTCTCGGAGCATGTCCTGATCTCAGCCAGGCTTTCAGTGGAGGGAAGAGCATTCTTAGCAGCTTGCAGACCCCCATGCTTATCACTCCCTGACTGCAATCAATGGGGTTGCTGAACTGAAGAGATTGCAGTGTCAGCATTTCACTCCCTGGATTGTATTCTATGGTGCTGAATTGAAGGAGACTAGAATCTGCCAGACCCTTCCACTTCCCACCCATCCCCTGATGCTCCCTCTATTGTGATGAAGGAGAGAAGGGAGTAAAGAAAGGCATGAAGTTCACGCTCAAATGAATCTGGCTTTCGCACATTCAATTCTTGTTGCAAACTACAGGCAAGTTTTGCATCTGATAGATTGCATGCATTTTCCTGGGTTCCTGGTTCACTGGAAACAGAACTGAGGCTAGCAGTGATATTAGAAAATGTGACTGGCCTCATCTGATCTATTCCAATTAATCTGAGCTGAACTCAAAATACAGCATGAATAACAACTTTGAAAAGACTGTAGATGTTTAAGAAGGGTAAAAAAAACCCCTTAAAACTAAAAGAGCTGTTGGACAGTAATGGATACACGCAATGTTCCAATGTCCTGCTGCCTCACAAATATAGGTCAGATTTTCACCAAGGCTGATTTCAAGTCTAAAGCTTTGCACAGTTCTAGTGTAATTATTATAATACATTTGCGGTAATCTAGGTGCTTCTTAATTGTCACTGATAAGACCATTTGGAATGTCATGGTGCCAGTAGGAACAGAACTCAAGTCTTCCCCTTCAAACACAGATGCCCCACCACTTGAGCAAAAAGAGAACATGTGTAAGTCTGTTAGTATCAGGGCCTATTAAGCACATCTGCGCAGTCCTGAGTCCATCTATCTAGAAGTCATTGGTATACAAACAAAAACAATGAGGAGTCCAGTCTCACCTTAAAGACTAACAGACTTATTTGGGCATAAGCTTTTGTGGGTAAAAACCCCACTTCTTCAGATGCATGGAGTGGGTTTTTTACCCACGAAAGCTTATGCCCAAATAAATCTGTTAGGCTTTAAGGTGCCACCGGACTCCTCGTTGGTTTTGTGGATACAGACTAACATGGCTACCCCTCTGATATTTGGTATACAAACAGAGCAGTAAAAACATTACACTATCTTTGTGTCTATATACCGTGGAGATATAGGAGTATTTTTCACAGTATGTTGTGTAAAACCTAATAGCAATAGGTTCTGGGGAGAAATAGGCATATATTATTGAACAAGTACACTAAGCCAAATAATATTGAGCAAAAGAATGATTGCATTAAGTGTGTGTACACTTCAATCACACGGTCTTCTCACTATCCTTAAAAACACCAAAGCTGTCTTTTGTTGCTTTTTCCTCATATTTCTTTCTAGATTCAATTGGGGTCTATTCATCACTCATAAAATGCAATTTTATGAGGTATGTAAACCCCAGGAGACCATGTAAGATAACCTATTTGGTGAAGGTTGGTTCAGGATCCATGGGGAAAAAGGTCAGAGGTGTGTCATGGGAAAAATATGTAAAAGGACTTTCCACTCCTGATTCTAAACTCACCTTCTCATCCCCCATCCCATCCCATCCCATCGCCACTCAGGAAGTGGAAGTTATTACAACCCTGGTGAGGGAAAAGAGGGGTCTCTTGCCCCTCATGCCTCTTTCAAATAAATTACATGTAGATGGGATTTTTTCCCCTATCCTCTGACCTGCATGAGATCATTGGTGGGTCTCCTTCAATTAAGAGAGACCTCCCTTCCCCCCACCCCCAGACTATTTTGTCTCCTTTTTCTGTTATCTCTTTGGTTGACATTTCTGATCCCACAGTCAATTTTTCAGGCAGGAGACATGTCTTCAGATTACATGGCCTCTAAGATTGTCTCCCAGAAGACTTTCAGACAGGCAGTGAAAAGTCTGGCCCGTATCAAGGCACTGAGGCTCAGAGCAATAATGAGCATGTTTAGGGACATCCCAAAGCCATAGGGTTGGTTGAACTATAGACTGTCTTGGGCAAATGAGGATTTGTGCATAAATGCTACCTCCAAGAGGAAAGACCCTCAGAATACCAAATAAACTGTGGAACATCAGCAGACTTTGCAGATATAGTGTTTTGGGCTGGATGGGCCCATTAAGACTTATCTTTATCTATGCAGTTGAATTTACAGATACTTTCATATCTTAATGCAGCTTGTATCCTTGCAGGAGGAGAAGGAGGAAAGAAAATATTTATTTAAAAAATAGTGTATCTCCAATAAAGAGGTTCCATACCCAAATAAACACAAAGCATTGCAAACAATGCTTTTAACTTTAGTTACAGCCATACTATAGCTATAAGTAGAATGAAAGACTATTTTAGAATGCAGTTTCTCTAAACTGTGAATAGCCTTAGTGACAGCTACTGCTACTCACTGGTGCTGAGGTATATATATATTCTTTACTTCCAACTGGGATTTTGATCAACTCTTCAACATTTATTACAACTACCACAGGAGCTGGTCTTTATCATACTCCATCCCTGGTGTCCAGATTGCTACCATGGTTTTATGATTAGTGCTGAGAGTTGAAACCAGTGGGTCACAGGCTACAGAGAAATGACAGAGGAGCCGGAACATCTTTTGTACAGAAAATGTATACACATCTACAGAAGGGTAATGATTGAGGCTAAGAAATATTACTTATCAGCCATAAGCATAGGAAGCAGATGTCTAACTGAGCAAATAAGTAGTGAGCACGAAGTTTAGAGAAGGGGAGGAGAAGAGGAGGAAGAACCAAAGACACAATAGTAGATGGTGGAAGATTAGAGGTAGGGTAGAAGACAGCAACATGGGTGCAGAGAGAAGAAAATAATTGGATGGAAAGATGTTCAAATCAGTACGAGTGAGAAGTGGAAGCAAGAAAAGGTGGGAAGCAGCAGGAACAGGAGAGAAGCTCAACACCTCCACCACACATTCATTTGAGGATGGCTAAAGAGAGACCACAATAAGAATCAGCTGCAGTACAGTCACGGAGAGATCCAAGTTTCTGTGAATGCAAGGAAACAGAGGGAAACAGATATAGAGAGGTCATGGATGGAATGATGTTTTCTGAGATGCAACAGCCATTCCAGAGGGAGCAGAGAGTAGGAAAGAGAACGATGATGGTCTGAGGTTTGAAGGGAAGTATCTAAAGACAGAGATGATGATGAAGATGGAGATAGGTGTAGGAAGAGAAAGACTGGAGATAAAGGGAGGGCATGGGTCAGGACAGATGGCCATAAAGACAAGGGATGAGCCACAGGGAGAGAGTATAGAGATTGTAAAGCCTATGGGAGCTGTAGATGGAATGGGCAAAAGGAAAAGGGAGGTGGAGATAGGGTAGGAGAAAGTGGAGGGTTATGAGGGAGAAGGAGACGATGACACCGCAGAAGGGTATGATATAAAGAAAGGGTGAGGTAATGGCTAGCATGGCTAGTGACAGCAATTTAATTGGGGAATACGGTGATAGTGGAATTAGGAAATCAAGTAATCAATTAATTGGGATGGAATAATTAAATTATTGACGTTAGCAGACAGTAAGTGTTTGGGGTACAGATAGGTGGAGAGTCATCTGAGTGATTAAACTAATTAAGTGTAGAATACACAAGCAGCATACTATAATTAATCAGTTAACCTGATTTTAAAAATAGCTGAGGATTAAACCAATAAGCAATCAATTAAGCAGGTGAAAATTTATTAAATGAGACAGTTGGCACTGAGTGAATAAATTGCTTTGGTTGATACTTGTGATCACTGTTGGAACAATGACAAGTCAAGAAAGGCAATGAAGCTTCCACTTGGGATTCAGAACAGTTACCAAAAGAAGAAAGTGGTTAACTTTATGCATGTGAGTAGTCACAATGGTTTATATTCTTATAATTAAGTATGTGCATAAACCTTTGTAGGATTGAGACCTATTCCTGTACATCCACTGTCCCATATCCTCATCTTAACCAATCAGTTTACCCATTTTAGTCTATTTCCAAATATTCATACACATGACTCAGGACTACGATTGATTAAATTGCTTCTTTTTTATACTTATTTTTCCTATCTGAGCTCCTTGCTTTGTTAAAGTGCTCTACAGTTATACTTAACTGTTGAGAAAGGAAATTTTGTATTACATTGTTTATACTGTCCAAAAATATTCCTAGTCTACATTACAGTATATGGAGTCTAGTTTCCATTTTGATTTGTGATAGAACATCTTTGTTTTGAAGACCTACAATCTGAACCCAGACGGCTCATATTTTGCTAGTACCACAGCACTGTAAAATATCCATAGTAGATTTTACACACCTTTTAAGAAATGTTTATCTTGCTTTATTTTTAACTGAAATACAGTAAAAATGCAAGGCTTTTTTTTCTGTAAAAAAACAGGACTTTTCTTCAAGTGGTGCTTTCCTTCCCTGTTTCCTTAATTTCTCTCATTTGTGTTTCCTTTTATAATGGAAGAATGAGAATGGTGAAGCACTAATTTTCCATCCAGAAATCCATAGATCAGTTCCACAAGAATTAAATTGGCAGTTTCTTGCAAAGATGAAATTTGTAGTAAACCATGTAAATCAACATATTTTATTGCACATATTTTCCTTAATTTGTAACAAATTTCTTATGCTTATTCAGACAAACTAGCTGCATTGCCATGAGGAACAAACCTAATTTTCCAGTTTATTACAGTGAATAAAAAAACATCTTAATTGGAGATATTCAGAAACTTTTTCAA